>NC_140987.1:231166622-231766622 GCF_052327205.1 Somniosus microcephalus
ACCTAATAGAGCAAACGATAGGCGTCCTCAAGCAACGGTTCCGTTGCCTGGATCGTTCGGGCGGGTCTCTTCAGTATTCGCCGGATAGAGTCTCCCAGTTCGTCGTGGTCTGCTGCATGCTCCACAACCTGGCTATCCGCAGGACTCAGGCACTGCCACCTGACATTGGGCCACCACCTCAGGAGGACGAGCAGGAGGACCCTGAGGAGGAGCAGCACCAGGCCAGGAGGGAGCGACAAGGTCCAAGGGCCGTCCGCCGGGGGCTTATTGCTCGACACTTCTAGGCCCCCTGTCAGGGAATGGCCTGGCCCACTGAACGCAGCCGCTTCGCAAGC
The DNA here is from genome assembly GCF_052327205.1 of Somniosus microcephalus. Classification (NCBI taxonomy): domain Eukaryota; kingdom Metazoa; phylum Chordata; class Chondrichthyes; order Squaliformes; family Somniosidae; genus Somniosus; species Somniosus microcephalus. The sequence goes on from NC_140987.1 coordinate 231,166,958, forward strand.
CCTCAGCCGGTTAACCCAACAACCACTTGAAACATGACACCTGCACATGGTGAATAAATAAACATCTTTATTTGAAAACCTCAGGGCCCTTCCCACATGGAAGAGCAAAACAGAGAAGACCCCCAAAAAACAGTAACAAACTTCTGTCACTCCCAAAACCTGGGGAGGACTAACATAACATCAGCATCCAAATGGCCTCGTCACTGGCCTAACAAAAACAAGCCCCCCCAACAACACAAAGACCCCCATAAAACAAAAACACATAATGCCCCCCAGAACAGAAGCCCCCGCATCACCCAAACCCTCGGTGAACACACTCTATTGGGTGTGGCGAGAGGGCGAGTGTGTGGACAGGCGTCTTTTGCCCCGGCCCGTCCTGCTGCTGCGCCTCAAGCTGGGCCGTGAGGCTGTGCCGAGGCTGGGGGAAGGATCCTCAGGGCGACAAGGCGTCTCGCCAGATGCCCTTGGGGGTCGGCCTACACGAGGGCGGGCCCGGGAGGGGCCGGCTGGTGGCTGCTGCAGCTGTGGGTGGCCCTCTTCAGTGGCTGCAGGAGCTCCTTGCACCGTGGCTGGGGGAGTGGCAGGCTCGCCTGCACCAATGGGTACAAGGTGGGTGATGCCAGGCGCGCGCTGGTCGCCAGACACACGTGCACTCGGGCGGCCTGGCCGGGGAGCAAGCGCGCCAAACTGTGGGTGGCCAGACCGGTGTGCGGCAGCAGGGCGGCGCCTGGCCTGGCGACGCCTCCCCGCCAGTGCGAGGGTCGCAGAAGTCAGTGCCCCAACTGCGCCGGCATGTCCCCGCATCTGCAGTCCCATTGTCTGGACAGCACCTCTCAGCTGGCGACTGGCGTGCTGCGCTGCCTCGAGTTGCTCGACCCCCCTCTCATGCGCTGCCACAAGGAGCTCCACCCCCCTGGCGTGCGCTGCAGCGAAAACCTCGAGGCCCCTGGCCTGGGCTTGGCCGAAAGCCACCACACTTTGAGAGAGGCTTTCGATGGCCTGAGGCATCTGTGCCAGCACCTCCATGATTTCCACGTGGCGGCGCTCCGACGCCGCCGACATCTCGTCCAGGAGGCGCACCTCCTGGGCGACGTCCGAGTCCGGACTGGAGGGCGCCTCCACCCTCTGGCCAGAAGGCTGGCGTGCCGCCGGAGCCTTGCCGCGGGCGTCCATGCCACTGGGACCAGGTTCGGGGCTCCCCTCCACCGCCTCCCCCTGGCTCTCCGGCACGCCAGACGTATCCCCTTCATTGGCATGTCCTGGAGCGGAGGAGGGTTCCCCCGAGGTGGCGCCTTCCTGCTGCTCCTCCACGTCCTCCTCCTCCGAGGGCCTGGCTGTGTGGGCTTCAGGGAGCACCTCCTCCTCACCAGCTGAAAGCAGGAAGGCACAAGTGTAGCTTTAGAGTGAGGACAGGCCGACAGCGAGGGAGGCCGCACTGGTGCATTATGCGCATTTATCGGCCACTGGGGAAGGATGTAGATCTGATGCGCGAGGGCAAGGATAGAGGTGCAGCCGGTCCTGTCCTTACCAGTGGGCTCCAGTATAGGGTCGGCGTCGCCGATCGCCACAGGCCCAATCACCGGGTGCCGCAGCAGTCGGGCCACCCTCTCTTCCAGAGGCGTCAGCTCCTGGAACTCGCGAGGGCCTCCACCAGTGACACGGAGGCTCCTGGCGTTCCTCGCCAGCTTGGCCTGCAAGAGAAAGGAGGGCGTCTAAGTACAGTGTGGTGCCCTGTAGCTGTGTGTGAGGCCTGCCATGGTGGAATAGCTTGCACAGTGTGGTGCCCTGTAGCTGTGTGTGAGGCCTCCCATGGTGGAATAGCTTGCACAGTGTGGTGCCCTGTAGCTCTGTGTGAGGCCTCCCATGGTGGAATAGCTTGCACAGTGTGGTGCCCTGTAGCTCTGTGTGAGGCCTCCCATGGTGGAATAGCTTGCACAGTGTGGTAAGTGCAGAAAGAGCTCTTGATTAACATGCAAGTGCCATTGCAGCGGCAGCAGGGCTGGCCATTAGACCTTGGATGTCCCTTTGGCCCTAATGGGAGGTGCACATGCAAGGATGAGGGGGACATTGGAAAGGGTACTCACCTTGACCAGCCGACATAGGTCGTTGTATTTCTTGCGGCACTGGTCCGCACTCCTGGGAACATCTGAGCTGGAGGAGACCCTCCGGGCAATTTTGGTCCAGGCCTCCCTGAACTGGCTCCTGGGAGCCTTCCTGCCACTAGCCGGGCAAACGACCCGCCTTCTTTTGCGCACCCCATGAAGGAGCACACCCAGCGCATGCTCAGAGAAGCGTTCGGCTCTTTCACGGGCCCTCTCCATGTCCTCCAGGCGTTGATATGCCACACAACCACTCCTGAGGCCTAGTTGCAGGGCTACAGCATGCAGGGCGTGGCTGCAGTCAAAGTTGACCCTTCCCCCTTTAAGAGCTGGCCGGCGTCAGGGTGTCTGCTGACACTCACCACATGATCGCACCTGCGCTGCGCCCGGAATCGGCGTTATTATGCTGCATCGCCGGATTAGCGCCTGAACACAGGGTTCCAACGCCTTGTGCAGCGCTCGGCCAAAAAGTTGGCCAAATCTACTGAATTTCGGCGAGCTCGCCTGCACTTTCCGGTGGGCGCTAAATTTGACGAGCGCCCGACTTTAGCGCCGCAATAGCGTCAGAACTGAATTTCTAGGCCAAAGTGTTTTAAAAGCAACTTTTTTTTTAAAGACGCAGAAAGTGGGAAAAATAAATGAATAGTTTGGAATCAAGATGGCGGCTACTCACCTCGGTTCAGAACGATAAGGCCCGCCCACACATGCACCAATTGGTCGACCGTCAGGTCACCGATGCTTAGGATTGGTCAATCGTCCCGTCACTCGACTCTAGGAGGGCTCGCCCGCAAGCGCCAGGAACCCGCCCCCGCCACACAGCGATTGGTCGACCGTCGGGTCGTTCGACCGTACGATTGGTCAACCTCGACGTCACTCTATGCTAATGAGCGGATAATGAGTGGAATGTTTAACGTTTTTTGGATACCGCGGGTGCAATTTTTGTCTCGCCGACATGTAAATATGCTTATGACGGTTCTGGAATCGTACGCTTTCTTTCGACGTAACACACGTGTAGGTACGCTCTAAAAACTTTCGAGTTTATACAATACAGACAGACAGACAGACAGACAGACGGAATGGCAGACAGAAGAACCGCTTTATATATATAGATAGACTAGCTGGAGTGCCCGGCGGTGCCGAGGCTTTTTCGAGGGCATGTTTTCTTGGAAGAGAGAGAGCGACTGGGGGGGAAGAGAGAGAGCGACTGGGGGTGAAAAGAGAGTGCGACTGGGGGGAAGAGAGAGAGAGACGGGGGGGGAAGAGAGAGCGACTGGGGGGGGGAAGAGAGAGAGCGACTGGGGGGTGAAGAGAGAGAGCGACTGGGGGGGAAGAGAGAGAGCGATGGGGGGGAAGAGAGAGAGCAACTGGGGGGAAGAGAGAGAGCGACTGGGGGGAAGAGAGAGAGCGACTGGGAAGGGGGGAATGAGGGGGGAAGCAGGGGGGAACGAGGGGAGGGAAGGGGGGAAGGGGAAGGGGGGAAGTGGAAGGGGGGAAGGGGGGTAGGAGGGGGGTAAGGGGGGCAACGGGAAGGGGGGAAGGGGGAAGGAAGGGGTGGAAGGGGGGAAGGAGGGGGTGAAGGGGGGAAGGAGGGGGGAAGAGAGCGACGGGGAAGAGAGAGAGCGACTGGGGGGGAAGAGAGAGAGCGACTGGGGGGAAGAGAGAGAGCGACTGGGGGGAAGAGAGAGAGCAACTGGGGGCGAAGAGAGAGAGTGACTGGGGGGAAGAGAGAGAGCGGCTGGGGGGGAAGAGAGAGAGCGACTGGGGGGAAGAGAGAGAGCGACTGGGGGGGAAGAGAGAGAGCGACTGGGGGGAAGGGGAAGGGGAGGGGGACGGGAGGGGGAGGGGGGAAGGGGAGGGGGAGGGGGGAAGGGGAGGGGGAAGGGGAAGGGGAGGGGAGGGGGAGTGGGGGGAGGAAGGGGAGGGGGGAGAGAGAGCGCAACTGGGGGGAAGGGAAAGGGGAGGGGGAGGGGAGGGGGAGTGGAGGGGAGGGGGGAAGGGGAGGGGGAGGGGGGAAGGGGAGGAGGGCAGGGGAAGGGGAGGGGAGGGGGAGTGGGGGAGGAAGGGGAGGGGGAGGAAGGGGAGGGTGGAGGGGGGAAGGGGAGGGTGGATGGGGTAGGAAGGGGGGGAGGTGGAGGGGGAGGAAGGGGGTGGAGGGGGAGGGGAGGGAGGGAAGGGGAGGGGTGGGGGGGAGTGGGAGAGGAGGCGAGGGGGAGAGGGGAGGGGAGGGGGAGAGGGGAGGGGTGGGGGAGAGGGGAGGGGTGGGGAAGAGCTGAGGGGTGGGGGAGAGTGGAGGGGTGGAGGAGGTGGGGGAAGGAGGGAGGGAGAAAGGGAGTGGGGGAGCCAGCAGACCCTCTCCCCACTGCCGGCGATGGCTCCGCTGAGCTCCCTGCCGCCCCACGCACTGACATGCCGAGCGCAGCGCCCCGGTGAGCCCGAGCCCCGCCCTCCCGAGACCGGGCCTGAGACGGCCGATTGCGGCTGGCCGGGCCCGGTTGCCTTGGTAACCCTCTTCCTCTCTCCGCCTCCCGATCTCCAGGCCTGGGCCTGAGACGGCCGATTGCTGCTGGCCGGGCCCGGTTGCCTTGGTAACCGTACTCCCCTCTCCGCCTCCCGATCTCCGGGCCTGGGCCAGAGCGGCCGATTGCGGCTGGCGAGCCCAGTTGCTGGGGTAACCCTCTCCGCTCCCCCTCCCCTCCCGAGCCCCGCCCCCCCCCCCGAATGAAGCGCGAGGAGGTTGCAGTGAGCCCAGACAGCCTTTACCAAGATGGCTGGCCGCTGGTTCCGAATCGGGCCCAGCGGGGGGCGGGTGGTGGGTGAGGGGTGGGAGGAGCTTGCCACAAAACAATTGGCTAGGGTCCAGCATGGCTGGCAACAGACGTCCAGGCTTCGAGGCCAACCTGCAAAAACAGGGAAAGGTAGGAAAATTAATGAGATTAGATAAAAGATTTAGAAAGTAATTAACTTTTTTAAAAACAATATGTGTTTTAAAAGCAGCTTTTTTTTTAAAGACGCAGAAAGCGGGAAAAAGAAATGAAAAGTTTGGAATCAAGATGGCAGCGACTCACCTGTGTTCAGAACGATAAGGCCCGCCCACACATGCACTGATTGGTCGACCGTCAGGTCACCGAAGCATAGGATTGGTCAATCGTCCCGTCACTCGACTCTAGGAGGTCTCGCCCACAAGCGCCAGGAACCCGCCCCGCCACGCAGCGATTGGTCGACCGTCGGGTCGCTCGACCGTACGATTGGTCGACCTCGACGTCACTCTATGCTAATGAGCGGATAATGAGCGGTATGTTGAAAGTTTTTTGGACACCGCGGGCGCAACTTTTGTCTTGCCGAAACGTAAATACACTGAGGACGGTTCTGGAATCGTAAGCTTTCTTTCGATGTAACACACGTGTAGGTACGCTCTATAACTTTCGAGTTTCTACAATACAGACAGACAGACAGACAGACGGAGTGACAGACAGAAGAACCGCTTTATTTTATATATATAGATAGACTAGCTGGAGTGCACGGCGGTGCTGAGGCTTTTTCGAGGGCATGTTGTTGAAAGAGGGAGAGCGACTGGGGGGGAAGAGAGAGAGCGACTGGGGGGAAAAGAGAGAGCGACTGGGGGTGAAGAGAGAGAGCGACTGGGGGGGAAGAGAGAGAGCGACTGGGGGGGAAGAGAGAGCGACTGAGGGGGAAGAGAGAGAGCGACTTGGGGGGAAGAGAGAGAGCGACTGGGGGGGAAGAGAGAGAGCGACTGGGGGGAAGAGAGAGAGCGACTGGGAAGGGGGGAAGGAGGGGGGAAAGGAGTGGGGGAAGGAGGGGGGAGGGGGGGAAGAGGGGGGGAAGGGGGGGAAGGGGAAAGTGGGGAAGGGGAAGGGGGTGGGTAGGAGGGGGGGAAGGGGGGAACGGGAAGTGGGGAAGGGGGGAAGGAGGGGGGAAGGGGGTGAAGGAGGGGGAAAGGGGGGAAGGGGAAGAGGGGAGACAGAGCGCGACTGGGGGGAAGGGGAAGGGGAGGGGGAGGGGAGGGGGAGGGGGGGAGATGAGGAGGGGGAGGGGGGAAGGGGAGGGGGAGGGGGAGGGGGAGCGGGGAAGGGGAGGGGGAGGGGGGGAGGGAGGGGAGGGGAGGGGGGAGGAGGGGGCAGGGAGGGGAGGGGAGGGGTGAGGAAGGGGAGGGGGGTAGGAAGGGGAGGGGGGTAGGAAGGGGAGGGGGGATAGGAAGGGGAGGGGGGAGGGGGGAAGGAAAGTGTGGGAGGGGGAGGGGGGGAAGGGGAGGGGAAGGGGGAGGGGGAGGGGACGGAGGGAAGGGGAGTGGAGGGGGGAGTGGGAGAGGAGGGGAGCGGGAGAGAGGAGGGGCGGGGGAGTGGGGAGGGGTGGGGGAGAGGGGAGGGGTGGGGGGAGGGGAGGGGTGGAGGAGGTGGGGGAAGGAGGGGGGTAGAAAGCGAGTGGGGGAGCCAGCAGACCCTCTCCCCACTGCAGGCGATGGCTCCGCTGAGCTCCGTGCCTCCCCATGCACTGACATGTCGAGCGCAGCGCCCCGGTGAGCCCGATCCCCGCCCTCCCGAGACCGGGCCTGAGACGACCGATTGCGGCTGGCTGGGCCCGGTTGCCTTGGTAACCCTCCTTCCCTCTACGCCTCCCGATCTCCGGGCCTGGGCCTGAGATGGCCGATTGCGGCTGGCCGGGCCCGGTTGCCTTGGTAACCCTCCTCCCCTCTCCGCCTCCCGATCTCCGGGACTGGGCCTGAGACGGCCGATTGCGGCTGGCCGGGTCCGGTTGCCTTGGTAACCCTCCTCCCCTCTCCGCCTCCCGATTTCCGGGCCTGGGCCTAAGCGGCCGATTGCGGCTGGCGAGCCCGGTTGCCGGGGTAACCGTCTCCGCTCCCCCTCCCCTCCCGAGCTCCGCCACCCCCCCAATGAAGCGCGAGGAGGTTGCAGTGAGCCCAGCCAGCCTTTACCAAGATGGCTGGCTGCTGGTTCGGAATCGGGCCCAGCGGGGGGGGGGGTGGGGGGTGAGGGGTGGGAGGAGCTTGCCACAAAACAATTGCCTAGGGTCCAGCATGGCTGGCAACAGACGCCCAGGCTTCGAGGCCTACCTGCAAAAACGGGGAAAGGTAGGAAAAGTAATGAGATTAGATAAAAGATTTAGAAAGTAATTAACTTTTTTAAAAAACAATATGGGCTAGAAATTCAGTAGGCTTTGCGCCCAGTTTTCGCCCAAAGCGGGCTTTTGCGCCGATATTCAGCGCTGCGGTAATGGTGGCGTTAGCCAGTAGCGCTGCGCCGCCACCGATGACGTCATCGGTGTGCGCAGTGCCCCGCTACCGGCCCGACCGCCATATTTAGTTGCGGCCGCCTCTTCTGCAGCGGCCGCAAACAGCGATCAGAAAACGGGGCCGTCCTGTAGCCTTAGTGGGGCACTTTAAGGTGGAGGTGCAGCCGGCCGCTTTTTCGGCGGCCGCCTGCCCGCACCTCCTTCCCCGGCCTCCTCCACCCCCCCCCTTGCGGCATTGCCGGCTGCTTTCCGCGAACCCGGCACTTCTCCGTGGTGCCGGGCTCATTTGCCAGCACTATCCAGCGGCGATCTCCCCGTTGCAGGCACCTCCCCCTTAATAGAAGGAAGAGGCCTGCAGTACTGCAGCCTGCTGCTCCGCAGCGGGTGGCGCAGCGGCGCCTAGAGCGCTGAAATTCAGTTTCAGCGCCCCAAGCGGGGGCGGGCACACGCTGGAATAGCGCCCGGTTCCGACTTGGGGTGCAAAAACTGAATATCTGACGGGCGCAACTGGCTCCGCGCTCAGCGCTAACTTTTGGGCGCACGCCAGCTGGCGGGCCCAAAGTGAATTTCTAGGCCGTTAGTGTTTTAAAAGCAACTTTTTTTTTAAAGACGCAGAAAGCGGGAAAAAGAAATGAAAAGTTTGGAATCAAGATGGCGGCGACTCACCTCGGTTCAGAATGATAAGGCCCGCCCACACACGCACCGATTGGTGGACCGTCAGGTCAATCGTCCCGTCACTCAACTCTAGGAGGGCCCGCCCGCACGCGCCAGGAACTCGCCCCCGCCATGCAGCGATTGGTCGACCATCGGGTCGCTCGAGCGTACGATTGGTCGACCTCGACGTCACTCGATGCTAATGAGCGGATAATGAGCGAGATGTTGAACGTTTTTTGGATACCGCGGGCGGAATTTTTGTCTCGCCGAAACGCAAATATGCTTATGACGGTTCTGGAATCGTAAGCTTTCTTTTGATGTAACACACGTGTAGGTACGCTCTATATCTTTCGAGTTTATACAATACAGACAGACAGACAGACAGACAGATGGAATGGCAGACAGAAGAACCGCTTTATATATATAGATAATAAAAAGATAGATGTGCGGGACAGAGAAGGTCTGCCCCGCATGCATATCCATTGTTCTCCACCGGCAGTGGCAAGACACCGGGGAGAGGATGAAGTTGGATACCAGCCTGAAGGTGTTTACGGTCCCATACACCCCGATCCCAGTCAATGCCACTGAGCTTGTGCCCCGCCCACGGCGCAGATGGCGAGGTTATCCAGGGAAGGTTGTCCCACCGCCACCAAGGGACCAGGGAATGGGTTGGTACTAGTCCTCACCGATCAGATGCTGTACCAGTGGGTACACTACGCGGTAGGCGCCGTGATTTTAAATCTCACCAAGGTACATTTATTGGAGTGGTGCCCCAAAGAAACAGAGCAGCTATACCAGGCCCTATTAAAGGACATGTTCAAGAAGTTTTACGAGTTCAATTTTGCCCACATGGACAAGACCGAACTGTACACCATACACCGAGAATTTTTGGGTAATGCAGGGAGGAAAAGAAGAGGAGTATGGAATTATGTTTTTACTGCGTTTAATACTGGGTCCTCTGTCATCAACAGTTTGGATGACATAGAGCTGCAGACCCAGATAAACGGTTTAAAAACTCAGTTAAAGAAAATCTTAATGGATGAGAACAAGGTTGTGGGCTCAGAGTTGCATGAGGACCAGGCCATGACGGTCCATTTAAACGAGATCATAGCCGAGTTGGAAAAGCATGCAAAGACGGTAAATGCTCTCATAAGGGAGGACAGAAGTGCTTCTGACCAGGCTACCCAGAATGAGGTGTGCGTGTTATACAGGGCGTGGTTACTGGGCGAGGGCCGCAGTAATCTGGAGGATTTAAAACAGGGTTTAGTCCCCTCCTGGATTAGCAACAAGCACCTCACAGCCCTCCACCCTTTTGAGAATGCATTGAGCCCATGCCAACACCGGCTAGCCTCCGAAGCCTATCCAGTCCCCGTGGATTGTGGACGGTCTAACCACACAATCATGGGAGTAGTAGTTAGGATGCCAGTCATGGGTAGGACAGCCCGACCCGCACCGGTATACAGGGTGGAGAACATTGGAGTCATTCAAGGGGGTGCACACATTTGTTTCACAGCGGTCCTGCCTTACGTCATTAAGTGGAAGCACGCTATGACAGGTACTGACCTCTCAGGGTGCCGGAGCCGGGGAGCACACATAATCCTGTGTCCCTAGCACTTGAATGCCTATTCGAAACCGCAGTGTGGGTTCAGAGCTGCTGGCGCGAAGCCTATAAATTGTACCATGGAGGCAATGGCACAAGGCCATGTTCCCCCGCAGGTAACATATATAGGAGGTGGGACATATTGTGTCACCACCGGCACGTCCCACTACCAGCACGGACAGCATAGCTGGTGTCCGGTTAGTGACAGCAGTTTCTGTTTTAAACCCGAGGCAGAAGTTCAAGTGGCCCAGGAGCATATTGTCCCCATTCCTGAACCCTCCACTGTTCACCTCACTGTGAAGGAGAATTTTACGAATTTGCAAAAGTACGTAGCGCACTTTGGCTATGAAATTCCCCCTCTCCCTGAACACCTTACCAAAATACTCAAAGCCGTTATAGCTTCGCAGAAACATTTTTACACTCTCGAGCAGAAAACTGTAGAGATAGGGACTAAGATATTGGATATTGTGATTCCACCCTGGTGGGACATTTTCAATAATATAGAGGTCCCTTCATGGATCAGACTGGCTTCCCACATTCTCGTGGTTTGTCAGTTAGGGATAGTGTTGTATTTAGTTTGAATTCAGTGTCAGGGAAAAGGTCAGTGGTCAGAATTCCAAAACCAGAGGATCTGGAAGGAACATTATGTAAATGTGGAGGCCTGTTTAAGTCTTTTTCCCTGTATTTTTGATTAAAGATTGTTTTTTTTTGTGTTTGTTATTTTTAAGAAAGGTTTTCTTTTGTTTTTTTCTGACGCGGTTTAATAAAGATATGTGTACCAAGAGGTGCAGGGGTGTTGGGCCCCCTCCATTCTTGGATGTGTGCAAAGTCTGTAATTTTATCCTATGTATGCTTATGTACACTACATTTTTCACGGAATGGGAAGTGCATGTGTCGTGGGTGTATTAGATAGGTAATTACAGGGGAAGGTTGACTATGGAGGGTCAGAAAAATTTTGCTCACTTTAAAAGTATGATACATCAAGCAAATTTTAGTATCACAGGGGGGAGTGTAAGATTTGCAAAATTTCTACATTTCCCTGAAGGTTATTATTAATAAAATGGACCCTGTGTTGACATTTTAAATCAAAAAGGGTACCCAAGATGGCGTCCGTGCCTCGTGGCAGAAAGCCTATGAGATTTTTAAAACTTGGACGCTGCAACGCAGGCAGCTTGTGGAGAAATCGAAACCAAAGCTGCAGTTTCTGTGAAGAGAGACTTTGCATTTTGAAAACCAGACAGGACTTTGAATTATGTATTAGATCAAATTGGAGACAAATCTAAACCCAGTTAGGCCTATAGTTAAGGCCATCAAGCAGTTTGCATAAATAATTGGCAACAGATTAAGGAAGCCATCGAGGCGGGACAGGCCCATCAAGGTGCATTCATAACAAAACAAGTCAATTATCGGGCTGGTAGATGCAATTACCGGCCATCTAAAAAAAGTTAGTATAGATTGCTACCATTATTTAAAATAGCCCGCCAAGATTAAGAGAAAGAACTAACCTGATTTGGCTGCAGATAAGGATTTTCGAAAGGAGTATAATTGAAGGCCCGGGTAGCAATCGCGCTCTGCTGTTCCCTTGTCTCTGGCTTCTCCTTGCTCCTCGCGCTCGTGGCTGTTGCTCTTTCCCCGTCCCACGCTTACCGCCTGGCCTTTTGCCCGTGCCTTTCCCCACTCCATCTGGAATCGCCCAGGCATTGCATTGGGCGGACACGGACAATTCAGGCCAGGCGAGGCGGGACGCGATGAGGCGAGGAGGGAAGACAAATTGAGGAAGACGAACTGAGGAGACGAACTGAGGAAGACGACTGAAGACAGGCTTCGACTCATCGGGCCTTCAGTCTCAGCTGACCTGCGACTATCTTTATGCAAACTCAAACTGTCGGCTGAGGAAGAGGAACCATCATCCCTGCAAGGTAAAGCACCCAAGCAGAAACTTTAACTTTGGGGTACTCGAACCTGGACAACGCCCTTGCAGCACCCGGAGACCACGTGATGATGGCAGGCTCCAGAGAGCACGAAGAGCGGACCCCGAACCCCACCGCTGTTTTGAGTCCAGCAGACCCTTTTGATTGGTGAGCATAAATTCTGGCCCCTCATAGCTTAATCTAGTTAGGTATAGGGGGAGGGATAAGGATAAGGGGATTGTTAAGATAGTTGTTTTCCCTCGATGTGCCATGTGTTCCCCATTCCCTGTATAAGTATAGTTATTTGTATTTGCCTGTAATTTTATACACGGGTAACTTCTCATAAGACTGTGTTATTTTTCTGTTTAATAAAATCTTGAGTTTTGCTTACATCCAAACAACCTGTCTACTTGAGTCTTTTCTGTATCGCCGCCTGTACTTAAGTCCGGTGTTTAGAACCCAGTGGCGTGGGAGCGATTCGAACTGCTCATAAACAGTCAGAGGCGTAACTGACTGGGCCTATGCGCCAAACAACCATCACACACCACCCCCCTACACAAGCTCCCACAACATCTATAAAATAAATGACCAGATCATCTGTTTTTAGGGATAAAAGTTGGTCAGAACACTAGGGAGTACTTCGCTGCTCTTCTTTGAATAGTGCCATGGGATCTTTTACATCCACCTGAGAGAGCAGACTGGACCTTGACTTAACATATCTTCTGAACTCTCCAGCAGAGCAGCAGTCTCTTAGGACAGCGCAGAAGTGCCAGCCTAGATTATGTGTTACAAGTCTTTGGACTGGGGCTTGAACCCACAACCTTCTGACTCAAAGGCAAGAGTGCTACCACTGAGCCAAGGCTGACACATCAAGCTATTGTCGGTGAGATCAGCAGACAAATGCTTAATATATGTGTTAGGCATCTGCTGCTATTGCCAACTATGGTTGTTGGGATAGAGCAGAGGATGCCACAGGGTGATTTTATGAGCTTGCACTCGTAGCGCAGAGCTTCACTCAACGGGAGTGCTATAGGGGGTGGCGTGTGGTGGTGTTTGGCGCTTGCGCCCAGTCAGTTATGCCTCTGACTGTTTTGTGAGCAGTTCGAATCACTCCCACGCCCCTGGGTTCTAGACACCAGACTTAGGTACAAGGTGGCGGTACAGAGAAGACTCAAGTAGACAGGTGGTTGGATGTAAACAAAAACCAAGATTTTATTGAAGAGGAAAAACTTGATACAATCTTATGGAAAAATTACTAGTGTACACTTCTACAGGCAAAAAATACAAAAGAATAATAACTATACTTGTACAGGGAGTGGGGAACACATGGCACATCGAGGGAAAACAACTATCTTAACAACCCCCTTATTCTTATCCCACCCCCCTATACCTAACTAGATTAAGCTACGAGGGGTCAGAACTTCATGCTCACCATTCAAAAGGTTTGTTAGACTCAAAACAGCGGTTGGGTTCAGGGTTCGCTCTTGGTGCTCTCTGGAGCCTGCCGTCATCACGTGGTCTCCGGGCGCTGCAAGGGCGTTGTCCAGGTTCGAGTACCCCAAAGGTAAAGTCTCTGTTTGGGTACTTTACCTTGCAGGGATGATTCTTCGTCGCCGGCCGCCAGTTTGAGTTGGTGTGCAGATATTCGAAGGTCGGCCGAGGCTGAAGGCCTGGTAATTCAAAGCCTCCCCTCAGTTTGTCTCCTCAGTTGGTCTTCTTCAGCCGGTCTTCCTCAGGTGGCCTTCCCTCCGATGGTCTTCCCTCCTCCCCTCGTCGCATCCCGCCTCACCTAGCCTGAATTGTCCGTGTCCGCCCGACCCGGTGTCGGGGCGATTCCAGATGGAATGGGAAAAGGCACGGGCAAAGGCCAGGGGGTAAGCGCGGGATGGGGAAAGAGCGGCAGCCACGAGGGCGAGGGGCCAAAGTGCAACAGCACCAGCACACTAACCAACCAACAAACTCCCACCAACCAACCAATTGCTACCCGGGGGCCTTCAATTATACCTTCGTCGAAAACCCTTATCTGCGCACCAAATCAGGTTAGTTCTTTGTCTTAATTTTGGTGGGCTAGTTTAAATAATGGTAGCAATCCATACTAACTGTTTTTAGATGGCCGGTAATCGCATCTACCGGCCCGATAATTGACTTGTATTGTCATGAAAGTTCCTTGATGGGCCTGTCCAGCTTTGATGGCTCTGTTAATCTGTTTCCAATAATATATGTAGACTGCTTGATGGCCTTAACTATAGGCCTAAACTGAATTTAGATTTGTCTCCAATTCGATCTAATGCATAATTCAGAGTTCTGTCTGGTTTCAAAATACAAAGTCTCTCTTCACAGACACTGCAGCTTTGGTTTCGATTTCTCAAGCTGTCTGCATTGCTGAGTCCATTTTAAAGTCCCACAGGCTTTCTGCCACAAGGCACGGACGCCACCTTGGGTACCCTTTTTGATTTAAAATGTCCACGCAGGTTCCCGTTTTTTAATAACAGCCTTCGGGGAAATGCAGAAATTTTGCAAATCTTACATTCCTCCCTGTGATGCTAAGACTTGCTTGAAGTATCATACTTTTAAGGTGAGCAAAATTTTTCTGACCCTCCATAGTCAACCATCCCCTGTAATTATCTATCTAATATACCCACGACACATGCACTTCCCATTCCGTGAAAATGTAGTGTACATCAGCATACAGAGAGTGAAATTATAGACTTTACACACACATCCAAGCATGGAGGGGTTCCAACACCCCTGCACCACTTGGTACACATATCTTTATTAAACCACGTCACAAAAAAACAACAAAAGAAAAACCTTTATTAAAAATAACAAACACAAAGAAACGACATTCCTTTACTTAAAATACAGGGAAAAAAACTTAAACCGGCGTATCTCCCTCCACCTTTACATAGTGTTCCTTCCAAATCCTCTGGTTTCGGAATTCTGACCACCGACCTTTTCCCTTACACTGAATACAAACTAAATACAACACTATCCCTAACTGGCAAACCACGAGAATGTGGGAAGCCAGTCTGATCCACGAAGGCACCTCTATATTACAGAAAATGTTCCACCAGGGTGGAGTCACAATATTCAATATCTTAGTACCTATCTCTACTGTTTTCTGTTCGAGTGTATAAAAATGTTCCTGCGAAACTATAACGGCTTTGTGTATTTTCGTCAGATGTTCAGGGAGAGGAGGAATTTCGTAGCCAAAGTGCGCTATGTAATTTTGCAAGTTCGTAAAATTCTCCTTCACAGTGAGGTGAACAGTGGAGGGTTCAGGAATGGGGACAATTCGGTCCTGGGCCACTTGACCTTCTGCCTTGGGTTTAAAACAGAAACTGCTCTCACTAATCGGACACCAGCTATGCTGTACATGCTGGTAGTGGGACGCGCTGGTGGTGACACAATATGTCCCACCTCCTATATATGCTACCTGCGGGGGAACATGGCCTTGTGCCATTGCCTCCATGGTACAATTTATAGGCTTC
This sequence comes from Somniosus microcephalus, assembly GCF_052327205.1. NCBI lineage: Eukaryota > Metazoa > Chordata > Chondrichthyes > Squaliformes > Somniosidae > Somniosus > Somniosus microcephalus. Next base: position 231,181,980 of record NC_140987.1, read on the forward strand.
GCGTCAGCAGCTCTGAAACGACACTGCGGTTTTGAAAAGGCAGTCAAGTGCTGGGGACACAGGATTATGTGTCCTCCCCGGCTCCGGCACCTTGAGAGGTCAGTACCTGTCATAGCTTGCTCCCACTTAATGACGTAAGGCGGGACCGCTATGAAACAACTGTGTGTACCCCCTTGAATGACTCCAATGTTCTCAAACCTGTATACCAGTGCGGGTTGGTCTGTCCTACCCATGACTGGCATTCTAACTACTACTCCCATGATTGTGTGGTTGGACCGCCCACAATCCATGGGGACTGGATAGGCTTCAGAGTCTAGCCGGAGTTGGCACGGGCTCAATGCATTGTCAAATGGGTGGAAGGCTGCGAGGTGCGTGTTGCTAATCCAGGAGGGGACCAAACCTTGTTTTAAATCCTCCAGATTACTGCGGCCCTCACACAGTAACCACGCCCCGTATAACACGCACACCTCATTCTGCGCAGCCTGGTCAGAAGCATTTCTGTCCTCCCTTATGAGAGCATTACCGTCTTTGCGTGCTTTTCCAACTCGGCTATGATCTCCTTTAAATGCACCATCATGGCCTGGTGCTCATGCAACTGCGAGCCCACAACCTTGTTTTCATCCAGCAATATCCTTTTTAACTGTGTTTTTAAACCGTTTATCTGGGTCTGCAGCTCTATGTCATCCAAGCTGTTGATGGCAGAGGATACAGTATTAAACGCTGTAAAAACGTCATTCCATACACCCCTTCTTTGCCTCCCTGTGTTACCCAAAAATTCTCAGTGTGTGGCATAGAGTTCGGTCTTGTACACGTGGGCAAAATCGAACTCGTAAAATTTCTTCAACATGTCCTTTAATAGGGCCTGGTATAACTGCTCTGTTTCTTTGGGGCACCACTCCGGTAAATGTACCTCCGTGAGATTTAAAATCACGGAGGCCACCGCGTAGTGTACCCCCTAGTACAGCATCTGACCGGTGGGGACTAGTACCAACCCATTCCCTTGTCCCTTGGTGGCGGTGGGGCAACCTTCCCTGGATACCTTGCTGCCTGCGCCATGGGCGGGGCACAAGTTCAGTGGCATTGACTGGGATCTGGGTGTATGGGACCGCACACACCCTCAGGCTGGTATCCCAATTTTTCCCCTCCCCGGCGTCTTGCTACTGCCGGTGGAAACAATGGATATGCCTGCGGGGCACACCGTCTCTGACCCCCACATACAGATGTAAATCCCTTGATCCGGCTCCCACCACTTGTCCCAACACACGCTTAGTCCTCCATGAGTCCCGGTAATCGTCTGATGGGTGTTGTTTTCCAACCGTTCCCACTCGACTTCAGGGTTCCTCATGTCCTTGCTCAACTTCCTGAGCCACCACCACCTATCCAGTGGAATGTGTCCTTTACACGTCAAACATATTCGCTTTCCAACGGTGACGCTGACCCTCGTGGTAACGACTCACACCCAGGGCCACAGGAGGGAGGCCTCCCTGTACGTGAATCCGGTTTGGCTGGAGTACTGAGACAAATTGGACCCCAACCATCCTGGCCACCTTCCCTCGTGGAAGTAGATGGCGGTCTCCTCCGCATCCCGTTCACCGCTACCATCGATCGCTAGGGGCGCCTTGTCTCCTGAACACCCGTACATGTGGGAGTCTTGGACGTCACCCCTCCTCTCCACACTCATCCCGATCAGGGCAAATAGGATCACGATCCATTCCATCCCGAAAATCTTTCTGCAAAAAGATGTAAAAACATCCAGCCAGGTCCCCAAGAGATTCATTGGCTTGGTGAAGCATGGTCAGGTCCCACGACCTCGACCCAAAGACACACTCTTAACAGACTACTTAAATTAAAACTACCCATCACCTTATTTAACTTAAATTGTAAACACACAAACTTAAGCTAAATAATTACTCTTACTTAAAACTTGAACTTAAACTAAAACTATATACATCCGCCGCCCGTCTCCGGGCGGCCAGGCTAATCCCTGGTCGGACTGCGGCTCGCCGCTACCCCCTGCATGACCGCACTGTCCTTGACTGTTGGTCCCTCGCAGCCTGTGGCTGCTGGCTGAGGACCTGTGTCCTTAGACCTCTCCCTGGCTCGAGGGGCGGCACTTGGTAACTGGAGGGCTGGTGACCATGGCTTTCTCGGCTGGGGCGTCTGTGGGGACCTTCTAGGGGCTTTGATGGGTGGGGCTTTCTTGGCCGCTGGGCCTTTTACCCGAACCGCTGCTCCCCCAGACTTGACCCCTCCCGAACCTGGGCTGGGGGTTGGTAACATTTCGCAGCCTGCTGCTGCGAGCTGAGAGTCTCAGCCCCCAGGTCCCATGGCTGGGTCCGGGGCGGGGTTTTCGACCTCAGGTCCCTCCCTCTCTACACCTGGGTTAGGGGCGGGGTTTTCTCCCTCAGGTCCCTCCCCCTCGTCTGGATCCCAGAAGAGCGGGGGAGTGCCCCAATCAATGGGTGGGATGGTCACTCCCTTCAAGCAAGCCACAGCACCTGCCTGTGTAGTCTGTGAACTCGCTCCTGCTGCAGGCTGAAGATCTTTATCCTCAGACCTTTTCCTAACTGGCTGCTTTCCCCTTTCAGGTGTAAACAGCTAACATTGGTTGATGTAACCAGCAGCCTGTTTTAAAACCTGTGCTGAAGGCTCGCCCGCTGCCCCGAACGGACCTTCTAGGGGCTCCCCTTTCTTTTTCCTCACGGGGACGGTCTTACAGACGGGATCTTGCGCCCGGACCAGCTTTAGGTCCGGGTCCAAAACTACCCCCCATGTGCCTCCCTTGTCCCAGACTGCGGCTTCCGGACCTGCCCGATAGGTGTCCCAGGACTCTCCTTCCCCAGCCGTATCTATGGCCCTTTCTCCAGCGCGCACGGTCAGACTGAGGAATTTCACCTCCTGCTGGCCGATCTGCACTTTCTTGGAAATTACCTTGAAACCCTTCTGTCCCAACAGCTCCAGCAGTTTGGCCAATAGCGGGCCATGCTCCTCTTTCGAATCAGTGAACAGGAGCAGGTCATCCACATATTGAACCAACTGTCTAGGCTGGCTAAAATCCTTCAAACTGTCGGCCATGCACTGATGGAAAATGCTGGGACTGTTGTGGAAGCCCTGAGGCAAACAGTTCCACGTATACTGCTGCCCTTTAAACGTAAAGGTAAACTTGTACTGATCCTCCCTCCTTACAGGGATGGACCAAAACTCATTTGAAATATCCAGCACCGTGAAAGTGGTCGCGGATGCTGGAATACTCCCGATGAGGTCGGCAACTGCTGCTACTGTGGGTGCGCAGGCTGGGATGTTGCTATTGAGCACCCGATAGTCCACTGTGGCCCTCCAGGAATTGTCCAGCTTTCTGACCGGCCATAACTGAGAATTCACGTGGGTCGCTATCGGTCTCAGAACTCCCTGCTGCACTAACGAGGAAATGGCTGCTTCCATGTCCAGCTCTGCTTCCCTGGGGAAGTTATACTGTTTCTGTGGCCGGGCCATGGGGTCCCCACCTATGCTGACCTCAAACCCTGTGACCCTCCCGCAGTTGTGTTTGTGAGTGGCAAATGTGGCCAGGTGGGCCTGGAGAAATGCCTGGAACTCTGGTGGGGTGTTGCTGACCATGAGCCCGAGGTTATAATCCTCTTTGGGCTTCATGGTGCAGAGGGTCCCCTTCCCTTCCTTACCCGGGATAACTACAATCTCACCGTTCTTTACTTTTCCTGCCCCCCAAAGGCAGTGATTCCTCAAATCCACTAGGATCCCATGAGCTACGATAAAGTTGGCCCCCAGGACCCCTCTTCCATCCTCCATGTCCCATTTCATAAAGACACACATCCACTTGGAGCAGAGCTGTCCTATCCGAATGGCGAGCGGGATGGAAACCGAGCCAGCCTGTTCCCTACCCGTGAACCCTGATAGACTGTATGGGACCCCGCTGGAGAGAGGTGAGGTGATGGGATTAGCTGAGTAGATCACGATGCGTGATGTCCCCGTGTCCAACAGATAGGTCCCTGTCACCTTTTCCACCTCCATCTCCAAAATGGATCTCATCTACTCATCATATCGGAGCGAACACAGATAAACAGGCTGCGCTGGCTCTAGTCACGGCTGTGGGTTGAATGGGGCTGATGGGGTGAGAGCACCGGTGGCGGCTGCTACTCTCCCCTGGCCAGTCAGTAAGGACCTCATGGCGTCCAAAAGTGACTCGACCTCTGCGGAAGGGGGCCCTACCCCTGCCCTACACCCATGTGAATTCTCCGTTATTATCCTTCCAAGGGTTTTTGCACTCCTTCCACCAGTGACCATCCTTCCCACACCCGTAACAATTGGTCTTTTTGTTGGGGGGGTTACTCCCTTCCTGGTGCCATTCCTTCCTACTCTGCACTCCTGGTTTTATCTCATGCACCTTCCCCTTGGGTGGGTGGGCATCAGTTTTGGACTGAAATGAGGAGGAATTTCTTCACCCAGAGAGTGGTGAACCTGTGGAATACTCTGCCACAGAGGGTGGTGGGGGTCAGTTCCTTAAAAATATTCAAGAAGGAGTTGGATATATTTCTTAAGGCTAAAGGGATCAAGGGATATGGGGAGAAGGCAGAGACAGGGCACAGAATTTGGATGATCTGCCATGATCTCATTGAATGGTGGAGCAGGCTCGAGGGGCCGAATGGCCTACTCCTGCTCCTATCTTCTATGTTTCTATGCCATTTTTGTAGGCTAGGGTTAGCTGCCCAATTACAGTGAGCTCTGTGGTCTGGGGATCTTTGGGGTCGAACCAGGCTTCTGCCTTGGCTTGGACCTGTGGCAAGCTGTTCACCACCAGGCAACGGAGCCAATGGGCCAGGGAATCCCTGTTCAGGAACATCCGGCCTGGCGTCCCCGGGCAAGCTTTCCGGTACACCGGCCACAGTCAGTTCGCAAAAGCCTGTGTGGGTTTCCCCAGAAAGCTGGACCGTCTTCTCCACGTGGGAGAAGGGACTTCCCTCATCCACCCCCATGGCCCCTAGAACAGCATCTCTAAGCTCCTCGTACCCGCTCTGCCACCTTTTACACTCGTCAGAGAGGGATTGGAGGAGATTACTCTCCAGGGAGAATAGCAGCATTTTGGCCTTCTCAGCATCATCGCAGTCATTGACGCTGGTGGTCTGCTCTATTTCCCTGAAGTGGATCGAGGGGTCTCCCTTGGCGGAAAGCTTCGGGATATGGTTGACCATAACCCTGAGCTGTTGGGTGTGAAAGGGTAATACAAACTGGTTTTGGAGGGGTCCCTCATTGTCGCCGTTGGTGGGTGGGCCGAGCCTCCGATGCCGCGCTGGGCAAATTGGTCCTGGCTCCGGCCTCTCGGGCGGGGGCTGCTCTACCTCCGCCTCCACCTCTGGCTCCACCCCCGGTTCCAACCCCCTTGCTGCCAAATCTCGCTGAAACTTGGCGCTACGGGTGGTGGCCATGATGTCTCCTCTCTCTCAACCGTGTCGTCCCTAGGCACCACCGGTGATGTTGGAACTGTCCTCCCCTCATCCCCCATAAAAGCTGCTTGGCCTGCCTTTGGGCTTATGAGGCATACCATGCATTTTGCCTTCCAGAGGGCCCGGCTCAGATTTTCTACCCTCTCTCTACAGGGGCCGTGGTCTGCCTCTTCAAACCCCTGTTCACTTGCTAGCTTGTAAGCGGCTTTTACCTCCTGTACTTTCTCTTCCTGTTCCCTGATCTGCCTTGCCAAGCGGGCGTTTTTCTCCCGCAACCTTAACTCATTTCCCTTGGCCTTGGTGATTTGACACCATAGGTATTCCAACTGGGACTTTTGTTCTCCTACTAAATGCACTCTCTCTTGGTTCAAAGCCTGCAAAGCTACTAATAAATTTTCCCCTGCAAGAGCCTTATCCCGGATCCCCAGGGCTGACTCCCTTAACTCGACTGCCTGTGCTGCAACGAGCCTGTCCAAGAGCTGGACCTGCTTTTAAAGCACATCAGCCAAACTGCCTTCTCAAAGGACTTCTTGTATTCCTTTCCCTCTGTCCACTTAGCTGCTGCATCTATCGGATGCCCAGCCCTTAACAGAGTGGTGATCCACTTCTTAGTGATTTTCACCTTGCTAAACACATAATCAGAAATCCTTTCCTCCATCACGGTTCGCTCATCCGAACCATTGTCTACTCTATCGCAACCTTTTTGCTGGTGTCCTGCCGCGGTCACCATTTCTGTAGGGGGTGGCATGTGGTGGTGTTTGGCGCGTGCACCCAGTCAGTTTTGCCTCTGACTGTTTTGGGAGCGGTTTGATTCGCTCCCACGTCCCTGGGTTCTAGACACCGGACTTAGGTACAAGGTGGTGGTACAGAGAAGACTCGAGTAGACAGGTGGTTGGATGTAAACAAAAAACAAGATTTTATTGAAGAGGAAAAACTTGATACAATCTTATGGAAAAATTACTAGTTAACACTTCTACAGGCAAAAAATACAAAAGAATAATTATACTTATACAGGGAATGGGGAACACACGGCACATCGAGGGAACACAACTATCTTAACAATCCCCTTATCCTTATCCCACCCCCTATACCTAACTAGATTAAGCTATGAGGGGTCAGAGCTTCATGCTCACCAATCAAAAGGTTTGTTAGACTCAAAACAGCGGTTGGGTTCAGGGTTCGCTCTTGGTGCTCTCTGGAGCCTGCCGTCGTCACGTGGTCTCCGGGCGCTGCAAGGGCATTGTCCAGTTTCGAGTACCCCAAAGTTAAGGTCTCTGTTTGGGTACTTTACCTTGCAGGGATGATTCTTCGTCGCCGGCCGCCAGTTTGAGTTGGTGTGCAGATATTCGAAGGTCGGCCGAGGCTGAAGGCCTGGTAATTCAAAGCCTCCCCTCAGTTCATCTCCTCAGTTGGTCTTCTTCAGCCGGTCATCCTCAGGTGGCCTTCCCTCCGGTGGTCTTCCCTCCTCCCCTTGTCGTGTCCCACCTCGCCTGGCCTGAATTGTCCGTGTCCGCCCGACCCTTTGCCGGGGTGATTCCAGATGGATTGGGAAAAGGCACGGGCAAAGGTCAAGGGATAAGCGCGGGACGGGGAAAGAGCGGCAGCCACGAGGGTGAGGGGTCGAAGTGCAGCAGCACCAGCACACCAACCAACCAACAAACTCCCACCAACCAACCAATTGCTACCCGGGGGCCTTCAATTATACATTCGTCGAAAACCCATATCTGCGCGCCAAATCAGGTTAGTTCTGTCTTAATTTTGGTGGGCTAGTTTAAATAATGGTAGCAATCCATACTAACTGTTTTTAGATGGCCGGTAATCGCATCTACCGGCCTGATAATTGACTTGTATTATCATAAAAGTTCCTTGATGGGCCTGTCCAGCTTCGATGGCTCTGTTAATCTGTTTCCGATATTATATGTAGACTGCTTGATGGCCTTAACTATAGGCCTAAACTGAATTTAGATTTGTCTCCAATTCGATCTAATGCATAATTCAGAGTCTTGTCTGGTTTCAAAATACAAAGTCTCTCTTCACAGACACTACAGCTTTGGTTTGAATTTCCCAAGCTGTCTGCGTTGCAGAGTCCATTTTAACGTGCCACAGGCTTTCTGCCACGAGGCACGGACGCCATCTTGGGTACCCTTTTTGATTTTAAATGTCCACGCAGGGTCCCATTTATTAATAACAGCCTTCGGGGAAATGCAGACATTTTGCAAATCTTACAGTGCACATCAGGGATTCAGGTGCAACCCAACTCATGGATGACAGAAGCTCCTGTCCAATAATGTTAAGGGATGGAAAACCATGTGGGTCATGAATCAGGTGCCCTGACCTTTATGCTCAAATTCCTGATATATGTGAATCTCTGCAGGCAGCACAAACTGGAAGAATTCCCCCTTACATCCCACATCTGACCTTGCTTCTCCCTGACCCGGAAGTGGGTGATTTTAACACAACAGTGGGAAAGTGCATCATTGTCTGCGTACTGATATACTTCAACAACCCATCCCCAAAAAATATAAAATAGAGCAAATTAAACTTAAATGTACATTATGCACTTATAAGTTATTTTAGTTGTATTTTAGTGAGACATTAGCATAACCAGCTAAAACAAAATCTATGTAGGATAGAGTGTGGAAGAGAGTGAATTTCTAGAAGTGATTTCACAAAGGAGGGGTTTAAAAGATATCAAAACCACAAGAGTGGATGTTGTGCTGTCTGAACCTTATGATTAGATTACTGTTTTAGATAAATCTAGGGAAATGTTCTTTTAACAATGGCCCAGTAATTCGGGTCCCAACGCGTGAGTAAGCACCGTGTACTCACGCGTGGGCCCGTTGGAAGTGCCGGTTTTCAGCATCCACAGCGCATAGAAACATAGAAACATAGAAGATAGGAGCAGGAGTAGGCCATTCGGCCCTTCGAGCCTGCTCCGCCATTCAATGAGATCATGGCTGATCATCCAATTTCAGTACCCTATCCTTGCCTTCTCCACATATCCCTTGATCCCTCTAGCCTCAAGAAATATATCCAACTCTTTCTTGAATATATTTAATGAACTGGCCTCCACCGAACTCTGTGGCAGAGAATTCCACAGGTTCACCACTCTCTGGGTGAAGAAATTCCTCCTCATTTCAGTTCTAAATGGCTTACCCCTTATCCTTAGACTATGACCCCTGGTTCTGGACTCCCCGGCCAGCAGAAACATCCTTCCTGCATCTAGCCTGTCCAGACCTGGCAGAATTTTATAAGTTTCGATGAGATCCCCTCTCAATCTTCTAAACTCCAGTGAGTATAAGCCCAATCGACACAATCTCTCCTCATACGTCATTCCTGCCATCCCAGGTATCAGCCTGGTGAATCTTCGCTGCACTCCCTCCATGGCAAGAACGTCCTTCCTCAGGTAAGGTGACCAAAACTGCACACAATACTCAAGGTGCGGTCTCACCAAGGCCCTGTACAACTGTAGCAAGACATCCTTGTTCCTGTACTCGAACCCTCTTGCTACGAAGGCCAACATACCATTTGCCTTCTTAACCGCCTGCTGCACCTGCATGCTTACCTTCAGCGACTGGTGCACAGTAACACCCAGGTCTCTTTGCATTTCCCCTTCTCTCAATCTATTGCCATTCAAATAATAATTTGCCTTCCTGTTTTTGCCACCAAAGTAGATAACCTCACATTTATCCACATTATAGTGCATTTGCCATGTTTCTGCCCAATCACCCAACCTGTCCAAATCGTACTGGAGTTTCACGACATCCTCCTCACAGCTTACCCTCCCACCCAGCTTTGTGTCATCTGCAAATTTGGAGATATTACATCCAATTCCTTCGTCCAGATCATTAATATATATTGTGAACAGCTGGGGTCCTAGGACCGATCCTTGCGGTACCCCACTAGTCACAGCCTGCCACTCGGAAAATGACCCGTTTATTCCAACTCTTTGCTTTCTGTCCGCCAACCAGTTCTCTATCCAAGTCAATACCTTGCCCCCAATCCCATGTGCCTTAATTTTGCACACTAATCTCTTATGTGGGACCTTATCGAAAGCCTTCTGAAAGTCCAAATACACCACATCCACTGGTTCTCCCTTGTATATTTTACCAGTTACATCCTCAAAAAATTCCAGTAGATTAGTCAAGCATGATTTACCTTTTGTAAATCCATGTTGACTTTGTCCGATCCTGTCACTGCTTTCCAAGTGCTCTGCTATTACATCTTTTATAATAGAATCTAGCATTTTCCCCATTACCAATGTCAGGCTTACCGGTCTATAATTCCCCGCTTTTTCTCTACCACCTTTATTGAATAGTGGGGTAACAGTAGCTACCCTCCAATCCATGGGTACCGTTACAGAGTCTATCGAGTTCTGGAAGATGACCAGCAATGCATCTACTATCTCTGGGGCCACTTCCTTAATTACCCTGGGATGTAGATTATCAGGCCCTGGGGATTTATCGGCCTTCAGTCCCATCAATTTTCCGAACAACATTTCCCTACAAATACTGATTTCTTTCAGTTCCTCCCTTTCATTAGACCCTATGTTCCCCGGCATCTCTGGGAGGTTATTTGTGTCCTCCTTTTGAAGACAGAACCAAAGTATGTATTTAGTTGGTCTGCCATTTCCTTGTTTCCCATTATAAATTCCCCTGATTCTGACTGTAAGGGACCTACGCTTGACTTCACCAATCTTTTTCTCTTCGCATATCTATAAAAGCTTTTACAGTCAGTTTTTGTGTTCCCAGCAAGCTTACTCTCATATTCTATTTTCCCTTTCTTAATTAATCCCTTTGTCCTCCTTTGTTGACTCCTAAACTGCTCCCAATCCTCAGGATTATTGCTTTTTCTAGCCAATTTATATGTCCTCTCCTTGGATCTTATGCTATCCCTAATTTCCCTTGTTAGCCACGGTTGAGTCACCTTTTTTGTTTTATTTTTATGCCAAAATGGTATGAACAAATTCTGTAGCTCATCCATTCGGTCTTTGAATGTATGCAATTGCCTATCCACCGTCAACCCTTTGAGTGCCATTCCCCAATCAATCCTACCCAACTCGCTCCTCAGACCATCGTAGTTTCCTTTATTTAAATTGAGGACCCTTGTCTCTGAGTCAACTACTTCATTTTCCATCTTAATGAAGAATTCGATCATATTATGATTGTTCTGACCCAAGGGGCCTCGTACAACAAGATTGCTAATTAATCATTTCTCGTTACATAATACCCAGTCTAAGATGGCCTGATCTCTGGTTGGTTCCTCGACATATTGGTCCAGGAAACCATCCCGTAAACACGCCAGGAATTCCTCCTCCACAGTATTGTTACTAATTTGGTTGGCCCAATCTATATGTAGATTAAAGTCACCCATGATGACTGCTGCGCCCTTATTGAATGCTTCTTTAATTTCCCTTTTAATGCCATCCCCAACCTCCGCCTTACTGCTTGGAGGTCTATATACCACTCCCACTAATGTTTTTTTCCCCTTAGTATTTCTCAATTCTACCCATACAGATTGCACATCATCAGAGCTAATATCCTTCATTACAATTGTATTAATCCCTTCTTTAACCAATAATGCTACCCCACCTCCCTTTCCTTTTTGCCTATCTTTCCTGAATATCGAATACCCCTGGATGTTGAGTTCTCAGTCTTGGCCATCCTTGAGCCATGTTTCCATAATCCCAACCAAATCATATTCATTTACCTCTATTTGCTCAGCCAATTTATCCACCTTATTACAAATGCTCCTCGCATTAAGACATAAAGCCTTCAGGCTTGTTTTTTTAATGCTCTTAGACCTATTAGAATTATTATTTACTGTGGCCACATTTGATTTAAACCGTTGATTTCTCTGACTGCCACTTTTGTTTTTCTGCATCCTATCTTTTGCTTTTATCCCTGTTTTCCTTTCCTCTGTCTCCTTGCTCAGGTTCCCAACCCCCTGCCATTTTAGTTTAAACCCCCCCGAACAGTGCTAGCAAACCTCCCCGCAAGGATATTTGTCCCGCTCTGGTTCAGGTGCAACCCGTCCGACTTGTACAAGTCCCACCTTCCCCAAAAGCAGGCCCAGTGCTCCAGGAAACTAAAGCCCTCCCTCCTGCACCAAATCTTTAGCCACGCATTCATCTGCTCTATACTTCTATTCCTATACTCACTAGCACGTGGCACCGGGAGTAATCCAGAGATTACAACCTTTGAGGTCCTACTCTTTTACTGCTACCTAGCTCCCTAAATTCTTGCTGCAGGACCTCATCCCTCTTCCTACCTATGTCGTTGGTCCCAATGTGAACCACGGCCTCTGCCTGTTCACCCTCCCCCTTCAGAATGCCCTGCAGCCGTTCAGTGACATCCTTGACCCTGGCACCAGGGAGGCAACAAACCATCCTGGAGTCACGTCTACGGCCACAGAAACACCTATCTGTTCCCCTTACGATAGAATCCCCTACCACTATTGCTCTCCCACTCTTTTCCTCCCTTCCTGAGCAGCAGAAGCACCCCTGGTGCCAGGAAGTTGGCTGCTGCTGCCTTCCTCTGGTAAGTCATCCCCCTCAACAGTATCCAAATTGGTATACCTGTTTGAAAGGGGGATGGCCACAGGGGTCCGCTGCACTACCTGCCTGCCTCTACTGCTCTGCCTGATGATCACCCATTTCCTTTCTGCCTGTGCAGCCCTACCCTGCGGCGTGACCAACTCATCAAATGTGTAATCCACGACCCTCTCAGCATCATGAATGCTCCAAAGCCCATCCATCCGCAGCTCCAGCGCCTCCATGCGGTCTGCTAGTAGCTGCAGCTTGATGCATTTCTGGCACACATGGTCGTCAGGGACACTGGCAGTGTCCCTGAATTCTCACATAGAGCAAGAGGAGCATAACATGCGCGGAAAACTGGCATTTCCTTTCCTCTGAACCAAGGGGTTCAGAAGTGGAACGCGTGCGCGCTGAAATTCCTTTTTTTTTTACAGGGTTGCCCGTGCGATAAGGCCTCCAGTTTTTACGCGAGAAAAAAGCAGATGTAAGTACTTAGTTTTAAAAGGTAAGTGGTCTATCAATTAAAGTTAGAAATTTTTTTCCACAGGTTTATTATTTTTAAAGACTTTACAGTAAGGTAAGTGTATTTTTAGACCCGAATTGTTAAAAAATTATTTTTTTCAAAAATTTGAATAAATGTTTAAATTAGTTTTTTTACAGTTATTAATAGTTCATTTAATTAGTGGGATTTGGTTGCCCAGTGCTCATGTGACCCCAGCAGGCTCATCGAACTAACTACGCCGCTGGATCACGCAAGCACAGCGCGCCAGGAGCTGAACCGGGCCACTGACAGGAAATCCATGCAGGGCCAGGCTTCAACTGTCGGCGCGCTAGGTAAGTGTAGGTCGGGGGCTTGCACCCGCGGGAAGCCCCCGACACCAATTTCTGGGCCAATATATGTGCTATGGGATGCTTGTATTCAGTTTAGTCTGCATTTATGCCAACACTGATAACTGGTGCGTTCCATGTTACTTGTGGCCTGATGACATTTACACTGAAGGATTTACAACTGAGGCAACATCACTGCAAGATTTTGAAAAAGTAATTTACAGTTGATAGCTCTGGAATTCTAGCTCCAGTATGGTCTTTCAGACGTGGTATTAAACTGAAGCCCCTAGTATCCTCTCAGGTGGATATAAAAGATCCCATGGCACTATTCAAAGATGAGCAGGGGAGCTCTCCAGGTTGCCTGTCCAACATTTGTCCATCAAGCCTACACTACCAAAACATATAAGGATAGATTTACTCCTATGGATACCCGAGAACAACCAACAGCCTGCAATTTTCTTGCCCAGGCCTTTTGCATGTCCTCACTGCATTTTAGGTGCAGGCCTTCCAACTAGCTGGGCCCTGGATCTGTAGATCAGAAAAGAGTAGTAGCACCTCTGCTCCTGACTACCACTAAAGGGGGCCTCCTGACTGAGGCCTGATAGCAGTCACCAGCTGGCCCCTAGGTCTTCAGATCTACCCAGTGTACGGGAGCCTGGGAGTAGGCTCTTACACCAAGTATATTCTCAGCCTCTTGCCTCAATGGAAAGGCCTGTCTTGGCTACTACATGCTGTTATGTCCATTCTGGAAACCCCATTAAATCACGGGGCAATGCAATGACGGCAGATGTCTGATATAATGGGCCTCTTCCCCCACTACTTCCTCACTGTGTCAAGGGAATGCCAACGAAGAGGAAAATCTATTAGCTGTTCATTTATCGCATTTGCTGTTAAACAACTTTGCTGTGTACAAACTGGCTGCTATATTAGTCTACGTAACAACTGTGTTTAGACATCAAATGTAATTCATTAGCTGTGAAGCACTTTAGGACATCCTGAGGATGCAAAAGGAGTTATATAAAGTTTTTCTTTAACAACACTTGAATAATAATCAAGGAACTAATCCATTCTTGGCCTCTTCTGATTCAGATCTATTGCTTATCCTGTGAGTTACAATGCGAAAAAGAATTGTACTCTGGGGTATATAGGTTGCTTTCAGAAAGGAAATCTGAGTAAGTCCACTGTATTTCCCATAGTGTCAAGTGTCCTCTTTCTTTCATCTTGGATGATTATTGTATTTGTGGCTGTTCTTTCATATAGACTCTTGGGGCTTGAGTTTCCGCATGGTAGAATCAAATGAAACAGCGCTAAAGATCAGGGAATTTTAAGTGTAAGTGAGTTGCGCCCACAACCACTTTACACTGGAGTATCCATGATCTTCTATGCTGGTTATTAAGCTAATTCACCCAAAGCAGTCCCTGCCTACAAAACTGGCCACGCACCCAGGCTGGCATGGTGGGTTTCCGCCGATTGACCCCATTCAGGAGTATTCATCACATTGAGCCCAGATTCTCGGGTGCAAAGGCATCCATGGTCACATTAATCCGTCGTTAATGACCTGACCTGCAGTGACCAGCAGTCAATTGAAACCACTCACCCAGGTACTGCTACTCCACCTTGCTGCAGCAATTTCTTTAAATGAATTTCAATTCAGTCAATTGATCGGCCCGTGATACATGTGACTTGTGACCAGCAGTCAGTTGAAGCCACACAGATGTGTCCTGCTCTGCTGCAGTAACCAGTTAATTGCATGACCAGTGGTCAATTGTAGCCACAGGACAGGGAGGAAAGTGGCCCTCCTTGTGATCTCCAGCCTCACTCTGAAAGGAATTTGTTTTCTTGCCTTTTATACGATGCCACACAAATGCTTGAGGCCCCATTGGCCCTGATCCAGTCATAAGTCGATTACGTACAATTACGCCGCTTTGTGTAATGGGAGATTTTACGTTTAGGCTTATGCTAATGAGTTTGCATGGAAACATGGACGTTACTTCACCTCATCAAAACCGACAGTGTCCAGCGCATTCTGGGCGCATTTTGCAGATTGCACCCCACCTTGACATTTTGTAGATATTTCTTAATGTTCAGTACATCTTCCAGAACATACACTGGATTCCTAAATGTCAGTGGCCGGACTTTTGCCTACCTGGGCGGGCGGTGTCCGTGAGGGGTCGTGACCCTGCTGCTGGCTCCATCCTGCTGTTAAAAATTAACTGACCTTAATGGTGCCTATTAAGCCCGCCCAGTTCGTTACCCGGCCCATTGAGATGGAGCAGGTCTGGTGATGTCATTCATGACGCATTTTCAGCCAGCATATTTAAAGGGACCATGGCCACATTACATTTGAAGTTTAATCTAACATAGTGCTGTCAGTGCACTACAGCATTAGAGTGCTGCAAACATTGACAATCACTGCACAGAGGTGCAGGGCTGCACCTAGGTTCTCCCATGACTCCCTCCATATGATTATGGAGGGAGTCAGAGCACGCAGGGGGGTCCTCTTCCCTTCCGATGGGCAGAAGAGACCTCACCAGGAGACCAAAACAGCCTGGTTGCAGATTGCAGAGGAGATTACAAGCAGGGATGTGGTCAGGAGGACCTGGGTGCAGTGCCGCAAATGTTTCATTGATCTCATTAGATCAGGAAACGTTAGCACAAAGCCACACTCAACTGTATCCTGCTGTGCCTCTCATCACATTCCCATCACCCTGCCTTCCCTACCCTACTCCTGCACATCCTTACTCACACCAACTTACCTTGCACCTCCACCCATCCCTTTCTATCTATATTATCACTTACCAATCTCACTAGCCACCCCTCACACTCACCCTCATCCTAATGCAATCATACCAACTAACAACACAAGGATAGTCACTTGGATATTTTATCCAATGTTTATGTAAAGTTTCTGTTAATGTGCTGTCAAACATAAAAATCTTTATTTTCAACACTTTGCATTCTTGGACAGATTTGTGTGCACATTTGGAAGTGGCTTAGTGAGTTACAGTGAATGGGGAGACATAATGGTCACCCCCGCAATGGTGGTGAGTGTGAAAGGAATGGCTTGGTCATTGTAGGGATGCTTTATGGTGTTGGTGTGCGATGGTGCCAACCTGGCGCATCATAGAAACATAGAAGATAGGAGCAGGAGTAGGCCATTCGGCCCCTCGAGCCTGCTCTGCCATTCAATGCGATCATGGCTGGTCATCCAAATTCAGTACCCGGTCCCTGCTTTCTCCCCATACCCCTTGATCCCTTTAGCCTTGAGAAATATATCTAACTCCTTCTTGAATATATTTAATGAATTGGCCTCTACTGCCTTCTGTGGTAAAGAATTACACAGGTTCACTACTCTCTGGGTGAAGAAATTCCTCCTCATTTCTGTCCTAAATGGCCTACCCCTTATCCTTAGACTGTAACCCTTGGTTCTGGACTCCCCGACCATCGGGAAAATTCTTCCTGCATCTAGTCTGTCCAGTCCTGTCAGAATGTTATAAGTTTCAATGAGATCCCCTCTCATTCTTCTAAACTCCAGTGAGTACAAGCCCAAACGACACAAACTCTCCTCATACGTCATTCCTGCTATCCCACGTTATCAGCCTGGTGAATCTTCGCTGAACTCCTTCCATGGCAAGAACATCCTTCCTCAGATAAGCCGACCAAAACTGCACACAATACTCAAGATATAGTCTCACCAAGGCCCTTTACAACTGCAGCAAGACATCCTTGTTCCTGTACTCAAACCCTCTCGCTACAAAGGCCAACATACCATTTGCCTTCTTAACCACCTGCTGCACCTGCCTGCTGCACCTGCATGGTGCACAAGGACACCCAGGTCTCGTTGAACTTCCTCTTCTCCCAATCTATTGCCATTCAGATAATAATCTGCCTTCCTGTTTTTGCTACCAAAGTGGATAACCTCACATTTATCCACGTTATATTGCATCTGCCATGCTTCTGCCCAATCACCCAACCTGTCCAAATCATCCTGGAGTTTCTCGGCATCCTCTTCACAGCACACATGCCCACCCAGCTTTGTGTTGTCTGCAAATTTGGAGATATTACATCTAGTTCCCTTGTCTAGATCATTAATATATATTGTGAATAGTTGGGGTCCAAGGACTGATCCCTGCGATACCCCACTAGTCACTGCCTGCCACTCAGAAAAAGACCCGTTTATTCCAACTCTTTGCTTTCTGTCTGCCAACCAGTTCCCTATCCAAGTCAATACCTTGCCCCCAATCACATGTGCCTTAACTTTACATGTTAATCTCTTATGCGGGACCTTATTGAAAGCCTTCTGAAAGTCCAAATACACCACATCCACCATTTCTCCCTTATCTATTTTACCAGTTACATCCTCAAAAAATTCCAGTAGATTAGTCAAGCACGATTTACCCTTTGTAATTCCATGTTGACTTTGTCCGATCCTGTCACTGTTTTCCAAGTGCTCTGCTATTACATTTTTTAAGATGGACTATAGCATTTTCCCCACTACCGATGTCAGGCTTACCGGTCTGTAATTCCCCGTTTTCTCTTTACCACCTCTTTTGAATAGTGGGGTAACATTAGCTACCCTCCAATCCATGGGTACTGTTCCAGATTCCATCGAATGTTGGAAGATGATCAGCAATGCATCTACTATTTCTAGGGCCACTTCCTTAAGTACCTTAGGATGTAGATTATCAGGCCTGGGGATTTATCAGCCTTCAATCCCATCAATTTCCTTAACACCATTTCCCTACAAATACTGATTTCTTTCAGTTCCTCCCTTTCATCAGACCCTATGTACCCTGATATCTCTGGGAGGTTATTTGTGTCCTCCTTTGTGAAGACAGAACCAAAATATGTATTTAATTGGAAAGCCATTTCTTTGTTCCCCATTATAATTTCTGATTGTAAGGGACCTACGCTTGACTTCACCAATCTATTTCTCTTCACATATCTATAAAAACATTTACAGTCAGTTTTTATGTTCCTAGCAAGCTTACTCTCATATTCTATTTTCCCCCTCTTAATTAATCCCTTTGTCCTCCTTTGTTGACTCCTAAACTGCTCCCAATCCTCAGGTTTACTGCTTTTTCTGGCCAATTTATATGTCCTCTCCTTGGATCTTATGCTATCCCTAATTTCCCTTGTTAGCCACAGTTGAGTCACCTTTTTTGTTTTATCCTTATGCCAAACTGGGATGAACAAATTCTGTAGTTCATCCATGCGGTCTTTGAATGTTTGCCATTGCCTATCCACCATCAACCCTTTGAGTGACATTCCCCAATCAATCCTACCCAACTCATGCCTCAGACAATCGTAGTTTCCTTTGTTTAAATTCAGGACCCTAGTCTCTGAGCTAACAACTTCATTGTCCATCTTAATGAAGAATTCTATCATATTATGATCACTCCGACCCAAGGGGCCTCGTACAACAAGATTGTTAATTAATCCTTTCTCATTACATAATACCCAGTCTAAGATGGCCTGATTTCTGGTTGGTTCCTCGACATATTGGTTCAGGAAACCATCCCGTAAACACTCCAGGAATTCCTCCTCCACAATATTGTTACTAATTTAGTTTGCCAATCTATATGTAGATTAAAGTCACCCATGATGACTGCTGTGCCCTTATTGCACGCTTCTCTACTTTCCCTTTTAATGCCATCCCCAACCTCCACATTACTGTTTGGAGGTCTATGTACCACTCCCAATAATGTTTTCTGCCCCTTGGTATTTCTCAGTTCTACCCATACAGATTCCACATCATCAGAGCTAATATCCTTCCTTACAATTGTGTTAATCCCTTCTTTAACCAGCAATGCTACCCCACCTCCCTTTCCTTTTTGCCTATCTTTCCTGAATATTGAATACCCCTGGATGTTGAGTTCCCAGCCTAGGCCACCCTGGAGCCATGTTTCCATAATCCCAATCAAATCATAATCGTTTACCTCTATTTGCGCAGCTAATTCATCCACCTTATTACGAATGCTCCTCGCATTAAGACACAAAGCCTTCAGGATTGTTTTTATAACGCTCTTAGACCTATTAGAATTATTATTTACTGTGGCCATGTTTGATTTAAATCGTTGATTTCTCTGACTGCCATTTTTGCTTTTCTCCTTCCTATCTTTTTCTTTTATCCTTGTTTCCCTTTCCTCTGTCCCCCTGCTCAGGTTCCCAACCCCCTGCCATTTTAGTTTAAACCCTCCCCCAGAGCACGAGCAAATACTCCCCCTAGGACATCAGTCCCGGCCCTGCCCAGGTGCAAACCATCCGGTTTGATCTGGTCCCACCTCCCCCAGAACCGGTTCCAATGTCGCAGGAATTTGAATCCCTCCCCCTGGCACCATTCCTCTAGCTATGTATTCATCTGAAATATCCTTCTATTTCTACTCTGACTAGCACGTGGCACTGGTAGCAATCCTGAGATTACTACCTTTGAGGTCCTATTTTTTAATTTACCTCCTAACTCCCTATATACAGCTTTTAGGACCTCATCCCGTTTTTTACCTATATCGTTGGTACCTATATGCACCATGCCAACTGGCTGTTCACCGTCCCCTTTCAAAATGTCCTGTAGCTGCTCTGCGACATCCTTGCCCCTTGCACCAGGGAGGCAACACACCATCCTGGAGTCTCATGTGGCAGCCATATGGGTGTACAGTGTAAAGTTAACTAAATCTGGCCATGATGAGACCTTCTCTGGCCTCCCAGGCAGCAATGTGCTCGGGTGCTGATGCCCTCTGTCTTGCGCAGCATCAGGTGATTGCGGAAAAGGTTGGTGTTGTTGTTGGTGCTGCTGGTGTGCCTGGTGCTGCTGGTGTTGTGGCTGGTTGTGGTCCAATTCTGAGGACCAAGGTGAGACAGTATAAATGGCACCCATGTTGTTGAAATAGATGGCAGGTGACGTACAGATGACAGAAGCATTCTGTCAATGGTGAACGAGTTCTTCCAATGAGGTGAAACTGGATGGCGACTTTGCTGGAAATACTTGCAGCCTGCAGAATCTGTGCTGGAAATGGACTGAGCAACAGATTCTGCCTGAGGAAAGTGATCATCTGTCAGGTGGGAGCTTTTACTGTACATTTCATGCTGACAAGTAATCAGCTGGAGCAATGGCCATGACACTCACGCCTCAGGTTGACAGACGTGTTTCCTGAGCTGCGTGAATCCCGTGTCCATGCAGGGAAATTTAAAAAGTAAGTGAAAAAAGGCTCTTAAGTGCCTGTAAACTACCTGATAATGATTTCAATTGGGTTGCCCACTGCTGACGGTCGGGTCGGCTCCGCGATGCCAGACACGCCTGGGGGAAAGGCACGTGGGGGCGAGATGACAGTGGGTTCTCGACCCGCTGTCAAAAATAACAACTTTCCCACCCGACCCGCCACCGATCGTGCCCGCTACCACTCTGGAAAATTCTGGCCATTGTCTTAAGTGTTCAGAAAGCTTTGGTGCAGCATTGGGGGTCAGTTACAAATGACAATGGCTAAAATAGGATATTGCAAAAACAGAATTAATGTGTTTCATGTTGGGAGTGAAACTTGTTTTGGGTGGCAGCGCAAAATGGATGATAGTGAATTAACAGCAATGGAAAAGAAAATCAGGCGGAGTGTAAAATGGGCTGCCAGTTCGCTATTGCCCATTTATCACACCCTCCCAAGATGAAGCCATGCAGGGTGCGATAGACTGTGCATGCATAACCATCAGAGCATCCCACAACCAGCCATGAGCCTTTGTTAGCCGCAAGGGCTTCCACTCCATTAATGTGCAGCAGGTATGCAACCACAATAAGAGGTTCATTCAGGTGTGTGCCTGATACCCAGGGAGCTGTCGTGATGCCCTCATCTTACGCAAGACTAATATCCCCCCATGTTTTGACCTGGCACCAATGTTAGAGGATAGCTGCTTGGGGACAAGCGGTACCCCCTTCTACCATGGCTGATGACACCTGTTCAGAACCCCACCACTCAACAGCAAATTGGTTGCATCAACAGCCACATCACCATGAGATGCGTCATAGAGCAGGCAATTGGGATGCTCAAGTTGAGGTTCAGGTACCTTGACAGGTCTGGAGGCTGACTGCATTACTTGCCTGCCAGAGACTCCAGAATAATTGTGGTATGCTGCTGGAGGTGCAGGAGGAAGAATGCCTGCTGGACTCATCAGCTGATGAGGAAGAGAATGGTGAGGTGGAAGATGGAAGACATGATGCATGGTGTGCCAATCATCTTGTGGTCCGAGATTCAAGTGATGCTCTCATAAATCAGTGCTTCACCTAGATATCTCTTGTTCCTACCAGTCTTATGTGACCAGACCCCCTTGCGCTAACAGTACTACAACCTTCACTCAATTGCTTTACAATTCTCCAATTTGTCACCTTGAAAACATTGAACCAACTTTCACATCGATGACATAATGGCAAGGCAAGCACAGAAACTGCCTTGAAAGCAGAGGGCACGCAAAAGTGACAGAAGTGAAAAAGGTTATAACGTGCACAAGAAAACAAACATTTACAAATCAAGCAGTGAAACATCCAAGTGTGAACTCTAAGTACTCTTTTTAACTGATGGCTTCCTCGTTCTACCACTTCTAT
The DNA here is from genome assembly GCF_052327205.1 of Somniosus microcephalus. Classification (NCBI taxonomy): domain Eukaryota; kingdom Metazoa; phylum Chordata; class Chondrichthyes; order Squaliformes; family Somniosidae; genus Somniosus; species Somniosus microcephalus. The sequence goes on from NC_140987.1 coordinate 231,203,383, forward strand.
GAGGTGGTACCACAGTGGCTTTAGCAGACATGGTGATAGGCTGCTCTGCATCTTCTGAGAAACTCATGGCCATTGACCTCTGAGTGCTGGAGCCCATGAGGGCCATGTTACAGAATGCTGTTCCTGGACTTCTGCCTGGGCAATCTGGGACAGCTTGAGTTCAGGAATCATGTTGGATATTGGTTGAGGGGCTGGCAGTGGAAGAGAAGTGCTGACCACCTGAGAGAGGTCTGCACTTACTGTGCCCATGTCGCCAACCTCCCTCCTTTGGGACAGCAGCAACTCAGGCCTGCTGGTTTGCAGGACAGTATACTGGAGGAGATGAGTGACCTTGGTAGCCCTGATCTAACCTGCCCACCATCTTCTCTAAGGATGAATAGATGTTGGAGCCCAGAGTCTGTATCTCAGCCGTTTGAGCCTCAATCAAAGTTGCAAAGACTGGTAGTACTGGGTCCTGCTGCGAGGGCCTGGTTGCAGTGTCCCTGGAGGTGGCAACGCTCTCCAGAGTAGAATAAAGTGTTGAGAACCCCTGCAAAAGCACCCCACATATGGTGGAAGTTTACTCCTCCATGGTCCCTGCCGTAGTGTATAGATTGCCTGGCAGGACTGTCAACACCTCACATATTTGTTCTTGTGCATCCAGTCTTCTCCTTTTCATTGTTGGTCCCCGGAGTTTCACATCTGTGTCCTGTTGAGCAGAGCTTGGAGAGGATGGCGCCCTCTGGCACAAATGCTCTGCAGCTGTCCCTGCCACCACTATCTGCTCCTACCCATTTGTGCTGTGAGGCTCACCAGCTGCAGGCCCATCTATCTGACCAATCCGTTCACTGGCTGTGGTAGTTTCTGCACTGGTGCCTGCAATGCATACATCGTGTGACGGTGCATCCTCAGGAGGCATGAATCCTCTGAGGTGTCCTCTTCCTCTGAGGGCAGAAGCTCAAGCTGTTTGTATGAGGTCCCTGGAGGAAAGAAGAAAAGGTGAAGATTTAGTAATGGTAGTTAGAAAATGCAAATGTGCAAATGAGGCACTTAACCATACTGGCTGATGTGTTGAAGTAGGCTGAAGGTGCGGATGGTCATGTGAGCTGAATGTGCAAACCAGCAGGCCAGCAGGCAGCACGGTGGCATAGTGGTTAGCACTGTTGCCTCACAGCGCCAGGGACCCGGGTTCGAATCCGGCCTCGGGTGACTGTCTGTGTGGAGTTTGCACATTCTCCCCGTGTTTGCGTGGGTTTCCTCCGGGTGCTCCGGTTTCCTCCCACAGTCCAAAGATGTGCGGGTTAGGATGATTGGCTATGATAAATTGACCCTTAGTGTTAGGGGGATTAAATACGTGGGGTTACGGGGATAGGGTGGGATATGTGTTGGTGTAGGGGTTATGGGGATCGGGTGGGATATGTGTCGGTGCAGGCTCGATGGGCCGAAATGGCCTCTATCTGCACTGTGGGGTTTCTGTGATTCTGTGATTCTGTGATTCTGTGAAGTTGAAATCAGTCAACATTCTCTGCAGATTCCACAACCTCGCCATCACCAATGCTGAGGGTGTTATTGGTCCTGTTTATTTCAAGTGTCTCCTCCTCCGCCGGGGTCACTTCCACAAAATCTGGGGGTCCTCTGTCTGTCCTGGCCCTCTCCCTTGAATTCTGTGCTCTCAGAGTCATAGTCCCAGAAATTCGGGTCGGGGGCTTCCTGCAGGTGCAAGCCCCCGACCTGCACTTACCTTGCGCGGCGGCAGTTGAGCTGTAGGGCCCCGTGTAATTCCGCTTCGGGGCCTGGCCCAGCTGCTGGCGCGCTGTGCTTGCGTGTCCCGGGGCGTAGTTAGTGCGATGCGTCCCCTGGGATCACGTGAGCCATGGGCAGCCAATCGGAGGAGGGACAAGCCCATTCATAAGATTGACAAGTAGACCTGTCAAAACTTATAAATACTACGGGCCCAAAATAGCAGTAAGCCTTCAAATAATTTTTTTTTAGATCACACTTTTTGAATAAACTATAAATTACATTAAATAACTATTTTAAACAACAATTTATATTTTTGAAAAAAATAATTTTATATTCTAACGGGGCTAAAAATAAACTTACCTTGCTTTAAAGTATTTAAAAATAATAAACCTGTGGAAAAAATGTTTTAATTTTAATTAATTGACCACTTACCTTGTAAAAAGCAGGCCTTACGCCTGCTTTTTAAATGTGTAAATCCTGCAGGCTTACCCTCCCGGGAAAACCTGTAAAAAAAACCTAAGTTCAAAGTGCACGCGCAGCCTCCCCTGCGCGCGCGTTCAACCTCTGAACCTTTTCGTTCAGAGGATCGGGAGTGCCGGTTTCCCACTCATGCGTTGTGCAAGCAGGAAACCGGCAATTCCATTTGGCCTACGGGTGAGTACCCCGTGTGTACTCACCCGGGGAGAGCCGAATTTTTGGGCCATAGAGTCATAACGGCACAGAAGGAGGCCATTCGGCCCATCGAATCTGTGCCGACTCTCTGTAGAGCAATCCAGTCAGTCCCATTCCGCCGCTCTATTCCCATAGCCCTGCAAGTTTATTTCCCTCAAGTGCCTATCCAGTCTCCCCTTGAAAACATTGAGTGTCTCTGCTCCCACCACGTCCATCGGTAGCGAATTCCAGGTCCTCACCACTCGCTGCGTAAAAAAGTTTTTCCTCACATCCCCCCTGTATCTCTTGCCCAAAACCTTAAATCTGTGTCCCCTAGTCCTTCTACAATCAACTAGTGGGAACAGCCTTTCCCCGTCTAGCCTATCCAAACCTGTCATAATCTTGTACACCTCTATCAAATCACCCCGCAACCTCCTTTGCTCTAATGAAAACAAATCCAGCTTCTCCAACCTGTCCTTGTAGCTAAGATCCCCCTTCCCCAGAACCATTCTGGTAAATCTCCTCTGCACCCTCCCAAGTGCCTTCACATCCTTCCTAAAGTGTGGTGACCAGAACTGGACGCAATACTCCTGTTGTGGCCTAACCAGTGCTTTATAAAGGTTCAGCATAACTTCTCTACTTTTGTACTAAATACCTCTATTTATGAAGTCCAAGATCCCACATGCTTTGCTAACCACTTTCTCAATATGTCCCGCCACCTTCATGGACCGATGCACATTAACTCCCAGGTCCTTCTGTCCCTGCACACTCTGTAAAACTGTGCCATTAAGTGTATATTGCCTCTCCCTGTTCCTTTTGCCAAAATGCATCACCTCACACTTCTCTGTATTAAATTCCATCTGCCACTTGTCTGCCCATTCTGCTAGCCTTTCTATGTCCTGTTGCTGTCGAATGGTATCATCATCACTGTAAGCCACACCCCCAAGTTTGGTGTCATCGGCAAAGTTAGAAATTCTACTCTGAATTCCAATATCCATGTCATTTATATATATCAAAAAAAACAGTGGTCCCAGCACTGACCCTTGGGGAACACCACTGTCTACCATCCTCCAGTCTGAAAAACAGCCATTTACCACAACTCACTGTTTTCTGTCTTTAAGCCAATTCCTTATCCAAGCTGCCACTGACCCACCTATTCCATAAGCCTCAATTTTGTTAACCAGCCTTCTATGTGGTACATTGTCAAATGCCTTCCGAAAATCCATGTAGACAACATCCATTGCATTCCCTTCATCAATCCTCCCTGTTACTTGTAAGGGGTGGCGTGTTGGTTGTTTGTCAGCTTCACCTCTGACTCCTTTGAGCGGTTCAAATCGCTTCCACTCCCTTTTGTTCTAGACTTTGGACTTATTTGGGGGTTGTAATAAGCTTGCAACAGCCACCTGGGTTAGTCAAAAGAATTCAGATCTTTATTTTGAGACAGGAAAATATACAATGCCATAAAACTTATACTTTAAAAGGGTGGGGAACACTCAGAATAAGCGAGGGAGAATTACAATATACAAAATTCCTTACCCTCCCAACCCCACTACACTAGCTAGGCTGGAATCCAGAGGACCAGGAAATGCTCACCAAAACGACTTTCTTGACAGACTGTAGAGGTTCACGATTTTGGAGTTCTCTTTAGTTGTGGCGGTTGGGGCCTGTCGTACCTCGGACGTGGTAGAAGACTGCACCTGCATTGGGTCTTCAGTTTGGGTTTGTCCACAGATGCGGTTAGTCGCGCTGTTGGATGTATCAGGTGAGTACCCGGTTTTCTTTCGTTAGGGCTAGTTTTAGGGTCTTTTGTGTCCAAATCTTACCCAGGGGTAAGTCAGACTAGCCTGTAGAGTGGAAACAAGTCTTTGGTTCGTGAGTTTTTCGGCGGTTGGTTCCTTGTTGGTTGCGGTGGCCCAATATTACCTAGTTGGTGGTAATATTGGTGGTTGTTGGTTTCTGTAGGCCTTTGGTTGCTGCGATCTCCGTTTCTTCTTTCTGTTTCTTCAAGTCTCCGATGATGAGCTCTCTCTTGAAGTGGTTGGCTGAACTTGAACTGCTCCGATCTTGAACTGACGACGAACTGACTAACTGAAAAGGCAGACCTCAATTTTACTAATTTGGGGCCTGGCTTATCTGACCGCCAAATCTCAGGTTTCTTTGTTAAATTTGGCGGGCTCGTTATTTTTAATAGGTTTTAAAGCTTTAACGAGCTTCGGGGATGGCCCATCTAAACTTAATTGGCCTTTAACTGGTTTCGGGATTGCCTTGAAACTAGTTTAAAAATGCAAAACGTTTGTCAATCTCTTTAATTTGTTTTGGACTGTGGTTTGATTGTTGTATTCTGTAGGGCTATGTTCTTTCCTTTGTGTTGCTGGGGACAGGTCCTGTTTATTCATGTATCTGGCTCTGCGAATTCTTGGCGGGAACAGGCTTCATTGTCTTTATGTAAAACTGAGGTGGCCCAGGACATTCTCAGATTGTCCAATATCCAAACTCGGGGGCCCACCCCACCTCCCCTGTGTCACAGCCTTTTGCAAGCCTGAACATGTCTTTTAAACCAGCCAAATCTTCCTGGGATTTTTATTTTAAATCCCTTTGGCCCAATAACTCCTTAAAACAGTCCAAAATTTCTTCCTTCCTTACACTTGGGAAAAATGTGTAATTTAACTCTTTGAATTCTTCTGTTAGGCCCAACCATACTGTGATAAATCCAGAAAGTGGAACAAGGAACTCAAAGAGGCTAGATGTTAGAATTAACACGAGTACTTTATTAACAACTGGGAAACACATTTACAGACAGCCTGCATCAGCATCCTGGCATCCCAACTTGTGCTGACCTATACAGGAAGCAAAACATCTGACCTTAACAGGAAGCAAACCTCTGACCTTAGCAGCAGCATTGGCTACAGCACCACCTGGTGGATAAACTTAATCATAACATCCCAGATTATTATATCCCTCCCCCATTAAGATTTCAGTATGAATTTCTTAACAAACAACAATTCCTGATGGTCACATAAGGAGTCTCCATTCATCATGTTCCATACTTGATGAATCTAACAGTTCAGTATCAATCTCTCTGGTGGCTTGCGAGTACTTTGTGAATGTCTAACAGTAAAGTCCCTGATTCTTTGTGGTGAACCACCAGCTGCTCCTGAGCAGTGCTCAGATTATCTGACTTTGCAACGATGGTTTCCTCTTGATGAATAGGTTCCTGTGGAATTGTCTCGGTCCCTGGTGGTGGCACCACTGATGCACTTGGATAACTGGGGGCAACCCTGTCTTCAGTCATTGCATCTGGAACCTTCATTTCAATTTCCCCTTGTCTGGGGAGTATCTGATCTACATGTCTGCATACTACCCTACCATCTCCCAACATGACCTTGCATGATACTGGACCTGTCATTAAGTCGATGAAGCCAGGAATCCACTTTGGTCCATAACTGAAATTCCTGGTAAGGACTGCATCTCCTTCTCCAAAACTTCGGCTCTTTGTTCTTTTGTCATGGTTCTCTTTTTGTTTGTTTTGTCTGTTTTCCATTTTCCTTTTTAGGTCTGGGTGGACAAGGTCAAGAGTGGAGCGTAGTCTACGACCTAATAACATCTCAGCAGGAGAGAGTCCTGTGGTGGATTGAAGTGTTATTCTGTAGCTGAACAGAACCCGTGACACTTTGGCTGCTAAACTCCCTTCTGCGCTTTTTTTCATCATCTCCTTAAATGTTTGTACGGCTCTCTCCGCAAGTCCATTCGAGAACGGATGATATGGAGCTGATGTCACCTGCACTATGCCATTTTTTCTCAAGAACTCTTTTGTCTCTGTACTCACAAAACAAGTGGCATTGTCACTCACCACGATCTCCCATAGCCTTTGATTACTGAAGCTCTGATGCAGGCAGTCTATAGTAGTAGTGGCAGAAGCAGAATTTACAGGATAAACATCCATCCATTTGGAATGTGCATCAATGATTATGAGGAACATCTTCCCCATGAATGAACCCAAATAATCTAAGTGCAATCTTCTCCATGGTTTATCTGGCCACTCCCAGGGGTGGAGAGGAGCCGCTGCTGGTGCCTTCTGATGTTCTTGACAAGTGCTGCATGTCTTGACTAGATTTTCTATCTCCTCATCTAGCTTTGGCCACCACAAGTAACTCCTAGCCAAGGCTTTCATACGCGAGACCCCAGGATTACACTGATGTAGTTGCTCTAGGATAGAATGTCATGCTGGCTGTGGAATAATCTCTCGTGCTCCCCACAACACGCAACTATCCTGCACACTCAGCTCTGTTTTCCTGACACTGTAGGGTGCGAAGTCAGCCCCTTCCGGATGCTGTAGCCATCCCCTCACCACATATTCTCGAACTCTAGACAGTACTGGATCTTTACCTGTCCATATTCTTACTTGCTCTGCAGTCACAAGTGCCATGTCAGTGTCCTCCAACATCAAAACTCTGTCCTCTGGAGCTGCACGGATAGGTGTGCCTGGCAGTGGAAGACGGCTCAAGGCATTTGCGTTCCCATGGTACTTGCCCACTTTGTAGATGATGACATACTCATATGCCCTCAACGTCACTGCCCACCTCTGGATCCGGGGTGACACCATCTGTGGAACTGCTTTCATTTCATTGAAAAGAGAGAGAAGAGGTTTATGATCGGTGCATATGGTGAACTTCCTGCCATATATGTACTTGTGGAACCTCTGTAACCCAAACATTACTGCTAACCCCTCTTTGTCTAACTGGGAATAGTTTTTTTCCGCTGGTGTTAGAGTTCGGGACATAAACCCTATTGGTCTTTCGGTTCCATCTTCCATGAAGTGTGAAAGAACTGCCCCCACCCCGTAAGGTGAAGCATCACAAGAGAGAATGATGTCTTTCTCTGCATTGTAGTGAACCAGCACATCCGACGACAGCATCAGTTTCTTGGACTATTCAAATGAAACCCCCTGCTCCTCTCCCCACTGCCACTGTGTCTCCTTGCACAGTAGTTTGTGAAGAGGTGCTAACACTGTTGACAAGTTTGGTAAAAACCTGTTATAATAGTTCAGCAGTCCCAGGTAAGCTTTTAACTCAGCCACATTTGTAGGAGCAGGGGCGTCCTGCAGTGCTTGTACCTTCTCCTTGAGTGGATGGAGCCTGGTGGTGTCCACTCTGTGTCCCAGGAACACTCCTCATTCCCCAGGAAAGTGCACTTACTCCTCTTGAGCCGGAACCCTGCCCTCTCCAATCTCTGTAGTACCTCTCTCAGAGTGCTCAGATGCTCCTGGTTGGTTCTTCCCGTCACCATAATGTCATCCAGATAGATGGAAACATGTGGAATCCCTTGCAGTACACCTTTGATTGTCCTCTGGAAGATAGCTGGACTAGATGAGACACCAAACGGTAAGCAGTTATATGTAAACAAGCCCTTGTGTGTATTTATGGTGACATACTTCTTTGATTCGTCATCCAGTGTAATATGCAAGTAGGCATGACTCATATCCAACTTTCTGAATTTCTTTCCTCCAGCCAGGTTTGCAAAGAGATCCTCTGTTTTGGGAATAGGATACTAATTTGGACACCCGATTGACAGTCAATTTATAGTCTCCACAGAGTCTTAACGAATTGTCCGGTTTTAAAACAGGTACTATGGGAGCTGCCCATTCCGAACATTTCACCAGCTCCACTATGTTCTCTCTCAATAGACGGTCAAGCTCAGCCTCTACCTTTGGCTTCATGGCATAAGGCACAGGTCGTTGTTTAAAAAACCTTGGCGGTGCCTCCTTGTCTACATAAATCTTAGCTGTGGGGCCATTAAATGTGCCAAGTTCCTCCTTGAACACACTCTCATGTTCATTCAACACTTCTTGCAAAGTCAACTGTTTGCCCACATCTATTTGATGTACTGCTCCCAGTCTAATTTAAGTTCTTTTATCCAGCCCCGACCTAACAGGTTTGGTCCGGTACCCGATACTATAACTACAGGTAGCTGTTCCACTGTGTCCCTGTGTTGCACAGTTACCTTAGTTGTACCTAATGTCGCTACTCATTCACCTGTATATGGTTTAAGATGCAGGGAGCATGGCTTTAACTCTGGAACTTTTGCACGGTTCCACAATTTTGAGTACTCTGCCTTGTTCATTATGGTCACGCCGCACCCTGTATCCACTTCAAAGTTCACCTTAGAGTCATTTACTGTCAGTTGCAATGTGATAGGAGCCACTTTTGGAATGTTCTCTAACATGCTATCCATTATGAACATGCCCTCTTCTTCCTCAGCTTCCCCGCTGATGTGGTGTGCTCCATGTTTTTTCACTTCTCTCCCTTGGTTTTGCTGTCCTCCCGCTTTTGGTTTGGATTCCTCCACAGGTGATTTTGCCCTGCAAGTTCATTTTATGTGTCCTTGTTTCCCACACTTGTAGCACCTTTCCTCCAGAAACTGGCATTCACTCGCCAGGTGATCGCCCTTGCATCTATAACATGCCTTCACATGCTCACGTTGTGGTTTCTGACGCATGTTCAACTTGTGCAGAACAACCTGATCTGCAACTTGCATAGCATTAGCCCTGTCTGAACCCTGTATTTCTTTTACATCTCAGTTCACTGTCTTTATGGCTTGAGCAAGTTCCAATGCTTTTTCATAAGTAAGCCCAGTCTCGGATAATAATCTACGCTGCATTTGGTTGTCCATAATTCCACAAACTAGCCTATCTCGCAGCATTTCCTTCAGGTTGTTCCCATAATTGCAATCTTGTGCTAATTTACGCAACACCGCTACATAGTCCATTACGCTCTCTTCCTCTTTCCTGTTCCTTGAAATAAACTTGAACCACTGTACAATCTCACTAGGCTTATGGTTGAAATGTTCTTTTAGCAAGGCCACTAATTCAACAAATGATTTGTCTCCAGGCTTTTCAGGACTGAGCAGGTTCTTCATCAAACTGTAGGTTTGGCTTCCCACTGAACTAAGCAGAATGGCTTTCCTTTTTCTGGCATCATTTATTTCATTTGCTTCAAAAAAATAACCCAACACTTCACAGTATTCTTCCCAGGTTTGTGCTTGAATATCAAAAGCGGAAACCGTTCCTATCGTGGCAGCCATGCTCTCTTCCAGCAATTAGATTAGTCAAACATGATATGCCTTTTACAAATCCATGTTGGCTCTCCTTAATTAGCTTAAACCTCTCCAAGCGCTCATTAATTTTTTCCTTGATTAGTGTTTCTAAAAGTTTACCCACCATTGTACTTACATTCTTTCTTGAACAATGGTGTCACATTTGCCAATTTCCAATCCTCAGGCACCTCTCTAGGGAAGGGAAGACTGGAAAATTATGGCAAGCCCTTCTGCTATCTCCTCCCCCAATTCTCTTAGCAACCTGGGATGCAAGCCATCTGGACCAGGTGACTTGTCCACTCCAAGCATACCCAGCCTTTCTAGTACATCCTGTCTATCAATTTTCAGCTGTTCTCTTGCTTCTACCTTTTCCACTTCTACTGATATTTTGTCAGCACCCACCTCCTTAGTAAACACCAATGCAAAATACTCATTGAATATTCTAGCCTTGCCCTGCACCTCTAACCATATATTAACATCTTTGTCCCGAATAAGTCCCACCCCGCCTCTTACTACCCACTTACTTATGCACTTTATGTAGTGCATAAAGTGAAGGGGAAAATCAGGCAGATGTCATAAGAGTGGGGTTGCCGTGCATTTGTAGAGATTGCCCACAGTGCGAATCGAGATGGTTTGTTGAGAATGGGTGCAGGTCGAGCAGCTCAGAGGACAGAGAAGGCTGGAAACTATAGACCAGTCAGCCTAACATCTGTGGTTGGTAAAATTTTACAGTCGATTATTAAGGAGACAGTAACGGGACATTTGGATAAACATAATTTAATAGGGCAAAGTCAGCATGGTTTTGTATCAGGCAATGGAACCCTGTGTGAGAACCTCTCTGGATATGTCGAGGGCATCCTGAAACCCATCGTACAGGGAACCCCCAGCTTCTGTCGTGACACTACAGACTTCTTACAGAAACTCAGCACCCATGGAGCAGTTGAACCAGGAACACTCCTCGCCACGATGGACGTCTCGGCACTCTACACCAGTATCCCCCACGATGATGGCATCGCTGCGACAGCCTCAGTACTCAACACCAACAACAGCCAATCTCCAGACACCATCCTACAACTCATCCGCTTCATCCTTGACCACAATGTCTTCACCTTCGACAACCAGTTCTTTACCCAAACACACGGAACAGCCATGGGGACCAAATTCGCACCCCAATACGCCAACATCTTCATGCACAAGTTCGAGCAAGACTTCTTCGCTGCACAGGACCTCCAACCAACGCTATACACCAGATGCATTGACGACATTTTCTTCCTATGGACCCACGGCGAAGAATCAATGAAAAGACTACACGATAACATCAACAAGTTCCACCCCACCATCAAACTCACCATGGACTACTCCTCAGAATCGGTGTCATTCTTGGACACACGAATCTCCATCAAAGACGGACACCTCAGCACTTCACTCTACCGCAAGCCCACGGACAACCTCAGGATGCTCCACTTCTCCAGCTTCCACCCTAACCACATTAAAGAAGCCATCCCCTATGGACAAGCCCTGCGAATACACAGGATCTGCTCAGACGAGGAGGAACGCGATGGACACCTACAGACGCTGAAAGACGCCCTTGTAAGAACGGGATATGACGCTCGACTCGTCGATCGACAGTTCCGACGGGCCACAGCGAAAAATCGCATAGACCTCCTCAGAAGACAAACACGGGACACAACCAACAGATTACCCTTCGTCGTCCAGTACTTCTTTGGAGCGGAGAGACTACACCATGTTCTTCGCAGCCTTCAACATTTCATCGATGACGACAAACACCTCGCTAAGGCCATCCCCACGCCTCCACTACTCGCCTTCAAACAGCCGCCTTACCTCAAACAGACCATCGTTCGCAGCAAATTACCCGGCTTTCAGGAGAACAGCGACCACGACACCACACAACCCTGCCACAGCAACCTCTGCAAGACATGCCAGATCATCAACACAGATACCATCATCACACGTGAGGACACCACCCACCAGGTACATGGTACATACTCATGTGACTCGGCCAACGTTGTCTACCTCATACATTGCAGGAAAGGATGCCCCGAAGCATGGTACATCAGCGAGACCATGCAGACACTGCGACAACGGATGAACGGACACCGCGCAACAATCGCCAGGCAGGAGTGTTCCCTCCCAGTCGGGGAACACTTCAGCAGTCAAGGACATTTACCCTCCAATCTTCGGGTAAGCATTCTCCAAGGTGGCCTTCGAGACACACGACAACGCAAAACCGTCGAGCAGAAGCTGATAGCCAAGTTCCGCAACCATGAGGACGGCCTCAACCGGGATCTTGGGTTCATGTCACGCTACATGTAACCCCACCTGACGTAGGGTCATCCAGACTCGAGTCATCTTTGGCTTGTTCTCTCCAACAGATGCGGCCGGACCTGATGTGATTTCCAGCAAAAAAAAATGTTTTTTGGCTGTTTTTTTGTTTTTCATACAGACCCCAGCATCTGCAACATTTGACCCCTTGTGACCCCACCTCATTGTTATTTGATGTAATGTTTTCCTGACGGACCTGTTTGGACACCATTTACACCTTTGACTGCTGTGATTATCTCTCTGCCGAGGTGTGATAAATGGCAGTTAGAAAGATTACCTGTAAACATCTGACATTATTCTCTGACTATATAAGCTGTGTTTTTATGCATCTCTCCACTTCACCTGACGAAGGAGCAGCGCTCCGAAAGCTTGTGATTTCAAATAAAGGATTTGGACTATAACCTGGTGTTGTGTGATTTCTTACATTTGTCCACCCCAGTCCAACACCGGCATCTCCACACCATAAAATTGACAGGAATAGCTGTCAAAATGATAAATACTATAAGCACCAAAACATCATTAAAACTTCAAATAAACTAAAAAAAAAATCACATTTTTATAATAACTATAAATTACATAAAATAACTATTTAAAAAAATAATTTAAATTTTTGAAAAAATTAATTACATTTTCTAACGGGGCTAAAAATAAACTTACCTTTCTTAAAGTATTTAAAAATAATAAACCTGTGGAAAAAATGTTTTCATTTTAATTAATTCACCACATACCTTGTTAAAAACAGGCCTTGCGCCTGCTTTTTACATGTGTAACTCCTGGAGACGTACCCTCCTGGAGAAACCTGGCAAAAAAACGGAATTTCCAGGCGTACGCACTGCCTCTCCTGTGCATGCGTTCGACCTCTGAACCTCTTCCTTTAAGGGAACGGAAGTTCCGGTTTCCCGCGCATGCGCAGTGCATGCACAAAACCGGCACTGCCTTTGGGCCTACGGGTGAGTACCCCATGCATACTCACCCATGGAATCCCGAATTTCTGGACCATTACATTTTTAGATATATGTATATAACACGTGACTTTTTTTGACCCCTGGGTTCGCTACAATTACCTAGATATTAGACAAGTAAAACTTCAGTCTGGTTCGTAGAAAGAAAGAAGAAAGAAAGATCTGTATTTTTATAACGTCTTTCATAACTTCAGTCTGTCCTAAAGTACTTGACAGTCAATTAAGTACTACTGAAGTGCAGTCTCTGTTTTAATGTAGGAAACGTGGCAGCAAATTTATGTACAGCAAGCTCCCACCAACAACAATGAAGTAGATGGCTAAATCATCTGTTTTAGATGATGGTTCAAGGATAAATGTTGGCCAGGACACCGGGACAGCTCCCCTGCTCTTCTTCGAATAGCGCCATGGGATCCCTTATGTGCACCTAAGAGGCTGATGGGGCCTTGGTTTTATGGCTCATCTAAAAGACAGCACCTCCGACAATGTAGCACTCCCTCAGTACTGCAGTGAATTATCAGCCTAGATTTTGTGCTCAAGTCTCTTGAGTTTGATTTGTATCCACAACCTTCTGACTCAAGAGAGAGTGTTACCACTAAGCCACAGTAGGGAACAGGGGCTTGCTTATGGAATAGGAATGGTGATTGGCTTGATCCTGAGGGAAATATAGGAAATGAAAAGCGTAATCATATAAAAACAAACATCTCACTAAGAAAATCCATGTTTGTGAAGCCTTGCTGTGGCACAAATTGGCTGCAGCATTTGCCTAGTGACTACACTTTAGAAGTAATTCATTGGCTGTGAAGTGCTTTGAGGCATCCCGATGATCTAAAAGATGCTATATAAATGAAAGCTTTTCTTTATACAACTCAATATATTACATCCCCTGACTCTCAGGACAACTGATATATATTTTTAATAAAACATTTCTCAACAAGGTAAATAGATTGATGATACAAATAAGCTACTCCAGTGAGTTCACGTGTGTATGAGGGAAGGATAGAGAGAGACAGCAAACAATAGTTTGGTGAAGCAACATTGTGTGTTAATGAGTTGGAGGGTATATTTTCCAACTGACAGAACTGTTCTTCTTGGTGCGATTTGGGCAATAATCCCTCTTCCTATGATTTCCCCTTGTGACTCAATGACTGCATGGAATGCTTTAACATATTTAAATAAGCACACAATGTTTGTAAATGTGACACAAGATTTTTTGTCGTTTGCAAGGAGATCCCATTGTACCTTCACATAGAGGGTGAAACTGGTCTTGGGTGTAATGCAAAATTTGAATTAACTTCAACAGAAAAGAAAATTGGCTTGGTGTAAATCTGGCTGCCAGATCATTATCACCCATTTTGCACTATTGCCTATAACCAAATTTCACCCCCACAGTTCCTATCTTTTAATGCAAGCTTTGATTGAAGGCGTGACAGAATTCTGGATTTAACAAGGTAAGGCATGAGCTTTGGAACAATAACAGGTTTATTTACATAAAATACATGAACGTACAGTATCTGGTTTTCACAGAGCGAACATACATTTCCCAACCTCCTCAGGTTATGAAAAGAATAATGATGCAATTTGATTCTCTCTACCCACGGACCCATCTTCATTAGCTTAACCTAACAAAGCTAAGCTGTTTCAGACTTTTAAAATGCAGACAACCTTTTTACAACTGGCTTCCAAATTCACAGTTGACTTTGTGTCTGAGAGAGAAAGACAGTCTGCATTTTAAACTGTGTGCAGACAATACACCTTTCATGATTTAATTAGCTCAAAATGGCTTTTTCACTGATGAGGATAAGAGGAGAATTGTTATGGATTGTCTCAAATGCCCATCAATGCATGTGGCCATTTGAGCTAACTGACCCCAGGTATTCCCCTTGTTCACAGATGAAGTAACTTGCTTAAGTAGGCAATGACATTGAGGGGAATTTTAACACCCAAAAACGGGTGGGTTTGCGTCAGGTGGGATGTTAACATTTTTTAAATCTCAAACTCGACGCCAACCCGCCCACTTCCAGTTTTAACAGAGGTGGGATGGGGGGGGCTGGCAACCAACCAGACACCAGGAGACGGGTCGCTCATTTAAATACTTTGATGAGGCTGTTGTAATGATCAGTAACCTGTCATTCTGGAATGGTACACTAGGTGGTGCTGTATGTATATAAGAATGGGATACCCATGATGCACTAGGCTACCCACAAGGCATCAGTCAAGATGGATGCCTCTACAGATACTGTACCTAGTCCACATGTGCTCAATAAAGTGTCTAGCAAAAGCTAGCTGTTCTTAATAAAAACGACTAGATATTAATGAACATAACATGGTACCAGGAGTGGTAAGATCTGCTGAATATTGTGCAACGCGACATGGAGAATTTGAAGCTACCAGAGCGTTTGAAACTCACAGGAAATATCGAATACAATTGGCAGACTTTTAAACAACAAATTGAATTCTACATTGCTGCCATCGGGTACGGTACGAAGCCAGGCGCAAGGAAAATAGCGTTGCTGCTCACGGTTGCAGGCCCACAGGCGATAGAGGTATTTAATACATTTGTATTTAATCCAGAGGAGAACAGAGAACAATTAGAAGATGTGCTAAAGAAATTTGATACACATTGTTCTCCCAAAACGTATGAGACCTATGAAAGGTACGTGTTCTGTTCTCGGACACAGCGGCAAAATGAGACTTTTGATAGCTTTTTGACTGATCTGAAACTGAAAGCACAGACATGTAATTTCTCTGAGCTGAAAGCATCCATGATTCATGACCAAATTGTGTTTGGTATTCATGATAAAAAGGTCAGCGAACGTCTGTTGAGAGAAACTGAACTAACATTGGAAAATGCTGTGAAAATAGCCAAGCCAGCGAGCTAGCTCGAAAGCACGCGAAGACTTTCAGTGAAATCAATAATGATGCGATTGTAATGAGTGATAATGCTGCTGTCGGTGCTGTATCCTACAAGGGGAAGAAACGTGGGCAGGACAGAAATGAAAAGCAATCGGAGGATGACATTTTTAATTGTAAACGCTGTGGTTACAAACACCAGTTAAAACAATGCCCAGCGTTTGGAAAAATGTGCACAAAGTGTAATGGAAAGTATCACTTTGCCAAACAATGCTTTTCAAAAGTAAAAACTAAGAAAGGGTAACGAGTTAATGTAATTGAGGACACTGATTTAAGTGAGACATGTTTTGTAGGAATGGTGTCATGTGACAATATCAAAAAGGATACAGAAAATGTGCAGCCCTCAGGAATTAACAATGCTGAACATAAAGTTAATGCAGTAAAAGAGGACAAATGGGTGATCCCACTGCAGGTAAATGGAGCATTAGTTACATTGAAACTAGACACTGGGGCAAAAGCAAACTTAATCAGCATGAGTGACATTAACAATATGAAAGAAAAGCCCAAAATACAGAAAAAGTCAGTACTACTGAAGGACTATAATGGACAGAAAATAGATAGCTTAGGTGTATGCAGACTTAAAGTGACAGTCAAAGACAAAGTGCATCATCGCATGTTTTCTGTTGTGGCTGAAGGACTTGATTCACTACTGGGTGACAAAGCTTGTGAGGACTTCGAACTGGTCAAGAGAGTCTACCGTATAAACTGTGCCATAAGCAGACCAGATAACTCGGTTGATTCTGTAGTGAATAATTTCCAGGATGTGTTCAAAGGATTTGGAGTTCTACCATTCACTTACAAGATCCAGCTAAAGGAGGATGCTCAGCCGGTGGTACATGCTCCACGAAGAGTTCCAGCACCCCTGCGTGACCGGCTCAAGAATGAACTGGACAGAATGACCACACTAGGAGTCATCAGGAAAGTCGAAGAGCCAACAGACTGGGTTAACTTCATGGTATGTGTAAAGAAAAAGAACAATGATCTAAGAATATGCATGGATCCAAAGGACTTAAATGCAAACATAAAACATGAACACTACCAGATTCCCAAGCGAGAAGAAATCACCAGTGAAATGTCAGGTGCCAGATACTTTACAAAGCTCGATGCCTCACAAGGATTTTGGCAACTAAAACTGGATGAAGAGAGCACTTAATACTGTACCTTCAACACACCATTTGGCAGGTATTGTTTCCTCAGAATGCCTTTCAGGATAATATCTGCATCTGAAATCTTTCATAGAGCGATGGAACACATAATTGAAGGTCTGGAAGGAGTTCGGGTCTATGTTGATGACATCATCATCTGGGGCTCCACACTGAAAGAACACAATGAGAGGCTGACTAAAGTGCTACAGAGCATACACCGGAATGGACTGAAGCTCAACAAAGCCAAGTGTCAGTTTGGCGTCCAGGAAGTCACTTTCCTAGGAGATAATCTATCTGGTAAAGGAATAGAGCCAGATATGGAAAAAGTAAAAGCCATACTCAAAATGCCCCAACCCACTGACAAAAAAGGAGTGCTACGCATCATGGGGATGATAAACTTAATTGGAAAGTTCATTCCTAACTTGTCAGCCAAGACAGCCTGTCTGCGAGACCTGCTACGTAAAACAAATGAGTTCGCATGGACAGAAAGACATGAACAAGAGTGGACAAACCTCAGAACAGTGCTGACAACCACACCTGTAATCACCTTCTTTGACCCAACAAAGAGAATCAAAGTGTCAACGGATGCATCAAAAGATGGCCTAGGTGCGGTCTTGCTACAAGCAGAGGGTGAAGATTGGAAGCCTGTTGCCTATGCCTCCAGGTCTATGACTGATACTGAGTGCCGATACGCCCAGATTGAAAAGGAATGTCTAGGCTTGGTAGTTGGACTAGAAAAGTTTCATGGCTACATATATGGACTTCCCTCCTTCACAGTTGAGACAGACCACAGCCCACTGGTTGCCGTCATAATAAAGAACCTGAATGAGATGTCTCCAAGGATTCAATGACTCATGATGAAGCTGCAAAGATATGACTTTGAACTGATCTACACGCCAGGCAAATACATAGTGTTAGCAGATGCACTATCCCGAGCACCCACAATGAGTCATGTGAGCTCTACTGAAGATGACGTGGATGTTCATGTGAGTATGGTCACTGCCGTGTCAGACACAAAATCAAAGCAAATAGCAGAAGAAACAGTAACAGATACCGTATTACAAACAGCAATAGAGAACATTCATCATGGTTGGCCAAAAGGTTCCTGTCCAAAATATTTTCACATAAGGTCGGAATTGAGTGTCGCAAGTGGACTATTACTAAAACAGAACAGAATAGTCATTCCACAGGCTCTACGTCAAGACATGCTCAAAAGGATTCATGAGGGACACCTCGGAATTGAAAAATGCAAAAGGAGGGCAAGAGACACTGTTTATTGGCCTGGCATAAATAAGGACATTGAGAACATGATAGGCAAATGTGAGACATGTCAGAAACACCAAAACAAACAAGCAAAGGAACCAATGATAGTAGCTAACATACCAACAGCACCATGGCAAAAGGTTGGTATGGACCTTTTTCATTTAAATGGTAAAGACTATCTAATAGTGATTGACTACTATTCTAACTATCCTGCGATGGCGCTGCTCTCAAGCACCACAGCAAGCAGTGTCAAAATGCAAGTGAAATCCATCTTCGCCAGACATGGAATTCCCAGGATTGCCGTTAGCGACAATGGTCCGTGCTTCAACTGTAAGGAGTTGCAACAGTTTGCAGCACATTATGACTTTCAACACATCACATCCAGTCCTTTGTATGCTCAGTCGAATGGTAAGGCAGAGAAAGGTTTTCAAGTTCTCAAGCAGCTACTGAAGAAAGTGACTGAAAGCAAGTCTGATCCTTATCTCGCCCTGCTGAGCTACCGAGCCTCACCTTTAGACTCTGGTTCTTCACCTGCTGAGCTCCTAATGGGTCGCAAGTTGCGTACCACGCTACCCTGCTGTGCAAAAGAAAAGCAGAGTAAGGAACTGAGACAGAGACTTCAACTGTTAAAGCTGAAACAGAAATCATACTATGACAAGTCATCCAAATCTCTGAACCCATTGACAAGGGATGATGTTGTCAGGATTGAGGATCCAGATGCATGGAACAGGAAAGCTACAGTTCTTGAGGAAGTAGGACCAAGGTCATACACTGTTAGAACTGAGGATGGACAGATTCTCAGGAGGAACCGCCGTTCCCTCCTAAAAACACAAGAGACTATCGAAGGGCAAATCGATGACAATGCCGCAACTGAATCTTGTCACTCACCACCAGAACAATCTGACACAAATACACATACAGGCTCTCATGAAAACACATCAGACTCACCTGTGCTGAGAAGATCCACACGTGAAGTAAAAAAGCCTGATAGACTTAATCTTTGAGTACAAAGAAAACTACATTGAAAATGTATTGACTGTTGAAGATGTTTATGTTGTTATTGATTGATATTGATTGATTGATCTTGTTTAACCTCAAAGAAAGGGGGATGTAATGATCAGTAACCTGTCATTCTGGAATGGTACACTAGGTGGTGCTGTATGTATATAAGAGTGGGCTACCCACGATGCACTAGGCTACCCACAAGGCAGCAGTCAAGATGGATGCCTCTACAGATACTGTATCTAGTCCACATGTGCTCAATAAAGTGTCTAGCAAAAGCTAGCTGTTCTTCATAAAAATGACTAGTTATTAATGAACATAACAGCTGTGTGCCTCACATTTTGTGGAACGGGTACCCGGCAGCTAAAGGGAGGCAAAGATTGCTGCATGGAAGAGGTAAGTGCTTTTCCAGCACTGCTTGTGGGCCAAGAGGAGCAGGAGTGCTTTCTCCCAGCCCACCAAGCTAACCTGCTGAACTTTCCCCATGATCAGACCTGCACCAGTGGTCAGAACCCCCAGCGATCGGAGCCGCTCCACGATCGGACCCCTCCCATGATATCATCGACACCCCCACAATCACCGACCTCCAATCTCTGCCTCCGATCTGTTTCCGACACCCCACGATCACCCCCCACCCATGATGCTCCAACCACGCTGTACCCACCCCTCCCTCATGATCTCTACCCCAGCAGCAGGAAACCTAACGGCCTTTGCTGTAGCATTTCCCACCCAAAACGGAGCCAAGTCTGTCAATCAGGCTAACTTCCAGACAGGGATCCTGTTGAAAAAAAAGCACACACGCTGTGGAGTTAGTGTTCGGGGAAACCTGGACTTCCAGATTTCCTGACCAGAACTCTGCCCGCCCGCTTGGAAATCCCATCCCAGTAAAGATCGGAGCCATTGTTACCATGTCTATGGTCAGGATATGACTTGTCTCCCTGTAAAGAGCCTTGGCCGACACGGATTTTGCTCTTTATGTGATGATCCGAGAAGAACAGAATTATTATAAGTATAAAAAATGGAACACACAAAATCCAATTTGCCACACTATTTGACCTCTTTTACTCATTAGAAGCTAAACATAATTGTGCTCCAGACTACCTATTAAAGAAGTTCCGTTAAAATAATTCTTTTTTTTATAAATCAGGCCAGCCAGATGAGGTTAAAAGAATTGCTCTATTGAGTCATATTTTCAAAGTCAAGCATTAACTGAAGAACTCTTTTTGAGAAATCTGCAGAGCCTTCCGTGTGTTGAGTAACCATATTTTTCCCCGTACTCACCTCCAGTTTCCCCTCAACGTAGAGCACTCAGTTACCTCCCACCCCATAGAAAATCCCCATTATTATACTTCTGTTAGTGACACCCACAACCCTATTCCAGTACCCTGCTCCACCCAGCAACTCTCTCTGCAATTTTCCCACCTTCTGCCACTGTCATCCCTTTGTTGCCACACTCCACCCCTCCCTCTTCATTGCCATGATCAGCATTGCCTTCCCAGTGCTGCAACACGCCAAGATATCCTCCAGTGCTCCAAATGCGAATAGTGCTCTCCCACACCTACCAGATTTTGGAATCCCCTCCACAGGCAGTGCTTCCACATCATGCAATTCCACATCTTGCAAGGTTAAACTTGTATTGAACCTAAGTTAGACCACACTTGGAGTATTGTTCACCGTTCTGGTCTCCATATATAAAAAGGATATAGAGGCACTGGAGAAGGTGCAAAAAAGATTTGCAAGGATGATACTGGAACTGAGAGGCTACACCTATCAGGAAAGATTGAACAGGCTGGGGCTCTTTTCTCTAGACAAGAGAAGGCTGAGGAGTGACCTGATAGATGTCTTTAAGATTATGAAGAGGTTTGATGGGGTAAACATAGAGAAGATGTTTCCACTTGTGGTGTAGACCAAAACCCGGGGCCATAAATAGAAGATAGTCACTAATAAATCCAATAGGGAATTTGAGGGAAACTTCTTTACCCAGAGAGTGGTTAGAATGTGGAACTCGCTACCACAAGGAGTAGTTGAGGCGAATAGTATAGATGCATTTAAGGGAAAGCTAGATAAACACATGAGAGAGAAATAAATAGGTTATGCTGATGGGGTTAGATGAAATGGGGTGGGAGGAGGCTCATGTGGAGCATAAACACTTGCATGGACCAGTTGGGCTTAAAGGCCTGTTTCTGTGCTGTACATTCTATGTAATTCTATGTAATTAGTGGAACTCCTCCAGTACAAACAGCTAATATATCACTCATTCCCCTTGAGCAGCCAGATATTCTCAAACCTAGAATAACATTGTTGTGTATTTTGAATGTGTATTAGAATTGTCCCACATGGGATACCGTAGTGGTGATTTCCAATGCACTATGGGAAATGTAGTGCATTGAGTGAAGAAGCACATTGTAAATAAAATGGCCGTTAACTAAACTCTCCACGCCGGAGTCCTTCTTAATTGTTATATAGGTAAGGGTATAAAACCCCTTGAGACACAACAAAACTGGCGACGAGGACGACGGACTTGCGCATCACTTTGCACTGGAATCGGCGATGTTTAAAGTAAGAAGTTCCTGTCTTTTCTTAATGGCGCGCCCGCAGTTTAGTGCTGATGCAATCGCCGCGTAAAGGTGGTGGTTTGTGTGTTACACAAATAAGAAGGGGGAGAGTAATGATACAGTGAAATGAAGTGGAGGAAAAGGACTGTAAAATTTTTTTTTTAAAGTGGAGGAAAAGAACTGTAAAGAAAAAAAAGAAAACAAAATGGCTATGCTAACCGGAGCGTTTGGACCATTTGATGAAATGGCGGAGCAATGGAGTGCTTATACAGAGCGTTTCAGATTTTTTGTGACTGCAAATGGCATTAAAGATGACGTGAAAGTGGCGACGTTCCTCAGTGTGATCGGAGCAAAAACATTTGGCTTGTTACGGAGTTTGATGCACCCGGATAAGCCCGGCGCTAAGACACATGATCAGATTGTGGAAGTTTTGGAAACACATTTCGCACCCAAGCCACTGCTGATTGCCAAGAGGTTCAGGTTTCACAAACGAAACCAAGGGGAGGGTGAGTCCATAGCCGAATATGTTGCAGTTCTAAAGAAGCTAACTGAGCATTGTGAGTTTGGTGAAACTCTAAATGACACTGTCCGTGATAGGTTTGTGTGTGGATTAAGATGTGAAGCAACACAGAAGCGCTTGCTCACGACTGACAAACTGATGCTTAAATCAGCAGTGGAACTCGCTGTGTCTATGGTGTTAGCAACTAAAGACGCACAGCTGTTGGGGGCTGCAACAAGAGTGCACAAGGTAGCAGCTACACCGGATAAGCATGCAAGGGACGCCAGAGAGTGTTACAGATGTGGAAGGTCAGGTCATCAGCCATCTGACTGCTGGTGTAAAGACCTGACCTGTCGGAAATGTGAAAAGAAAGGACACATTGAATGTGTGTGTAAAGGGCAAAGCAAACAATCCTACACAGAGACACACAAAAACAAACAAGGAAACACATCCAACTGGCGTTCTAAAAAGAAAAACCTACACATGGTGAAACATGAACAGGAAGACAGTGACACAGACTCTGATGGGGAGCTGAATCTCCATGTGTTAATGGTGAATGGAGGCTCATCAGGCTATGGAGTTACTCCACTACTAGAGGGAATACCGGTCAAAATGGAGCTGGATATGGGGGCCACTGTCTCCTTGATTTCAGAGAAGCTATTCAAAGAAAAACTGAACCACCTATCACTGACGCCGGCCAAGCTCATCTTAAAGACCTACACTGGGGAAACAGTCCCAATGCTGGGTAAGACGGAGGTCAAGGTGGAGCTTAATGGACAAACCGTGATGCTGCCAGTTTACGTGGTCAAGGGTGACTATCCATCCCTGATGGGCAGGCCATGGTTGGAGAAAATTCATCTGTATTGGGAAAAAGTGAATGCGGTGTCAGTCGACGAGGCGGGGCTAGCAGCAGTGTTGACAAAGCATGCGGCCATCTTTGACAGAGAATTGGGGAGTATGAAGGAGATTACGGTCAAACTCAAGGTGAAGCCTGACAGCTAGCCATGATTCCTGAAGGCCAGGAACGTTCCCTACACCCTCAGACCAAAGGTGGAGGCTGACCTGGAGCATCTGGTCAAGATAGGGGTCCTGGTGCCAGTTTTGCACAGTGAGTGGGCCATGCCCATGGTACCAGCGATGAAGAGTGATGGCACGGTTCGCTTATGTGGAGATTTCAAAGTAACAGTGAATCCTGTGCTCTCAGCTGAATAGTACCCCCTCCTCATCATTGAAGATCTTTTTGCGGGTCTAGCAGGCGGTCAGAAGTTTAGCAAGATTGATCTATGCCAAGCCTACTTGCAGATGCATGTAGAAGAGGACTCACAGAAGAGCCTCACCATCACCACCCACAAGGGCCTCTACAGATACTGCCGCCTACACTTTGGTATAACGTCAGCACCAGCATTGTTTCAGCGGGCTATGGACCAGATCTGAAGCGGCATTCCAGGGGTACAATGTTATCTCAACGATATCCTTGTCACAGGAAAGGATGACAACGAGCATCTGCAGAACCTGACGAAGACACCGGGAAGACTTGAAGAATATGGCTTATGCGTTCACAAGGACAAATGCAAATTTTTCAAGCCATCAGTGGAGTACCTAGGCCATGTCATCGATGCGGACGGCCTACACACAGCACTGTCGAAAGTGAAAGCCATTGCCGATGCTCCTGCACCTACAAATGTCGGCCAGCTGCGGTCATTCTTAGGTGTCCTGAACTATTACGGAAAGTTTATTCCACAGCTGGCATCACTGTTGAAGCCATTACATGAGTTGCTGTGTCAGGGCAAGGCCTGGGCATGGACGAAGGAGTGCAAAGCTGCATTCAAGAAAGCCAAAGCAGCTTTGACTGACCCCAGAGTGTTGACGCACTTTGACCCATCGTTGCAGATTCAGCTGGCCTGTGATGCGTTGCCTTATGGCGTCGGCGCGGTCGTGTCCCGCATCTTTCTCTCAGGCGAAGAGAAGCCGATTGCATTCGCCTCAAGGTCCCTGAGCAAGGCGGAGGTGAAATACCCGCAGATCGAAAAAGAGGCTTTGGGCATCATCTTTGGAATCAAAAAGTTCCATCATTACTTGTTCGGAAGGAAATTCACCTTGCTGATGGATCATCGTCCTCTGACATCGATCTTTGGTCCACACACAGGAATACCTTCCTGGCAGCGTGCAGGATGCAGCGCTGGGCGCTGATGTTAAGCGCTCACAATTACAACATCAAATACCGGAGGTCAGCAGCACATGGCAATGCGGACGGATTGTCAAGACTTCCGCTGCCTGTGCCCTCTGAAAGCTGTGAGCAGAAGATTTTCTACTTTGACATGGTGAGCAATGCCCCTGTCACGGCCTGGCAGGTCAAGAAAGAGACCAGAGTGGACCCTACGCTATCCAAGGTTCTGGATCGGGTGATGCGAGGAGACGGATCACGGGTGTCAGACGCACCACCTGAGCCCCTACCTTACCTGTCAAGAGGGAAGGAGTTGTCTGTCACATCAGGATTCCTCCTTTGGGGCATGCGAGTGATCATACCACCAAAGCTGCGGAAACATGTCCTCAACGAGCTGCACTCAGGACATTGTGGTATTGTCCGGATGAAGGAGCTGGCATGAAGCTACTTCTGGTGGCCTGGTCTGGATCACGAAATTGAAGTTGAAGCGAAATCATGCCCATCATGCGAGACAACCAGGGATACGCCAAGAGCAGCGCCTCTGCATCCATGGGAATGGCCGGCGACACCGTGGCAACGGATCCATCTGGACTTTGCGGGATCAGTGGAAGGAGCGATGTTCCTGGTCGCGGTGGACTCCCATTCCAAATGGCCGGAGGTTGCAGTAATGTCCACTACCACTACGGAGAAAACCATCGAGACTCTGAGAGAGATGTTCGGGCGATTTGGTCTGCCGGAGCAGATCGTAACCGACAGTGGAACACAGTTCACATCCCAGGAGATGGAGGAGTTCCTCAAGAGCAATGGAATCCAGCACACATTCTCCACGCCTTATCATCCATCCATGAATGGATTGGCGGAGAGATTTGTCAGAAAGCTGAAACGCGCGTTGAAAGCGGCAAGAAGTGATGCTCCTCTAAAGCAGCGCCTGAATGGTTTCTTGCTGAAATACCGAAACACTCCTCATGCTATGACTGGAGCATCTCCTGCTTACCTACTCATGAGAAGGCAGCTACGGACACGCCTTGACCTGCTGAGGCCAACGTCCACAGAAGCAGTGGTGCACGCCAATCAGCAGGTTCAAGTCAGCAGACGAGCTCAGAGGTCCAAAGAATGAAACTTTGTGGTGGGGGGCAAAGTCCTCGCATGTAACTACACCACCCCGGAGCGGTGGGTCCCGGCTACGGTCATTCAGAATATGGGCCCCGTTTCATACCGAGTCCACACCAGAGACGACCAAACATGGAGACGGCATGTAGACCAGTTACTGTCAAGACAGTCGCCACAGGTAACCCAAGAAACAGAGGATCAAGGACCTGCTGGGGGCTCCAGCAGGGACTGGTCATCCAACCCTGAGATGGTGGCACCATCCACTCTTGTGCCATCGAGGGAGGAAGCCACACCTGCAGGGTCACAGGAGAGCCAGCCAGAGCCTGCTCCTGAGACTAGGCGTTACCCCCAAAGAGAAAGGCAGCCTCCAGAGCACTTTAGTTACAGTTAGTGCTAACCTGTGTGCATGGGGCAGAATAATCCCCAGGATTAGTGGAATGTAGAGGCAGTCTACCCTCTCTTCCAAAGTTATAGTCATTTTCAGTTATTCTGTTTTGTGGACATTCTATTTTAAGGGGGAGGAAATATGTTGTGTATTTTGAATGTGTATTAGAATTGTCCCACGTGGGATACCGTAGTGGTGATTTGCAATGCACTATGGGAAATGTAGTGCATTGAGTGAAGAAGCACATTGTAAATAAAATGGCCATTAACTAAACTCTCCACCCCGGAGTCCTTCTTAATTGTTATATAGGTAAGGGTATAAAACCACTTGAGACACAACAAACATCCACATTGGCTTTGAGTAGCCTGATGACACTTAGGCGGGTCCGGGGGGCTGGGGTCGTTGTCGCGGTCCCAGCCCACTGCAGCCTGCTATCTCCAAGTGATTTTATGTTAATGGAGCTTGTTAAGCTCGTCCTGCGAGGTTCCCGGACAATTTAAAGGAAGCGTGTCTGATGATGTCATTTAATGACGCGTCATCAGCCAGTTTCCTTAAAGGGACCATGTCCAAATTGATCTTGACAGCTCTGTTGTCAGTGTTGTACAGCATTGAGCACGGTTGGACCCAGGCTCTACCATGTCTCCCTCCATATGCTTATGAAGGGAGTCACAGCATGCAGGGAGGTTCTCTTCCCTTCCCATGGGCGGAAGAGACCTCCCCAGGAGATCAACACAGCCTGGTTGCACATTGCACAGGAGGTCACAAGCAGTGATGTCGTCAGGAGGATCAGGTTGCATTGGCGCAAATCTTGCAATGATCTGAGCAGATCACAAAATGTTACTGCCAAGCCACACTCAACCTCATCCTGCTGTGCCACTCATCATATCCACATCACTCTGCCTTCCATACCCTTCTCCTGCACATCGTTACTCACACCAACTTACCTTGCA
This sequence comes from Somniosus microcephalus, assembly GCF_052327205.1. NCBI lineage: Eukaryota > Metazoa > Chordata > Chondrichthyes > Squaliformes > Somniosidae > Somniosus > Somniosus microcephalus. The sequence goes on from NC_140987.1 coordinate 231,230,136, forward strand.
CCTCCACCCATCCCTCTCTATCTACATCGTGAGCGGGAGAAGCAGGCCACCACACGTGAAGCCGGCAACAGTGAGGAGGAGGCCGTGGTGACGAGGAGGACGGAGTGGCTGAAGGACATCGTGCTCCCACTGCCACTGGATGCCATTGAATTGACTTTCTGAACACGGTGCTATAAGAATAGCTGACGTGTCCCTACGGGGAGTAAGCATTCCATTGTACTAGTTACATATGGCAAAAAAAATTGAATTGATTGAACATTATCACTTCCCCACCTCACTAGCCACCCCTCACACTCACCCTCAACCTACTGCAAACATACGAAGTAACAACACACAAGGGTAATGTAAGATTTGCAAAATTTGTGCATTTCCCCGAAGGTTATTATCGATAAAAGGAACCCTGCGTGGACATTTCTTTTGAAATTAAAAAAGGGTACCCAAGATGGCATCCGTGCCTCGTGGCAGAAAGCCTAAGGGTCTCCAAAATGGATTCTGCAGCCCAGGCAATTTGAGGTAAATCGAAACTAAGGCTGCAGGCTTCCTGTGAAAAGAACTTTGTGTTTTTGGACCCAGACAAACTGTGAATTATGTATTAGGCCGAATTAGAGGCTGATCTAAATTCAATGAGGCCTACAGTTAAAGCCATCAAACAGTCTGCATACATAATCGGAAACAGATGAAACACATCCATCGAGGCTGGACAAGCCCATCAAGGACTTTCAGGACAATACGAGTCAATTATCGGGCCGGTAGATGCAATTACCGGCCATCTAAAAACCGTCAATATAGGTTGCTACCATTATTTTAACTAGCCCGCCAAAATTAAAACAAAGAACTAACCTGATTTGGTGGTCGGATAAGGGTTTTTCGACGAAGGTATAACTGAAGGCCCCCAGGTAGCAATCGGAGGAAGAAGGAACTCCTGCTCTGCTGCTCTGCTGCTGTCGGTACTGCCGCTCCCCGGTTCTTCGGCCCCTCGCCCTTGTGGCTGCCACTCTTCCCCCGTCCCACGCTTACCCCCTGGCCTTTGCCCGTGCTCTCTCCAACTCCATCTGGACTCGCCCCAACACCGGGTCGGGTGAACACGGGCAATTCAGGCCAGGCGAAGCGAGACGCGATGAGGGGAAGAGGAGGGAAGACCACCCGGGGAAGGCCAACTGAGGGTCGGCTTCGAATCATTGAGCCTTCAGCCTTAGCCGACCTGCGAGTATCTTCATGCAAACTCAAGCTGTCGGCGAAGAATCATCCCTGCAAGGTAAAGTACCCAAGCAGAGACTGTAACTTTGGGGTACTCGAACTTGGACAATGCCCTTGCAGCACCCGGAGCCCAAGTGACGATGGCAGGCTCCAGAGAGCACCAAGAGCGAACCCCGAACCCAACCGCTGTTTTGAGTCTAACAAACCCTTTTGATTGGTGAGCATGAATTCTGACCCCTCATAGATTTACCTAGTTAGGTATAGGGGGTGGGTTAAGGATAAGGGGATTGTTAAGATAGTTGTTTTCCCTCGATGTGCCGTGTGTTCCCCATTCCCTGTATAAGTATAGTATCATTATGACTCTCTTGTAATTTTTGCCTGTAAAAGTGTACACTCGTGATTTTCCATAAGATTGTATCGAGTTTTCCTCTTCAATAAAAATCTTGGTTTTGTTTGCATCCAACCACCTGTCTACTCGAGTCTTCTCTGTATCGCTGCCTGTATCTAAGTCTGGTGTCCAAAACCCAGGGGGCGAACAATTCGAACCGCTCAAGGAAGGTAGTCAGATGCAAAGCTGACTGACCCGAACACGCCTGTGCAAAAACCCCTACAGTAGGCACATGGGTGGTTTAGCCAATGTTCATGTGAAGTTTCTGTTAATGTGCTATCAAACATTGAAATCTGTATTTTCAACACTTTACCTTACTGGACAGATCTGTGATCACCTTTGGAAATGTCGTAGTGAGTTCCAGTGAATGTTAAAACATAACTCCAACCCCGCACCCCCAATTGTGATGAGTGTGGAAGGAATGGCTTGGACATTGTAGGGATGTTTTATGGTGCGGGTGTGGGGTGGTGTCAACCGGGCACATCATGTGGCAGCCAAGGTGTACAGTGTCAACTGAAGTAAACCAGGCTTTGGTGATGCCATCGCTGGCCCCCCGGGCAGCAATGTGCTCGGGTGCTGTAGCATCTGGTGATTGCGGAAAAGGTTGGCATTGTTGTTGGCGCTGCTGGTGTGCCTGGTGATGTTGGTGCTGATCATGGAGGGATTCAGAGGACCAAGGTGAGATTTTTTCAAGGGCACGATGTTGCTGGAGTAGATGACAGCTGAAGTTGAGATGACAGAAGCGATCTGTCAATGGTGAGAGAGCTTGCTCCCAGGAGGTGACAGTGGATAGAGTTTACTCCAAACACTTCCAAACTTCATAAAGCTCAAAAGTGTCTTTCAACTCCTGAAGGCTCAAGCTTCTGACATTGGAAAGTGACCAGCTGTGAAATGGTAGCTTTCAGACCACTTTTGCAGCTGTCACCTATTCACTGCAATGGGGAGACATAGAGAACCCGACCTACTTACCTGACGTGATCTCCAAATGATGTGAACTCTGTTAAAAAAGTGGGAAAATAGAAATAGGCTGGCAAAATAGTAGTTAACAAGCATTTAACTATTTTAAAGGCTTCCCCCCCACCGCATGGTGAAGGGTCTGTTCTGAAATCGCAGACCCGACACTTTGGAAACTTACATGGAGTCTGGTTCGGAGCGGGTTCCTAACCCGCTGTCAATCATATCAATTTTAACAGCGGACCCGCCTCCAAGCCTGCATTCTCGGCGCCGGCAAAATCGCGGCCAATGTGTGCCAACCTGTCACTTTGGAACTGAATACCAATTAAAGGCTACAGCTACCAACAACCAATAGCATTATTTTTCAATATTGCGAAAACAAAATGCAATTAAACACTTCCATCTGCAACATTAGCATTTCAAAACATAAAAACATTGAAGATAGGAGCAGGAGTAGGCCATTCAGCACCTCGAGCCTGCTCTGCCATTTAATGAGATCATGGCTGATCATTCAAATTCAGTACCCTGTCCCTGCTTTCGCCCCAACATCCCTTGAACCCTTTAGCCTTAAGAAATATACCTAACTCCTTCTTGAATATATTTAATGAATTGGCCTCAACTGCCTTCTGTTGTAGAGCATTCCACATGTTCACCGCTCTCTGGGTGAAGAAATTCCTCCTCATCTCTGTCCAATATGGCTTACCCCCTATCTTTAGACTGTGACCCCTGGTTCTGGACTCCCCCGCCATTGAGAACATCCTTCCTGCATCTAGCCTGTCTAGTCCTGTTAGAATTTTATAAGTTTCAATGAGATCCCCTCTCATTCTTCTAAACTCAGCGAATATAAGCCCAATCGACCCAATCTCTCCTCATACGTCATTCCTGCCATCCCAGGTATCAGTCTGGTGAATCTTCGTTGCACTCCCTCCATGGCAAGAACATCCTTCCTCGGATAAGGCGACCAAAACTGCACACAATACTCAAGGTGTGGTCTCACCAAGGCCCTGCACAACTCAACTGCAGCAAGACATCCTTACTCCTGTACTCGAATCCTCTTGCTATGAAGGCCAACGTGCCATTTGCCTTCTTAACCGCCTGCTGCACCTGCATGCTTACCTTCAGCGACTGCTGCACAAGGACACCCAGGTCTCATTGCACTTGCCCTTCTCCCAATCTATTGCCATTCAGATAATAATCTGCCTTCCTGTTTTTGCCACCAAAGTGGATAACCTCACATTTATCCACATTATACTGCATCTGCCATGCATCTGCCCAATCACCCAACCTGTCCAAATCATACTGGAGTTTCTCGGCATCCTCCTCACAGCACACACGCCCACCCAGCTTTGTGTCATTCACAAACTTGGAGATATTACATCTAGTCCCCTCATCTAGATCATTAATATATATTGTGAATAGCTGGGGTCCTAGCACCGATCCCTGCGGTACCCCACTAGTCACTGCCTGCCACTCGGAAAAAGACCCGTTTATTCCAACTCTTTGCTTCCTGTCTACCAACCAGTTCTCTATCCAAGTCAGTACCTTACTCCCAATCCCATGTGCTTTAACTTTACACGCTCATCTCTTATGCGGGACCTTATCGAAAGCCTTCTGAAAGTCCAAATACACTACATCCACTGGTTCTCCCTTGTCTATTTTACCATAAAGCTGTTTTTTTAAGGCTTTATACTTTTCTTATTGTGGTCAATGGATGGAATGGATTTACTTTGTAATTGATGAGTTAAATAAGTACTGTTGTACTTGAATAAAGAATTAAAAAAAACAGTAAATGTGCAACAAAAAAAAACAGTAAATGTGGAGAGAGACACACAGGCTGAGAGATTCTCCACAGCTCAGCTCTGCTCGATGCTGTGTGAACGGGCTGCTCCACACCCCGGCTGCTCGCATGGAATGCCAGTGCGGAGGGCCTAGTGCAGAAGGCCCAGGGTGGAAGACCCAGAGGAGAGTGTCCTAGGTGAGAGGCCCAGCACGGAGGACCCTAGGCGGGGAGCCCAGGGTGGAGCGGCTGGCCGGCAGAAGCAGAGTCGGGAGATGCTGTGAGTGAGCATGCTGTACGGTTTCTAAGGTTGAAGTACGGTCTCAGGCCCGAATGAGTTCCAGCGGCTCCGTCTGTGCTCCATCTGGTGGCAGCTGTGAAGCTTTGTTTCGGTGATGGGATCGAGTTTGTGCGCCGCCATTTTGGTGGAGGAAAGACAGACTGTTTCCATCTGTAGCATGGCACATGAGCGGCCATAAGATGGGAAAAGAGAACGGAATAAAAGTGAAAAGAAAAGGAAAAGAAAAGGAAGATAAAAGACAAAACAAAGCAATATCGGCAAGGAATAATGAGTATTTTGATGGTTGGGTCTTGTGAGCTATAACAGCAAGTAGAAGAAAATTTGAGTATTCTGTCTTTTTACAGGATTTGAGAAAGTGGTTGGCTTCTTTTCCGTGGAAAAGCTGAAGACTGTGAACAAGGATTATGACATTTCTGGGGGGGCATCTTTCCAGTGGTTTACAGTAATTTACCTGGTCAGGCAGCTTTGCCTGCACTCTGACCAATTCCAATCTTTTACCTGGTTTACGGTAATTCACCTGGTCAGCAGCCTTTGCCTGCTACCCTTAAACCAATTTCCAAACAGCAGTTTCGAATCGCTAACCCCACCTTCCAATTCTGACTGGAGGAACTTATAATTAATGATATATTAAAAACGGACAAGTGGTTTTGATGTGAGAAAGTCAACTTTATTTAAACTAAAGAAACTATAATCAAATTTTAAAACATACCACACGAACACAGTAATTACAATAAAATTGCTTAAATGGGGGAAGGCAGATGGCAAAAATGAGGGATTAATGGCTACAATGTTGATTAAACAATCTTAGCAATATCCCCTAAATTACCACCCCCTAACTCCTTACTAGGTTGCCTTGCTGAGGAGTCAGAAAACCTGCTCACCTGTGGTCCAGTGAAGTAAGAGAGAGATAGCTTCTCAGGAGCTATCTTTTAGATCCTGCCAACTCCTGTTTGGCGCTCAAAAAGTCTGTGTGCAAAACTCGCGCCCAAAGGTTCCAATATACAAGAGAAGGAATGCAATTGGCTGATTCAAAGTGGTTGGAGTGGTTTAATGTGTCTGCACTCTGGGGCCGAAGTGTACCCGCCCACATCTGCAGTTCACCTGGGCTAAAACAAAAGGGAATCCAACTGCCCAATTGTTCTGAGTAATGGGTGATTCAAACCCATCCATACTGATCTGTCCTCTATCAAAGTCCTTTTTCTGGGGTTTAGATGTATCCATTGAGTGTAAGTGGTGTTGAAATGGAGCTAGATTGCTGTGTAAACAGAGCCGATTGTTCTGCGGTTTCGTTCAAGTGGGTTAATCCCTTAAGTTAATAAACAAACATCGATTGCTTCTGAGAAGGGAACTCCCTTTGATTGGCAGGTCTGACTGCCACTGTATTTGATCCTCCCACTTTTTCACAGACATACTCCATGAGCTGCGAGCTGCTTTCTTTTGTCTTTTGGCCATGCTTTCTGACGGCCATTTTCAAACCTCTTTGAAATATACACAGTTTGAAACTCAGAGGTACCATTTTTAATAAAATGTACTGTCTTAGATCCTGATGTTGCCCAAGTGCTTCTCTGCCCAATGCAGCCTTTCACGATTCTGGGTATGTTTTAAAAACACTGTCCTACCCAGAGGCAATGCAAAACACATGATTCTTCATCCACGATGTGGACCAATATTTCCCGATCTTAAGGGAAAATAGGGGAATTTTGTGAACCCCTACATTCCATCCTTTTGATACTCCCAACTTGATTGTAGTATCCACTCGAAGGAGTGAGCAAAATTTCTGACCCCCCAACAAACAACCATCCCCTGTATTTACCTAACAGCTACCTACCACTGATCCCCATCCTGTCTATTCCCCTCAAATTTGAGAAAAAAACCATGGTACGGTAGGCATCTTACAGATACATCAATTTACAATAAGTGGTCTCATACCCCTGCATCACTTGTTACATTACAACTTATTACAAAATTTTGCAATCTTAGTCTTACAATGTAATCAAAATGATCCCAAGCACGGAGACTGTCCTACGCATCTGCTCAACTTGGAGTTGTCACAAAATGATCCCAAGGACGGAGAGGATCCTACACCTCTGCTCAACTTGGGGCTGTAACACAAAATACAAAAAAACTTGAACAACATGCTTAAACAAACCCCGACCATCACGTGCCAATGATGGGTCGTGAAATTCGAGTGGGTATTGCTCCTCCCACTCAGGCAGTAAATGTTCCTTCCACCTCCCTTGAATGGTCTTGGACTTTTAAGACATGCAGAATGGAATTACAGACCAACCTGCTCCGCCAGCCCCGAGCCGTTACCTTGTCCCTTTGTGGAGGCAGGGTACCGCTCATGTTTAAAATTACCTTGGCACAGACCGAGGCCGGGGAGTATGGGATCGCGACTCCCAGTCCCTCCCCCTCCCGTCTTCCCTCAACTGGCTGCAGAAAATGATGGGTGCCTGTGTGGCAGCTCTCCCTGGCCCCACACTCAAACTTGGATCCCAGATCTGGCCACCCACTCATCCTCCCCAGCCACACTTACACTCTAACTTTGCCCGTGGGCCCCCGGGTGAGTTCCTCCCTTCCCCGAACGCACCCACTCGACTCTTGGGTCTCCCACTCCCCTTTACAATCTTTCCTGGGTCATCACCACCCACTCCCGGGGAACGCGTCCCTATCTGACAAGGCGCCCACGCTTCCCCACCATGACTCCTCAACAGCGAGGTCTCCCGCAACTGAACTTTGGTCAGGATAGTGCTGGGTTGGGGGCCATGCCCCACCCAGCTGGGGCCATCTCTTCCGCGTAGGAGGAGTAGGCAAGTTCCTCCGGACCCTGTCCGGTTTCTCCCGAAGGTCGCTGTGCGGTTTCCCTCTGGATTTGTCCAGTGGCGAGGTGATCCCCAACATTCTGTATCCATATCTTCCTTCGATGCCCAGCTCGGGCTGGGCGAACAGGGCTGCTTCTCCTTCCACTCTCCTGCAAAAGAACTTAAAAGGACATGCAGCCAGTTCTCACTGACCTGCTGCCTTAGGTGGAGGCGTGGTCGGGTCCCTCGACCTCGGACCAAAATACAAACATTTGGCACACTTGTAAACTTAAACTTTAACTTAAACTTAAACTACAACAGTTAATTCTAAACTTACAATTTACACCTTAAAGCAAGCTATATACACACATAGCTATAATACAAATGCCGCCTGTCTCTGGCCAGGCTAATCTCTGGCACTGTCGCAGATTACTGCTGGCTGCAGCGAAGCTGGACTGCCTCCTGCCTCCAGTCCCTCGCAGCTGATGGCTGCTGGTTGGGGACCTCTGTTCATTGGCTTCTCCCCGGTTCAGGAGCCCGCCTTACTCCACTGTAAAGTGGGTGACCATCTTGTCTCGGGTTTGCAGACCCACTGAGACCTTCTGAGGAGCGTCTCTGTGAGGGAAACTATGGCTGGCGGACCCTGAGCTTGGGTCACAGCCCTAGCTGGCTGGGAACCTTCTCCCCCTGATGCAAACATCCCGGACTGTATAAGATACCTGGCAGCCTGCCAGTACTCTGGGTTTGTCTCCTTTTCCCTACCCACTCCTGTACTGGGGGCAGGTATTCCCTCACCACCCACTGCTGGTGGCTGGAAATTTTCCTCCCCTTGTGCAAAACCTGTTACCAGCTCCCCTGCAAGAGGAATTACTATCCCTGCCTCCCCAGGGTCCTACATCATGCGGGGGACCACTGTAGAAGCTGGTCCCTTTAAACAGGTGACTGCGCCTGCACGAATCTCCTCCCCTGAGTCCCTCGGCAGAGGCTGTGAAGCCTCTGTATTCAAACAGGCGATTGCGCCTGCGCAAACCTCCTCCCAGGAGTCCCATGGCAGAGGCTGTGATGCCTCTGGCTTCAAACAGGTGACTGCGCCTGCATGGGAAAACTTAGAAAGAGCCGCTGGGGTCCCGCAGGCAACTGCGCCTGCGCGTCCGATTTCATTGAAAAAGATAGGAAGAACCGCTGGGTCTTCCAAGCAGGCTACTGCGCCTGCGCGTATGGATTGGGAAGCTGGGACCTTTAAACGGCTGACTGCACCTGCGCGCTCGGCCTCACTGTGAGCAAGAACCGCTCGGGATTCCGAGTCCGCGACTGCGCCTGCGCGAACCTCCTGTTGGCAAAACCCTCCCCTCAGGCGCGCGACTGCACCTGCATGGGAAAACCGAGGAAGAGCTGCTTGGGGTACGGGCTGGGGAACCGCGCTTGCACGAACCTGATCTTGGGAAACCTCTCCCCTCAGGCGCGCGACTGCGCCTGCGTGAACCTGCTGTTCAGAAGACTGGGGGATTCCTGTCTCCAGACCAGCGACTGCGCATGCACGGCCAGTCTCCAAGCGATCTTCTGTGAATGGATTGGCAGCAGCCTGCAGATTTCTCATCTCAGGTTGCTGTTTCTTTGTTTCTGAGCCACATAACTAGTTTAAATTTAAACTTTATTTCGAATTTAAGCTTTGGCTAAAATTTAGGTTCCACTGGGGCAGGGAAGTGTCCCAATTTGTGGGCTGGACAACTTTTCCCTGGAAACAAGCCACAGCGCCTGCCTTTACAGGCTGTGAACTTGAACTTGACTTGTCAGATTTGTACAATTTCCCTAAATTTCTCTGTGCCCCATCCCTGCCTGTAATTACTGCCACTGGCCTGGACCCATATTGGTCCCAGAAAGTGCCTGCATGTGCACCCTCCTTGACCAGCATATCGGCCAGTCATTGTGGGGAGGCAGAGGTGGGTGCAGCACCACTGATGGCTGCTACCTTTCCCTGGTTGGTCAGGAGAGACCGCATTGCTTCCAGTAGCAACTCGACTGAGGCGGGGGAAATTCCTGTCTCTACCCTTTGAGTTGGGGCTGCGGGGGTCCCGGCTTTATCGTCTCTCCCAGGCATTTTACAATCCCTGCGCCAGTGGCCATCCTCCCCGCACCTGTTACAAGTGACCTTGTTCTGGGAGGGACGGCTCCCCTCCTGGCGCCACTCTTTCTGATATTGAGCCCCAGGTGTAACCTCATGGACTTTACCCTTTTGCTGGGGGGTCTCACTATTCCTCCCGTTTCTATATGCTACCGTGAGCTGCCGGATAACAGTCTCTTCGGTTACTAGGGGGTTTCGGTGGTCAAACCAAGTATCAGCTTTTACCTTTATCTGGGGCAGGCAATTGGACACCAGGCAATGAAGCCATTGGGTCTGCTGCCGTTGGTTCAGTTGTGCCCTAACTTGTCCCCCTGCACAGGCACGGTTGTAGACTGGCCACAACCTGTCTGCAAATGCTTGTGGGGTCTTCCCTTCCTTCTGCAGGGTTTTCCCTATGCGATCGAACGGATTGCCGTCATTCGCACCCATGGCGTCCAGTATTTCCTCCTTCAGGTCCTCAAAACCCGTCTGCCCTCTCTTAGCCTCATCTGAAAGGGTCTGATAGAGCTTGCTATCCACAGAGAAGAGCAACATTCTGGCTTTCTCTTCATCATCACAGCCATTAACACCGGCTGCCTGGTCTACTTGTTGGAAGTACATTGAGGGGTCTCCCTTTTCAGAGAGCATGGGAATATGTTTCACCATGCCTCTGAGCTGTTGGATATCATAGGGTACCAGATAGGTATTTTGAACAGTCCCTGGGTTATTATTACTCACGGCCGGACCGTATCTCCGTTGTCGGAGGGGGTACACTGGTCCTGGTCCCCGCCTGCCTGGCGGGACCTGCTGGCATTCTCCTACCACCCCTTCTGGCTGCCAGAGCTCCTCAACACTCGGAGCTGTGGGCTGCTGCCTTGGGATCTCTAATTCCCTGGCCATCCTATCGCCTGTGGGGCGGTTTTGCTTAGGTTGCCAGTAAAATCCGGCTGACCTGCCTTCGGGCAGATCAGGCAAACCATCCCCCTTGCTCCTTTTAAAGCCACGTTAAGGCTTTCTACTTCTGCCCTTCACTAAACCATTGGTCGCAGGCCAGCTTATAAGCTGCTGTAACTCCTGAGATGAGGCAAACATTCTCTTCACACAGTCTCATCTCGCTATCTCTGGCCTCAGTGACTTCCTGCACAAGGCACTCTATCTCTGCCTGGCATTTTTCAAGCTGGGACTCCCTATTCTCGGCTTCTTTAACCTGGCCACCTATACTATAATAGGCCAGCTTACACACTGCCGCTAACTTCTGCAGTACTGCCCACAGACTGAAAGCAAGAAAAGCAATAGCTGATGCTTTCTCCCGATCCAGACCACTCATCAAATCAAAAACTGCCTCCAGTCCTGCCGCGGTCGCCAATGTCTAGGGGGGCATCTTTTCCGTGGTTTACAGTAATTTACCTGGTCAGGCAGCTTTGCCTGCACTCTGACCAATTCCAATCTTTTACCTGGTTTACGGTAACTCACCTGGTCAGCAGCCTTTGCCTGCTACCCTTAAACCAATTTCCAAACAGTGGTTTTGAATCGCTAACCCCACCTTCCAGTTCTGACTGGAGGAACTTATAATTAATGATATATTAAAAACGGACAAGTTGTCTTGATGTGAGAAATTCAACTTTATTTAAACTAAAGAAACTATAATCAAATTTTAAACTACACCACACGAACACAGTAATTACAGTAAAATTGCTTAAATGGGGGAAGGCAGATGGCAAAAATGAGGGATTAATGGCTACAATGTTGATTAAACAATCTTAGCAATATCCCCTAAATTACCACCCCCTAACTCCTTACTAGGTTGCCTTGCTGAGGAGTCAGAAAACCTGCTCACCTGTGGTCCAGTGAAGTAAGAGAGAGATAGCTTCTCAGGAGCTATCTTTTATATCCTGCCAACTCCTGTTTGGCGCTGAAAAAGTCTGTGTGCAAAACTCGCGCCCAAAGGTTCCAATATACAAGAGAAAGACTGTGATTGGCTGATTCAAAGTGGTTGGAGTGGTTTAATGTGTCTGCATTCTGGGGCTGAAGTGTACCCGCCCACATCCGGAGTTCACCTGGGCTAAAACAAAAGGAAATCCAACTGCCCAATTGTTCTGAGTAATGGGTGATTCAAACCCATCCATACTGGTCTGTCCCCTATCAAAGTCCTTTTTCCGGGGTTTAGATGTATCCATTGCGTGTAAGTGGTGTTGAAATGGGGCTAGATTGCTGTGTAAACAGAGCCGATTTTTCAGCGGTTTCGTTCAAGTGGGTTAATCCCTTAAGTCAATAAACAAACATCGATTGCTTCTGAGAAGGGAACTCCCTTTGATTGGCAGGTCTGACTGCTACTGTATTTGATCCTCCCACTTTTTCACAGACATACTCCACGAGCTGCGAGCTGCTTTCTTTTGTCTTTTGGCCATGCTTTCTGACGGCCAATTTCAAACCTCTTTGAAATATACCCAGTTCGAAATTCAGAGGTACCAATTTTAATAAAATGTACTGTCTTAGATCCTGATGTTGCCCAAGTGCTGATCTGACCAATGCAGCCTTTCACGATTCTGGGTATATTTTAAAAACACTGTCCTACCCAGAGGCAATTCAAAACAGATAATTCTTCATCCACGATGTGGACCAATATTTCCCGATCTTCAGGAAAAATAAGGGAATTTTGCGAACCCCTACACATTACATGGTTAGACAACATCAAGTGAAAATGAGGAGTTATTAGATTGACAATAGGACTGGCATAGAACTGGTATTCACTTGTTTTGTTGAAGAAGTTTCTGGTTTTCTGGTTGAAAGCAGTCTACTTGAAGCTTTAATTGATTTCTGATAAGGCTATGGGACTTTGTACATTGTGATGTTAATTAGTGTCTATGTGGAATTTACTTTGAGATTATTGCCTAGTAAATGATATGTTTTATAAAAGGGAGAAAAATAAGTTAACAGGGGAAAATTAAAAGAAAGGGGAAAAAAAGATAAATTAAATTATATTGGTAAGAAATTTATGAGTGCTTCAACAGCTGGGTTCTGGATCGAACGAACGCTCGAGTTAACGCACGCTTGCAGACACAAAGTGATACACACGCATGCATGCACGCACAATGGAACTTACATTCGAATGAACGAACGGACGAACGAATGCACGCATGCACGCACGTAGACACAAATGACATGCACGCACACATGCACGAACGATGGAACTTATGCTCAAGTGAACGAACGAATGAGCGGATGATTGAACGATTGAATTTGTGAACGATGTCAGTAGGACTGGTGTGATATGGGTTTTTTCTTGGTTTATTGAAATAGTGGTAGTTTGTACTGTAAATATTATTGATTCATTTGTAAAATTTATCATTGCATTTATATTGTTAACCATAAAGCTGTTCTCAAGGCTTTATTTTTTTTCTTATTGCGGTCAATGAATGTAATGGATTTACTATGTAATTGATGAGTTGTATAAGTACAGTTGCACAATAAAAAAAACAGTAAATATGCAACAAGAGACAGTCAGGAATCTTGTGCTGCTGCTGCTGTGCCAGAGGAGAGAGAAGAGGAGAGGTCTCTCTCTCTTGGTGTGCCCAGGAGGAGGAGGGGAGACCACATCTGCTGCTGAAGAGAGAGGGAGAGAGTGTGTGTGTCTCTCTGAGAGGAGGAGGTGCCAGCATCTGCCCCTGCGAGTGCTACAGAGGTGCCTGGAGAGGGGACGGAGAGAGAAGGAGAGAAACATCAGAGGGGAGCATTAACCCAACTGGCACCCCAATCATGAGAGGGAAAGAGGGGAGGAAAAGAGCACCAACAATTCCATCTGTTTGGCAGGAGGGAGAGCCATCTACAAGCAACAGGTGGGTGGTTTTGGTGCATTATCCATAAGAGACTTTGTGTTATTGTAGGTGGGTGGAGGAAAGAAGAAAAGGCCGGAGCACCGTGCGGGGCTTCGCGTGAGTGTGTGCGGCCTTGCCAACAACTGGGCTGCACACACCACTCCTGGGAGCCCCCCCATTGCCTGGCCCAGGATAGCCAGAGCTGCACACACCACTCCTGGGAGCCCCCCATTGCCTGGCCTGGGATAGCCGGAGCTGCCCGGGTGAAGTCCTCATTTAAACACATCTTTAAGACCTGGTGGGGGACTGTGCCTGGGCATCTCCAGCTATCCCCAGGTGAAGACATCTTCTCCCCCCACCAGAAGAGGAGACCACCATCAAAGACTTTGTATTTTTTCCACCAGGAGAGTGCACCCCTCTGCCATCACCCACCCACCCACTATCGGAGGGTAGAGACCCCGCTGCTGCGGCCTTCCTCCTTCCACCCCCGCCGTTTCTCTCCCTGCCTCTTGAAAATCCACCTCACCTCTCCAATTATCTATTGCTCATTTGAGCAGAGGGGAGAAGGCTCCTCTCCAATCAAGACAACTAGGGGCGGGGTGCATTGCATAATACTGCACCCTCTGCTCATAAAGCACACATACCAAGGCCATTTACCACCACTAGGCCTGTGACTGGGGGTGGGTGTCGTCCCTCAAAAATTAACCCGGAGATGATGACCCCATCTTTGCCGGTGACGGGGCCAGTAAAGTCATACGCGGGTGTGGCGGCCACGGCCATGGCTAATCCCGCTGCTTCTGCTGCCCCGTCACCGTTCCGTCTTCTAACCAAAAAACTCAGGGTGAGGCCCTACACCCACCCCGACATGTCTATCGAGGCCTGCGTGAAAGCCATGGCCGGGGTTGTCGGCCCCTCGGCCATCGGAATGGCCTTGAAGGTGTACGGCAAGGCTGTGTTCTTCCTGCGGTCAGAGCGGGCGGTGACCATGGCCGTATCAAAGGGGCGCACCGTGGGTGGGACTTACCTGCTGGTGGACCCTTTTGAGGCCACCGCGCAGAGGATTTTCCTCTCCAACGTCCCGCCCTTCATTTCAGGTGAGCTCCTCCAACCCCCACCTGCGTCAACTGGGGGAGGTGAGGTCGGGGATCATGCCAATCACACTCGGCTGCAGAGAGGCCAGCCTCCGGGACATCTTCTCCTTCCGGCGCCAGCTCTTCCTTCAGCTGGCGCGGGAGGAGGAAACCGAGGGTGTGTTCATCGTCTGCCACGAGAGGACTGCCTACCACATCTATTGGACGTCGAACGAGGTGCGGTGCCACGCCTGTAAGGAGGCGGGGCATATAAGGAGGAACTGCCCGCCTCCAAGGCTGCTGGAACATCTGAGGCGGCCGAGGCTGGCACAGCCGCCGTTCCTCCCTTCGATATTGGCCGCGCGTCCACGGCTCCCGATGCGCGGGTGGTGCTGGGGGCCAATGCTATCACGGCCTTCGGCGGGGGGAGGGAGAGTGTCCGGCCGGGAGAAAGTCGCGGAGAAAGAAGAAGCATCTTAGGGCGGGTCTTCTCGTGGACTGAGACAGTGACGAACTTCCGGAGCTCACGCCCACGTACCTGGCAAAAATGGCCTTGGAATTCCAGTTGGGGGGGGGCCTCGTGCCCGGGGCCATGACCACAACTGCTGAGGTGGAACAACCAGGACCTGCGGTCGGCCTCGGGCCCGAGGAACCCAAAGAAAACCTTGTTCAGCACGGGGAGTGGCGGGGGGGAGTGCGCGGAGGGGGAGGCCTCGGAAGACATGGAGGTCTCCCAGCCTCCAGATCCCTCAGGGAAATAAGGAGTCATGTGCCCGAGGGGGAGCAGGTAGAGGAGAAGGACCAGGAGGAGCGAGGTCCCTCCTCACAAGTAAAGTCATCGCTTGCCGCGGGTGTTGCGCCCCCTCCCACCGTCACTGCCAGTGACATTTGGCAGGAGCTGCATATCCCCCGGGAGGGCACGACAGTAGAGTCCTTCCCGACTGTGCCTCCCGGGGTTGGGGATGAGACCCTCCTCGTCGGGGGGGGCCGGGGAACTACCCGCGGAACTCATAAATCGGGAATCGGTAGTTCCTGAAATGTTGAGCACCCTGGAGACTGGGGCGGGCGAGGCTATCATGGCTGAGCCCACCGGGGACATTCATGCCATCTCCTGGGATCTGCTCTACACGGTCTAGGACTTAGACAAAAATTCCCAGTCCGCTGGGTCGGTGGTTGATGGCGGTGAGGGGGAGGACCCCCTGACCCCGTCTCTGGCGCTGGTGTCGGGGGCACTGGGGGAACTGGGTCTAATGTTCTACCCAGTTTTCCCATGCACCCCGGTGCCTGGGGCGGGGTGGGGGGGGGACCCCGAGCCACTGCCTTCTCCCAACCCGGTGCCACCAGAGGAGCCCGGTGGGGATTCCTCTGCCGCCGATCTTGGGGGTGAGATCGAGGCGGTGGCGGGGGCGGCTGATGGTGACCCCACGGAGGAGGACGGGGACCCAGCGGGGGACACTGAGAAAGAGCTAGATTCCGTCACCAGTGAGGTGGCAGATAGCCTCACGCCCCTCGCCGAGTCCGCCCTCATCCCCATTGAGGAACTCCGGGACTTTGTGGCTATGTGCCAGAGTCACCGCAACCAGATTCGGCTGGCCCTCGAAAGATGGTCGGGTCTGGCGCTGCTCGTCGGCTCTGCCCGTGCCGCACTGAAATCCTTGGGCACGGATGAGGGCGCGGGCCCATCCGAGCAGCGTCGGATCCAAAAGTTCCTCGCCGGGCTGAAAAGGAAGGTGCGGCCGAACTCCCTCCTCCCGTTAGGGTTAAGTAGAGGTTGCACTATGCTGTTCTCATGAAGATAACCATAGCCAGCCTCAACATCAACGGCAGCTGAGAGGCGCGCCGTAGGTTTAATAACTTCTCGGTCCTCCGGGATGGGAGGTATGTGGTGTGCATCCTGCAAGAAACCCACACCGTTCCGGGAGATGAGGCCACATGGCAAGGAGGGGTCAGCATGAGTCACCTCTCCAGTAAGTCCAGCGGGGTGGCTATCTTGCTGGCCCCACATTTTCAGTCGGAGATCTTGGGGGTCAAGGAGCAGGTGCCGGGTCACTTGCTCCAGGTCACTGTTTGCCTGGGGGGTGTGCTGCTCCATCTAGTGGACGTGTACGACCCCCAGGATGGTGCGCAGTGAGTGCGCTTCTTTGCTGAAGTGTCCGGTCATCTGGGCTCCAGCGATGTCAGTGAGTGCGTCATCCTCAGGGGGGATTTTAATTGCACCCTTGAGGCGAGGAACCGTTCGGGTCACCAGCACGGCCTGGAGAAGTTGAGGGACCTGGTCGGGTCCTTCGGCTTGGTGGACGTCTGGCGAATCTCCATCCCAATTTCAGCGCCTTCACTTACGTGGGATCTGGAGGAGGAAGGTCCAGAATCGACCGCCTTTACATTTCCTGGGCGTACGTCTCCTGCGTTCCAGTGGCTTCCATGTGGCCGGTGCCGTGCGTGGACCACCACCTGGTTTGGGTGGAGCTCGCTCTGTTGTGCGCGCGGAAGGGGGGAGTCCGCGTACTGGCATTTTAAAAAGCTGCTGCTGGAGGACGAGCGGTTCCGGGATTCATTTCGTTGGTTCTGGGCTGACTGGAGAAGGAAGCTGGGGGGTCTTCCCCTCCTGGAGGCTAAGGTGGGACGTGGGCAAGGCTCACATTAATCTCTTCTGTCAGGAGTGCGCGAGGGGGGTCAACCAAGGGATGGGAGGCTCAGGTCGGGCGGTTGGAGAGGGTTGTGCTCGACCTGGAATCCCGTCTTGGTCAGGTCGTCGAGGACCTGGCCCTGCGGAAGGTGTACGAAGAGAAGAAGGGCGCGCTGAAGGACCTGCAGCTCGTCAGGTCCCGAGGCGCGTACGTGAGGTCGCGGATCCAGAGCCTTCGAGACCTGGACCGCGGCTCCCCCTTCTTCTACTCGCTGGAAAAAAAAATGGGGGTCCGTAAGAAGCTCTTGGGGATGCTGGCCGAAGACAGATCTCTGGTCTCGGATCCAGAGGAGATCAGCGCGGAGACACGGGCCTATTACGGGGCTCTGTTCTCTCCGGATCCATCCAGCGAGGTTGTGCACAGAGTTTTGTGGGAGGAGTTGTTGAAGGTCCGCCCGGGGGGGCGCCGAAAATTTGGACGCTCCACTAAGCTTGGCGGAGTTGACAAACACCCTCGGCCAGCTCTCGAGGGGAAAGTCCCCAGGGCTGGACGGCCTGACCATGGAGTTCCACAGGGCGTTCTGGGACGTCTTCGGGGGCGACTATGTGCGGGTCCTGGGGGAAAGTCTGGCGACCGGGGAGATGCCCCTCTCTTGGCGCAGGGCGGTCATTGTCCTGCTGCCTAAGAAGGGCAATCTCCGCCTTCTTAAGAACTGGCGCCTGGTCTCCCTCCTCAGCACGGACTACTGAATTTTTGCCAGGGCTATGTTTGCTCTCCTTGGCACCGTGCTGGCCCACATGGTCCACCCCGACCAGTCCTACACGACCCCGGGCTGGACCATCCACGATAATATCCATCTGGCCCGGGACCTTGTCCACCATTCCCAGAGGGCTGGTCTGTTGATCACCTTCCTTTCCCTGGATCAGGAGATGGCGTTGAACAGGGTGGATCACGAGTATCTTTTCGGAACTCTGCGTGCATTCGGGTTTGGGACGCATTTCGTCGCCCGGATCGACTTCTGTATGTCGCCGCGGATTGTTTGATCAAAGTTAACAGGTCTTTGATGTTGCCCCTTCACTTCGGGAGGGGGGTGCATCAGGGGTGCCCCATGTCCGGTCAGTTATATACCATCTGCGTGGAGCCTTTCCTGCGCCTCTTGCGGAAGAGGTTGACGGGACTGGCTCTGCAAGGGCCGGACGTGGAGGTCGTCCTCTCGGCTTACGCCAGTGACGATGAAGGAACTGAACACTGTGCAATCACCAGCGAATGTCCCCACTTCTGATCTTAGGATGGAAGGAAGGTCATTGATGAAGCAGCTAAAGATGGATGGGCCTGGGGCACTGCCCTGAGGAACTCCTATAGCGATGTCTTTGAGCTGAGATGATTGGCCTCCAACAATCACAACCACCTTCCTTTGTGCTAGATATGACTCCAGCCAGTGGAGCGTTTTCCCCCTGGTTCCCATTGACTTCAGTTTTACTAGGGCTGCTTGATACCACACTTGGTCAAATACTGCCTTGATGTCTAGGGCAGTCATTCTCAGCTCACCTTGGCATTCAGCACTTTTGTCCATGTTTGGACCAAGGCTGTAATGAGGTCTGGAGCCGAGTGGTCCTGGCGAAACCCAAACTGAACATCGGTGAGCAGGTTATTGGCGGGTAAGTGCTGCTTGATAGCACTTCCAATGGCACCTTCCATCACTTTGCTAATGATTGAGAGTAGATTGATGGGGCAGTAATTGACTTGATTGGATTTGTCCTGCTTTTTAAGGATAGGACATACCTGGGCAATTTTCCACTTTATCGGCTGGATGCCAGTGTTGTAGCTGTACTGGATCAGATTGGCTGGAGGCTCTTCTGGAGCATAAGTTTTCAGCAAGACAGCCAGGATGTTGTCGGGCCCCGTAGCCTTTGCTGTATCTAGTGTGCTCAGCCATTTTTTGATATCACGTGGAGAGAATCGAATTGGCTGCTGTGAAGATGTGGACCTCAGGAGGGGTCCAAGATGCAGCATCAACTCGTCACTTCTGGCTGAAGATGGTTGAAAATGCTTCAGCCTTGTCTTTTGCACTCACGTGCTGGGCCGTTGGTTATGGGATTGCTCAGCTCTGGAATACTGCATACAGTTTTGGTGTCCATACTTAAGAAAGGACATACTTGCTCTCGAGTCAGTACAAAGAAGGTTCACTCGGTTAATCCTGGCGATGAGGGGATGGACATATGAGGAGAGGTTGAGTAGATTGGGACTCTACTCATTGGAGTTCAGAAGAATGAGAGGCGATCTTATTGAAACATATAAGATTGTGAAGGGGTTGGATCGGGTGGATGCAGGGAAGATGTTCCCGATGATGGGTGAAACTAGAACTAGGGGGGCATAGTCTTAGAATAAGGGGCTGCTCTTTCAAAACTGAGATGAGGAGGAACTACTTCACTCAGAGGGTGGTAGGTCCATGGAATATGCTGCCCCAAAAAACTGTAGAAGCTACATCATTACATAAATTTAAAACAGAAATAGACAGTTTCCTAGAAGTAAAGGGAATTAAGGGTTACGGGGAGCGGGCAGGAATTTGGACATGAGTCTAGGTTCAGATCAGTCATGGCCCTGTGGGTAGCGGAGCGGGCCCAGGGGCCGTGTAGCCTGATCCTGCTCCTATTTCGTGTGTCTAATTCTGTTAGATGCAGGAGATGGTTCTGTGATAGTGGATTGGCAGTTAGGATCAGATCAGCCATGATCTTATTGAATGGCGGAGCAGGCTCGAGGGGCCGATTGGCCTACTCCTGCTCCTATTTCTTATGTTCTTATGTTCTTATGTTCTATAGTATGCTGCTTAGCATAGTACTGTGCTGTAGCTTCACCAGGTTGGCACCTCATTTTTAGGTACGCCTGGTGCGGCTCCTGGTATACTCGCCTACGTTCCTCATTGAAGAGGGTTGGTCCCCTGGCTTGTTGGTAATGGTAGAGTGAGGAACATGCCAGGCCATGAGGTTACAGGTTGTGGTGGAATACAATTCTGCTGCTGCTGGATGCCCAGTTTTAAGCTGCTAGATCTGTTCTATTCCATTTAGCATGGTGGTAGTGCCACACAAAACGATGGAGGGTGTCCTCAGTGTGAAGGCGGGACTTTTTCTCCAGAGGGACTGTGCAGTGGTCACTGCTACCAATACAGTCATGGACAGATGCCTCTGCGACAGACGATAAAGTGGAAAATTGCCCAGGTATGTCCTATCCTTAAAAAGCAGGACAAATCCAATCCGGTCAATTACTGCCCCATCAATCTACTCTCAATCATTAGCAAAGTGATGGAAGGTGCCGTTGGAAGTGCTATCAAGTAAGTTTTTCCCTCATGTTGGTTCTCTCACCACCTGCCGCAGGCACAATCTGGCAGTTATGTCCTTCAGGACTCAGCGTACTCAGTCAGTAGTGGTGCTACCGAGCCACTCCTGGCGATGGACATTGAAGTCCCCCACCTGGAGTACATTCTGCACCCTTGCTACCCCTCAGTACTTCTTCCAAGTGGTCTTCAATATTCAACTGATTCATCAGCAGAGGGAGAGCGGTAGGTAATAATCAGCAGGAGGTTTCCTTGCCTATGTTTTATCTGATGCCATGAGACTTCAGGATGTCCAGAGTCAATGTTGAGCATACCCAGGGCCGCTCCCTCACGACTGTATATCACTGTGCTGCCACCAGTAGTGGGACAGGGCATACCCAGGGATGGTGATGGAAGAATCTGGGACATTGGCTGAAAGGTATGATTCTGTGAGTATGACTATGTCAGGCTGTTGCTTGACTAGTCTGTGGGACAACTCTCCCAATTTTGGCACAAGTGCCCATAAATTAGCATGGTTGACTGGGCTATGTATGCATTTATCATGTCCGAAGCTGGTGCCTAGGCCGGGTGGACCATCCGGTTTTATTCTTAGTATTTTTTTTCATAGCAGTTTGATACAACTGAGTGACTTGAAGAGGGCAGTTAAGAGTGGTCTGGAGTCACATATAGGCCAGACCGGGTAAGGACGGCAGCATTCCTTTTGTAAGTAAAGGATATTCATGAACCAGATGGGCATTTATGTCACCATTACTGATGCTAGCTTTTTATTCCAGATTTTTTAAATTAATTAACTGAATCTAAATTCCCCAGCTACCATGATGGGATTTGATCTTGTGTCCCTGGATCATTAGTTCTGGCTTTTGGATCACTAGTCCTGTAACATAACCACTATGCTACCATACCCCATTTTTTTTGTTTCAGTTTCCACTTAGAAACAGCCTTCAAATTCCAAAATTTACATAAGTAATACTTTGCTTCAGTTACAGTACAGTAAAATGTAAATTGGTCCAACATCTCCCAACTTGTGAGATTCAGTACATCTCCCCACCTTCCACACCCATTAACTGAAAACCTGACTGTGAAGTCTCCATTCAATAATGGGCCACACAGGCATGGTCTGAATTACAAAAGTTTAATGTGCTCCAGAAACCAATGGATCAGAATAAAAATAATGAAACACCCATGTGCTAACCCTTTGTGATCTATACAGTCTTTCTCTTTCTGGCACTGCCACATCTAGGTAGTGCTGCCCCAGTGGCTTCAGCAGAGATGGTGGAAGGCAGCTGTGCACCTTGCTCAATCTCATGAAGTGTTTGTGTCTGACAACCTCTGGGTTTTGGAGCCCATGAGGGCTCTGCCACTGACTGCTCCTCCTGTACTTGTGCAGGGGCTGTATTGGTTGAGCGGGTGGCAATGGATGAGGTGTGCCGATGTTCTGTGAAACATCTGCACTTGCCTCACCCGTTTTGTCATTCTCCCTCCCCTGGGGAGGTGGGACATCAGTCCTACCTGTCTGCAGTAGTGCAGAGTGGAGGAGATCAGTGACGCCTTGGAAGCCCCGATCCAGTCTGACTACGATCTTGTCAAGACGGGTCAAGACTTTTGTGTCCAGACTGCACAGCCACCATCTGACCCTGCATGCAGGACACAATGGCTGGCAGCAGTGACTCATGTGAGCAGCCCACTACACTTTCCACAGAGCTTTCCACATGCTCCATGGTGCATTGTAGAGTTGAAAATCCCTGCAACATCACCCCACATATGATCGCGTTGTGCTCCTCCGGCCTCTCTGCCACTGTGGACAGTGTGCCTGGCAGGACTGCCAATTCCTCATGCAGTTGCTGCTATATCTCCAGCATTCTCCTTTTCCGTGCTGGCCCCAAGAGTTCTGCATTGCTGTCTTGTTCAGCAGAGCTTGGAGAGGATTGCGCCCTCTGGCATGTAATCTCATCAGCTGACCCTGTCACCATTCTCTGCTTTTGCTCACTTGTGCCATGAGAGTAACCAAGTGCAGTCCCAGCTACCTGACTAAGAGACCCAACTGAGGTGCTCGTATCTGCACTGATGCCTGCAACACTTGTGTCATGTGACAGTACATCCTCAGCAGGTATCAGCTCCTCTGAGGAATCGTCCTCTCCAATCAGGGTCACTTGCTCTTCATGTGATGGCCCTGGAGGAGAGAAGAAAGGGATAATATTAAGTGATGGCACTTTGAGAATTTTGATCTGCACATAAAACAATTCATCAGAATTGTCAATGTTCTGAGGTCCACTATAGGCGAAGTTGCTTTGTGGGAGATGCGGGTGTGAAAGATTAATGTTGTCACCCTTTTCCGCTGGATCGCCAGCCTCACCATTGCTGAGGGACCATGAGATGCCGTTCATCTTCAATGCCTCCTCCTCCATCTGTGAAACATCAACAATTTACTTCGGCCCTCCAACAGTCCTCGTTCTCTCCCTGGTATTCTGCGCTCTCTTCCTCTCTGTGGAATGTGAACATCCGATGGATGCAGTGCGAATGGAGAAGGTGAGAATCAGGCACATGTATAAGAAGTGGGAATGGCATGTCTTTGAGGATTATGGTCACGGTGCCATTTCAGGATGTGTGATGACAGTGGTTGGAGGTGGCTGAGGTTGTGCAAAATGAGATCAGTGATATGGTCACTGGCAGTGGTGGAGGGAGGAAACAGGAAGTGAGCATGTCATGGGAGTAAAGGTGAGAGGAGGTGCATTGAGTCAGTCCGTTTGGTCCTACAAGAATGATGTGGGGGTTAGAAGTGGTGTGAATGCAGTAGAACTGACAAGACAGAGTGAGAGGGGGTGCACTGCAAGATTTGGGTGGATATAGCCATATTTTCACCTTTCCTGACCCAGACAGGTAATTGAATTGCTCGGGGCATTGAATCATTGAATCCTGCTGCTCACCTCCTCTGCCACTTCCAGCCAAGCCTCCTTGGTTGTGGCAGCAGGTTTCTTCTCGCGATGTGGTGCGACCCTCACCCGCTATCCCCCCCACCCACCACCCCCGCCCATGCTCCGTTCCTGTCTATGTGTTAATATCGAGGCTTTGATCTTCTGTGCAAAATCTGAGATAACGAGCCACAGATCGAACATTGAACCTTCATACTGTGGGGATCTGTGCTGGAAATACTATGGGAAGCCACTACACATTGCTAATCTCTTTAAACAGGTGGAAAAACATTTCGCTGACAAGCCATTTTCAGCTTAAACTGTTAAATCGGATTAATTGTCGTAAGTAAAATTATGCAAAGGCTGGAATATCAAAAGCAGATTAGATGGCTATACTTAACTTTCGGAGCTACAGTAGTCTTTTCTCTTACTGCAACATAATAAATAGTTTCAAGATTTGCAGGCCTAGAAATTGGATTGCCCCTGAAAATGGACATGGGGATCACGATGCCCCTGCGCCTGTTGAAGAGAATGCAGGCAGCATACGACATTCATGCAGCCCGCAAATTATAATGATTGTAGCATTCAGCCCAGTGCTGAACGCACTGCTGAGTGGCTGAATGCTCAGCAGGGGGCCCAAGTTCGTGCGAGGCTAACAGCAATGAAAGTTAAACTACACTTCTTGAAGGCAGTCTACACCTCTTAGAAGTGAGGTGCATCCTGCCTGCAGCAGCTCCTTCAACTGGTTGGGGGAGACAGTGCAAATCAACTACTGATGTCACAACAGGGGAGAGAGCGTGCATGAAGGTTCTCTGATGCAGCACTGGAGGCCTTGGTGTAGGAGGTGGATAGGAAGAGAGAAGTCCTATTTCCAAAGGGGGCCAGGAGGTGTCCTTTAGAGGCTAGTATTGTAGCGGGATCCACACAGGGTGAGGGTAACTCTGGAGTCAGCTCCAAAGAGGGCGAGTTAGCATGCCAGTTCTGCTGCACAAGGCTCAGATGAGGACCTCAATGGGGAGGCCTTTAGAAGAAGGGTGATGGGCATGCACACAGAGATGATAGGTGCAATGGCAAGGGTGCCTGAGAGCCTCTCAGCAATGGTAAGGAGCGTGGAGGAGTCCACTTCCAACATTGCACAGAGCTCTGTGTATACCATGGAGCCCATCATTTGCAGTCTGCAAAGGATGATGGACTACCAGAGAGACTGTGGCAACCCAAACCTCATGCTGCATGTGATGGGCAATGTCACAGCTTCCATTGCAGCACAGGCAGAAGCGAAGCAACGTCTTAGTGCTGTAATGCAGTCTATGCTTGGTGCCATCAATTCTCAGACTGCTCTCATGCAGTCTCAGTTTGATGCCATGCAAGCCCTGACTGCTGCCATCATGGCTGAGTCGACCACCATCCACCAAGGTTTTCACGGTGTTGCAGCAGGCCAGCAATCTGTCCTCCAACAGATTGGTAGTGATGCTGAGGTGCTGTCACTTGGCCAACACTTCGTAGGATCACTAAAGTAGGCAAAGGCACTGTAACGAGGGGCACTAAGGGATTGCACAAGGGTGAATAGCTAATGGCCCAGAAATTCCAGAACGGGGCTTGCAGCGCGTGCAAGCCCCGTATTTGCACCTACCCCGCGCTCGTGCTGATCAGCTTCTGGGACGCCTGAACTTGCAGAAATAGAAAGCACATTTCCGGGCAGCGTATGATGTCACGCCGCCCAGGAGTGCAGCCAGCGCGAAGCCAGGAGCGTGCAGTGTAAGTGAGACACGCCCCTTGAGGTCTCAGTTTCACTGGACACGCCCCCAATGTTTCTGTCAAGCTGCTAAGGATTTTTACATGCAAAGCAGCAGTTTAAATAGGTTTTTGGAAGTTTTTTGAAGATTTTGGTAACTTTTATAAACTTTTTAAAATGTTTACATTATTTTGAGTAATCTGAAGTAGTTTTAAAGAGAATTAAAGCAATTTAAAGACTTTTAAAAGCCCTAAAATAATTTTTTTAATTCCATTTATTTATTTAGCAATGTCGTCGTCATACGTGCCTTCACACTGTTCCCTTTGGGGAACTGAATGAAGTGGTGGAAGGATTCATGGCCATGATTAACGCTCATTCCGTGACCGTAACCATCTTTGAACCAGCCATTAGGGCAGTTAGTCCTATGGCGGGAGGGTTTTACGGGCTCCCACAAGCTATACAAGGAGGGGGGGACACCCACACCCACGGACGCAAATATCCCACTGGATGTC
The DNA here is from genome assembly GCF_052327205.1 of Somniosus microcephalus. NCBI lineage: Eukaryota > Metazoa > Chordata > Chondrichthyes > Squaliformes > Somniosidae > Somniosus > Somniosus microcephalus. The sequence continues at coordinate 231,255,651 of NC_140987.1, forward strand.
AACCCAGAATTTAGAGCCGGAGCTCCGACTCCACTTGCCGGGACTGTCTGGAGCGGGGTTCGAAACCCTACCCTGATCTGGCCCAGCGGCGGGGATCCTACCGCTATGACAAAGGCCCAATCCAATTAGCAACGTGAAATGGCAGCATAGGGCTCCAGTCACGGGGAGGGAAAAGGCGCAGGAAACGTATGGGTGTCACCTTTTGTGCGGAGTGGGCCTTTTGCGTAGCAGTAAGCATCCCCGCCGCTGGGCCAGAAGGAGTAGGGTTTTGAACCCCACTCCAGACAGTCCCGGCAAGTGGAGTCGGAGCTCCAACTTTAAATTCTGGGTGGACATCCAGCGGGATACTTGCGTCCGTGGGTGTTGGTGGCCCCCCCCCCCTCAGATGGGTTGTGGGAGCCCGTAAAACCCTCCCGCCATAGGACTAACCACCCTAATGGCTGGTTCAAAGATGGTTACGGTCACGGAATGAGCGTTAATCACGGCCATAAATCCTTCCACCACTTCATACAGCTCCCCAAAGGGAACAGTGTGAGGATACGTACGATGATGACCTCTTGCGCAATGCACCTCCTTGGACCCTCAGTCGCAGATGCGAGGGGGCAAGTCGTGCAATTGTTAAAATTTTTATTTTATTGACATGTAAAATGTTGGCCCAGTAATTCCCTTCCAAATGCGCTAGTACGGTCGGGGTACTTACGCATCTGGCCGGATGAAATGCCGGTTTTCAGCATGCACAGTGCATGTGGGGAAAACCGGCATTTCCTGTCCTCTGAACAAAGGGGTTCAGAGGCAGAACGCGTGCGACTGCACAGGCAGCGCGTGCGCAGTATAATTCGCCGCTTTCATTAATGCTTTCAGTGAGGTCCAGTCATTACAACTTACACATGAAAAAAGCATGGGTACAGTTGCTCCAGAGGCTGCAGAGGAAGATATTTCTTATCGTGGAGCTTCTGAAAGTATGTATGTCTGTATATATTCCTTTGCGTGTTATGTATATATTCCTTTACTTATGTGTATGAATGTATTATTTAATTATGACTTTCAGAGAAAGTAACTTATTGGAAAATCATAATTAAAAATATACATTTATACACATTAGCAAAGGAATATAAAACATACATACATATACGTAAAGGAATATATGTGGACATACATACATAACTCATTCTCACATTCCATTCACACAGCCACAATTGCTCCTTCTACCTACCGTTCTGAAAACACGTTTAAAAAAAAAAAAAATTAAAGTTTAAAACTTACTTAAAATTTCTTAAAATAACTTCCCTCCCTTTCCCAAACCTAAATATTGCATTTCATAAGCTCCTCCATAAAATATATCTCCTTCCCCAGCCAATGAACAACTTTACACTTGCTTTTTTCACGTGTAAGTTCTAGGGACTTACCCTCACTGAATCCATCAGTGAAATCTACAAAGTTCACTGCGCAAGCGCTGCCTGTGCAGTCGCACGCGCTGTGAATAGACCTCGGGTCTGGAAATGCCGGCGTTCCCCGCATGCGCTGTTCCTGCTGAACGCTGGCATTTCCAACGGCCAGATGCGTGAGTAACCCGACCGTACTCACGCTTCTGGCCTGGAATTTCTGGCCCATTATTGTTGTTCTAAGTATGTGTTCACTGATTATTGATACATTTATTAATTGGCTTTGGATGATTTTGTTGTGTCTCTCATTTCAGCTTTGCGCTGTGATATGGCCTGCGACAGGGATGGAATGATGGGGATGTGATGAGTAATGGTGATCTGGAGTTTAATTTATTGGAACCGCAGTCTCATGAAGTGGTCATGGACTGCCCTTCCAGAAGACCGATTGAGTGGCTGCCTCCTCCCTCGCTCCTGTCCTCCTCCTCCTCCTCCTCATCTTCCTCTTCCTCCTCGTCCTCCTCTCCCTCTTCCTCCTCCTGAGGTGATCCCGCAATCCCTGGTGGCAAGGGCCCTCATGATGGCCAAGTTGTAGAGCATGCAGCAGACCTTGACGAAATGGGACACCCGCTCCAGTGAGTACTGGAGGGCTCCTCCTGAGCAGTCAAGGCAGTGGAACCGTTGCTTGAGCACCCCTATGGTCTGCTTGATGATATTCCTTGTGGCAGCATGGCTGCTATTATATAAGTGCTGAGCAGGAGTGCTGGCGTTGTGGAAGGGAGCCATGAGCCAGATGGAGAGTGAATAGCCCTTGTCTCTGACCAGCCAACCGCGAGCTTGACATGGTGGCTGGAAGAGTGCTGGCGCAGGATGTAGGCATCGTGGCTGCTGCCAGGATAGCGGTCATTCACATTGAGGATTTGTTGCCTGTGGTTGCACACCAACTGCACATTAACTGAGTGATAGCCTTTGTGGGTACGGGAGACCTCAGCATTGTTATGCGGTGCCCGCAAACCCACATGGGTGCAGTCAATGGCGCACTGCACCATGGAGATTCCCGCTATCCTGGCAAAGCCACATGCATGTTCGTCCTGCTCCTTTCTGATAATGGGGAAGGAAATGTAGTCCTTCTCCTACTGTAGAGAGGCTCTGTGACCTCCCGGATGCAGCGATGGATGGCGAACTGCAAGATGTTTGCTATATCTCCTGTTGCAGACTGGAAGGAAATGCTGGTGAAGAAATTGAGGGTGACGGTGACCTTGACTGCCACTGAGAGAGCCGTGGTTGACCTGATCAGAGGCTCGAGATCTGGTTGCAGGAGATGGAAGAGTTCGGTGACCACATCCTTGCTGAAGCAGAAATCTATGAATTAGTGAAACAGAGCCGTCTAATACACAGCTCCTCGCTTAATTGAAGGTGGGAGAAGTGCTCTCAGAATACCCTTGGAGGGTAAGGCCTCCTGGTGAGAGCCTGATGGCCCTCCTCCTCTCTCTGGCCACATCTTGCAATCTTTCTCACTACCTCCGCTCCCTCCGCAGTAGATCCTAGAAGGCGAGGTCAACTGTCAGTAAAGCGCCCATTAATATAACGATGCATGGTACTTTGAAATGTTATCAGAATAAATGTAACAAATTTTTTAGTAGCCACAACTCTCCTGAAACTAAAGAACCTTTAAATGACTGAATTAAACTCCTGCACAATCGCAAACTGACAAGGAAGCAGTGAAACAGCACTAACCTGACAGCTGCAACTGCTTCATTTAAATAGTACCTCTGGAGCCAGCATCTGCCTGCTTCAAGCCTCCTCTTCTTGTCATTGTCGGGGCGAGGCGCTAAGGCAGGGGGCGATAATCAATTAGGCAGGTTGGGCACTCAGTGAGCGTTGCATGTGCACTGATGTCATGATCCGCCTGGCGCTAAAGCCCTAGGTGCTAACTGTTAGCGGCAGTGCTAAGGGGCAACTGGATTTGACGTGCGGCTCTGGATTCACCTCACCCCAGCGCTACTTCATTAACACCACATTAGCACCCCTGCCAGGTGCTAATGGGAGGTGCTAACCAACCAAATTTCTCCCCCCAACACCGCCCATTCCTTGGCTATAATGAATTTCTAGCAAAGCGTTTTAACCAGACATCTTGGTGTCTCCTTGTATTAAAGGTTAAGGATGTATGACATTATCTTATAATACCTCTTGTAAGTTGCAGGGTTCTCAACATTCCCGCACTCCCCAAGTTATGGGTCAAGGGACCCTGTTTTTGGACAAGTTATTGAAAAATAGGGTACCCAAAATGGTTTCTGTAAACCTCGTGACCAACATTGACAGGATTTTTAAAAGCAAGGCTCTGCCAGCAAGCAGGCCTGGAGATGAAACATTAAAATGCAGGGATCTGTGATCAGAGACTCTTTGGAGCCCAGCCAGACAAAGTAAACACAGATTACGCATTTATTTGAATCGAATTGAATCAAGCTAGATGGGCCCATAATGGTGGCCATTAGCTTCCTGCATGTTTAATCGATAACAGCTCACAGTAGCCATCAAGGTAGGATGGGGACAATCAAGTCTCATCCATGACAAAGCAACCAGGACATCGGGGCCATTAGACCCGAAGACAACCACTCCTAAAGTCGTTAAATACAAATGGTTGTAATCATTTAAAACAGCCCGCCAAAAGTTAAACAATGGACTGACCTGATTTGGTGCGCAGATAAGGAGTGGAAGAACGGGTATAATTGTAGGCCCATCAGTAGCAATCGCTCTCTTGCATCTGACCTCTTGTTTGGTCTTGGGCTGCTGCCGCTCATACTCATGCCCTGGCCTCGTAGCGGGTTCTCTTCTCGCTCCCCGCACCGCTCAAACAACCAAGGACATCCATACCAAACATGGGAGGAGAACGAGACCCGAGTTCAAAGTCATACAGGACACACAGGCCACAAAAAGGGGCAGACAAAACGAGACAAGACAAGACGAGATGAATAAGAAGATAAAACCTGACAAGAGCAGAGAAGGGCAGCAGAAGAGGCATTGGTAAAAACCAAATGCCTAGTTATAAGCTGGCGCTTGGGGAAGAAAGTATATTTATGGACAGTGAGAATTAGTTGGCGTTTGAACACTGCGAATAAGCTGGCGTTAGACGCGGGTGTCCACACCAGAATGAATATGCTGGCGTTCAAAGGATGGGTAGTAAAATCGAATAAGCAGTAAAACTGCTGTAAGAGCCATAAAAGCTTAAGAAAATACTTTAAAATAGTGGCTAAATGGCATAATACAGTTAATTTACCTGAACGACTTATTGTATTAAGAAACCCCCTATTTTCTTGCTCCAGTAGTATAGTCCGACACCCCCTTCATTCTTGCCACAATGGAACAGTCCCTAAGCCACACATGGGTGCAGCCATCTTACAGTTTTAAACTGCACGTGGTGAAAGAGGCAGAAGCTGTGAGGTTTGGAGCAGTACAGTTTTTGACCGTGTTCGTTTATACGTGTTTGCTTTGTAATTCTGTTTGTTAAGTGTTATAGTAAACCGTTTAAAAGACAAAGCTACGTTTGGGAACGTTTTATTTCGACACGCGTCTACTCGATGTTAAAAGCCCCACAGCCCAGTGGCCTGCCTGTTTGGAAACTAAGAAGCGCCACTACATTAGTCAAAAACTAGCTCCCTAAGAAGGAAGGGACGGAATCATCGGCGAACGTATACATGAATGGTCACGGAGCCAGACGACAATTTAAGAAAGCGAAGGTACAGTGACTGTTACTTGCTTTGTTCATTCTGTTGAGAAGCTAAATAAGAGCTGCGGGTAAAATGGCCGAGGCCTTAAGGAGCCAGGAGCTTCCCCCAGCCAGAAGGATTGCTGGCCAAAAGAGGGAAATAAAGCTCACCCCAAAGGCAAGGGAAGAGAAGTTACATAGAAGCATAGGTGCAAGGAAGGCTAAATTAGTTCAGATAACTGGAAAAATGAAGATAATTGATCGTCTCATGGAAGATAATGCTAATATTAAGAAAGCTGAAGACATGATGTATTACGATTTCTCCAAGCTGCATGAAGAATTTAATATACTCAATGAAGATGTATTAGCACTTCTGTCTGAAGAAGAGGGAAACACTGATCAGCACGACTGGTTTGATCTTAAATCAACCAGCATTAAGGACTATATCAAGGCCACGGAGCAGTGGATGTTAAAAATTCGTCAAGATGCTGATACAGCAGAGAAAGATAAGGTTGACGATGAAGTCGGACCAGACGATAGCATTTCAGAGACTTCCGCCAGACCGAGCAAAAATCGAAAAGAAGGTAGCTCTGTTTCTGGACGCAGGTCAGTCGCTTCTACCACAAGCTCGGCGCGACGCATGAGAGCGGAGGCTGAACGGGCGGCGTTGATGGCGCGCGCAGCATCTTTAGATGAGAAGCAAGCTCTTGAATGGGAAGAGGCCCAACTGCAGGTCCAAGAGGCCCAACTGCAGGCCCAACTGCAGGCCCAACAGGCCCAACTGCAGGCCCAAGTGCAGGCCCAGCGGGTCCAGGTGCAGGAAAAGAAAGAACGGCTGGAGATGAAAACAGCTATCGAGGTCTCAGATGCCAGGTTGAGTGCGTACGAAGATTATGAAGGCTCACGGGACGGCGGGAGCCACTGCCAGTCAACGTTGCCACATAGAGTTGGATCCAGGGCACCTTCAAGAGTTACAACAGAGCCCGAAAGCAATTCCCCGGCATTACAGCGTGGAAGAGTGGCCTCTCCACTAACAGGAGCACGTGATGCTACCCCAGACGTCAGACGGTCTAGACTAGACCCTGCTGATGACCACCAGAGGCCTGAAGACACAGGGAGAAGCCTATACCGAGTGATGCAACGTCAGAACGAAATTACAGAGATGCTTGTAAAACAACAGAATCTGTTTCGACTCCCTCAAAGAGACATACCAGTGTTCCAAGGCGACCCACTCAAGTATAAGCCCTTCATCAGATCCTTTGAACAAGCCATTGACTCCAAGACAGAGAGCAGCAGTGATAAGTTGTACTACCTGGGACAGTACACCAGTGGTAAACCACAAGACCTGGTCAGAAGCTGTGAACACATGAGACCGGACCGGGGATACATAGAAGCCAGGAAGTTGCTGCAGGAGCACTATGGTAACGAGCTGAAGATAGCCACTGCATATATCGAAAAGGCTACCAAGTGGCCACAGATCAGATCGGAAGACGGAGAGGCATTGAACGCATATGTTCTCTTCCTCATAGGATGTCGCAACACCATGGAGGATGTTGAATTCATGGAAGAGATGGACAATCCTACGACTATGAGAATCGTCATCTCTAAGCTTCCTTACAGGATGAGAGAACAATGGAGAAGAACAGCCTTTGAGATAATGGAGAGATGGAAAAGTAGAGCCAGGTTTGCAGACTTATTGAATTTCATAGACAAACAGGCTAAAATTGCTAGGGACCCATTGTTTGGAAACATCCAGGATGTCAGCCCGACCACCGATGGAAGAGTGAAAGCCAAGCCTGCTGAATCAAAGACTCTCAGGAAAGGTGGTTCCAGGGGAAGCAGCTTTGCAACTATCGTCACTCAGGCCGAGGAAGAAAGGCCCCAGAACTCATCTCCCAAAAGGAGCAGCACAGTGACGCCTGCTAATGCCTTTCAGAAGCCATGCTTATTCTGCCAGAAGAATCATACATTGGATTTCTGCAGCGATATCAAAGCACAGCCACATAAGGACAGAATCGAATTCCTGAAGTACAACGGCCTATGTTTTGGATGTCTCTCTCAGGGGCACCTGAGTAGAAACTGTAAGCAAAGAACAACATGCAGAGAGTGCACTCGGAAACATCCCAGTCTGCTGCATATCCATAAAGAAGAACAAGTCTCTAAGAAGAGTGAAGAAAACAATACCGACGAGAATGTTGTTTCAAGTGCTCTGGTGTCGCTAGAACCAGAGACTTGTGGACTCACTGGGGCCGGTGACAGTGACTGTATCCTTGCCATCGTACCAGTAAGGATCAAGTCTAAGAGGAGTGAGAAGGATGTGGAGGCTTACGCCTTCATGGATCCAGGTAGTTCAGCAACGTTCTGCACAGAATCACTCATGCGACAGCTGAACGTTAGAGGCAGAAGAACAGAAATCCTATTACGCACCATGGGTCATGAGAAGTCAATGCAAAGTTATATCCTGTCAGACCTAGAAGTGTGTGAACTTGAAGAGAAGGACTTCATAGACCTGCCTAATGTTTTCACACGGAGGGAGATTCCTGTTAGAATAGGGAACCTAGCCCTGCAGAAGGATGTGGATAGATGGCCCTACCTAGAAAAGGTGCGTCTCCCATACATTGAAGCAGAAATTGGCCTATTAATTGGAACCAATGCCTACAAAACTATGGAGCCATGGCAGGTGATAAACAGCAAGGATGACGGACCCTACGCCGTCAGGACAGCCCTTGGATGGGTAATCAATGGACCGGTAAGGAGAGATGATGGCCACAAGTCGAACAAGGAGGAACGACAAAACGTCACAGTTAATCGCATCTCTATCGCAAGCATTGAAGAGCTGTTGATACAGCAGTTCAACGCAGACTTCTCAGAACGCAGCTGTGAGGAAAAGACAGAGATGTCACAAGAAGACCATCAGTTCATGGGTTTGATGACAAGGTCTACACAGTTCATTGATGGCCACTATCACATTGGTTTGCCACTGAGAAGACAGACCGCGAAGATGCCGAACAATCGCTGCATAGCAGAGCAACGCGCCATCAGTCTAAAGAGAAAGCTGAACAAGAACCCCGACTTTCACGAAGACTACAAAGACTTCATGAGAAACATCATAGCGAAAGGCTATGCTGTAAAAGTGCCCGAAGAACAGTTGAACAGAGACGATGGAAGGGTCTGGTACATTCCTCATCACGGGGTGTATCACCCAAAGAAGAAAAAGATCCGTGTAGTGTTTGACTGCACCGCCTCATTCAGAGGAACTTCATTGAATGACCAGCTGCTTCAAGGTCCTGATCTTACTAATACCCTCATTGGCGTCTTGACTAGGTTTAGACAAGAGCTCGTTGCCATGATGGCAGACATAGAATCAATGTTCTACCAAGTCAGAATCCCTGACGAAGATGCTGATCTTCTGCGTTTCCTTCGGTGGCCAGATGGCGACGTTAGTGAAGCGATGGTGGAATGTAGAATGGCCGTACACCTGTTTGGAGCCACATCATCTCCCAGCTGTGCAAGCTACGCTCTCAGAAAAACTGCAGAAGATGGCAAGGGCAAAGCACCATCCGAGGCTGTGGAGACAATCTTCAGAAACCTTTATGTCGATGACTGTCTGAAGTCCATGTCAACAGAAGACGATGCCATCGCACTGTCAAGAGACCTTAGAACTCTGTGTTCAAATGGAGGATTCCATCTGACTAAGTGGATAAGCAGCAGCAGAGCAGTTCTAGCTTCTATCCCAGAAAAGGAAAGAGCCACTGAAGTCAAAGATCTGGACCTGAGCCACGATGTCCTTCCTATCGAGAGAGCTCTTGGTGTACAATGGTGCATTGAGTCAGACACGTTCAACTTCAGGATAATGGTGAACGAAAGACCATCCACAAGACGAGGGATTCTCTCCGTGGTCAGTTCCATCTACGACCCTCTCGGATTCCTGGCACCACTCATTCTGCCGGTGAAGCTGATGCTACGAGAGCTGTGTAGAGACAAGAGAGGATGGGATGAAGATATCCCAGAAGGTCAAGCTCAGAGATGGCACAGATGGCTGACAGATTTGCAACAACTTTCTAGCTTCAACGTCAGTAGATGCATCAAGCCCGCGAGTTTTGGAGTTACAAAGACGGCTCAACTACATCATTTCTCGGACGCCAGTGAGGACGGCTATGGCACGGCTACCTACCTCTTGCTGACAAATCAACAGGGCCAGAAACATTGTGCCTTCCTCATGGGAAAATCCAGGGTGGCTCCGCTGAAGCAGGTCACCATCCCGAGACTGGAATTGACGGCAGCGGTTGTTGCAGTTAAAGTTGACCAGGTGATGCGTAAAGAGTTACAGCTCCCATTAGAAGAATCTGTCTTCTGGACGGATAGCACGACGGTGCTGAAGTATATAGAGAATGAGAAGATACACTTCAAGACCTTCGTAGCAAACAGAATCTCATCCATTAGAGAAGCTACACAACCATCTCAATGGAGGTATGTAAACACCTCATTAAACCCAGCAGATCAAGCCTCATGGGGATTGAAGGCTGAAAACTTCATGAGGAGCGAAACTTGGATACAAGGCCCAAGTTATCTGCTGAAAACAGAGAGATCATGGCCAGAAAGACCAGATATGCCAAGTCAGATTACTGAAGACGACGTCGAAGTCAAGAGATCAGTCACAGTAAATTTCATAACTACGAAAGAGAACTTTGACACAGTGAACAAGCTTGTTAACCATTTCTCAGGATGGCACCAGTTGAGGAAAGCAGTTGCATGGTTTCTAAGGTTGGAAGAGTTGCTGCTACACCTGAGCGGTAAGAGAAAAGAGTACCGAGCCACTATCAGTCAGTCTGAAAGTAACCCTGATAAGCAGAGAATGCTTCTACAGCAGTATATGCATCAGCACAAGACCACATTGAGCAAGAATTCATTGACCGTGGAGGATTTGGCCAAGGCTGAGAAGGAGATAGTTTGCTTCAGTCAAAGACAAAGATACCCAGAAGAAACCGAAGCTCTACAGCAAAATACTCCAATCAAGAAAGGTAGTCATATCTACAAGCTGGACCCTACACTACAAGATGGAGTACTGAGGGTGGGAGGGAGACTAAACAAATCTGCTATGCCAGAGGAGGCCAAGCATCCTGCTATCCTTTCTAAGGACCTCCGGGTTGCTACTCTCATTCTTCAGCATATACACCAGAGTATTGGACACAGTGGGAGGAATCACGTGCTTGCGAAGCTAAGACAAAGATACTGGATTCCAGGAGCTAATTCCGTAATAAGAAAAATACTCTCTGAATGTATTGTTTGCAGACGGTTACACACTAGAGCTGGGGAGCAGAAAATGGCAGACCTGCCTGAAGACCGTTTGTTACCAGACAAGCCCCCATTTACAAACGTAGGGGTGGACTATTTCAGGCCTTTCGAGGTAAAGCGAGGACGGAGCCTTGTCAAGAGATATGGTGTGCTTTTCACTTGTTTGACCATCAGAGCAGTTCATATTGAGGTGGCACACACGCTTGACACTGATTCCTGTATTAACGCCTTGCGGCGCTTTGTCTGTAGAAGAGGACAGGTGTCCATTATGCGTTCTGATAATGGCACTAATTTCGTCGGAGCGGAGAGAGAACTACGGGAAGCTATTGAAGGTTGGAATCAGCTTAAAATACAGGAAGCCATGATGCAAACAGGAATTAAGTGGATCTTCAATCCTCCGGCTGCATCCCACCACGGAGGTGTCTGGGAAAGACAGATACGCACCGTAAGTAAACTACTCAGTTCTGTACTGAAGCAGCAAGCGCTGGACGACGAGGGACTCCAAACCGTTCTGTGCGAGGTCGAAGCCATCATTAATGACCGACCGATAACCAAGACATCAGATGATCCCAATGACCTCGAAGCCCTGACTCCGAACCACCTGTTGTTGTTGAAAACACAGCCAGCCATGCCCCCGGGAGCCTTCAAAAAGGAAGATCTGTATGCCCGTCAGAAGTGGAGGCAAGTTCAGTATATGTCAGACCTCTTCTGGACCAGATGGACAAGAGAATACTTACCTCTGCTACAGGAGCGTCAAAAATGGTCCAAAATAAAGAGGAACTTCATCATCGGAGACATTGTCTTAATTGTGGATGATTCAGCCCCTAGAAATTCTTGGTTGATGGGAAAAATAATTAAGACCATGCCAGACTCCAGAGGCGTCGTTCGTCGCGTCTGTTTGCAAACCAAGGCCAGTACCCTGGAGAGACCGATCACAAAGCTCTGCCTGCTACAAGAAGCAGCGTGAAAAGCTCCTGAACGAAAGAAAAAAGTGGACACTTGTATTGTAAATATGTTGAACTCATTAGTTTATGACTCTTAATGTTTGAGTAATTGATATGCTTCATGTGCCTAGTCAATTAGGGGCCGGAATGTAAGAGCCATAAAGGCTTAAGAAAATACTTTAAAATAGTGGCTAAATGGCATAATACAGTTAATTTACCTGAACGACTTATTGTATTAAGAAACCCCCTATTTTCTTGCTCCAGTAGTATAGTCCGACACCCCCTTCATTCTTGCCACAATGGAACAGTCCCTAAGCCACACATGGGTGCAGCCATCTTACAGTTTTAAACTGCACGTGGTGAAAGAGGCAGAAGCTGTGAGGTTTGGAGCAGTACAGTTTTTGACCGTGTTCGTTTATACGTGTTTGCTTTGTAATTCTGTTTGTTAAGTGTTATAGTAAACAGTTTAAAAGACAAAGCTACGTTTGGGAACGTTTTATTTCGACACGCGTCTACTCGATGTTAAAAGCCCCACAGCCCAGTGGCCTGCCTGTTTGGAAACTAAGAAGCGCCACTACAACTGCCAACCGACCCACAACCGCAACGCTGCCGCCGACGACCGCCCGAGGGAGAAGAAGAAGAAAACCCATCGCAACGAGGCAACGACGGTGGCTGAGGTGAGGGAAGGTGTGTCGCAGCAACAACTCCAGCGCCGCGCCCTGAGACCACGTGGCGACGGGGTACCCCAATGGACAGCAGGACCAGACCTCAAAACTCGCAACTGTTAAAGCAACAGGTTTTGGATTGGTGAGCATGAATTCCTGGCCCCTCATAGCTTAATCTAGTTAGGTATAGGGGTGGGATAAGGTTAAGGGGATTGTTAATGTAGTTGTTTTCCCTCGATGTGCCGTGTGTTCCCCATTCCCTGTATAAGTGTAATTGTTTATGCCTGTATTTTATACCAGTAATTCTCTTAAGATTGTGTTTTATTTCTGTTTTAATAAAATCTTGGTTTTCTTAAACTAAACCACTTGTCTACTCGATTTTCTGTATCGCCGCCTGTACCTAAGTCCGGTGTCTAGAACCCAGGGGTGTGGGAGCGATTCGAACCACTCACGGGACAGTCAGAGGCGAAGCTGACTGGGCGCACGCGCCACACGCCACCCCCTACACTCTACATATGGGCAAATGGATATATGAAATCACAGAATCACAGAATCACAGAATCACAGAAACCCCACAGTGCAGATAGAGGCCATTTCGGCCCATCGAGCCTGCACCGACATATCCCACCCGATCCCTGTAACCCCTACACCAACACATATCCCACCCTATCCCCACGTATTTAATCCCCCTAACACTAAGGGTCAATTTATCATAGCCAATCAACCTAACCCGCACATCTTTGGACTGTGGGAGGAAACCGGAGCACCCGGAGGAAACCCACGCAAACACGGGGAGAATGTGCAAACTCCACACCCAACTGTTACAATTTAAACTTTTCTGATTAATTATTTATTGTCCCCTCTTCAACTATTTTCCCTCTTTAGTCCCTCTCCCAGTTATGTACCATTTTTCAACTGAGGCTGCAATTACAACTCTGTTTGTGCTATGACTGAGCTCAGGCTTAGTAATACAGTTTAGAAGTTCATATTCACAGGATCACAAGGTAGTTACAGATGAGGAAGGCCATCCATCCATCTAAACTCATGCATCCAGCAAGATCCTAATATTTCCTCATTGTAGCATCCAATTATTTCTCAATGATTCCAGGATTTTTGCCTCCACTTCCGAGGCCTGGACTAATAAACCACAGGACCTGAGTTTAAATACCACCATTGCAGTTTGAGAATTTGAATTCAGTTTAAAAAAGCACTGGTATCAGTAAAGTTGACCATTGAAGCTGTCAGATTGTTGTATAAACCCAACTGGTTCACTAATGTCCTGTAGGGAAGAAGACCTGCTGTCCTCACCCGGTCCGGCCTAGATGTGACTCCAGTCGCACACCAATATGGTTGACTCTTAACTGCCCTCTGAGTTAGCCCAGCAAGCCACTCAGTTGTATAAAACCACAACAAAGAAGGCCCATCGCTACGTTCTCAGGGCATCTAGGGATGAGCAATAATTGCGCACACATCCTGAGAATGCATAAAACATTATTTTTTTAAGTCTGCGCCTGCCCCAAGCCATTTCTTCAGTTTAAGAAGGTGTGGGCCAGGGGCGGGGATTCCCTTGGTTGGCAGTTCCCGCTTTCCCATCATTTAAATGTTAATTAGTGGACCCCGCCCCCGACACCGCAAGCCTTGGCTGAGTCAGTGGTGGAGGTGCGCAGGCACATCTCAGTTGTGGCGCACCTCACTCTGCCATGGAATTGATGAACCTGGTTATTTGCTCAACAATCACTGTGGTGGCAGAGGAATTTGTAATTAGATTCCAGCACAGAGCTAGATCAGAGTCAGGTAACAAGAAATCAATAGCAGATTATAAATTCGTCATATATTTTGTATCACAGCATTGACTTCAAAATAAACAAAAAGCACTCAACATCCACCCCAACCATAAAGATTCACAAATGACCAGAATCAAAACTCCTAAATCCATCTTTAGCACTTTTAGAAGTAAAACAGTTCATTAAGTGTAAATCATTATTTAGAACAATTAGCTTGACCAAAGCAATAAATTCTAACGAAGCATTGGAAGGGGAGATGAATGTTCTAATCACCCACCACTCTACCATCGATATTCTACTTTTATTCTCATAGCTGCTACAAAGGTACACTTATTAAACACTCTCTTTGGGATCCAGAATGCCTAATATGTAATTTGTCTTTGTGTTAGAAATATTGGTTATAGGATCTTTAAAAAGGGCAGGGAGATTAGAAAGGAGGAGGAGTAGCAATATTGATGAAAGATACAATCACAGCAATGGAAAGAAAAGACTTCAGTAAGGGTGAACAGGCAGTGGAAACAGTGGGTGGAACTAAGGAGCAGTAAATGATTCAGCACTCTAGTGGGAGTTGTCTACACTCCTGATAGTGATGTAGTGGGGAACTGTATAAATACGAAGATCAGGGAAGCATGTAACCGAAACGAAGGGCTGGATTTTAAGGTTGCAACACACTGGTGGGGGGGTGGTGGGTCAGAGAGTGTGTGGGAAACCCGGAAGTAAGTGCAGAGCATCTGTCAGTTGCTTTTAACCCAGCCACTGCATTAACATATGATTTCTGGGTTTCCTGACCAATTAGCGCCAGCGAGCATGATGACGACCCGCATGACGGGATTTCAACATTACTATTTAAGGAGACACCCCAAACATGAACGTTGAAGCAGTTGGAAGTGGGAAGGAGAGAGAAACAAATTTTGTCATGGAAGGTAGAAGGTCAAAAGCTGCGTCCCACTTCAGCGACACCTCCCTGGATGTGCTGCTGGGAGCTGTGAGGACCCGGAGGGATATACTTAACTTGCAGGTACACCCAGCCCTCTCTGTCTATGGACTTCCTCACATTCCTATGCTATTCTTATGATAGCTGTGAGATGGCTGGAGGACCACCTCTGGTTCTCTGCCTCTCAGTGAGTGGGCGAGAACATGGCTGTTCTGGATCGATGGACATTCGATTGACATTGTGAGATTCACATTGTGAGACAATGAACATTATGTGTGCAGATAGCACCCTCTAGTGGCGGTTATTGTGTATTAACAGTTTGAAAGCTGGAAAGGTCATCTGACCTTTCTTCCTGTGTGAGGTCATCTGACCTTTCTTCCTTTCTTCCTGTGAGATGTCAGTTGGCCTCTGTTCCTTTCTTCCTGTTGACCCCAGGAAGCAGTTCTACCAGGAAGAACCTGACTTGAGCAATGGAGAATTCCATGAGAGGCTCCACTTACAATCTAGTGTAATCTGACTTCATATGTTAGGCCAAACGCAATATCTTTTCACAAATTTGTTCAAGTAAAAGCTTCAAAAACAGCAACCGCTTCACGAAGAATTATTTTGAATAGAATGTTTAACTTGCTGGATAACTAGATAGGAGCACGTCTAGCGCAGCCAGTACAGTGAAAAGATATCAGTGAAAAGATATCAGTGAAAAGATATAAGTGAAAAGATAGCAATATGGCTAGCTGTGAAGAGCGGAGCAGGAGGAACCCAGTGTAAGCCTTAACCTCGTAGAGCACATCTACCTCACATCAACATGTCAGAAGATAATAGCGAAAATGCTTTGCAGCAAGTAGAAGACCTTAAACAGGCAGACAAAACAGTAGAACGTGACAATCGGTCTATAAGCACCGGTTACTATAGGTCGCAAGTTGGCTCACGGTCATCGGGTGGTTCTAGAGTAAGCGTAGCCCTCGCCAGAGCGCGGGCTAAACTAGTAGCAGCTCAAGCCAGACCTGCGCATACGAACAGTGAAATAGAAATAAAAGTAAGTCAGGCCCGTCTCCAAGCTGAATTCCAAGCGGAACAGACCCGACACCAAGCGGAACAGGCCCGACACCAAGTGGAACGCCAGGCTGAACAGGCCCATCTCCAAGCGACATTAGAGGCTCTGCAGCAACAAAAAGAGATAGATGCTGCATTAGCCGAGTGTGGTAAACCACTGTTATACCTGTCTGTATGTGTATGTGTATTCCACTAGGTACAAGTCTGGACATGCCTCGGCTGACTCCTCCCACTATTCCAGGTATATAAGTGACTACCTCCCAGTCCCTTAGTATTCTGGATGGGTCGACCACTCGAGACTAGACCTTCATTCTTTAGTTAATAAAAGCCTGGTTGTTACTCGCTTAACCTCAGTCTTTTGAGTAATTGATGGTGCATCAATTTTATTAATGGAGAAGATCCTCACACCAGCATGCGTGGACCTGGACAGTCGGGAAGCGGACGCTTCCACCAAGTTTGCTCACTGGCTCATGTGCTTCGAGGCATTCCTGTCTGCCTCCACTGCGGTCGTAACGGATGCGAACAAACTGTCCTGATCTCCAAGGTGAACCACCGAGTGTACTCAGTCATCCGGGACGCGACCTCATACACAGCCGCCCTCCAGCTCCTCAAGACCCAGTACACGCACTCTGTGAACGAAGTTTACGCCAGGCACCTCCTGGGGAGTCGCAAGCAACAACCTGGGGAATTGACTGAGGAATACCTCCAAGCACTGTCCGTGCTTGGCCGGGCCTGTGGGTGTAAGGCGGTAACGCCCACTAAGTACACGGAGGAACTGATCTGGGATGCCTTCGTAGCGGGCCACAGATCCAACTACACCCGACAGCGACTGCTGGAGCAGAGTGACCTCACCCTCGACAAAGCCTCCGAAATCGCACTAACACTGGACGCAGCCGACTGGGGCACGGGTGCCTACTCCTCTGCACCGTGGACGTCGCGGGGAACGACAACCTGGGACATGGTAGGACAGCCCCATAGCACCGTGCCACCCCAGCCGCAGCCCAACAACGGCCCAACCACCGCAGCAGTGTCCCAAAGCCAGACAGCAGTATCCCAAGGCCAGAAATGCTACTTCTGTGGCCAGGCCAAACACCCCAGAGCGCGCTGCCCGGCGAAGAATGCGACCTGCTCGGGCTGCGGGAAAAAGGGACACTACGCTAGCGTCTGCAAGGCCAAAGCCACCCCGAACGCCAGCAGCGCCGCGTGTGGGCCGTGCGAGCCACCATCTTGGGCCCCCAACAGCGCCGCGTGTGGGCCGTGCGGGCCGCCATCTTGGGCCTCCCCAGCCAGGTGCGAACCACCGCAGCAGCAGCCATCTTGGACGACTCCAGCCACATGGGAATCATGGACGCCGCCATCTTGGACACCAGCCGGGACGCAGCAGGCCGCCAACCCCCCCCATCTGATACCCGCAGCGACACACCGACCCCGATGCTGGCCTCTGTTACGCTGGACCAAACGAGACCGCACCAACTAGCTCAGTCCAAAATGGACGTTAAGGTAAACGGCCATGCAATTAGCTGCCTTTTTGACTCCGGGAGCACAGAGAGCTTCATCCACCCCGACATGGTGCGGCGTTGCTCTCTCCCAGTCCTGCCTGCGCACCAGCGGATTTCTATGGCTGCCGAGTCCCAGTCAGCGGACATTGGCGGCTACTGCATGGTGACACTAGTAGTAGACGGGACTGTGTTCAATAATTTTAAACTCCTGGTCGTGCCCCAACTTTGCGCTGCCATTCTACTGGGGTTGGATTTCCAGTGCCACCTCAAAAGCGTTACGATGGCGTACGGTGGCCCCCTCCCCCCAATCACAGTCCGCAGCCAGCAGCCTCCAAATTGCCTGCCACGCACCAGATGCAACCTCTCCACACTCAGAGTCACCCCCCCCCCACTGTTTGCTAACCTCACCCCCGACTGCAAGCCCATCGCCACAAAGAGCAGGCGATACAGTGCCGGGGACAGGGTTTTCATCAAAACCGAAGTGGAGCGGCTCCTGAAGGAGGGGATTATTGAGGGCAGCTCCAGCCCCTGGCGAGCCCAGGTTGTGGTCGTTAAGACCGGCGAGAAACAACGCCTGGTCATCGACTACAGCCAGACAATAAATCGCTACACCCTGCTGGACGCTTACCCACTCCCCCGCATAGCTGACATGGTCAACCAGATCGCGCAGTACCGCGTCTTTTCGACCATTGACCTGAAATCAGTGTACCACCAGCTCCCCATCCGCCCCGAAGACCGCCAGTATACTGCTTTTGAGGCAAACGGCCGCCTCTATCACTTCCTTAGGGTTCCCTTTGGCGTTACCAACGGGGTCTCCGTCTTCCAAAGGGAGATGGACCGGATGGTCGATCAAAACGCGCTGCAGGCCACTTTCCCTTACCTAGACAATGTGACCATCTGCGGCCATGACTTGCAGGACCATGACGCAAACCTCGAGAAATTCCTCCGCACCGCCCAACTCCTGAACCTGACATATAACAAGGAGAAGTGCATATTCCGCACAGACCGCCTCGCCATCCTTGGCTGTGTTGTGGAACACGGGGTCATCGGTCCCGACCCGGACCAGATGCGTCCCCTTATGGAACTCCCACTGCCCCACTGCCTAAAAGCTCTGAAGAGGTGCCTAGGGTTTTTTTCCTACTACGCCCAGTGGGTCCCCTACTATGCAGACAAAGCCCGTCCGCTGATCAAATCCACCTCTTTTCCCCTGATGGCAGAGGCCCGCTCGGCCTTCCACCGTTTCAAGGAGGACATTGCCAAAGCCACCATGCACGCAGTGGACGAATCCATCCCCTTCCAGGTGGAAAGCGATGCGTCCGACTTCGCTCTGGCCGCCACCCTTAATCAGGCGGGGAGACCTGTGGCATTCTTCTCACGAACCCTCCAGGGCCCGGAGACCAGACACTCCGCGGTCGAGAAGGAGGCCCAGGCTATTGTGGAGGCTGTGCGTCATTGGAGGCACTACCTGGCCGGAAAACGATTTACCCTGCTCACTGACCAGCATTCAGTTGCTTTTATGTTCAACAACAAGCAGAGGGGCAAAATCAAAAATGACAAGATCTTGAGGTGGAGAATCGAACTTTCCACCTACAATTACGAGATCTTGTACCGGCCTGGGAAGCTCAATGAACCCCCAGATGCCCTATCGCGTGGCACCTGCGCCAGCGCACAGATCGATAGGCTGAGGGCCCTCCACAATGACCTCTGCCACCCGGGGGTCACCAGGTTCTTGCACTTCATCAAGGCCCGCAACCTGCCTTACTCCATTGAGGAGGTCAGGACCATGACCAAGAACTGCCAGGTCTGCGCTGAGTGCAAACCGCACTTTTATAGACCAGACAGAGCCCACCTGATAAAAGCCACTCGCCCTTTCGAACGCCTGAGCGTCGATTTTAAAGGGCCTCTCCCCTCCTCCGACCGCAATGTGTACTTCCTCAACATCATTGACGAGTACTCCCGTTTCCCGTTCGCTATCCCCTGCCCGGACATGACCAGTGCCACGGTCATTAAAAGTCTGAACAGCCTCTTCACCCTGTTCGGTTTCCCCAGCTATATCCATAGCGACCGGGGCTCATCGTTTATGAGCGACGAACTCCGCCAATACCTGCTCGCTAGGGGTATAGCCACTAGCAGGACCACCAGTTACAACCCCCGGGGGAACGGACAGGTGGAAAGAGAGAATGCAACAGTTTGGAAGGCCGCCCTACTAGCCTTAAAGTCTAGGGGCCTTCCGACCTCCCGCTGGCAGGAGGTGCTCCCCGATGCGCTCCACTCGATTCGGTCACTGCTCTGCACTGCCACCAATGCCACCCCTCACGAGAAAATGTTTGTCTTCCCAAGGGAGTCCACATCGGGGACAGTGTTACCGCCATGGCTGATGTCCCCAGGGCCGGTACTACTGAGAAGACACGTGAGGACCAATAAAACGGACCCCCTGGTCGAGAGGGTCGACCTCCTCCACGCCAACCCCCAGTACGCTTACATTGCGTACCCGGACGGGCGGGAGGACACAGTCTCCATACGAGACCTCGCACCCTCGGGGACCGCTATAACCCACTACCCATTACCACTCCCCCCCACGACACCCTCGGGGACCGCTGTAACCCACTACCCATTACCACCCCCCCCACAACCCGATGTCCAACCCCAGCAGCCGGCTCGCCTTGGACCGTCACCCACGAGGACTACACTCCAGTGCCCCAGCCTACATGGGACGCGACGCCGGAAGCTCCACCACCCCTGCCGTCGCCACGTCGATCACAGCGGCAGACAAGACCTCCGGAGAGACTCCAATACACGAACTTTTAAATACACTTCACCCCGCCGGACTCATTTTTAAACAAGGGGTGAATGTGGTAAACCACTGTTATACCTGTCTGTATGTGTATGTGTATTCCACTAGGTACAGGTCTGGACATGCCTCGGCTGACTCCTCCCACTATTCCAGGTATATAAGTGACTACCTCCCAGTCCCTTAGTATTCTGGACGGGTCGACCACTCGAGACTAGACCTTCATTCTTTAGTTAATAAAAGCATGGTTGTTACTCGCTTAACCTCAGTCTTTTGAGTAATTGATGGCGCATCACCGAGACACAAGTATTCGAGGCAATTTTGGAGGTAGCTGATCCCGAGACAGCTTACAAACCTTTAATTCCCGTTCCGTGGCAGAGCCCACGACTGCGCACCATAGATTACGTGAGCGACCATGCCGACATACAGTTTGCAGGAGAAAGGGATGGAGGCCCGCACATCTCTACAGACGCAAGCACTTCGTATAACATGCCACAAGTTGCCAACCAAGGTCAAAGCAGACGGCGTGCCTCAAGCCGCAGAGTCTCCCCCAGCAGAACGGAAGACACGGTGCAAAGGAATAGGGCGCCGAATAGAGAAAGTCGGAGGCAAATCCCCTCTTGGTCCCTTGAGACCCCCAACAGAGCCCCCAGCCAAGGCAACCCTGGCACAGGTCCCAGCACCTACGACCTCGCCAAATACCTTGCACGCACCCAGCTGGTGACTTCGGGGTTAATCAAGTTTGATGACAGGCCAGAGAATTATCGGGCTTGGAAGTCCTGCTTCCACGATGCCATAACGGGCTTAGACCTGTCGGCAGGACAAGAGCTCGGCCTCCTTATCAAGTGGCTCGACCCAGAGTCCGCCGGACAGGCCTGCAGGATAAAAGCGGCCAATGTGGGGCAGCTGCCAGAGGGGTTGAAGAAGGCTTGGGTGAGGCTGGAAGAAAGCTATGGCTCGCCCGAGGCCATTGAAAGGGCTCTCTTTGACAGGTTGGAGAACTTTCCGAGGTTGACGAGTAAGGAGCCCCAGAAGCTCCGTGACCTTGGAGATCTGCTGTCGGAACTCGAAGCCGCAAAGCAGGACGGCTACCTACCTGGTCTATCGTACTTAGACACTTCCAGAGGGGTAAGTCCCATCATTGAGAAGCTTCCATTTAACCTGCAGGAGAAGTGGATAACGTTTGGATCAAAGTTCAAGCTAAAGCACAACGTGGCATTCCCACCATTCTCTGCGTTCGTTAAATTCATCCGTAAAGAAGCCAAAGCCAGGAATGACCCCAGCTTCAACTTCTTCTCCTCCCAACCAGCACTTGCCAGAAGAGACAAGTTCGACAGACATGGAAAGACACCAATATCTGTCCACAGAATGCAAGTGTCCTCAACTGAGCACACAAAGACTCCGAAGAAACCTGAGGATATGAGCAAACAATGCCTTATCCACAACAAGCCCCATCCTTTAAAGAAGTGCAGAGGCTTCATGGAGATGTCCCTGGAAGATCGGAAACAATATCTTAAAGAGAACTCTATATGTTTCAGGTGCTGCTCGTCCATGAGCCATCTCGCCAAGAACTGCAAGGTGGATGCAAAATGCAGTGAATGTGAAAGTGATCGGCACGTTTCAGCACTACACCCAGGCCCAGCTCCTTGGAAGTCAGAAACGCCTCCTCCCGCATCAGAGCACGGCGGGGAGAGAGAGGGAGCTGTTGGTACGGAGATTACATCCTGGTGCACCGAGGTGTGTGGAGAAGGAGTGAGCGCAAGAGCATGCTCCAAGATATGCCTCGTTCATGTGTACCCTGCAGGATGTCGCCAGGAATCTGAAAAGATGTATGCCATACTAGACGAACAAAGCAATCGTTCTCTAGCAAGATCCGAGTTCTTCAACATCTTCAAGATCAAAGGAAGTCCGTCGCCTTACACGCTGAAGACGTGTGCTGGACTTTCAGAGACAGTCGGCAGGAGGGCCTGCGGTTACATTGTTGAGTCAGTCGACGGGAAGATTAGTCTCCCCCTTCCTACACTCATCGAATGTAATCAAGTCCCCGTCAACCGTTCTGAGATTCCCACTCCGAATGCAGCTCGTCATCACCGTCATCTGAGACGCATTGCAGACGAGATCCCACCTCTTGACCCAGATGCAAGCATACTTCTGTTGTTGGGAAGAGACATCCTGAGGGTACATAAGATAATGGAGCAGATCAACGGTCCACATGACGCCCCTTTCGCCCAAAGGCTAGACCTCGGCTGGGTCGTTGTTGGAGATGTGTGCCTCGAGGGCGCTCACAAGCCATCTCAGGTGAGCACGCTCAAGACTTCCATCTTGGAGAATGGTCGTCCAAGCTGTAGTGTCCGTGTGTAGATAAAGACACTGAAGACAGGAGTTGGTTCATAGGTATTTACTAAGCAAGTCTGGGGGGGGGGGTTCTAAAGGATATACGCAATACACAGGCTTATATAGTCCAAGTGGCAATTACCGGCATTACGCACACCTGGGGCTCTTAAAGGCACATACACCACAATTCCTCCCCTTCTAGCTAACTAGTACATCATATTTTAAGTAATTATTAATTACATGTTATATGCAAAATAATATACATTGCTGTATTAATTAATTATAAGTTAGTCTCTCAGGAGGCTTCCTGACTCGGTCCGGATAACGCCTCGGGGGTGTAGTAGTTTCTGGTGGTGTAGTAGGTTCTTCTGGCAAGGCTGATTCGGCTTGAAGGCCAGTGTCGCGTTCATCGGGTTCCAGTATCACCGGATGGGAGGTAGATATGGGTATCTCTACCTCATCGTTAGATGTATAGTGTGGTGGTGTAGGTTGTCCCTTTCCGGATGACTTGATGATTTGGTCAGCATGGCGCCTTATTATGCTTTCTCCGATGTCCACGGTATACATCAGTGGTCCTAATCGTGTGCAGATAGTTCCAGGCTGCCATTTCTCGGTACGGTAGTCCCGGGCCAAAACCGGTTGGCCTATCTGGAAGGCCCTAGTTGGCCTTTCATTCATGCCCTGAAACTGCCGGTTCTCCACGTCCCTTCGGATGTTGGGCTTGACCAAATCCAGCCGGCATCTTAGGTTTCTATTGTAGAACATCATGGCGGGAGTTTGGTTTGTAACCATATGTGTTGCATTCCTATATGCAAATAAGAAGTTATCCACCTTGTGCTGAAGTATTATGTCTTCATTACCCATGGCCTTTATGGCCTTCTTAAAGGTCTGGGCAAACCTTTCAGCCAATCCATTGGTGGCGGGATGGTATGGGGCGGACGTGTAGTGCTTTACCCCATTGTTCTTTAAGAACTTTCTGAATTCTTCGGACACAAATTGCGGTCCATTATCAGAACATATCTGTTCCGGCAGCCCATTCCTGGCAAATATGGTCCTTAATACTGTGATGGTTTTTTCCGTGGTGGTGGAGGACATCTTTATTACCTCCGGTCACTTGGAGTGTGCATCAACTGCGATTAAGAACATTGAGTCCATAAATGGACCAGCAAAGTCGATGTGCACCCTTTGCCAGGGAGATGAGGGCCACTCCCATGGATGTAGAGGGGCCTGTGGCGGAGCATTTTGGACCTTCTGGCATCCTAGGCAGCTCTTGGTCATGTCTTCGATGTCTCCATCGATACCTGGCCACCATACAAACGCCCTAGCTAGTTTCTTCATTTTCACTCCACCCAGATGCCCCTCGTGAAGCTCCTTTAGCACTTTATCCTGGAGTTTGGGTGGAATCACCACTCTGGTTCCACACATCAAGGTTCCTCGGCACACTGACAGCTGTTCTCTTCTTTGCGAGAATGCTGGCAACAGTGGTTCGCCATGTGCTGGCCATCCCTTCATTGTTAAATCGTAGACCCGTGAGAGAGTAGGGTCATTTCTTGTCTCCCTTTCAATGGCAGAATTTGTCACCGGTAGACATTCCACTATGGTAGAGTGGAATATCTCTACTGGGTCTACTGTAGGTGCCTCTTCTATCATTGGCAACGGCAGGCGCGATAAACCGTCAGCATTCCCATGCTGTTTTGACCCTTTGTATTCAATGTTGCATTGGTGTGCCCCTAGAAAAAGGGACCACCTCTGTAGTCTTTGTGCCGCCATAATGGGGACACCTTTCTTAGGGTTGAATATGGAGATGAGGGGTTGATGGTCAGTCAGCAAGGTAAATTTTTGTCCGTGTAGGTAATGGTTGAATTTCTTCACTCCCCATACCAGGCTGAGTGCTTCCCTGTCTATCTGGGAATAGTTACGCTCAGCTGAGTTCAATGAGCGTGACGCAAAAGCTATCGGCCGTTCCGAGCCATCAGGGAATCTATGGGACAATTCCGCTCCTATGCCGTAAGGGGATGCATCGCACGCCAGTCTGATTGGTAGTGATGGGTTGTAATGAGCCAAAACTTTCTCGGATGTGATTAAGTCTTTACATTTATGGAAGGCACGTTTACAGTCTTCGTTCCATTTCCAAATCACTCCTGTGTGTAGAAGATCATTAAGAGGGTGTAGAATAGTTGATAAGTTCGGTAAAAATTTATGATAGTAATTTATTAATCCCAGGAATGACCTCAATTGTGAAACATTTTCAGGTGCTGGGGCTTTTATAACTGCTTCAATTTTTTCAGGTGACTTATGCAACCCTTCCTTATTAATTGTGTGGCCACAATATGATATCTGATTTTGGAAAAATTCGCACTTGGGGCGATTTGCTCGTAGGCCCCGTTCTTTCAGCCTAGTGAGCACCTGCTCCAAATTGGCAAGGTGCTCGTTGTTGTTTTCTCCTGTTATAAGGATGTCGTCTAGGTAGCACTGAGTCCCCGGAATCCCTTGCAGGACTTGCTCCATAGCTCTTTGCCAGATAGCTGGAGCTGATGCTACTCCAAAAACCAGTCGATTGTACTGGTACAGGCCTTTGTGTGTGTTTATTGTGAGATACTTTTTAGAGGTCTCCTCAACCTCCATCTGTAGATATGCCTGTGCCAAGTCAATTTTTGTGAAACGTTTTCCTCCGGATAGTGAGGCGAAAATATCTTCTATCCTCGGAAGAGGATACTGTACCGTGTGAAGGACCGGGTTTACAGTCACCTTAAAGTCCCCACAGATGCGAATTTTTCTCTGTTCCTCAGAGTTATTTTTCAATGCTTTTTTCATGGCTGGAACGATGGGTGTTGCCCATTCGCTCCAATCTATTTTGGATAATACGCCTGCCTTTTCCAAATTCTCCAGCTCTGCCTCGACTGCCAGACGTATTGCGTATGGCACCGGTCTTGCCTTAAAAAATTTTGGAATTGCTGCATCTTCCACTTTTATTGAGGCGGTGATGCCTTTCAAGGTTCCTAGTTTCTCTTGAAACACTTCTTTGGCGTTGGCCAAGATGTCTTTTAATAGTTCAGGTATGATGTCATCATTGTTTTTTTCCTTACTGGTCACCGTCAGTGCCTGAATGGAGTGCCAGTCTAAACGTATCTTCCTTATCCATTCACGTCCCAACAACGGTGGACCACCATCTTGTAGAATGTATAAATACAACTTTTGTATTTCTTTGCCGTTGTATACCACAGGCACCTTTATTTTTCCTTTGGGGTATACTTTCTGCCCCGTATATGTTTTTAAGATAATGGATGTGTCTTTTAGAGGTATATGCGAAAATAGCCTCTCGTAATCTCATCGATTTATTACGGTTAGAGCTGATCCTGTATCTAGCTCCATTTTAACTGGGGACCCGGCTATTATGAGGGTAACCCAAATTGTCTGGTAATCTTCATTGGCAATTACATTATGTAATTTGAGAGAGCTTAGTCTCTTGTTCCCGGAGTCGCTATCGCTCTTCTGGTCTTTGGAGCTACTGTCCATCATCATTTGTGCCTTTCTGTGCTTTTCCTTATTGATTCTTTTCCCGTTAGTGGATTTTTAAATTTCAGATCGGCATACACGTGGAATGTGTCCCATCTTTCCGCATCGCCTGCATGCTTTTTCTTTGAACCAGCAATCCCTCTGGTCATGGTTGGATCTGCCGCAGCGATAACACCTCTCGAAACCCCGTGTCATTTCATGGGTGCCGAAGTCCTGTGGCCTTTGCTGTATCTTTGCCGCTCCTATTGCACTGAAAGCCTTGTCCAGTGTTAAATCTTTTCCAGAAGATATCTTTTTCTGTGTTTCTACACTTAGGGGATCGCAGATGAATTTGTCTTGCAGAGAATCTGCCAGTCCTGCCTCGAATTGGCAGTGTAGGGTATCAACAATCTCCTCAAAATCCTTGTCCATCGGTTCGGCTGGAGTGATTAAGTTGCGTAACAGCTTGTATGTTTCTGCGCCCATTAGATCCAGAAGCACTGAAGCTTTTTTTTCATCTTCTATTCCATTTGCGGTGCAAAACACCTCCACTCTTTCTACATATGTGGTCCAATCCTCTATCTTGTTATCAAAAACATCAATATTGCCAAAGTTAGGCTCTGTTTCGTTATCAAAAGCATCAATATTGCCAGACTTAGGCATTTCAAAAAAAAGATATGGCACTTCCCGCGCTTTTTTTTTTCTTCTGTAGCAACGATATGGCACTTCCCGCACTTTCCCGCCGCTGCTACCGATAATAAAGCTGTTTTACTGTGGTTTCCGTTTATTCACTGTTGAAGACTCGTTCCCGACGGAGGTCTAAACGCTGACCTGCTTGCCGCGCCGGCCGTCTCCCGAGTGCACCCTCCCAGTCCGTTATTGCTTGCCTCTGATTTCGCTGCCTGTCTCAGCTGTAGAGCCCGCCGCTGGAGCCCCAGCCTGACGCCCAGGAAGGATTAGCGCAGTACCTGCCACCAGCTTGGCCAGCTGGTGAAACCACAGTTTCTATTACTTCCTTGAGTCTTCTGGACGCTGGAGGAATCGATGTCCTTGAGGTGCTGCCGAATTGCAGGTAAATCCGTTTCCACTTCGTCGCCACTGTAGTGTCCGTGTGTAGATAAAGACACTGAAGACAGGAGTTGGTTCATAGGTATTTACTAAGCAAGTCTCGGGGGGGGGGTTCTAAAGGATATACACAATACATAGGCTTATATAGCCCAAGTGGCAATTACCGGCATTACGCACACCTGGGGCTCTTAAAGGCACATACACCACACAAGCTACCTTACCCCATGCAGTAGACAGATCCGCGTGGTGTTTGACTCCAGTGCACCATATCAGGGCGTCTCTCTCAACAACGTACTCCTCACAGGGCCTGATCTTAACAACAGCCTCTTGGGAGTGCTCATGAGATTCAGGAAAGAGCCCGTCGCCATCACTGCCGATATCCAGCACATGTTTCATTGCTTCGTGGTGAGAGAAGACCACAGAGACTTCCTCCGCTTCCTGTGGTATCGGGACAATGACCCTAATAGAGACATTGTGGACTACAGAATGCGTGTCCACGTCTTTGGGAATAGCCCATCCCCTGCTGTCGCCATATACGGACTAAGGAGGGCTGCCAAGGAAGAAGACGACTGTGGTGTATGTAACCGTTCCACCTTTAAGAGAACTATTTTAAGAGATGCACTACTTTATCTTGGCTGCTGTATACTGTAATACCGGTGGTGACCACACCGGTATATAAGTGCTGTGTAATGATTTATTGGGCAGTTCAGCCTGACCTTCGACTAGTAAAGACCTGTTGAATTTATTCTTGTGGTCTGTGTGCAGTGATTCTTATTAACAATAACTAGAACACACAGACTTAACAACGACGATTTTGGCAGTGATGTGAGAGGGTTCATTGAACGAGAGTTCTACGTCGACGACGCACTGAAGTCATTCCCGACCGAAGCAGAGGCCATCAGTACCCTCGGACAAGCCCAGGAACTACTTGCACTATCCAACCTCAGGCTGCATAAGATAGCCTCTAACAGACCAGCAGTGATGGAGGCATTCCCCCCTGAAGATTGTGCTAAGGACGTCAAAGACCTAGGCCTCTTCACTGATGACCTCCCTCTACAGCGTAGCCTAGGGGTGTCGTGGAACATAGCAACAGACACGTTCACGTTCCAAGTCCTAGACGCCAAGAAACCCTTCACACGTAGAGGGGTGCTCTCTACAGTCAACAACCTATATGACCCTCTCGGCTTCTTAGCCCCTGTCACCATACAAGGCAGGCTGCTCCTCGGGGAACTCTCCATATGCGCTGAAGAGTGGGATTCACCTCTCCCTGAGGAGATGGAAGCAGAGTGGGACAGATGGAGAGACTCACTCCAAGACTTACAAGAGATCCGAATACCTCGCTGCTATTCGTCTTTCTCTCCCTTAAATGCCCAATTCAAAGACCTTTGTGTCTTTGCAAACGCATCCACTAAGGCCATTGCAAGCGTGGCTTATCTGAAGGTCACCACTCAAGAAGGACAAAGCAAAATCGGCTTCGTCTTTGATAGAGGCAAGTTGGCGCCCCAACCAGACCTCACCATACCCAGATTGGAACTGTGCGTAGCAGACCGCAACCTACCCCCTCACAGCAGTCTACGGAAGCTGCATCCTATCATCGACAACCAACGGACTGTCTCTGAGGTGGTTCTTCTTTTGTCGCCAGAGGACTCCAGTGACAAGTAGAGTTCGGACTATGTGGAGTCATTAATGACCCCAGACGGGGAGTGTTCTGGATCGGTGGACATTCGATTGACATTGTGAGATTCACATTGTGAGACAATGAACATTATGTGTGCAGATAGCACCCTCTAGTGGCGGTTATTGTGTATTAACAGTTTGAAAGCTGGAAAGGTCATCTGACCTTTCTTCCTGTGTGAGGTCATCTGACCTTTCTTCCTTTCTTCCTGTGAGATGTCAGTTGGCCTCTGTTCCTTTCTTCCTGTTGATCCCAGGAAGCAGTTTTACCAGGAAGAACCTGACTTGAGCAATGGAGAATTCCATGAGAGGCTCCACTTACAATCTAGTGTAATCTGACTTCATATGTTAGGCCAAACGCAATATCTTTTCACAAATTTGTTCAAGTAAAAGCTTCAAAAACAGCAACTGCTTCACGAAGAATTATTTTGAATAGAATGTTTAACTTGCTGGATAACTAGATAGGAGCACGTCTAGCGCGGCCAGTACAATGGCAGATGGAATATAATGTGGATAAATGTGAAGTTATCCACTTTGGTAGAAAAAACAGAAAGGCAGAGTATTTCCTAAATGGTGAAAGATTGGAGAATGCAGATGCTCAAAGGGACCCTGGGTGTCCTTGTACATGAGTCACTGAAAGTGACTGTGCAGGTGCAGCAAGCCATTAGGAAGGCAAATGGTATGCTGGCCTTCATTGCAAGAGGATTTGAGTACAGGAGTAAAGATGTCTTACTCCAATTATACAGGGCCTTGGTGAGACCACACCTGGAGTACTGAGTATAATTTTGGTCTCCTTACCTAAGGAAGGATATACTTGCCATAGAGGGAGTGCAATGAAGGTTCACGAGATTGATTCCTGGAATGGCGGGACTGTCGTATGAGAAGAGATTGAGTAAACTAGGCCTGTATTTTCTTGAATTCAGAAGAATGAGAGGGGATCACATTGAAGCATACAAAATTATTACAGGGCTTGATAGGGTGGATGCTGGGAGAATGTTTCCCTTGGCTGGGGAGTCTAGAACCAGGGGCCACAGCCTCAGAATAAAGGGTAGGCCATTCAGGACTGAGATGAGAAGAAATGTCTTCACACAGAGGGTGGTGAATCTTTGGAATTCTCTACCTCAGAGGGCTGTGGAGGCTCAGTCATTGGGCATATTCAAAACAGAAGTTGATAGATTTCTGACTGGTAAGGGCATCAAGGGATATGGCGATAGGGCCGGTGAATGGAATTGAGGCAGAAGATCAGCCATGATCTCATTGAATGGCGGAGCAGGCTTGAAGGGCTGAATGGCCTACTCCTGCTTCTATTTGTTATGTTTCTTATGAATATACTCAACAATTGAGCATCCACAGCCCTCTGGGGTACAGAATTCCAAAGATTCACAACTCTCTGAGTGAAGAAATTCCTCCTCATCTCAGTCTTAAATGGCCGACCCCTTATCCTGAGACTCTCAGCATCTACCCCGTCAATCCCTCTCAGAATCGTGTATGTTTCAATGTGATCACCTCTCATTCTTCTAAACTCCAGAGAGTATAGGCCCAATCTACTCAATCTCTCCTCATAGGACAACCCTCTCATCCAAGGAATCAGTCTAGTGAACCTTTAGTACACTGCCTCCAAGGCAAGTATATCCTTCCTCAGATAAGGAGACCAAAACTGTGCATAATACTCCAGGTGTGATCTCACCAAGGCCCTGTACAATTGTAGCAAGCCTTTCTTACCTTAGTACTCCAACGCCCTTGCAATAAAGGCCAATATGTCATTTGCCTTCCTAATTGCTTGCTGTACCTACATGCTAACTCTTTGCGTTTCCTGTATGAGGACACTTAAATATCTCTGAACACCAATATTTAATAGTTACCATTTAAAAAATATTCTGTTTTTCTATTCTTCATACCAAAGTGAATAACCTCACATTACCCCACATTATACTCCATCTGTCACCTTAATTTCCACTCACTTAACCTGTCCATATCCCTTTGCATGCTCTTTGTGTCCACCTCACAGCTTACTTTCCCACCAAGCTTTGTATCAACAGCAAACTTGGATACCTTACACTGGGTCCCTTCATCCAAGCATTAATAGATTGTAAATAACTGAGGCCCAAGCACTGATCCTTGCAACACCCCACTAGTTACAGCCAACCTGAAAATTACCCACTTATTCCTACTCTCTGTTTTCTGTCCATAACCAATTCACTATCTATGCTAATATATTAACCCCAACCCCATGAGCCCTTATCTTGCATAACAAGCTTTTATGAAGCACCTTATCGAATGCCTTTTGGAAATTTAAATATACTAGATCCACTGGCTCCCCTGTATTTACCCTGCTAGTTACATCCTCAGAAACTCTAATACATTTGTCAAACACAATTTCCCTTTCATAAAACTTTGTTGACTCTGCCTAATCATGTTATGATTTTCTAAGTGCCCTGTTACTACTTCCTTAATAATGGAATCCAGCATTTTTCCGACGACTGATGTCAGGCTAACTGGCCTATAGTTCCAGGTTTTCCTCTCCCCCCTTTCTCAAACAGCGGGGTTACATTTGCTACCTTCCAATCCGATGGGACCATTCCTGAATCAAGGGAATTTTGAAAGATCACAACCAATGCATCCACTATCTCTGCAGCCACCTCTGTTAGAACCCTAGGATGCAGGCTATCAGGTCCAGGGGATTTGTCGGCTTTTAGTCTCATCAGTTTCTCAAGTACTTTTTCTTTACTGATATTAATTACTTTAAGTTCCTTGCTCTCATAATCCCCTTGGTTCCCCATTATATTCGGTATGCTTTTTGTGTGTAAAGTCTCTGCCATTTCCTTATTCCCCATTATAACTTCTCCTGTCTCAGCCTCTAAAGGACCAATGCACACTTTTGCTATTCTCTTCCTTTTTACATACTTGTAGAAGGTCTTAGAATCTGTTTTAATATTTCTTGCTAGTTTTCTCTCATTCTATTTTCTCTCTTTTTATCAATTTTTTGGTCATCCTTTGCTGGTTACTAAAGCTCCTCCAATCCTTAGGCTTACTACTATTCTGAAGGGATTTTTACTAGTCCTGGCCCCTTTAGGGCTACCCCGGATCAGGCGTATTTCTCAGACGTTCACTTTCAACTAAAGTTTGATGTAGCCGAATCCTAAAGACGCTTAATTGGACATAAAGGTCTGGGCTATCTCTCCCTAAAGGACAGGAACAACCCAAGAATGTTACCGTCCTACAGATAGCGCTTTTAATAAGTTTAGCTAGACTGTAACATCCCGGATATTATGAGGGTCCGGAAAACTCCCCCAGAAATGTAACTCTTCGCCAAAGACTGTTCAGAGATTTATTAAAAGAACCGACATACAATCTATAGTCGGTGAATCAGTCAATCACAACTTTAACAGTTCTAAAAAGAGAAAACATACTATCTTTTTAACAGAGAATCTTACTTTTAAATCTTAACTTTGCTACAGTATTACAGCTCTTAAAGTTCTCTTATACAGTATATCCATCAGTATAAAATACCTTTGATCCCCGAGGTACAAGGAGTGGTAGACTACAGAACCACCTCTGAAGCCAAGAATCGCTTTGCCCGATTAAAGTGAGTCTACTATCTCATTTGAGAGTTCAATATTTATACCCTTTTCCAGTGGTATCCCCTTTAAGGTTTTCTGCTGATGCAAGTTAATTATCCCTAGTCATCTTTCTGCCGATCTCTGCAATTCTTACTGCCACATCAGCTGGTAGCATTACAGAATTTTGTCTCATCTCTGGGTGTTCTATGTTTACCATATAAAAACAGTGTGATGGCAGATGTTCCTTACCTTATGTCATCTTTATGAGGGCAGATGTTCCTTATCTTATGTGCCATCTTTATGAAGTTTAAATTAGAACACCTTATCCAGGGTGAACCATTGTTTTGTTCCCAAAAGGTCAGCCTGTCGGAGCCATGCACCTTCTGTTTCAATAAGGTTATTTATTCAGTGTCAACAACTGTCTTATCTCAATAGCCAGAATGCTTTCATAGCTATTTCATAGTTAGGTTTCTAAATTTCCAAACCCAGTTTGTCATGTTTTACTAAGGCCAGAATTATTTCATAAGATAGTGTATTTTTCTGAATAGTTTATATGGCTTATTCCTTCACAATTCTTCACAATATTATAAGCCTCTTCTGTTAATCTAATCCTATCCTTAACTTCTTTAGCTAGCCCTACACATCCTTCCTAAAGTGCAGTGCCCAGAATTGGTCACAATACTCCAGTTGAGGCCAAACCAATGTCTTATAAAGGTTCATCATAACTTCCTTGCTCTTATACTCTATGCCTCGATTTATGAAGCCCAGGATCCTGTATGTTTTTAATCGCTTTCTCAACCTGCCCTGCCACCTTCAATAATTTCTGCACATATACCCCCAGGTCTCTCTGTTCATTCACCCCCTTTAGGATTGTACACTTTAGTTTATATTGCCTCTCCTCGTTCTTTCTACCAAAATGTATCACTTTGCACTTTTCTTCATTAAATTTCATCTGCCACGTGTCCTCCCATTTCAACAGCCTGTCTTTGTCTACTTGAAGTCTATCACTATCCTCCTCACTGTTCACTATACTTCCAAGTTTTGTGTCATCTGCAAATTTTGAAATTGTGCCCTGTACACCCAAGTCTAAGTCATTAATATATATCAAGAAAAGCAGTGGTCCTAGTACCAAGCCGTGGGGAACACACCTTCCTCCAGTCCAAAAAACAACCATTCACCACTACTCTCTGTTTCCTGTCACTTAGCCAATCTCGTATCCATGCTGCCACTGTCCCTTTTATTCCATGGGCTTCAACTTTGCTGGCAAGCCTGTTATGTGGCACTTTGTCAAATGCTTTTTGGAAGTCCATATACACCACATATACTGCATTGCACTCATCAACCCTCTCTGTTACCTCATCAAAAAAGTTAGTTAAACATGATTTGCCTTTGACAAATCCATGCTGGCTTTCCTTAATTAATCCACACTTGTCCAAATGACTGTTAATTTTGTCCCTGATTATCGTTTCTAAAAACTTCCCCACCAGCGAGGTTAAACTGACCGGCCTGGAGTTGCTGGGTTTATCCTTACACCCTATTTTGAATAAGGGTGTAAGATTTGCAATTCTCCAGTCCTCTGGCACCACCCCATATCTAAAGAGGATTGGAAGATTATGGCCAGTACCTCTGTGATTTCCTCCTTAACTTCTCTCAGCATCCTAGGATGCATCCCATCCGGTCCTGGTGACTTATCAACTTTAAGTACAGACAGCCTTTCTATTACTTCCTCTTTATCAATTTTTATCTTATCCAGTATCTCCACTACCTTCTCTTTCACTATGACTTTGGCAGCATCTTCTTCCTTGGTGAAGACAGATGCAAAGTACTGATTTATTACCTCAGCCATGCCCTCTGCCTCCATGCATAGTTCTCCTTTTTGGTCCCTAATTGGCCCCGCCCCTCCTCTTACTACCTGTTTATTATTTATATGCCTATAGAAGACTATTGAATTCCCTTTTATGTTAGCTGCCAATCTATTCACATATTCTCTGTTTGCCCCTCTTACTTTTTTCTTCACTTCCCCTCTGAACTTTCTATATTCAGTCTGATTCTCACTTGCATTCTCAACCTGATATCTGTCATATGCACTCTTTTTCTGCTCCATCTATCTCATTCGTCATCCAGGGAGCTCTGGCTTTAGTTGCCCTACCTTTCCCCCTCATGGGAATGTACCTCGGCTGTACCTGAACCATCTCCTCTTTAAAGGCAGCCCATTATTCGATTACAATTTTGCCAGCCAATCTGATTCCAATTTACCCAGGCCAGATTCGTTCTCAATCCACTGAAATTCCCCTTCTTCCAATTAAATATTTTTACTCTAGATTTCTCCCTGTCCTTTTCCGTAGCTAATCTAAACATTATGATACTATTATCACTGTTCCCTAAATGTTCCCCTACTGACTCTTGATCTACTTGACCCATCTTATTCCCTAGAACAAGATCCAGCAATGCCTCCTTCCTCGTTGGGTTGGAATGTACTGATCAAGAAAGTTCTCCTGAACACACTTCAGAGGTTCTTCCCCCCTCCCTGCCCCTTACACTGTTACTATCCCATTCTATATTAGGACAATTGAAGTCCCCCATTATCACTACTCTATCATTATTGCACCTCTCTGTAATTTCACTGCAAATTTGCTCCTCTATAACTTTCCCACTAGTTGGTGGCCTATAGAATACACCTAGTTGTGTAATGGCACCTCTATTATTTCTTAACTCTAATTCTATGGTGACTCATACATCACAAGTGAGCTAGAGCAGATGGTGGAGACAGGGAGAGCAGTAGAGAGTCCGCGTCGGAGAGCACATGATGTTGCAGACCTTATCATGTTTTCAGGGGGTAGCCCTTGTCTCCAAGGAGTCAGCCGCTAACTCTGCTTTGAAGTCCGAAGAGCTCTGGGAATGTGGATTGGCACAGGATGAAAGCATCATGGCAACTGCCTGGGAATCTTGCATACACCTACATGATGATCTTTTGTGGTTGCATATGAGCTGACCATTGATGGAGTGGAAGTCCTTGTGGTTGATGAAGATTCCAGGGTGATGTAGGGGTGCCTTGATTGCCACATGTGTGCAATCGATGGCTCCCTGGACCCATGGGAAGCCAGACAGAGCCACAAAGGTGAGCACCCGCTCACTCTGACTGGTCTCATTGGTTGAAAGTGCACATAATTGCCGGCCCTGGCAAACATGGCATCCGTCACCTGAGTGATGCATTTGTGGGCAGCAGATTGTGAGATTCTGCAGATATCTCCTGCAGATTGCTGGAAGGAGCCAGTGGCGAAGAAATTGAGGGCGGTGGTGGCTTTGACAGCCACTGGCAAAGCGTGCCCACCAGGTCCACTTGGCAGGAGGTCTTCTTTCAGGAGGCTGCAAATGTCTGAGACTACCTGACGTGACACCCTGAGCTTCCTGAGACACTGGTGTTCAATCATGCCCAGGAAGCTGATCCTCTGCCTATATACCCTGTGTTGTGGGTATCGCCTCCTGCGAGCTGCACCCCTGTGCTCATCCGCTCACTCCTGTGGAGCAGCAGGTCAGTGAGGAGAAGGCTGCTGCTCCTCCTGCTGGTGTTTCTCCTACTGCTGGTGCTGTTGCTGCTGCTGCTCATCTTGGTTCTCATCTGAGGTCAAAGAAAAAGATACATAAGCAGCACCAACGCTACACTGATGCTTGACAGATGGAATGCGTAGGTCAGACTCTCAAAAACCCAAGATAGCCGAAATGACCTCCAAATTAGTGGAAATCAGCTGCAAGGTAGTGAAAGCACACTCTCCGAAAGCCTTTCACTTAGGCAAGGAAGCAGGTGTGAGGCCTAAGTACTTATAGGATTGTTTGCCTGTCATTTGGTCAGTCCCCTCAACTTACGCTGTCATCTCACCTTGCTTTCACTGTTGAGTTTCAGGAAGCCTGGGAAGCCTGTGCACTCAGAGTTAAAGCACAAATCTGTAGCACCAGCTTTCTGGCAATTTCTATGAATCATATTTTATATCCAAAACCCCAAGACAGAACTGCACTGTTGAGCAAGCTTGTGGGAGTGGCTTAGGAAATAGGCCAGGCTAACCTGACTAAGGTGCATTCATATGCAAACTGCCATCTCACACTGACGTCATCACCATCTAACATGATTACTGGGAACAATACCTCGAGAGGTAACTCAGAGACACTATCAATAAAGCACAGTCCCAACTGAAACTGGTGGAAGGCAGGAGATGGCCAGGCCATTGTCTTCCAGGAGATAAGCCAGTTAAGCAAGTTCTGTTTGAGATGGAAACCCATTACCTGCTAATGGGGGCCATCAATTCAGGAAACAACAGACATCCAGTATCATTTTTCACAAAGATTTCAAAGGTCATGAGTCACTCCAGGCCACAGGGGGTCCAGCCAGATCACTTGAGTCAATGCATCGATCAGTATTGGCAGGAGGACAAGGCAATGGGTTTTGGGTATATCAGGAGTCGTTTGAGGGCTGCTTTCTCTTCTTTTCCTCGGCATCAATCTACAGCGAGTCTCCCGAGTGAGGCCCGGCTCAAAGGAACACTGCCAGAAGCTGAGCGCTGCTCTTCATCTCTCATCAACGGACCTTGACTCAAACTGAAACTTGAATACTGCATCGGCGGTACGGAACCAGGAGCGAGACATACAGGAAGAAGCTGCAAGCAAGACAACGGGCAATCGGGGTGAGCATATTGCCTACACCTACACATCCACAAGACCACTTAGCTGTGTGAGGGGGTGATTGTAAGCCCCAACCAAACCTTAGAGGGGTTTAGTGCTGGGGTCCTGTGTTAGTTTATTTCACGGGGTGGGGGCGTTCTTTTATTAGACCGTGGTAATTTAGCACTCTATGGCTTGTTGGACAAGCAGGGTTGTATTGTTTTGTACTGTTACGAGGTCTTGAGTTCAAGACCTTATCAAACTACAGAGAATGTCACTGTTTGACAGCTTCACAGAGCTGTCTAATGATGACAATTCATCTGTCAAAATTTTTTGACAGATGAAATGTTATACGTTGACGTTCTCTGCAACTGGCTTTCCCTTAATTGGCCTGCTAAGCCCACTGGGCGTGTTTAACAAGGTCAATCAAGGGAAAATAGCGTGGGTTGTCCAGAAGTTGATGGCGGCGGGACTGAAACCCAACAAGTCAGAGTACCACCTCCAAAAGCTCCCCATTGGCAAAATCACCCCCTAAGGTTTTAAATTTAGGTAAGGCTGACTTTGAAGGGATGAGAGAGAAATTGACCACAGTAGACAGGGTGGAACTGTTAATGGATAAAAATATAGATGAACAGTGGGAGGTGTTCAAAGATATAGTTGGTAGAATACAAGACCTGTACATACCCCTAAAGAGCAAGAGCTCTACTCGTGTAATTAAACAACCTTGGCTGACAGAAGATCTAGTATAAAACTAAAATAAATAAATTACACAAATACAAAGAATAGTGGAGAGAAATAAAGACAAGCAAAGGGGCGTACTGAAAGTATTAATAGTTGCAACAGGGAATATGAGAAAAAAGTTGTGAGGGATATCAAGGATAACACTAATGTATTTTAAGAGAAAGAGGATGGCAAAGGGTAATGTGGACAGATGCAGGTGATATTGCAATTGAAAATCATGAAATGGCAGACATGCTAAATAATTACTTTATAACAGTCTTCAAAGTAGAGGAAGAGAAAGAATTACCAGAGTTACGAGGAAAAGTAAAAATAAATCAAGGGGAGGAATTAAATAAATTTAAAAATTGTAATGGAGAAAATAATGAGACCAGACTCAGAAAATAATGAGAGCAAAACTAGAGACCATCACTATAAGAGTCCGCACCATTGACTCTGGACCCCATAAAGTCTCATGGCTTCAGGTCAAGCATGGGTGAGGAAACCTCCTGCTGATTACCATCTACCGCCATCCCTCAGCTGATGAATCAGTACGCCTCCATGTTGAACACCACTTGGAAGAAGCACAGAGAGTAGCAAGGGCACAGAATGTACTCTGGGTGGGGGACTTCAATGTTCATCACCAAGAGTGACTCGGTAGCACCACTACTGACCGAGATGGCCGAGTCCTGAAGGACATAACTGCCAGACTTGGCCTGCAGCAGGTGGTGAGAGAAGCAACACGAGAGAAAAACCAACTTCTCCTCGTCCTCACTGACGTAAGAAAACTACAAGGCACTTGGTCTAAGCATTAAACAAAGCTTTAATCAACTGTTTTACAACATGGAGGTCTAGTTGTGTCCTTCACTAGTGCCTGTTAAGAATGTCCTGCGCAAGCTGGGCCCATGCCGAGTATTTATACTCTCCCTGGACAGCGGCACCCGCAGGCCGCTCAGTTGATTAATGTCACTCACCAATCTACTTGTCGCAGATGCATCTGTCCATGATAGCATTGGTGAGAGTGACCACCGCACAGTCCTTGTGGAGACAAAATCCTGTCCTCAAACTGAGGACACTTCCATCGTGTTGTGTGGCACTACCACCATGCCAAATGGGATAGCTTCAGATTCAAGTCAGGGGACCAACCCTGGTTCAATGAGGAGTGCAGAAGAGTATGCCAGGAGCAGCACCAGGCATACCTAAAAATGAGGTGCCAACCTGGGAATGGTGCATCACAGGACTACATGCATGCTACAGACAGGGCTAAGCGATCCCACAACCAACGGATCAGATCAAAGCTCTGCAGTCCTGCCACATCCAGTCATGAATGGTGGTGGACAATTAAATAACTAACGGAGGGAGGAGGCTCCATGAATATCCCCATCCTCAACGATGGCAGAATCCTGATGTGAGTGCAAAAGACAAGGCTGAAGTGTTTGCAACCATCTTCAGTCAGAAGTGCTAAGTGGATGATTCATATTGGCCTCCTCCTGAGGTCCCCACCATCACAGAAACCAGACTTCGGTCAATTAAATTAACTCCACGTGATATCAAGGAATGGCTGAGCACACTGGATACAACAAAGGCTATGGGCCCCAGCAACATCCCAGCTGTCGTGCTGAAGACTTGTGCTGCAGAACTAGCCGCGCCTCTAGTCAAGCTGTTCCAGTACAGCTACAACACTGGCACTGACTGCTTCCCTGTCCTTGATGAGTACCTCTCCGTTCTTGGCCTGCAGTGGGGAAGGGCCTTGGGTGCTTGGGCCGTAGATGGTCTTGACTGCGCTAAAGAATCCACGCACGTCGTGGTTGTCAGCTAGCTGCTGAATCTCCTGCGCTTTCTCCACCCACCTGTTCTTTAGGTCGCGAGTTTTTTGTTGGACCTCGGCCTTCAGGCTTCTGTAGAGCTGTTTTGTTGCTCTCGAGTTCTGTTGCTGTTTCCAGATCAGAAATGCCTTGCGCTTGCGGCTTATTAGCTCCTGGATCTCCTGGTGATTCTCGTGGAACCAGCCTTGGTGTTTCCTGGATGAGTGACCGAGCGTCTCTTCACAGGTGCTGATTATGGAGGCCTTGAGTGCAGACCAGACGCTGTGGGCACTCTGAGTCTCTGCATCACTGGGAGTCGTCAGGTTGGTTGTGAGGTGCAGGCTGAATAGGGCTTTCTTAGCAGGGTCTTTGAGTGCTCCAGCGTCAATTTTCCTGCGGCATTGTTTCTGTTGCCGCCGCTGTTTTGGGGCTACATTGATCGAGATGACAGAGTGGATTAGGCGGTGGTCAGTCCAGCAGTCATCAGCTCCTGTCATGGCGCGGGTGATGCGGACGTCCTTGCGGTCCCTCACTCGGACGATGACGTAGTCCAGCAGATGCCAGTGCTTGGAACGAGAGTGCTGCCATGAAGCCTTGTACTTGTCTCTCTGATGGAACAAGGTGTTGGTTATGACGAGGCCATGTTCTAAGCATTTCAACAGGAGGAGGGTACCATTGGAGTTGGCTTTCCCTACCCCCTCTCTGCCGATCACACCTCTCCAGAGGTCTGTGTCCTTTCCAACTCTGGCGTTGAAGTCGCCAAGGAGAATCAGCTTGTCACCCGTTGGGACTCGGGACAGGGCTTGTTCGAGGCTGGAGTAGAATTCCTCTTTGGTCTCATCTGTGGCTTCCAGTGTTGGGGCGTACGCACTGATGACCGTAGCGCACTGGTTTTGGGCTAGGGTGAGTCGAAGATTCATGAGGCGCGCGTTTATGCCACTAGGGGAGTCTCTGAGATGCCCGACCAGTTCATTTTTTATGGCGAAGCCTCCCCCCTGGAGGCGGCGTTCTTCCTTGGGTTTGCCTTTCCAGAAGAAGGTGTAACCACCGCCTTGCTCCTTGAGCTGGCCTTCCCCTGCCCGTTGGAAGGAGCACTTCTAAGATCTCCTTAACCATGACTCTGTCTTCGACACGAGTGTCCTCAACTCCATCGCACAGCATGCTACCTGCCACCATCTCAGCACAACCCCAGCCCGGCATGAGGTTGAAAAGGACATCCAACAACTGACGATCAACAAGGCCTCAGGAGCAGATGGAATCCCCGCCGAGACACTAAAGCATGGCGGAGAAGCACTACTGGCGTGAATTCATGAACTAATTTCTCTTATCTGGAAGGAGGACAGCATGCCAAGGGATCTCGGAGACACCATAATTGTGACCATCTTCAAGAAATGTGACAAGAAAGGTAATTACAAAGGAGTTTCCCTGCTATCTGCCACAGGGAAAGTCGTCACAAGAATCCTCCTCAATCGCCTTCTCCCAGTGGCCGAAGAGCTCCTCCCAGAGTCGCAATGCGGATTCCTCCCACTAAGGGGCACAATGGACATGATCTTCACGCACATCAATTACAAGAGAAATGCAGGGAACAGCACCAACCACTGTACATGGCCTTCTTTGATCTCACAAAGGCCTTCGACACTGTCAACCGTGAGGGATTATGGAGTGTCCTCCTCAAATTCGGCTGCCCTCAAAAATTTGTCACTATCCTCCACCTGCTTCACGACGACATGCAAGCCATGATCCTGACCAACGGTTCCACCACAGACCCAATTCACGTACGAACCGGGGTCAAGCAAGGCTGTGTCATCGCACCAACGCTCTTCTCAATCTTCCTTGCTGCAATGCTCTATCTCACCCTCAGTAAGCTCCCCACTGGAGTGGAGCTAATTTACAGAACAAACGGGAAACTGTTCAACCTCCGTCGCCTCCAGTCCAGATCCAAGGTCGTCCCATCCTCTGTCGTCGAATTACAGTATGCAGATGATGCTTGCATCTGCGCTCACTCGGAGGTCGAACTCCAAACCACCATAAACACTTTCACCGAAGGATATGAGAGCATGGGCCTTACACTAAACATCCGTAAGACAAAGGTCCTCTACCAACCTGCCCCCACCACACAGTGCTTCCCCCCGATGATCAAACTCCACGACAAGGCCTTGGACAACGTGGACCACTTTCCGTATCTCGGGAGCCTACAGTCCACAGGGGCAGGTG
The DNA here is from genome assembly GCF_052327205.1 of Somniosus microcephalus. Classification (NCBI taxonomy): domain Eukaryota; kingdom Metazoa; phylum Chordata; class Chondrichthyes; order Squaliformes; family Somniosidae; genus Somniosus; species Somniosus microcephalus. The sequence continues at coordinate 231,297,221 of NC_140987.1, forward strand.
TCGATGACGAAGTCCAACACCGCCTTCAGTGTGCCAGTGCAGCCTTCGGTCGCCTGAGGAAGAGAGTGTTTGAAGACCAGGTCCTCAAACCCGGCACTAAGCTCATGATCTACAGGGCAGCAGTGATACCTGCTCTGCTGTATGCCTCAGAGACATGGACCATGTACAGCAGGCACCTCAAAGCACTGGAGAGGTACCACCTACGCTGCCTCTGCAAGATCCTGCAAATCCATTGGCAGGATAGGCGCACCAATGTCAGTGTTCTTGCTCAGGCCAACATCCCCAGCATCGAAGCTCTGACCACGCTCAATCAGCTCCGATGGACGGGTCACATTATCCGTATGCCCGATACGAGACTCCCAAAACAAGCGCTCTACTCGGAGCTCCGGCACGGCAAGAGAGCCCCAGGTGGGTAGAGGAAACGCTTCAAGGACACCGTCAAAGCCTCCTTGAAAAAGTGTAACATCCCCACCGACACCTGGGAATCCCTGGCCCAAGGCCGCACAAAGTGGAGGAGAAGCATCCGGGAAGGCGCCGAACACCTCGAGTCTCTTCGCCGGGAGCAAGCGGAAGCCAAGCGCAGGCAGCGCAAGGAGCACACGTCAACCCAAGCACCCCATCCACCTGCCCCTTCAACCACCGCCTGCCCCACCTGTGACAGAGACTGTCGGTCCCGCATTGGACTAATCAGTCACCTGCGAGCTCATTTTTAATGTGGAAGCAAGTCATCCTCGGTTCCGATGGACTGCCTAAGAAGAAGAAGAAGACAACACTGGCATCTATCCGACAATGTGGAAAACTGGCGAGGTATGCTTTGTTCACAAAAAGCAGGACAAATCCATTCTGGCCAATTACTGGCTCATCAGTCTACTCCCAATCATCAGCAAAGTGATGGAAGTTGTCATCTACAGTGCTATTAAGCGACACTTACTCACCAATAACATGCTCACCTATGCTTAGTTTGGGTTCCGTTAGGACCTCTCAGCTTCAGACCTCATTTCACCTTGGTCCAAACATGGATGAAAGAGCTGAATTCCAGAGGTGAGGTGAGAGTGACTGTCTGTGACATCAAGGCAGCATTTGACCAAACGTAGCATCAAGGAGCTCTAATAAAATTGAAGTCAATGGGAATCAGGGGGAAAACTCTCCACTGGTTGGAGTCCTACCTAGTACAAAGGAAGTTGGTTTTGGTTTTTGGCGGTCAATCATCTCAGCCCCAGGACATTGCTGCAGGAGTTCCTCAGGGCAGTGCCCTAGGCCCTAGGTTAGGAGGTACGAGACAGAGAGTAGGGATAATGGCCTGGAGTTTGCGGTATTTAATGAAGGCAAAACTGTCAGCATTCACTGTCATTACTCCTCTGAAAGTGACAGCAACTTCTGGAGTAAGAGCATGCGCAGATAAACGTGGAAATCCAGAAGTTGCTGTCAGTCATTCCCTGCTCCTCCAAAAGGTTGCGCTGTGGAACTCCCCAGAGCCGGCAATCAAATCAAATCACATTGAGGGTCGAAATCTTCCCCTATTACACAGGAATATCGCTGTTAACACCCCACCTCCCACCACAAAAAAGGTTAAGCCTTGGTGAAAGAGGTGTAACTGGGTTCTTAATGGTGTATTAACTTCTGAACAACCATTCAGACCCTGAAAAATGAATTTTAAATTTGTGGAAAGTCAAATTTTTCCATTAGTAGGCAAAGAATTACATGGTTTTTGAAATTATATATATTTTTAAAAGTTTGTTTATAATATTTCAGCTTCTACCATAATCCTACGTGTATGTCCCATCTTTATTTTGCTTTCTGTAACATTTATATAAAAAAGCAAACTATAATGTGTGTACTTTACTTCCTGGTTTGCTGTCCGTGAGAATTCTTCAACGTGGTTGGCAGCTTAGCCTACTTGTTGACCTCACTGTTGCTGGAGATTCACTTGATTTGGTGCCAGATTCAAACTGATGTCGGGAGAGCTGACATTTACAACACAGGGATCACTACATCTTTGTGAGCAGCTTTCTTCGAGGTCAATGGCAAGTGCCATCGCTTCGCTGCTGACCACGAATTCTAAGACATTGGATATGTACTCCAATTGGCAGGATGTGACTAATGGTGCCCCCTTGCCGCCACACCTCCCCAGGGATCTTCAGCTTTTCATTATCTTTATCAATGACTTAGATGAAGGACTAGTGAGCCATATATCCAAGTTTGCTGACAACACTAAGTTAGGTGGCACAGTAAGTAGTGTAGATTGGTGCAGAAAGTTGCAAAGGGACATTGGTAGATTAAGTGAGTGAACAAAACTGTGGCAGATGTCGTTCAATGAGGGGAAGTGTGCGGTAATCCACTTTGGACGTAAGGAAGGTAAATCAGAGTATGTTCCAAATGGTGAGAAGCTAGGAACTGTGGAGCAGCAGAGAGATTTAGAGGTCAAAGTACAGAAATCAATAAAAACTAGTGGATAGGTGCCAAACATAATTAAAAGGCTAATAGAATGTTAACCTTCATCTTAAGGGGCTGGAATACAAAGAGGTGGAAGATATGCTATTGTTGTGTAAATCTCTGATTAGACCCCATGGGTAGTACTGCATTCAGTTCTGGGCACCGCTCCACAGGACGGATATACTGGCCTTGGAGCGAGTGCAGCGCTGATTCACCAGAATGATACTGGGATAGAGAAGCTTATATTCCCTTGAGTATACGGTAGAGAGAGGTAAACTATTTCCTCTGGTGTGCGGGGGGGGGGGGGGTCGGTGTCCAGAACAAGGAGACATAACCTTAAGATTAGAGCTAGGCCATTCAGGGGTGATGTCAGGAAGCAGTTCTTCACACAAAGGGTAATGGAAATCTGGAACTCTCGCCCCCAAAAACATGTTGAGGCTAGGTCAATGGTAAATTAAAAAACTGAGATAGGTAGATTTTTGTTAGGTAAGGGTATTATGGATATGAAACCAAGGCGGGTAAATGGAGTTGAGGTACAGAGCAGCCATGATCTAATTGATGGTGGGACAGGCATGAGAGGCTGAATGGCCTACTTCTGTTCTTATGTTCCTATTAAAAGCCTTGCATATAGCGCACATCCTACTTTAATGTATCTGCAGCAAAAAATAATTTGTTGTCCTTTTCTGACTGGCTTAAATTCCCCATGCAGCAATTAAAATGATGTTCCTATCTCATAACTGAATCCCTCTTCACATCTCCCCCTACTCTGCTCCCACTGTTGCCCTCCCACTATTCCCCCCCACTATTCCCTCCCCACTATTCCCCCCCACTATTTCCCTCCCACTATTCCCTCCCCACTATTCCCCCCCACTATTTCCCTCCCACTATTCCCTCCCCACTATTCCCCCCCACTATTTCCCTCCCACTATTCCCTCCCCACTATTCCCCCCCACTATTTCCCTCCCACTATTCCCTCCCAACTATTCCCCCCCACTATTTCCCTCCCACTATTCCCTCCCACTATTCCCCCCCACTATTTCCCTCCCACTATTCCCTCCCCACTATTCCCCCCCACTATTTCCCTCCCACTATTCCCTCCCCACTATTCCCCCCCACTATTTCCCTCCCACTATTCCCTCCCCACTATTCCCCCCCACTATTTCCCTCCCACTATGCCCCTCCTCATAAAAGATGCTCCTATTCATTTTCATTTTCTTTACAAAACTGGAAAAAAGTCAAATCAATAACTTCAAAATTAATTCATAAAGAATTTTCACCATTTTATATATTTGTAATTCACACAATTTATCAATTTTGAAATTAATGTTTTATACCAATAGTCATTTATACATTAAAAATATTTATAAATCTAGTAATATAGTTGCAAATGAACAAATTATTATGTGACTACATATCTATTCATTAACAATTAAGGGCTGTGATTTTTCGGTTATAATTTTGGAAATTAATTTAAAACTGTAGCACCATATTTATCATTGAAATGCATTATTTTGTTCATTTAGTGTGAGCATATTTTTGAGATAATTTGCAGCTAATAAATTGGTTTTTTTTCCACAGACTTTCCTACTGATGAACATTGTCACTGATGGGCATGTGCACAAGCTTTCTGAATGTAACAGGTTAAATCTGGAAAACAAAACACTGTTTTATACCAATTTTGATTGTGGGTTTTCCAAGCGTTCCCTTCAATTCACAAAAAATATGGATGGCGAAGCTCATTCATCTCATCTTAGCTCATCCATCTGGAAAAAAACAAATTTACAATCCCCATCACAGCAGCCATTATTTCTTAAATGATTTCTGGCATTTTTGCTCCACTATGCAATCTGGAAGTCCATTCAATAAGCAAAACACTGCAGATACTGAAAATATGAAAGCAAAAACAGAAAAACTGGAAACACTCACGAGGCCAGGTATCATCTGTGGATAAATAGAAGTCAGTCATTCGACACTTCAGGCTTAAGACCTTTCCCCCATTCTGAGCAAGGGCCTTAGACCCAGAACGTTGACTGACTGACATCTGTTTCTCCACAGAAGCTGCCTGGCCTGTTGAGTTATTCCAGCTTTTTCTATTTTTGTTTTCTGGAAGTCCGTTCAATGTGTTGATAGCAGTGCTTGAAGATCATCTAAATCCTAGAATTTCTTTTCATCAATTTGTTGTGCTCCATTGTTGAATGGTCATGGTTTAACCTGAAGTCACGTCCAAATTAACTTTTTCTATATCGCTTGCTATCTTTTATATATTTTTATGAGGTTGCCTCTTGATTGCTTCCTTTCAAGGCTGCAAACCCTGGAGATTAATTTCCACAGGGTCTCTCCCAGCTGTCTGCTCTTATTTTGGCACAGGTAGCAGAAACTACAGAAAAACAGCAAAAATAGTGCTTACACCATTGTTTCAGGGTGTCTGGTTACAGCGGCCAATCGGCAGAACACTCCCCCCCCCCCCCCGCCCCTCATCCAACCATGCCTATACAGTCTTAAGGATATCATTGGTTTTTTATATATATATATAACTTTAAAGTAATTGTTCTGATATTTACTCTGACTATTGGTCTAATGTATACAGAGCCACAGGTAGAACATGTAATACAATCTAAAATGTAAAATGACTTAAAACATTCCAAAAGCTATGGGCCAATTCTGTGGTGCTGTGGATAGAGTGATCAGGTGCCCTATGGGTGAAAGGGAATTGCTGTATTGCTGGCTCTGATCCCATCTCCGACTAGGCTGCAATTCTGCAGTCTGCTGCATTTTGTGTGCTGGAGTGCTGGTGCCCATTTCATGCTCCTTATGCAAAAATATTTAAATGAGCATTATTCTTGGCTGGGGCAGAGATGGTATCATATAAAAGGTAAGAGGGTGAACATACACATAATCAATGTGATCTCCTGGACTCGTTTCGATTGCCTGAGGGAGGTCGGAGAGGAATTTTCTAGATTTTGTTTTCCCCTATTGGCCCTGGATCTTTTTTCCTCTTTTTTAGCCTCTCCCAGGAGATTTTATCGCTGCAGAAGAGGTAGGAAGTGTCTAGTCACAATGCACCAGGCATCATGTGTGGGACAGGCTTGATGGACCAGCTGGACTTTCCCTTCCTGTCAATTTTGTATATTTGTATCCAGCACAATTCTTTGGTATTGGTTTCAAATTTTCATTTTTTCCTTGATGTGTCCATTTGGAATAGGAGCCAGGGAAGCTCCATGGGTAATGAAGAGCTGAAAGTGGCACAAAGTGTATCAAACAAAGTATTTCATGGTTGAGGTGGTAAAAGATGAAAGGAGGTGCACCATGGACATCAACAGGAATTATATCTATAGACCTTGGCACATTTAACTGCCTCAGGTTGTTCCAGGTCAGCAGGTAGCTAGTTGCCGAGTTTTGACACTTGCAGCCAATTTGCAACAGACGGACAACAAAGCCAGTAGATGGCAAGGTCCAACTGTTCAAGGTTCAACTGTTATGCCTATGGCTGATATATGCCCATCCTGGGTTTCAGTAAGTGACCATGTTTGTGTTACAATGCAAAAGCCAAATACTGTGGATGTTGGAAATCTGAAATATAAACAGAACTGACGAAAGGTAATTGAACTGAAACTTTGGCCACGATTTTGCCAGCAGAGGCGGGATCGCGGCGGGAGAGGTGGTTGGCGGGTTCCGGTCCCGTTCCCGGCTGCAGCCGCTCTGTAAAAAGGATTTTTCATTGATGGAGCTTGTTATGCCCGCCCTGCGGGGTTCCTGGCCAATTAAAATGAAGTGGGTCTGATGATGTCATTTGATGACACATCATCAGCCAGTTTCCTTAAAGGGACCATGGCTGCATTCATTTTGACAGTTGTGCCGTCAGTGTTCTGCAGCATTGAGGTGCTGCAAACACTAACAAGCACTGCACAAAGGTGGATGGCTGCATCCAGGCTCTCCCATGACTTCCTCCATATGCTTATGGAGGGAGTCACAGCACGCAGGGAGGTTCTCTTCCCTTCCAAGGGCAGAACAGACCTCTCCAGGACACCAACGCTGCCTGGTTGCACATTGCACAGGAGGGCACAAGCAGGGATGTTATCAGGAGGACCAGGCTGCAGTGGCGCAAACCTTTCAATGATCTCAGTAGCTCATGAAACGTTACCGCAAAGCCACAATCAACCTCATCCTGCTGTGCCACTCATCACATCCCCATAACTCTGCCTTCCCTACCCTACTCCAGCACATCCTTACTCACACCAACTTAGCTTACAGCTCCACCGATCCCTCTCTATCTACATTATCACTTCCCCATCTCACTAGCCACCTCTTACACTCACTCTCATCCTCGTCCAATCATACCAACTAACAACAAACAAGGGTAGTCACTTGGGTGTTTTATGCAATGTTCATTTAAATTTGCTGTTAATGTGTTGTCAAACATTGAAATCTTTATTTTCAACACTTTGCCTTATTGTACAGATCTGTGCTCACCTTTGGAAGTGTCTTAGTGAGCTGTAGTGAATGGTGAGACCTAACGGTATCCCCGCAATGATGATGAATGTGAAAGGAATGGCTTTGTCATTGTAGGAATGCTTTATGGTGAAGGTATAGGGTGGTGTCAACCTGGTGCATCATGTGGCATCCAGGGTGTACAGCATCAAGTGAAGTAAATCTGGCCATGGTGATGCCATCACTGGCCTCCCGGGCAGCAATGTTGTCGGGTGCTGATGCCCTCTGTCCTGTGCAGCATTAGGTGATTGCAGAGATGATAGGTGCAATGGCAAGGGTGCCCGAGAGCCTCTCGGCAATGGTAAGGAGCTTGGAGGAGTCCACCTCCAATATTGCACAAGGCTCTGCGCACATGTTCCCGCTTCCACCGCCGTAGATCCTAGAGCGAGGGAACATACCAGTACAGCCCCCATTAATGTTACCAAGTGTAGCAGTATGAATCTTTGAAGAATAAATATAACTACTTTTTAGTTGCCAGAAGACTCCTGATACAAAAGAACCTTGAAATTACTGAATGAAACTGTTGCAGTGGGTGAAACTAACAAAAACCACTGAAACTGCACTAACCTGACAGCTGTGAATGATTACTGATAACCCATTTAAATAATAGAGTCATAGACTCATAGAGTTTTACAGCACAGAAAGAGGCCCTTCGGCCCATCGTGTCTGCGCCGCCCATCCATCCCTGTCCAGTCTAATCCCATTTTCCAGCATTTGGTCCATAGCCTTGTATGCAATGGCATTTCAAGTGCTCATCCAAATGCTTCTTGAATGTTGTGAGGGTTCCTGCCTCTACCATCCTTTTAGGCATTGAGTTCCACATTCCAACCACCCTCTGGGTGAAAAAGTTCCTCCTCAAATCCCCTCTAAATCTCCTGCCCCTTACCCTGAATCTATGCCCCCTCGTTATTGACCCCCCTACTAAGGGGAAAAGTTCCTCTTTGTCTACCCTATCTATGCCCCTCATCATTTTGTACACCTCAATCAGGTCCCCCCTCAGCCTTCTTTGCTCCAAGGAAAACAACCCCAGCCTGTTTAGTCTTTCTTCATAGCTGAGGCGCTCCATCCCAGGTAACATCCTGGTGAATCTTCTCTGCACCCTCTCCAAAGCAATCACATCCTTCCTATAGTGAGGTGACCAGAACTGCACACAGTACTCCAGCTGTGGCCTCACCAGCATTTTGTACAGCTCCATCATAACCTCCCTGCTCTTATATTCTATGCCTCGGCTAATGAAGGCAAGCATCCCATATGCCTTTTTAACCACCTTATCTACCTGTTCCGCTGCCTTCAGGGATCTATGTACATGTACACCAAGGTCCCTCTGACCCTCTGTACTTCCTAGGGTCCTACCACTCATTGTGTATTCCCTTGCCTTATTTGTCCGTCCAAAATGCATCACCTCGCACTTTTCAGGGTTAAATTCCATTTGCCACTTTTCCGCCCATCTGACCAACCCGTTTATATCGTCCTGTAGCCTGAGGCTTTCCTCCTCGCAATTTACCACCTCACCAATTTTCGTGTCATCTGCAAACTTACTGATCATACCTTTCACATTCTCATCCAAATCATTTATGTAGATCACAAACAACAACGGACCCAGCACCGATCCCTGAGGTACCCCACTGGACACAGGCTTCCAGTCACAAAAGCAACCTTCGACCATCACCCTCTGCCTCCTGCCACTCAGCCAGTTTAGGATCCAACGCGCCAAGGCACCCTGGATCCCATGGGCTCTTACCTTCTTGACCAGTCTCCTATGCGGGACTTTGTCAAAAGCTTTACTGAAGCCTATGTAAACCACATCCACAGCATTTCCCTCATCCACCCCCCTAGTCACCCCCTCGAAAAATTAAATCAGATTTGTCAGACATGATTTACCCTTGACAAAGCCATGCTGACTATCCCCGATTAATCCTTGCCTCTCCAAGTGGAGACTAATTTTGTCCATCAGAATTTTTTCCAATAATTTCCCTACCACAGATGTTAGGCTCACTGGCCTGTAATTCCCTGGTTTATCCCTGCTACCCTTCTTGTATAATGGTACTACATTAGCTGTTCTCCAGTCCTCTGGTACATCCCCTGTGGCCAGAGAGGTTCTGAAAATTTGTGTCAGAGCCCCTGCAATCTCCTCCTTTGCCTCCCACAGCAGCCTGGGATACATCTCGTCTGGGCCTGGGGATTTATCCACTTTTTGGCCTGCTAAAACCGCTAGCACCTCCTCCCTCTCGATGCTAATATGTTCAAGTATGTCACAGTCCCCTTGCCCGATTTCTATGTCTGCATCGTCTTTCTCCATAGTGAACACAGATGCAAAAAATTCATTTAAAACCCCGCCTACATCATCTGGCTCTACACACAGATTGCCACTTTGGTCCCTAATGGGCCCTACCCTTTCCCTGGTTATCCTCTTGCCCTTAATATACTTATAAAACATCTTAGGATTTTCCTTTATTTTGCTCGCCAGTGTTATTTCATGGCCCCTCCTCACCCTCCTAATTTCTTTTTTAAGTATGCCCCTGCACTTTTTATACTCCTCTAGGGCTTCTTCCGTCTTTAGTCTTTTGTAACTGCCAAAAGCCCCCCTTTTATTTCTCATGCATTTTTGTATATCCCTTGTCATCCAAGGTTCCCTTTGCTTGTTGGTCCCACCCTTGACCTTTACAGGAACATGTTGGCGTTGAACTCTCTCTATTTCCCTTCTGAAAGTCTCCCACTGTTTTGATGTGGATTTTCCTATAAGTAGCTGCTCCCAGTCCACTTTGGCCAGATCCTGCCTTATCATATTAAAATCGGCCTTCCCCCAATTTAGAACCCTTATTTCCGGGCCGTCTTTGTCTTTTTCCATGACCACCTTAAATCTCACCGAATTATGGTCACTGTTGCCAAAATGCTCTCCTACTGACACTTCCACCACTTGCCCGGCTACATTCCCCAGAATTAGGTCCAGTACCGCCCCCTCTCTTGTAGGACTTTCTACATGTTGGCTCAAAAAGCTCTCCTGGATGCACTTTAAGAATTCTGCACCCTCTAAGCCTTTCACACTCTGACTATCCCAATTTATATTGGGGAAGTTGAAATCCCCCACTATTACTACCCTATTATTTACGCACTTCTCTGAGATTTGCCTACATATCTGTTCCTCTATCTCCCTCTGACTGTTTGGGGGCCTATAGTACACTCCCAGCAAAGTGCTTGCCCCCTTTTTGTTTTTAAGTTCTACCCATATGGCCTCATTAGAGGAACCCGCTAATATATCGTCCCTCCTTACAGCAGTAATTGACTCCTTAATTAATATTGCAACACCCCCTCCCCTTTTACACCCCCCTCTGTCTCGCCTGAAGATTCTATACCCCGGAATATTGAGCTGTCAGTCCTGACCCTCCCTCAACCATGTCTCCGTGATAGCAACAATATCGTACTCCCATGTGTTCAACAACAACTTCAGTTCATCCACCTTATTTGCAAGACTCCTTGCATTAAAATATATGCCTTCCAGCCCTGCCATATTCCCTTTTGCCTTCACATATTTGCTCTGCCTTCCCAGCTGACTTGTTCTTTCCTCTGTATTTGGCTGTAAATCACCCCCTACTATAGCTCCACTCTGTACCCCATCCCCCTGCCAAGTTAGTTTAAACCCCCCCCCAGCAGTGCTAGCAAACCTCCCCGCAAGGATATTGGTTCCCCTCTGGTTCAGGTGTAAACCGTCCGACTTGTACAAGTCCCACCTTTCCCAGAAGCAGACCCAGTGATCCAGGAAACTTAAGCCCTCCCCCCTGCACCATCCCTTTAGCCACGCATTCATCTGTTCTATCTTTCTTTTCCTATACCCACGAGCACGTGGCACCGGGAGTAATCCAGAGATTACAACCTTTGAGGTCCTGCTCTTTAATCCTTCACCTAGCTCCCTAAATTCTTGCTGCAGGACCTCATCCCTCTTTTTACCTATGTCGTTGGTACCAATGTGGACCACGACCTCTGGCTGTTCACCCTCCCCCTCCAGAATGCCCTGCAGCCGCTCAGTGATATCCTTGACCCTGGCACCAGGGAGGCAACAAACCATCCTGGATTCACGTCTACGTCCACAAAAACGCCAATCTGTTCCCCTTACTATAGAATCCCCTACCACTATTGCTCTCCCACTCTTTTTCCCCCCTTCCTGGGCAGCAGGAGCACCCCCAGTGCCAGGAAGTTAGCTGCTGCTGCCTTCCCCTGGTGAGTCATCCCCCTCAACAGTATCCAAAGCGGTATACTTGTTTGAGAGGGGAATGGTCACAGGGGTCTCCTGCACTACCTGCCTGCTTCTATTGCTCCGCCTGGTGGTCACCCATTTCCTATCATCCTGTGCAGCCCTTCCCTGCGGTGTGACCAACTCACTAAACGTGCTATCCACGACCCTCTCAGCATCGTGAATGCTCAACAACCCATCCACCCGCAGCTCCAGCGCCTCAATGCGGTCTGCCAGTAGCTGCAGATGGATGCATTTCCTGCACACGTGGTCATCAGGGGCAGTGTCCCTGAATTCCCACATAGAGCAAGAGGAGCACATCACAGGGCTGGGCTCTCCTGGCATGACCTTCCCTTTAATTACTTTAAATTAAATTCACTAACACCAATTAAAGATATCTCTAAGGCACTTGTATAGTCTACCTACAGTCCCTGCTACACCAGAAACGACCCTAGTAACTATAAACTACAGAGTTAAAGTTTAAAAAGAGATATACTCACCAACCAATCACTTACCTGCTCCCTGGTGACGTCACACTCTGATTAATTTTTACCTCTCTCCTCGCTGCTGAGTTGGTATGCCTCTGCCTTCGCGCCGGTTTTTAAGCCGGGCTCCTCCTCCGCTGCTGCTCTCCCCTGAACTGGTCGGGCCTCTGCCTTCGCGCCGGTTTTTAAGCCGTGCTCCTCCTCCGCTGCTGCTCTCCCCCGAACTGGTCGGGCCTCTGCCTTCGCGCCGGTTTTTAAGCCGGGCTCCTCCTCCGCTGCTGCTCTCCCCCGAACTGGTCGGGCCTCTGCCTTCGCGCCGGTTTTTAAGCCGGGCTCCTCCTCCACTGCTGCTCTCCCCTGAACTGGTCGGGCCTCTGCCTTCGCGCCGGTTTTTAAGCCAGGCTCCTCCTCCGCTGCTGCTCTCCCCCGAACTGGTCGGGCCTCTGCCTGGAGCTGCCTTCCTGGTGCTGCATGTCAGCTCTCCCTGTCGGTGTTTACTCCAGGCGGTGAGGTAAGTAACAAAAATCAATTTTGCAAATTGGGCGGTCAGTGAGCGTTGCACACTCACTGATGTCACGATCTACCTGCCGTTGTCATTCCCAGCAATACCTCTTGCTGGCAGTGCTGCAGGGTGCCAGATTTGGTGTGCAGCACTGGATTTGCCTCGCCCCGGCGATACCGGTCTAGCGCCCCATTAGTGCTATCTACTGGTGCTAACGGGAGGTGCTAAAGGGACAAATTTTTCCCCCTCTATGTTTCCAGAAATTATATAACCTTATCCTGATGATCTGGCTTGGATGAATTGGTTGCCTCCCCTTCCTCTGGGAGGATGGTATTAGCCTTCTGAGACGTCAGAGTGATGAACTTCCATCTGAAGTGTTTCTATCTGTTCATCTTTGGATCCTCAGCTCCTGGGTAAATTCACCTTCCACCATACTGGTAGTTGCATCTGCACCAGTTGTCTTAAATCTCACCTACCTTGATCTCAAGGAAATTGTATACCTGCACTACAATTATACCTGCCTGTATCTGGCTGATATAGCCATACAGCTTCAGCTTTATAACCTTTCTACCTCGCTGTTAGAGATGCACTTTCCTATTCTACAGAGACACCCTTCTATATATACTAGACAAAAAATTTGTACATCTTCTACAAGAAGAACTGTTAAAAGAACTTGAATGAAAATTTTGGACTGCTGACGAAAGAGTTTAATGTCAATACACTATTTTATATATTCTTATTTAATTTAAATAACCATCAAATATATTTAACAATCTGACTGACACATATGTTTGAAGAAATTAGCCATTCAGATGTCAATCATCTATCATCGCCCTGTTGTTACCTCCGATGACCTCCAATTTAATGAAGCACCAGCACCTAAATATGTCAGGTTATTTGTTTACTCCCTAGCTTCTCAAGCCTTTGTTCACACAAAGGGCTCGAATTTGCCAGGCCCGAGGAGGCGGGATTGAAGGCGTGTGAGGTGTTAAAATCACAAAAACTGGCAGGCAGGTCTGATCCCGCCTCCATCCCGCCTCCGAGCAATTTTCCCACATGCAAGTTTTCTGACCCTGTCTCCATCCCGCCTCCAAGAGGCGGAATAGGCCCTTAAGGCACTTAACAACCAGTTAAGTGCCTCCATAATCGCATTTTGAGAGGCCTTTCCGATTTTAACAGTTTTCCAATGTGCTGCACGCCTCCTCTGGAACACGCCAGTGAAACCTGATGGCCTCACAAGTGGATTGCTTACTAACAGCTGCAGCTCCACCATTAAAAAGGAGTTTTCACCAATCATCATTTGCAGGTGGCAGAACTTTGTTGTCTCAGGTCTGGGAGAACTCTTAACAGGCCTACTCATTGTTGTGGAAGTTTGGTGCCTGACACCCATCTCCAGTGTGACCTCCTGGGAAACCCCTCTCCCCACCTTGAATGAGCGCTTCCTCAACTGAGGTATATACTGTTAAGTCTGTGTGTTCTAGTTGTAATTACTAACACAGACTACAAGATTAAAGTTCAACAGGTCTTTACTGGTTGGAGGTCAGGACTATACTAAATACAATATTACTACACAGTGCTTATATACCGGTGGTCACCACCGGTATTACGTATACAGCAGCCAGACAAAGTAGTACATCTCTTAAGGTGGAACAGGCTTAAGTTCTCTTAAGGTGGAACAGGTTACATACACCAAAATCCTCCCTTTTTAGCTTAACAGTCATATCCCCATTTAACATAACATAATAACATATATAACTTCAGGTATAAACAGTACAAAGGTTCAGTCTCTCAGGAGGCCTTCTGATTCGGTTTGGATAACGCCTTTCAGTGGTCTCTGATTCCTGTTGCTGAGGTGACTCCTCTCGTTGGTCTCCCATGCATTGGGTGTTATCATCATCAGGTACATTCCCTGCCGAGGTAGATGCTTCAGGTTCATTAACGTCTTCCACAGTTGTCTCTGTCGCAACCATGGGTTCGACCCTTGCTCTCGATTCTACCAGTTGATCCGCATGACGCCTTATCACATTGTTACCAATATCTACTGTGTACATCAGAGGTCCTTGTCTGGCCCGAATTGTTCCAGACTGCCATTTTTCGTTTCCATAGCCCCTTGCCAACACTGGTTGTCCTACGTCGAAACTTCGAGTGGTCTTGTTATTAATATGCCGGAACTGTTTGTTTTCCACTTCCCTCCGCACATTTGGTTTTAACAAGTCCAACCTGGACCGCAACCTCCTGTTATAAAACATCATGGCAGGACTTTGGTTAGTCACTGCATGAGCGGCGTTTCGATATGCCATTAGGAAATTGTCCACCTTGTGCTGCAGCGGAATCTGATCATCGTTCATGGCCTTTATTGCCTTTTTGAATGTTTGGACAAATCTCTCGGCCAACCCATTTGTCGCCGGATGATATGGGGCAGAGGTATAATGTTTCACCCCATTCTTCTTTAAGAATTTTTGGAATTCTTCCGACACGAACTGTGGTCCGTTGTCCGAACAGATCTGTTCTGGCAATCCGTTCCTTGCGAATATTGTTCTTAACACCGCAATTGTCTTTTCTGAAGTAGTGGTATTCATCTTGATCACTTCTGGCCATTTGGAATGTGCGTCCACTGCAATTAGGAACATGGAGTCCATGAATGGACCAGCAAAGTCAATATGTACGCGTTGCCATGGGGCTGAAGGCCATTCACATGGGTGTAGTGGTGCGATCGGAGGTGCATTTTGCACTTTTTGGCACCCAGCGCAGCTTTTCTTCAACTCCTCTATCTGTTGGTCAATACCCGGCCACCATACATAAGCCCTAGCAAGACTTTGCATCTTAACTCCCCCCAGATGACCTTCATGCAGTTCTTTTAGAACTCTTTCCCTTAACTTGGGAGGAATAATCACTCTTGTCCCGTACATCAAAGTACCATGGCAGACGGACAGCTGGTCTCGCCTTGCCGAGAATGCCGGTAACAGAGGATCACCACGTGTTGGCCATCCTTTCACTGTCACCTCGTAGACTCTGGACAGTGTCGGGTCGTTCCTGGTTTCTCTTTCAATACTTGCATTGGTGACTGGTAAACACTCGATGATGGTCGAATGAAATAACTCAACAGGGTCAACTTTCGTTGTTTCTTCTTCTTCAGGTAGTGGCAGGCGCGACAGCCCATCAGCATTGCCATGCTGCTTCGTACCTTTGAATTCTATTTGATATTGATGTGCCCCTAGGAAAAGGGACCATCTCTGGAGACGCTGTGCTGTCATCACTGAAACACCCTTCTTAGGGTTAAAAATGGATACCAACGGCTGATGGTCTGTCAGAAGTGTGAATTTTTGGCCCTGCAGGTAATGATTAAACTTCTTCACTCCCCATACAAGGCTGAGAGCCTCCCTATCGATCTGCGCATAGTTGCGCTCAGCGGAGGTCAATGATCTGGATGCAAACGCGACTGGCCTTTCCGTGCCATTTGGCAACTTGTGTGAGAGTACTGCCCCAATACCATATGGAGAAGCATCACAAGCCAACCGAATAGGCAGTGTCGGGTTGAAGTGAGCCAACACTTCCTCTGAGGTGATCAATTCTTTGCTTTTGCGAAATGCCTTCTTACAGTTTTCGCTCCATTCCCATGGTACCCCCTTCTGTAAAAGAGCGTTTAGTGGGTGCAGTACCGTGGATAGATTTGGTAGAAATTTATGGTAATAGTTAATCAATCCTAGAAACGACCTCAACTGAGAGACATTATCCGGAGCGGGAGCCTTTACAACTGCCTCTATCTTGTCAGGAGACTTATGAAGCCCCTACCTGTCAATGACATGACCACAGTACGAGATCTGCTTCTGGAAGAACTCACATTTCTGCCGATTAACTCTAAGTCCATACTCTTTCAGTCTGTTGAGCACCAGTTCCAAGTTTGCGAGGTGTTCTTCATCATCATCACCTGTAATCAGAATATCGTCCAGGTAACATTGTGTGCCTGGAATTCCCTGTAATACCTGCTCCATGGCCCGCTGCCAAATTGCTGGAGCCGATGCCACTCCAAAAACCAGCCTAATGTACCGGTACAAACCTCGATGCGTGTTGATCGTGAGGTATTGGCGTGACTCTTCTTCAACCTCCATCTGCAAGTACGCCTGCGCCAGGTCTATCTTGGTGAAGTGTTTCCCGCCAGACAACGAAGCAAAAATATCCTCAATCCGCGGAAGCGGATACTGCACCGTGTGAAGCACCGGATTAACGGTGATTTTGAAATCTCCACAGATGCGAACCTTCCCTGGTTTTCCTGGCTTGTTGCTCGAAGGACGTTTCATAACGGGAACAATGGGCGTAGCCCACTCACTCTAATCTACCTTAGACAGTACACCTGAACGTTCTAGCGCTTCCAGTTCCGCTTCTACAGTCGGTCGTATTGCATCGGGTACCGGTCTGGCTTTAAAAAATTTTGGGTGTGCATGTTCATCAATCTTGATGTTTGCCGTAATTCCTCTCAGTGTTCCCAGTCCCTGCTGGAACACCTCTTTAGCATCATCCAATATTTTGGACAATCGTTTAGGTTTGACATCTGTTTCCCCGGAATCTACCATTAGTGCCTTCAAGGAGTGCCAGTCCATATTCATTTTCCTAATCCACTCCCGTCCTAGTAGTGGTGGACCTCCTTCAGGTAGCACATATAAGTCCATTACTTGGCTTTCTTCGCCCTTGTGGACCACTTTTACCTCTATCTTTCCGATGGGGTACACTCTTTGCCCCGTGTATGTTTTCAATATAATCTCCGTATCCCGTAGGGGAATATGTTGGAATAACCTTTTGTAATCTTTCTTATTCATGACCGTCAATGCCGATCCAGTGTCCAATTCCATCTTTACTTGGACTCCTGCTATCTGAAGGGTGACCCAAATTGTCTGGAGATCTGCATCCTTACCAACGTTGTGTACTCTTAAGCTACCCAGTTCATTACTGCTAGCGTCTGAATCTGACTTCTGTTCGGTCGAACTGTTTTTTGTCACCTTGTGTACCTTTATGTATTTTCCTTGCGGTGACTTTTTGTTGCTGGTCTTCTTTCCTGACCGGCATACTTTAGCTATGTGGCCAAGCCTGCCACACGTTCTGCATTCTTGGTTTTTAAACCAACACTGGTTCTGATCGTGCATTGTCTTTCCACAACGATAACATTTTACAGTACTCAAACCCAATTTATTTGTACTGAGTTCCGGTGACCGTAGCTGCATTACTGCCGTGCCTCTCGCTGCGGCTTCGTGTGCTGCTGCCATAGTGACCACTTTCTCAAGCGTCAGCTCATTCTCCTCGAGCAGTCGCTTTTGTGTATCTTCTTTTCATAAACCACACACAAATTTATCTCGTAGCGCCTCTGTCAGTCTCGTTCCAAACTGACAGTACTTTGCTAGCTTACGCAATTCCATTAAATATTCAGCATTGCTTTCATCCTTCAGCTGCCTTCTGCTGTAAAATTTAAATCGTTCCGCTAGCATCAGCGGCATGGAGTTTAGATGATTTTTCAGGACAGTAACAATCTCCTCGAACGTCTTATCCGCCGGTTCATCTGGTGATAAAAGGTGTTTCAATTGCCCGTATGTCTTCGCACGCATTAAGTTTAATAATGTTAGTGCTTTCTCTTCATCTGGGATTTTATTTGCTTTACAATAATTTTGTATGCGTTCTACCTACATGGCCCAATCTTCGATGTCGCTATCAAAGGTATTAATGTTCCCATGTTTAGGCATCGTTGCAATTTAATTTATTTTAATTTTTATCCAAGATGTCAGCTTCCCGCTCTTGTCTTCGTCCTCCGCCTACAAAATGGCGGTTTTCCCGCACTTGGCGGTCTTCACCCGTCCCCCAATGCTGTCTCCGCTTCACCGCGGCTCTCGCGCCTTCAGTTGCCCCAGACGCTGCGCCTTTTTAGCCCGAATGTGGCCCGGCCCTTATCACCAGCCGTGATCGATGTCCCCGCGCTGCGCCTTTCGGCCTGAACGCGGCCCGGCCCTTATCTCCGGTCGCGATCGATCTCACCGCCCTTATTCCTCCATCTTCCCTCCCCGTCTGTACAGCCAACGCTGCCGACATTCTGGTCGTGTCGCTGCCCGGCTTACCCACCACCGAGGTAGAAAGAAGATAGCTGACAGCCGCTGATGGAGGCTTCGAGTTCAGGATGTCTTCTGCACTCTGGTTTCTCGATGTCTGCCGCGCGACGTGTCTTCCAGCAGGGTGATGAGGGTGGAAGCCTCTCTTCGATGTCCGTTCTGTGGACGAAGCCGCCGTGGATATAAACTGCCGCAGGGTAAGAATCGGACTCGTCGCCACTGTTAAGTCTGTGTGTTCTAGTTGTAATTACTAACACAGACTACAAGATTAAAGTTCAACAGGTCTTTACTGGTTGGAGGTCAGGACTATACTAAATACAATATTACTACACAGTGCTTATATACCGGTGGTCACCACCGGTATTACGCATACAGCAGCCAGACAAAGTAGTACATCTCTTAAGGTGGAACAGGCTTAAGTTCTCTTAAGGTGGAACAGGTTACATACACCACATATACCAGAAGAATGGGAACCATTTATTTCCTTTCCTCCTGGACATCAGATTCAGATGAAGACCAGCCGCAGCAGCAGCAGAACCCTGAACAACAGCAGCACCAACTGCAGGAGCAACAACAGGAGCTCCAAGCTGCTGCTCATATACCTAAAGCTGCACAGGCCAGAAGGCGCCAGCGTATGGAAGCCCGTCGGCACAGGAGATACCCCACAAATAGGGTCTACAGACAAAGGATCAGCTACCTCAACATGACTGAGCAGCAGTGCCAAAGGAGGCTCAGACTTTCGCGAGACGTAGTGGGTGACTTCTGCGCAATGCTGCAGCAAGACCTGGAGCCCAAAGGAGCAGGTGGACACCCCTTATCAGTGGCCATCAAAGTCACCACTGCACTCAACTTTTTTACTTCAGGCTCATTCCAGGGATCAGCAGCAGACATCAGCGGCATCTCCCAGGCGGCAGCACACACTTGCATCATGCAGGTAACCGATGCCCTCTTTGTCACCACGCACAATCACATCCATTTCTCCAAGGATCAAGCCAGTGTAACTGCGCGTTCGGTTGAGTTTGACAATCTGGCAGGCTTTCCAAGGGTGCAAGGTGTTGTTGACTGCTCACATGTGGCCCTTAAAGCACCCCATCACAATCCAGGTATTTTTGTCAACCGCAAGGGCTTCCACTCCCTCAAAGTACAGCTGGTGTGTGACCACAAGAAGGACATTTTGCATGTTTGTGCCAAGTACCCTGGCAGTTGCCATGACTCCTTCATACTGTGCCAGTCTAGTGTGCCTCCGCTCTTCAATCCACCAGACCAATGGAACGGATGGCTACTTGGAGACAAGGCCTATCCCCTGAGGACGTGGCTGATGATGCCATTGAGGAGGCCAGCCAACGAAGCTGAGGAGCGCTACAACTCCAGCCACATTTCCACCAGATCCATAATCAAGCAAACCATTGGCTTGCTGAAGATGCGCTTCAGATGCCTGGATAGATCAGGTGGAGCCCTGCAGTACTCAGCAGCCAGGGTCTCCAGAATCGTCATGGTTTGCTGTGCACTTCACAACATGGCACATAGCCTCCTCAGATGAGGAGGAGGAGGAGGAGAAGGAGGAGGAGAGTGACAATGACCAGCTTGCAGAGGCGAATCAACCAGCGCTAGAAGCATGCGAGCACATTGCTGGCCGGTATGAAAGGCACACACTCATCTTGGCCACATTTGCTTAGCCTAGCCAATCCAGCACTTTTGCCTTGCAGCTTCTTACCAGAGCATCGACAATGGCCAAGAACCTGCAGTTCCCACCACTCTGACCACCATACTGACAATTGCAAGTCATCCTAAGACCTCAATGTGGAAGCCCCATTAGCAATATGACACACGCCACAACTGCAACAGTTGACATCAGAATTTTTAATGACAATAACCAACTGATGGCTTTTCAACATTAAACATAACATTTCACCCAAGTGACTACCCTTGTGACTACTTGTGCATTATCTTCCTCTTACGCGTGCTCCTACATGGTGCTTCCCCATGGCTTCAGCAGATGTGGAGGCCCCTTGCTCACTTTCTTGCTGCTCCTGTCTCAACACCTTTGGCGGGTGTCCTCTGGGGTTGCGAACATAGAAACATAGAAACATAGAAGATAGGAGCAGGAGTAGGCCATTCGGCCCTTCAAGCCTGCTCCGCCATTCAACGAGGTCATGGCTGATCATCCAAACCCTAGCACCCGGTCCCTACACCGACAGCCATCCCACCCAAGCCCTATCCCCGTAACCCCACGTATTTAATCCCCCCTAACACTAAGGGCCAATTTTTTTATCATGGCCAATCAACCTAACCTGCACATCTTTGGAATGTGGGAGGAAACCGGAGCACCCGGAGAAAACCCACGCAAACACGGGGAGAATGTGCAAACTCCACACAGACAGTCACCCGAGGCCGGATTTGAACCCGGGTCCCTGGCACTGTGAGGCAACAGTGCTAACCACTATGCCACCGTGCTGCCCTGTGTGGGCTCAGCAACAGTCTGTTGCTCCTGCGGCTGTGCAGGGGTTGAGACGCCGATCTCAGTTGGGTGGCGACTCTGGTGGGGCTCTGACCGAGGGCTCTGCAGTGGCATGCTCGTGTGAACGCTTGGAGAGGAGCCTCCATTTCCTTGTTGTATGCCACCAACATCCCTCTCATGGGTCAGCCCCACTTCAGAGCTAGCAAGTGGCTTGACAGCACCTTGCTGCAATTCAGGGGGGCCATGAGGACCCGTTTCTGTACTGGAAGTCCTACTCCCAAGGACTTGCCTGAAGGTCTGTTTTTTTTGCTCAAGAGCTGACCATCGCTCCTCAAGAGATGTCAGTCTAATTCTGAACAAATACCATGTTTTCCATACCCCGGTGACTAAGCTCCTCTATGGACGTAGCCATCCTCTCCTCTACCATAGCCATCCTCTCCTCTATGGTAGCCAGCCTTACCATGGAGGTAGCCATCCTTTCCACGGAGTTTGCCATCCTTTCCGTGGTGATGCGTTCATGCACCAACGCCTCCACAAAAGCTCTGCTCATGTAAGCGATGGACTCCTCCATTCGCTCCACACTCGCAGCGACCCTGGAGACAAAACCTGCCAGAGACTCCTGCACCTCTTCCTGGAGTTCCAGCACCGCTCTTCTTCCGGATGGACCCGGAGGCAGAGGGTCGACATGCAGCTGAGCCGAGCTGACAGATTCCTGCGCCCTCCGATTAAGACTCTCCACTGCTGTCCCTGTCTCCACCATCTGCTGATGCTCACTTGTGAGTTGTGATACACCAGGTGACAACACTGCACTATTTCGCGAAGTTACCACCGAGGTGTGAGTGTCTGCGCTGGTGCTAGGTGTGCTGATGCTGCACCCTCAGAAATTGCAGCTTCCTCTGAGGAATCTGGAGGCTCAGGCTGTTCCTCCTGGATATGGGGATGGGGGCTTGCGATGGTCCTGTGGGGGTGTAAAGGAAAGAGTCAGAGATGTGAGGCCAAGGTTACATGCACATTGAATATTGCAGATGTTCAAAAGTCAATCTGTTAGAGCATCAGAATCATTATCAGTGACTCATGCAATGTCAATGAGAGAGATGATAAACTATTCTGTCACCAGCTTGCTCTGATGCACCCCTCTGTCCATCCCCAACTTGTGCATCCTCCTCCACTCCCACGATCTCCAGGGCCGCCTCCTCCCAAGGGGTGAGCTGGGTTATTCAGGGTGGCCCTCCTCCTGTCCTCGCTCGTTCCCTCCTATTGTGAGCTCTATTTTCCTGCAATGAGGGAGATGTGGAGTTTGAGTGAGAATGAAGGAGTGAGTGCAGAGAATCCATATCATTGATGGTTAGAAGGAGACAAAGATGGAGTGAGGTGGCAAGTGCAAGGGCCCTCCCTGTGTGTCGTAAGTTGTTTTCATAGCAGGCGTGTGAGGGCTGCATAGTTGAATAGTTAGGTGAATGTGACCATAGAGAGAGAGGGAATGGGTAAGGGTGCAGGGATGTCAGTGTCAAGTGGGATGTGGAGGAAGAGGTTGTCAAAGCTGAGTGCTGGTGAGGAGAGGCAATGGGGATCAGATTGAGGGTGATGGGAAAGTCATACTCACTTTTCCAGTGCGCAGAAGGTCATGAAATCTCTTCCTGCACTGCAATCAGGTTCTGTGGCACATAGACAAAGAGTTGACCTCCTGGGCCACTTGCATCCATACAGCTTTCGTCTGCTGGTGAGGCGTCTTCCTCCCTGAGGAAGGGAAGAGCACCTCCCTATTTCCTCTTGCTCACTCCACCAGAGCTTGCAGGGCAGCGTCATCGAACCTTGGTGCAGACTTTGGCTTACTGCTCGACATATTGGCTGGAGGAATCTATCACAGCAAAGGTCATAATGTTTGTAGTCTGCAGAAGAAGCAAGGCTGCTTGCAGGCCTTAAATCCAGCAGCACTGATGACGTCATCGGAGGCGACTTTCAGGATGGAAAGACTAAGTGGACCAGGGGTTCCCACACGCTGGAAATCAATTGCCCAATTAGGGGAAAATCACATTTTTTCCCACATCAAATTGGAGTCGGGCGTCTACACGAAAAGTGGCTGACACGCCCACAGCCCGCACCAATGGCAAAATCGAGCCCAAAGTCTCACATAGGTCAGCTCATAACAATATCCCTCCTAATGAGCTGTCTTTAGCTCTGTGATGTTGATGGCTTGTATTCTATCCTTTGTAAGGAATGTTTTGATTGTATAAGCCTTTATGGTTTAACTCGCATTAACCCTTTCTTTTCCCACCATTCAGTCTGACAACTGACTTCATTTTGAGAACACATTTAAGGTGTCTACAGCACCACCTCCTACCAAATGAGGTGTACTGTCATATTGTGGGGATGGTGCCCTGGTATGCCTTATCACATCTCACAGAAACCTTCCTAAACACTTCACATACAATTGGTTACTTTGAAGTGTTGTCACTCTTGTTATGCAGGCAAATGTTATTTTGCACACAGCAAGATTCCAAAATCAGTAATGAGATGAATGACCAGTTCATTTTTTTTGGATGGTATTGGTTGAAGGACAAAGGTTGGTCAGGGTGTTAGGAGAACTCACTGCTCTTGTCAGGAATCAGTAACCTCCATCGGAACAATCAATTGAGGCCTTGGTTTCACATTTCATCCAAAGGATGGCACCTCTGACACTCACTCAGTATTGCACTGAAAGGTCAGCCTAGAGTGAGGCTTGAGCTCATTCACCTCATCCAAGCTGACACTTTTAAGAGAAGAGAATCTTGAGCATGTGTTCAGAAATGCATGCAATGTAATAAACTGGAAGATTTTGAAATAATGGACTAATTCAAAGTTATTAAAGAAGTGAACACCAGTGATAAGTTATCTGATCCGGAGTTGTTCTTCCTTGGGTTGGTTATGTTTTGACAACACAAGCAAACTGTAGCAGGTACACCTGAAGATAAAGAGCAAGACTGTCAAAATTAAGATCAATGGCAATACACAAGGGTGAAGAAAGCATTTTTAGAAATTTTGTGATTGGTGGGTTACATTAGGGAATGGGGAGGTCAAAGCTCAGCATGCAAAATGGGTCTGATATAGCGAGCATAGAAAGTTAACAATGATGTGTCTGCGGACATTGAGTTGTTGAAGTGCGAGCTGATGAAAATAGTTCTTAAGGACAATACAGCATAAATACACCCCATGAAATTCCATTTTTCAATACTTCCAATAATGTAAAAGGAATGAAGTCATGATGTCACTGAACATTGTGTAGTGTGCACCAGCGGTACAAGTTGTAAAAAATAATGGCAAAATCTGATCTGTATGGATCTGAAATGGTTGAATGAAACAGTGAAATGAAAGAAAGAACTTGCATTTATATAGCACCTTTCATGACCCCAGACATCCCAAAATGCTTTACAGCCAATTAATTAGGTTTGAAATGTAGTGTCTGTTGTAATGTAGGAAACGTGGCTGCCAATATTTGCACAGCAAGATACCACAAACAGCAACCTACATTGGATGCAGCACAAGCATTTTCTCATTAGTTTTCCACCCTCCATAAAATTAAGCTCATCCAGAACTCTGCTACCCATATCCGAAATCACACCAAGTCCCGTTCATCCATCACCCCTGTGCTCGCTGACCTACATTGGTTCCTGGTTGAGCAATGCCTCGATTTAAAAATTCTCATCCTTGTTTTCAAATTGCTCCATGGCCTCGCCCCTCCCTATCTCTGTAACCTCCTCCAGCCCTACAAGCCTCCGAGATATCTGCAGTCCTACAATTCTGGCCTCTTGAGTATTCCCGATTTTAATCACTCAATCATTGACGGCCGTGCCTTCAGCTGCCGAGGCCCTATGTTCTGGAATTCCGTTCTTAAACCTCTCCGCCTCTCTACCTCTCTTTCCTCCTTTAAGACACTCCTTAAGACCAAAACTTTGGTCATCTGCCCTAATGGCCCAGTAATTCCGGGCCCAACGCGTGAGTACGGACGGGGTACTCACGCGTGGGCCCGATGGAAGTGCCGGTTTTCAGCATGCACAGCGCATGCGCGGAAAACCAGCATTTCCTGTCCTCTGAACCAAGGGGTTCAGAGGACGAACGCGCGCGTGCAGGAGTCTGCGCGTGCGCGCTGAAATTCCTTTTTTTCCACAGGTTTGCGCGTGTGTAAGGGCCTCTCCTTTTTACGAATGTAAAAAGGAGACGTAAGGACTTCATCCTTTAAGGTAAGTGATCTATTAATTAAAATTATAACATTTTTTCCACAGCTTTATTGTTTTTAAGGACTTTACAGTAAGGTAAGTGTAGTTTTAGAACCGATTTTAAAAAAAATTATTTTTTTCAAAAATTTGATTAATTGTTTAAAATAGTTTTTTTAAGTTATTTATAGTTTATTTAATTATTGGGATGTTTTTTAAAATTTTATTTAAAGTTAAACTAGTCTTTTGGGCGCCCGTACTTTTCATGAGTTTGACAGTTCTTACCATCAAGCTCGTGAATTAAGTTTCCCCTCCCCTGATTGGCTGCACAGTGCTCACCTGATCCCAGCTGGCACATCGAACTAACTACGCCGCTGGATCAGGTAAACACAGCGCGCCGACATCTGAACCAGGCCAGTTACAGGAATTCCAAGCAGGCCCAGGCTTCAGATGTCGGCGCGCCGGGCGAGTGCACATCGGGGGCTTGCACGTGCAGCAAGCCCCCGAACCTAATTTTTGGGCCAATATCTCTTTATGTGTCTCGGTGTCAAATTTTGTTTGATAACGCTTCTGTGAAGTGCCTTGGGACATTTTACTATGTTAAAGGCGCTATATAAATACAAATTTGTTGTTAGTTGCTAAATTGTAGTTTTGACAGTTATCGTTGCATCTAGTTATGCCCTGCCCACAAACTTTCATTACTCTGTTCAGTAGGTTCTATTTTCTGGGTTTTGGAATTATACTAGGGCCAGAAATGGTTTGGTATAAAATAACTGAACTCTGAAGGTGCTGAAGCTTTAATGGATGGCATCCACATATTTGGAGAGTCAGATATACTTTTAGGGACAGTAATGAGAACTGCCCTGGAGCCAGGACTGAAACTGAACAATGACAAATGTCAGCTGCATGAGCATGGACTGGACACCTCATCACTGGAGACAGAGTGAAATCAGATCCAAGTTGTGTTAAAGTTATTAAGAAACTTCCCGCCCCAGGAGTTATACCAAGTTTTGGGAAGTGCTCTACTATTTGGAACAGTTGCTTTGACATTTTTATTGCACCTAAGTAAAGAACCTAGGTTATCACCAGCATCAGTATTAATATTTTAAGGCACAATGGTGATGTAAGTAGTTATGGTGCAGGAGGTAGTTGCTACAGAAGCATAGAATTAAGCTGTTAATAGTTGCATTTTGCTCCTGAACTTTGACAGAAGCAGAAAACAGGTGTGACCTAATCAGGAATAAGGGTCTTATCGGAGTTATGGGGCTGTGAGAGACCTGCTAGATACTTCTGTGGGTTAGAATCTTTTAGATTATTTATAGACTACAAACTAATCAACAGACAACATTTTTATGAAAACATAACTAAGATGTGGCCCCCATGAGAATTAAGGCAAAAGCAGAGTATATTCCAGGGTAAGAATTTGTAGCTTCTGATACATTATTTAGGACTTCTATTAAACATACAGATGCATCAGATATTGAGCATGAGGCACAAGTCTATGCTGAATCAATTAAGGCCAACAGATCTGAGCAGAAAAGCAATGATGGTAGACAGAAAGCTGCAAATGGCTGTCAGATAGACTATAGGAACATAGGAAGAGGAGGAGGCCATTCAGCCCCTCGAGCCTGTTCCGCCATTCAAAGAGATCATGGCTGATCTGTATCTTAACTCTATCCATCTGCGTTAGCTCAATACCTGAGAAGGATGGCGTAAGCAAATTCAAGATATCATTGATAAAGTGAGAATATAATACTGTGTAAGGATAAATGTCAATAATTAATAATAAAAAGAGAACACTGGAAACACCCAGCAGGTCAGGCAGTATCTGTGGAGAGAGAAACATTTCAGGTTGATGACCTTTCATCAGAACTGGGAGGTGTTAGCGATTAATAGCTTTTAAGCAAGTGCAGAGCCAGGGGAAAGGGGATCTGTGGTTAAGGTCTGTCCCACTTTCTCTCAGACAGCAGGTGCTGGGAATGGAGGATGGCTGCACCAGAACCACTGGAATTGGAGGAGGTGTGGGCTGGTACTTTGGGTGGGGATCCCTTGTTGGTACACGGCTAGCAGCCCTAGGATCTACCTGCCTGTCTTCTGTCACATTTCTGGGCCATGGGAGCCTTCTATTTGCCAGATTTTCCATGCTTTCCTCCTTCTCTGCTATTCCGCTGTATCTATTTACACCTCCTCTGGACCCATCTTTTGTTTTTACACTAGTCTCATTATCACATCTTTTATCAATTAATCACTCACGCCCTCCACCCTCTCACAGACCTCTCCCTTCTGTTAGTTATCTACCTTCTTTTTCCCAGCTTAAAAGCTGTTCATCTCTAACATCTTACAGTTCTGACCATCGACCTGAAACGTTAGGGTGAATTTTAACACCAAAAAATGAGTGGGTTGGTGTCGGGTGGGAGGTTAAAGTGTTAGAAAACTGAATCCCGACACCAACCCGCCTACCTCCGGTTGCAATGGAGGTGGGACGGGGGTGGGGAAGCGGGCAGCCAACCCACTCCCAAGAGGCGGGTCACTCATTTAAATATTATAATGAGGCTGGCGTGCCTCAGATTTAAACACCATTGCAAATGAAACTCTGGCTGGTCAGTTTTCTCAGGCCTCGGGGAACCCACCAGCTAAAGTAAGGCAAGGACTGCTGGATCCAGGAGATAAGTGTTTTTACACTTACCTCCTGGATCCAGCGTCCCTGCTTCACTTACCCCCCGCAATCGGAGACCTCCCACGAGGCTTTGATCCCCCCCATGAGGTCTCCGATTCCCCCCCATGAGGACTCCGACTCTCACCACGCGGCCTCCGATTCCCCCCACCACGAGGCCTCCGATCCCCCAACACGAGGCCTCCGATCCCCCACACGAGGCCGCCGATCCTCACCATGAGGCCTCCGATCCTCACCACGAGGTCTCCGATCCCCCACACGAGGCCTCCGATCCCCCACACGAGGCCTCCGATCCTCACCACGAGGCCTCCGATCCTCACCACGAGGCCTCCGATCCCCCACACGAGGCCTCCGATCCTCACCACGAGGCCTCCGATCCTCACCACGAGGCCTCCGATCCTCACCACGAGGCCTCCGATCCTCACCACGAGGCCTCCGATTCCCCACACAAGGCCTCCGATTCCCCCCACCATGAGGCCTCCGACTCCCCCCACCACGAGGCCTCCGATCCTCACCACGAGGCCTCCGATCCTCACCACGAGGCCTCCGATCCTCACCACGAGGCCTCCGATTCCCCACACAAGGCCTCCGATTCCCCCCACCATGAGGCCTCCGACTCCCCCCACCACGAGGCCTCCGATCCTCACCACGAGGCCTCCGATCCTCACCATGAGACCTCCGACCCTCACCACGAGGCCTCCAATCCTCACCACGAGGCCTCCGATCCTCACCACGAGGCCTCCGATCCCCCCCACGAGGCCTCCGATCCTCACCACGAGGCCTCCGATTCCCCACACAAGGCCTCCGATTCCCCCCACCATGAGGCCTCCGACTCCCCTCACCACGAGGCCTCCGATCCTCACCACGAGGCCTCCGATCCTCACCACGAGTCTTCCGACCCTCACCACGAGGCCTCCGATCCTCACCCCGAGGCCTCCGATCCTCACCACGAGGCCTCCGATCCTCACCACGAGGCCTCCGATCCTCACCACGAGGCCTCCGATCCTCACCACGAGGCCTCCGATCCTCACCACGAGGCCTCCGATCCTCACCACGAGGCCTCCGATCCTCACCACGAGGCCTCCGATTGCCTTCCCAGACTGGCCCCTCCAGCCCCGATGCTCCTCCATTCTCCCGGGTTTCCCGACCGTTTTCCAGCCGCCCCCGCTCCCGACCCTCTTCCAGATTAAAATTCCAACTATTAACTCTGTTTCTCTCTGAACAGGTGCTGCCTGACCTACTGAGTGTTTCCAGCTTTTTCTGTTTTTATTTCAGATTTCCAGGATGCGCAGTATTTTGTTTTGGTGTTAGTAATGAATGATTTGTTAACAACAGAAAATGCTGGAAACACTCAGCAGGTCAGGCAGCATCGAGGAGAGAGAAACAGAGTTAACGTTTTGGGTCGAGGACCCTTTGTCAGGACTGGAAAAGGTTAGAGAAGACAGGTTTTTAAGCAAGTGCTGTGGCAGGGGCAGGGAGGAGGGAAGGAAAGAACAAAAGGAAGGTCTGTGATGGGATGGAAGGCAGGAGTGATTGACTGACAAAAGGGATGATGGTGCAAGGCAGAAGGAGATGGTAATGGAACAAGTTAGGAAACAAAAGATGACTCTAGATGAGATGTAAATGGCAGTGGCAGACTCATCAACAGCTGCCATGTGAGAGAAGAAAGGGAAGAAAAAACAAAATATAGGGGACGAGGTTATGGTCTGAAATTGTTGAACTCAATGTTGAGTCCAGAAGGCTGTAAAGTGCCCAATCGAAAGATGAGGTGCTGTTCCTCGAGCTTCCATTGAGCTTCGTTGGAACAGTGTAAGAGGCCGAGGACAGAGAGGTCAGAGTGGGAGTGGAGTGGAGAATTAAAGTGACAGGCGACCGGAAGCTCAGGG
Organism: Somniosus microcephalus; assembly: GCF_052327205.1. Taxonomy (NCBI): domain Eukaryota; kingdom Metazoa; phylum Chordata; class Chondrichthyes; order Squaliformes; family Somniosidae; genus Somniosus; species Somniosus microcephalus. The sequence continues at coordinate 231,326,654 of NC_140987.1, forward strand.
TCATGCTTACGGACTGAATGGAGGTGTTCTGCAAAGCGGTTGCCCAATCTGCGTTTGGTCTCCCCAATGTAGAGGAGACCGCATCGTGAGCAGCGAATACAGTACACTAAATTGTAAGAAGTACAATAAATTGCTGTTTCACCTGGGAGGGGTGTTTGCGGCTCTGGACAGTGGGAAGGGAGGAGGTAAAAGGGCAGGTGTTGCATCTCCTGTGCTTGCACGGGAAGGTGCTGGGCAAAGGGGAAGGGGTGTTGGGGGTGATAGAGGAGTGGACCAGGGTGTCGTGGGTGGAGCGGTCCCCTCAGAATGCTGAAAGGGGGGCGGGGGAGGGGAATATGTGTTTGCTGGTGTGATCATGCTGGAGGTGACAGAGATGGCGCTACTGTATGAATTATTTGTTAATGTTTCATGACAGGATCATCATCTAATCTACAATGAGGAGCAAGATTGGTGATTGAATCCACAAGTGCCATTAGATGTAGACAAAATGTTAGAAGCAAGCAAAAATATCTATGTCATGGCTAGACATAAGCAAGGACATTGGAGAGAAAATGTCTTCACTTGAGTTTTGTCAGGCCAATAAACTATATCAAAAGAATAATAATTGAGAACCACATCATTATTAGAGTGATCTTTGCAGAATATTGCCAGTGGTCTTTGTGAGGTTAGGGGACAGAAGCGATGTGCAATTGTAGAAAATACGGGGGGTGTTTTTGGTGTCATGGGGTTATTGTCTCTGGCCAGTCAGAAGTATCTGAGCTGCTCCAGAGCCCCGTGCCCATTTCGAATCGCACCCCTTTTCTGGTTCTGACCGGTGGACTTATTTCAGTAGCGATGTAGACAAAGCGAGACTCGTGGTTGTGTGCAAAGAAAACCAGTATTTATTGAAAATAAGAATAAAATGAAAATAACGATGAATACAGCACTCTTTTACTTAATACAGCACAACTTTGCTTAATACAGCACACCTTTGCTTAATACAGCACACCTTTGCTTAATACAGCACACCTTTGCTTAATACAGCACAACTTTGCTTAATACAGCACACCTTTGCTTAATACAGCACACCTTTGCTTAATACAGCATACTTTTGCTTATACAGCACACTTTTGCTTAATACAGCACACTTTTACTTAGTACAGCACACTTTTGCTTAATACAGCACACCTTTGCTTAATACAGCACACTTTTGCTTAATACAGCACACTTTTGCTTAATACAGCATACTTTTACTTAATAGGGGAGGAGAAACGGACACATCGAGGGAAAATTGACTAAAATTACAATTTAACAAAATCCCCCTTTAATTCCCACCCCTAATACCTATCTAGGTTGCCTTGTAAAGGGTCAGAAAGTTTTATGCTCACCAGTAAATGCCTGCTCCATGCCCCTGCAGTCTGTTTTAGATTCTTCACTGCCCCGAAGTAGAGATACCCCAGTAATTCCAAAGTAACTGCTGGTATTCCACTTCTTTGGGCGGGCTGTTGAGCTGTTCCCCTTTGTAGGCAGGGCATGGAGGCGAGGCGGCAGAGAGAGAGAGAATGGCTTCCTGAGGGGCTATCTTTATACCCCATTGGGAGCCGTTGTCTTTGCGCCCAAATCTGGATGTATCTGGGCTATACAAAAGGGACCGAACTGTCCCCATTGACTGTAATGGGTTTGAATGTGTTACCCATTCATTTTAACTGGTTTGCGACCAGTTTGAAATGTCTCACTGAATCCTTAAGTGTTCAGTCAACAGCACTCAAGTGCTTTGTAAACAATCCATTGTCCTGTGGTCACCGCCCAACCGCAACTGATTGACAGCTTTAAGTACTTAAGCCCTTAATTCAACATTGTAGTGGGCTTATAAACAAACAACCCTTTGTCCTGTGAGTGAAACTTCCTAAACTGCAGTTGATTGAGAGTTTCAAGTACTTCAACATATTCACACAGGCTTGTGTTTTCAAATCCTTTTGTCAGCCAGTGATGGGAGATATTCAGGCAGGCTGCCTTTGTCTTCTGCTATGAGGCCTGACAGCCATTTTGATACCCTGGGCTTTTAAGGTATATTCCACCCAGGTTTTCTTTAATCAAAAAATAATCTTCGGGGGCTGTAGAAATTTTCTGAAATTCTTGCGAACCTTACAGTCCCCCATCGGATACTAAAACTTGCTTGTAGTATCCTGTTTAAAGGTGAGCAATAATTTCTGACCCCCACAAACAACCTTCCTTCATACTTATCTATATCTATCTCTGATCCCCTGACACCTCCATCTCCCCTACCCAGAGAGAATCGCAGTACATGGTAGGTATCTATCAATAGAAAAACATGATTCGTTACAATAATTCAAACATGGAGGGGGTCCAATGCCCCTGCTTCACTGAGTATTTACAATAATTCAAGCATGGAGGGGGACCAATGCCCCTGCACCATTTGTGACATAGTTTTAACATGATACAACATCTTTAATGTGATTACCACCAAGCCAAAACATATCTGTTAAAAATACAAACGGAAGAAAATGAGCTTCCTTTTTTTATAATGCAATTGTCTGACGCTTTAATAAATGGCACCATTCTTCAGCCAAAAATGTATTTCAAACTTCCACAATCTATGAACAGAACAATTCACAGGCATATGCAATGTGTTCACTTGACTCTAAACAAGTAGTACAATCTCACAGTTAGGAACTAAATTTGCACATTATTTCCTTTGGAGTTGGAACCAGTACATAATACAAAATATAAAATAATTAACAAGCTTTTGTAAACTCTTGATCTTAATCTGGATTTCCATCAACAGTTTAATAGCTGTGGGCAGCTGCCTCCTGCGTGGGTTAGGGGTGCTCCCTTCCCTGAGCTTCCAAAGACACGATGGTCCTCTGCACCTCCTGAAACTCTGAAAAAGACTTAAAAAAAATACATCTAGCCAAGTTCCCTGGCTCGGGGGAATGCGATCGGGGCCCGCGACCTTGGCTCACATAGACAACACTCTGGAACGGTACCATACTTAAAACTTATACTCTAATAATTAACACTACCGAATTGCAATATAAAATTTAAATTAACACATTCTAACTTAATCCTCTATACACGTTACTTGAACAAAGCTATATACAAGTGCCGCCCATCTCCGGGCAGCCAGCCTAATCCCTGTTTGGACTGTTACAGGCTACTCCCTGTGCCGTGTCTGGACTGGTCCCAACTTTGGTCCCTCGCAGCTTATGGCTGCTGGTTGGGGACTTCTGTCTTTTGGCTTCTCCCTGACTCGGGAGACCACCCTATTCCACTGGAAAGTGGGTGACCATACTTTCTTAGGCTGGGGTACCTGAAGAGACCTCCTAGGGAGTGTCGCTGGTGGGGCTACCCTGGCGAGCGGACCCTAAGCTTGGGTCACAGTCCTTGTTGGCTGGGGACCTTCTCCCTCGGGTCCCTCCCTTCCCAAACCTGGGCTGGGGACAGGCAATCCCTTGCCACTGGCTGCCAGTGGCTGAGAGTCTTCCCCTTCAGGTCTAATACCTGGTTCAGGCTCCTCCCCGGAGTCCCATAAGAGAGGGGGAATCGCTCGGGCCAAGTGCTGGGGAACTTCTCCTCTCACGCATGCGACTGCGCCTGCGTGTGCAGTCTGTGTGTGTGTACGCGCTGCAGGCTGAGGATTTCTAATCTCAGGTACAATCCCAGCTGCCTGTTTCCCTGCCTCCAGCTTAAACAATTTGCATTGTTTAATATAGCTAGCAGCCTGCCAGTAACACTGTTCTGAACTCTTTTCCCTTACCAGGGCAGCCTTAAAGGCGGAATCTTAAGGGGCTTGGACCTGCTTTTGGTCTGGGGCCAAAACTATCCCCTGTGTGCCTCCCTTGTCCCAGATTGCTGCTATCGGGCATGCTCTAGAGGGGTCCCAGAACTCTCCTTCCCTGTCCCCCTGCTTAAACAACTTACACTGGTCATGAATGGCTCCTCCCCTAACACAAGCCACAGCGCCTGCCTGTGCAACCTGTGAGCTTGTACCTGCTGCGGGCTGAGGATTTCTGACCTCAGGTTCAATCCCAGCTGCCTGTTTCCCTGTGGGTCCCATTAAGCTAAATGGGACCTTGTTAGACCGGGGTACGTTGGTCAGGTCTTCCGAGTGGACCACCATGCTGGAAGCTCCAGTGTCCACCGAATACCTCCCCTGCACCGTCTTCACCCCCATCTTATCATAGGGCCTGCTCCCCTCAGCATTTTCACGGGGACACAGGTCGACAGGCTGTGCTGGCTCTAGTCATTGCTGGAAGTGGGATGGGGCAGATGGGGTCAAAGCACCGGTGGTGGCAGCTACTCTCCCCTGGCCAGTCAGAAGAGACCGTAGGGACTGTAAAAATGACTCGATCGCAGCGAGAGGGATATCTGGCCCTGCCTTTTGGGCTGGGGCTGTGGGATCCTTTCCCTTGATATCCGTCCAGGGATTCTTACAGTCTTTTCTCCAGTGACCGTCTTTCCCGCACCCATAACAATGTAACCTAGTCTGGGAGGGACGGTTCCCCTCCTGGTGCCACTCTTTCTTACACTGGTTCCCAGGTTTAACCTCATGGACTTTTCCCTTGGGTTGGGACGCTTCAATAAACCTCATGTTTCTAAAGGCTAATGTGAGCTGGCGGATCACTGCTTCTTCGGTGGTCTGGGGGTCAAACCAAGCCACGACCTGGGCTTGGATTTGGGGTAGGCTGTTTGTCATAAGACAATGGAGCCAGTGAGTCAATTGGATTGGGTTCAGTGCTGCCCGCCCTGGCATTCCCGGGCATGCGCTCCGGTAGACTGGCCACAGCCTGTCTGCGAATGCCTGCGGGGACTCCCCTGGGAGCTGCACTGTTCTTTCTACCCGGGCAAATGGACTACCATCATTGAGTCCCATGGCCTCCAATATCTCATTCTTCAGATCCTCATAAACCTTCTGCCCCCTTTTGCACTCACCAGATAGGGCCTAGAGGAGATCGCCTCCCAGGGAAAACAGCAGCATTTTTGCTTGCTCTGCGTCATCGCAGTCATTAACACAAGCTGCTTGTTCTATCTCCCTGAAGTGCAGTGAGGGGTCTCCCTTTTTAGCGAGCTTGGGGATGTGGCTAGCCATGTCTCTGAGCTGGTGGGTGCCATACGGCACCACAAACTGATTCAGGATGGCCCCTGGGTCATCTTCATCAATGGGCGGACCGTACCTCCATTGTCGGAGGGGGTACACTGGTCCTGGTCCCGGCCTATCTAGCAGGGCCTGCTGTGCTTCCTCTACCACCTCATCCTCCACCCCCCTTTGCTGCAAGAGCTTCTGAAAGCTTGGAGCTGTGGGTGGCGGTCATAGGACCTCTGATTCCCTGACCAACTTTGTTCTGGGTGTTGCATGTGGGACGGTTCTATTTGGGTTGCCAGTAAAATCTGACTGACCTGCCTTGGGGCTGATAAGACATATCATCCCCTTTGCCCTCTTTAAAGCCATATTCAAGCTTTCTATCTCTTCCCTACAGGGGCCATTAACTGCTTCCTCAAACCCTTGGTCGCAGGCCAGCTTATACGCTGCCTTTACCTCCGTAACCGTTTCCTCCTGCTCTTTTACTTCTTGTATGAGGCGGGCATTCTCCTCCCGCACCCTCATCTGCAACTAGGCACTTCAGGTACTCTAATTCATACCTCGTGTGGCTTTTGCCCTCACTAAGCTGGTCCACCAGGCGCTCTATCTTGGCCTGGTATTCTTCAGTCTCCATTTCCCTATTCCAACTCTCTGCTTTAACTTCCCTAAGCTTGCGGGAACCTAACCACAAACAGATCAGTGGGATAACAAGAAAACCAATAAATGCTGCTCTCTCCAGACCCAGAGCACCATCTGCTACATCGCATACTGTTGCTGACGGTCCTGCTGTGGTTGCCATTTTGTAGAAAATATGGGGGGTGTTTTTGGTGTAATGAGGTTATTGTCTCTGGCCAGTCAGAAGTATCTGAGCTGCTTCAGAGTCCCGTGCGGTTTCTAATCGCTCCCCTTTTCTGGTTCTGACCGCCAGACTTATTTCAGTAGCGATGTAGACAAAACGAGACTCGTGGTTGGGTGCAAAGAAGACCAGTATTTATTGAAAATAAGAATAAATTGAAAATAATGATGAATACAGCACTTTTTTACTTAATACAGCACACCTTTGCTTAATACAGCACACCTTTGCTTAATATAGCACACCTTTGCTTGATACAGCACACCTTTGCTTAATACAGCACACTTTTGCTTAATACAGCACACTTTTACTTAGTACAGCACACCTTTGCTTAATACAGCACACCTTTGCTTAATACAGCAAACTTTTGCTTAATACAGCACACTTTTGCTTAATACAGCTCACTTTTACTTAATAGGGGAGGAGAAATGGACACATCGAGGGAATATTGACTAAAATTTCAATTTAACAAAGTCCCCCTTTAATTCCCACCCCTAAGACCTGTCTAGGTTGCCTTGTAAAGAGTCAGAAAGTTTTATGCTCACCAGTAAACACCTGCTCCATGCCCCTGCGGTCTGTCTTGGATTCTTCACTGCCCCGAAGTAGAGATACCCCAGTAATTCAAAAGTAACTGCTGGTATTCCACTTCTTTGATCGGGCTGCTGAGCTGTTCCCCTTTGTAGGCAGGGCACAGAGGCGAGGCAGCAGAGAGAGAGAGAATGGCTTCCTGAGGGGCTATCTTTATACCCCATTGGGAGCCGTTGCCTTCGCGCCCAAATCTGGATGTATCTCGGCTATACAAAAGGGACCGAACTGTCCCCATTGACTGTAATGGGTTTGAATGTGTTACCCATTCATTTTAACTGGTTTGCGACCAGTTTGAATTGTCTCACTGAATCCTTAAGTGTTCAGTCAACAGCACTCAAGTGCTTTGTAAACAATCCGTCGTCCTGCGGTCACTGCCCAACCGCAACTGATTGACAGCTTTAAGTACTTAAGCCCTTGAGTCAATATTGTAGAGGGCTTATAAACAAACAACCCTTTGTCCTGTGAGTGAAACTTCCTAAACTGCAGTTGATTGACAGTTTCAACTGCTTCAACATATTCACACAGGCTGGTTTTTTCAAATCCTTTTGTCAGCCAGCGATGGGAGATATTCAGGCAGGCTGCCTTTGTCTTCTGCCACGAGGCCTGACAGCCATTTTGATACCCTGGGTTTTTAAGGTATATTCCACCCAGGTTTTCTTTAATCAAAAAATAATCTTCGGGGGCTGTAGAAATTTTCTGAAATTCTTGCGAACCTTACACAATCATCAACTATTATTCCAGATTTCTTCAATTTGTTCACTTGTCAGATCTAACAAGCCAACGCATTATTAGGAAACTTAAGAATTTGTTGGAACATTGTTTATGGCTGTTGAATCTGAGGTGTTCAGAGCTGAACATATCTTTCTATATACCACTACCATATCTCGTGATCCCCAAGCTAATGGAGTGAGTGAGAAGGCAGTATAAATTGCAAAAGCAATTCTGAAATAAGAGAATTATTTCCTGATCTTATTCAGTCACAGAGCTTCACTAACTGTAGCAATAGGTAAAATAATCCGATACTGAACAAAAATCTGAAGCCAACTGCCAAGTTGATAAAACAGCCTGACAAAAAATGTACCTACAAACATTTTTTAACCAGCAACACTCTGTTACAATATTGATGGTGAGGTAAGGGGTAAGCTTGACAGGGTAAAGGGAGAGTGAAATCCTATCACAATAAAAATCAGGGCAGGATTCCTGGCTTGTATGTTGTGTATATGTCTAATGGAACTATCCACAGGAACCAGAGACAACTGCAATTCATTTCATGTTCAGCGGATAGTTACATCGAGATTTCTAAGCTACGAGTGAGTTACCACCATGACCAGTTGAATACAAGCCTGAAGATCCTACCACTCAGCTGTCATGTCCGACTCTGCAGGTGGTAGCGTTGTGTCACCAGCATAATAAATGCATCAAAGCTTGAAATGAATACTTCCTAGGACAGGATTGTGAGAGAAGCAATTTGCTATGGTGACAATGATTAGCTAATAACAGCAAACTACCACAGCGGCAGAATCATCTCCTTTGGAGTCTGACCAAAGGCAGCATATACCGGAGTCCCATTAGAATGTGTTTGTTTCATCAGCTCAAAAGAAAGGAGACATAATGAGATGCTGCAATCAAAAGTCATCCCCTTCCCCTTAAAAGTGTCATGTGACAGAGAAAGGAAGATGCTGGGAACGTCCTGGAAAGAGTCTGCATGTCAGCTTGTAGAGTGGGAACACAATGTTGTGCAGTTGTGCTTGTTAATTAGTTCAAAGGAAGATAAAACCCTATCTAGTTACATGAAAAATATGCCATTTGCATTGTTTAAAGCATAATGTTATGCTCCTCCAGCAAAGATATGCATATAAACCCAAGTGTTAACATCATTTGATTCAAACTTGTTCACAAAGGCATATTTAATTTGTTATATACAGCCTTGCACCTGTCTTCAACAGTCCCGTTGTGCATTTTGGATATTTTATTGGTTGTATTATTTTTGTGGATGCCCTGGTTTGAAGTTGGCGTGGCTATTTATGTAGTGTGGGGGTGGCATTCTTTTTTGGTGCTGGAACATTTCAAATTGAATATGTTTCAAAACCTGACAACTTAAGACATCATTTAAGATTCAGCCAATTACTGATGGAGGCATCCAACTAATCATAGAATCATACAGCACAGAAGATGGCCATTCAGCCCATCGTGTCTGTGACAGCTCTTTGAAGATTTCCCTTTAGCCCTGCAAATTTCTCCTTTTTAAATATATATCCAATTCCCTTTTGCAATGGCTTCTCTTCCCACTCCTGAACCATTACCTCTGGTGTCTTCCAAGGATCTACCCTTGGCCCCTTCCTATTTCTCATCTACATGCTGCCCCTTGGTAACATCATCTGAAAATAACATGTCAAGTTTCATATGTACACTGACAACACCAAGCTCTGCCTCACCACCACCTCTCTCGACCCCTCCATTGTCTCTAAACTGTCAGACTGCTTATCCAACATCCAGTACTGGATCTGCAGAAATTTCCTCCAGCTAAATATTAGGAAGGCATTTAGTTAAATCCGAAACTAGGGTCTTAAATCTAAACAAAGCAAACTATATAGGTATGAGGGGCGAGTTGGCTGAGGTAGATTGGGAAACTACATTAAAAGGTATGATGGTAAACAAGCAATGGCTAGCAATTAAAGAATTAATACATAATTTACAACAAATATACATTCCTTGAAGGCACAAAAACCCCACAGGAAAAAGGTCTCACCGTGGCTAACCAGAGAAGTTAAAGATAGTATGAGACCAAAGGAAGAAGCTTATAATGTTGTCAAAAAGAGAAGTAAGCCTGAAGATTGGGAGGATTTTAGAATTCAACAAAGGAGGACCAAGAAATTGATAAAGAAAGGGAAAATAGAACATGAGAGTAAACTCGCGAGAGACATAAAAACAGATTGTAAAAGCTTCTATAGGTGTGTAAAAAGGAAAAGATTAGCAAAAGTAAATGTGGGTCCCTTACAGGCTGAGAGAGGAGAAATTATAATGGGGAATAAGGAAATGGTGGAGAAATTAAATAAATACTTTGTGCCTGTCTTCACAAAAGAAGATGCAAGAAACCTCAAGGAATAGTGGAGAACCAAGGGCGTAGCGAGAATGAGGAACTGAAAGAAATTAGTATTAGTAAAAAAAAGTACTGGAGAGATTAATGGGACTGAAAGCTGATAACTCCCCTGGACCTGATGGCCTACTTCCTAGGGTTTTGAAAGAGGTGGCTATAGAGATAATGGATGCATTGGTTGTCATCTTCCAAAATTCCATTGATTCTAGAACGGCTCCCGCAGATTGGAAGGTGGCAAATGTAACTCCACTATTTAAGAAAGGAGGGAGAGAGAAAACGGGGAACTACAGATCAGTTAGTCTGACATCAGTAATAAGGAAAATGCTAGAATCTATTATTAAGGACATGGTAACAGGCTACTTAGAAAATAATAATAGGATTGGGCAGAGTCAAGACGGATTTATGAAAGGGAAATCAGGTTTGACGAATCTGTTAGAGTTTTTTGAGGTTGTAACTAACAGAATAGATAAGGGGGAACCAGTGGATGTGATGTATTGGGATTTTCAGAAGGCATTCGATAGGGTGCCACAGAAGAGGTTATTAAACAAAATTAGGGCTCATGGGATTGTGGGTAATATACTAGTATGGATTGAGGATTGGCTAACGGACAGAAAACAGAGAGTAGGAATAAACGGGTCATTTTTGGGTTGGCAGGCTGTAACTAGTGGGGTAGCGCAAGAATTAGTGCTTGGGCCTCAGCTAATCACAATCTATATCAATGATTTGGATGAGAGACCAAATGCAATATATCCAAGTTTGTTGATGATACAAAGCTAGGTGGGAATGTAAGTTATGAGGAGGATGCAAAGAGGCTTCAAGAGAATATAGACAGGCTGAGTGAGTGGGCAAGAATATGGCAAATGGAATATAACGTGGAGAAATGTGAAGTTATCCACTTTGGTAGGAATAACAGAAAAGCAAAGTATTTCTTAAATGGTGAGAGATTGGGAAATGTTGGTGTTCAGAGGGACCTGGGTGTCCTTGTATATGAATTGCTGCAAGTTAACATAGAGGTACAGCAAGCAATTAAGAAATCAAATGGTATGTTGGCCTTTATTACAAGAGGATTTGAGTATAAGAGTAAAGACGTTTTACTGCAATTTTATAGGGCCCTGGAGTATTGTGTACTGTTTTGGTCTCCTTACCTAAGGAAGGATATTCTTGCCAGCGAGGGATTGCAATGAAGGTTCACCAGACTGATTTCTGGGATGGGGGAGATTGTCATATGAGGAGAGATTGAGTAGACTAGGCCTATATTCTCTGGAGTTTAGAAGAATGAGAGGTGATCTCATTGAAACATACAAAATTCTTACAGGGCTTGACAGGGTAGATGCAGGGAGGATGTTTCCCCTGGCTGGGGAGCCTAGAACCAGGTGTCACAGCCTCAGAATAAGGGATCGGCCATTTAGGACTGAGGGGAGGAGAAATTTCTTCACTCAAACGATGGTGAATCTTTGGAATTCTCTATCCCAGAGGGCTGTGGAGGTTCAGCCATTGAGTAAATTCAAGCCAGAGATCGATAGATTTTTGGATATTAAGGGAACCAAGGGATATGGGGATAGTGCAGGAATGTGGAATTGAGGTTGAAGATCAGCCATGATCTTATTGAATGATTGAGCAGGCTCGAGGGGCCGAATGGCCTACTCCTGCTCCTATTTCTTATGTTCTTATGTTAACATGCCATCATGTAACTACTGCTGTGGGTATGGTAGTGGTTATATCACTAGTAATCCAGATGCCTAGACTAATAACCCAGATGAATATGAGTTCATAATCCCACCATGGCAGTTTAAGAATTTGAATTGTTAAAAATCTGGAAATAAAAAGCTGGTTACAGTATAGTTGACCATGAAGCTTGTCAGATTGTTGTAAAAACCTAACTGATTCACTAATATCCTTTGGGAAGGAAACCTGCTGTTCTTATCTGGTCTAGCCTATGCTGGAAATCCGAAATAACAACAGAAAATGCTGGAAAAACTCAGCAGACCAGGCAACATCCATGGAGAGAGAAATAATGTCAACGTTTCGGGTCAAAACCCTTCTACAGAAGGGTTTCGACCCAAAACGTTGACTCTCTTTCTCTCTCCACGGATGTTGCCTGGCCTGCTGAGTTTTTCCAGCATTTTCTGTTGGTCTAGCCTATATGTGACTCCAGTCCCACACCAAAGGTAATGATCTCTGAAGTGGCCTAGCAAGCCACTCAGTTGTAACAAACTGCTACCAGCGGTTCAAGAAGAAAGTCCACTACCTACTTCTCAGGGCAACTTGAGATGGGCAGTGACAACCACATCCCGAGAATGACTAAGTAAAATAATTAATGAATTTGTGACTTAGCAATTTTAATTTTTGATGCTTCTACACATGTGCTCGAGTAATGCTCGAGTCTGTCAGCCCAACATTACTTTGAGCAGGTATCATAATATATCGATACTGACAATATGTGGTTACAAACAGAAAACTGAACCTGTTCATTCTTTGTCACTTGTACTTTCTCTGTTTGCCACTTGATGGCAATGACAATCCATGAAGAGAGATCAAACTTAAAACTGCTTCAGCACACTGGCAGAAAGGCTGTAACAATCTCAGTTAACTCTGTAAATGTCTATTAGTTAAATAGCAAATCACAGCGACAAGATCGCAAAACTTGTGCCAGCAGTGTCTGCGTAGTTACAGTGAAAACTTTTATTAGAGATTACAGAAAACCTGGTTTGAGATTTTTTTAATTTGTTCTCGGGATGTGGGTGTCGCTGGGAAGGCCACATTTATTGCCTATTGCCTCGTTGCCCTGAGAAGATGTTAGTGAGCCTTGAGTAGCTGCAGTCCTTGTGCTCCATGGCCTTAGGTAGGGCATCACACGCTTTTGACCCAGCAATGATTTAGGAATGGCGCTGTATGTCCAAGTCAGCACGGTGTGTGGCTCGGAGGGAAACTGGGAGGTGATGCTATTCAAATGACACTGCTGCTCTTGTCCTGTTTTCGTTGTCTGTTGGATCATTTTGGGAGGATGTTACAATGAAACATTTACAGGTACCACCAAAAAACAGAACGTGATATTTTTCGGCATGGGAAGTTAGAAGTTCATGTACAAATGCTTACTATGCTTTTACTACATTCCTGTGTACGCTATTTGTGCACATGTGTGTAAGGGGTTTTCGATCGCAGAGGTTTCTCTCTCTAGAGGCCTCTCTTCCTTGCACAGTAAAACCTTGAGTGGTTCGACCCACTCGCCCCTTAGGTTCTAGACACTGGACTTGGATGCAGGAACTACAATGTAGAGAATACTCGACAGGCCAGGTTTAATGGAAACAAAATGAAATTTTATTGCATAGAGAAAAAACACATCAAATGCAAGTCAATAAAAGGGTACATGTGAGGGAAAAACAAATTCATAATATATTACTAACTGAGATAGATACAGGCATATTATACTTTACAAAAGTCATCATGAAATGGGGAAACACACAGAACATCGAGGGACAACAACTCATTACCCCTTATGATATGATTTGGTTGGGATTACGGAAACGTGGCTCAAGGATGGCCAAGACTGGGAACTCAACATCCAGGGGTATTCGATATTCAGGAAAGATAGGCAAAAAGGAAAGGGAGGTGGGGTAGCATTACTGGTTAAAGAAGGGATTAATACAATTGTAATGAAGGATATTAGCTCTGTATGGGTAGAATTGAGAAATACTAAGGGGAAAAAAACATTAGTGGGAGTGGTATATAGACCTCCCAACAGTAAGGCAGAGGTAGGGGATGGCATTAAAAGGGAAATTAAAGAAGCGTGCAATAAGGGCAGAGCAGTCATCATGGGTGACTTTAATCTACATATAGATTGGGCCAACCAAATTAGTAACAACACTGTGGAGGAGGAATTCCTGGAGTGTGTACGGGATGGTTTCCTGGACCAATATGTCGAGGAACCAACCAGAGATCAGGCCATCTTAGACTGGGTATTATGTAACAAGAAAGGATTAATTAGCAATCTTGTTGTACGAGGCCCCTTGGGTCTGAGCGATCATAATATGATCAAATTCTTAATTAAGATGGAGAATGAAGTAGTTGACTCAGAGACTAGGGTCCTCAATTTAAATAAAGGAAACTACGATGGTCTGAGGAGCGAGTTGGGTAGGGTTGATTGGGGAATGGCACTCAAAGGGTTGACGGTGGATAGGCAATGGCTAACATTCAAAGACTAAATGGATGAGCTACAGAATTTCTTCTTCCCAGTTTGGCATAAAAATAAAACAAAAAAGGTGACTCAACCGTGGCTAACAAGGGAAATTATGGATAGCATAAGATCCAAGGAGACAACATATAAATTGGCCAGAAAAAGCAATAATCCTGAGGATTGGGAGCAGTTTAGGATTCAACAAAGGAGGACAAAGGGATTAATTAAGAAAGGGAAAATAGAATATGAGAGTAAGCTATCAGGGAACATAAAAACTGACTGTAAAAGCTTTTATAGATATGTGAAGAGAAAAAGATTGGTGAAGTCAAGCGTAGGTCCCTTACAGTCAGAATCAGGGGAATTTATAATGGGAAACAAAGAAATGGCAGACCAACTAAATTCATACTTTGTTTCTGCCTTCACAAAGGAGGACACAAATAACCTCCCAGAGATGCCGGGGAACATAGGGCCTGATGAAAGGGTGGAACTGAAAGAAACCAGTATTTGTAGGGAAATGGTGTTAGGAAAACTGATGGGACTGAAGGCCGATAAATCCCCAGGGTGTAATAATCTACATCCCAGGGTACTTAAGGAAGTGGCCCTAGAAATAGTAGATGCATTGCTGGTCATCTTCCAGAACTCGATAGACTCTGGAACAGTACCCATGGATTGGAGGGTAGCTAATGTTACCCCACTATTCAAAAAAGGTGGTAGAGAAAAAGCAGGGAATTATAGACCAGTAAGCCTGACATCGGTAGTGGGGAAAATGCTAGAATCTATTATAAAAGATGTAATAGAGCACTTGGTAAGCAGTGACAGGATCGGACAATGTCAACATGGATTTACAAAAGGTAAATCATGCTTGACTAATCTACTGGAATTTTTTGAGGATGTAACTGGTAAAATATATAAGGGAGAACCAGTGGATGTGATGTATTTGGACTTTCAGAAGGCTTTCGATAAGGTCCCACATAAGAGATTAGTGTGCAAAATTAAGGCACATGGGATTGGGGGCAAGGTATTGACTTGGATAGAGAACTGGTTGACGGACAGAAAGCAAAGAGTTGGAATAAACGGGTCGTTTTCCGAGTGGCAGGCAGTGACTAGTGGGGTACCACAAGGATCGGTCCTAGGACCCCAGCTGTTCACAATATATATTAATGATCTGGACGAGGGAATTGGATGTAATATCTCCAAATTTGCAGATGACACAAAGCTGGGTGGGAGGGCAAGCTGTGAGGAGGATGTCGTGAAACTCCAGTACGATTTGGACAGATTGTGTGATTGGGCAGAAACATGGCAAATGCACTATAATGTGGATAAATGTGAGGTTATCCACTTTGGTGGCAAAAACAGGAAGGCAGATTATTATTTGAATGGCAATAGACTGGGAGAAGGGGAAGTGCAAAGAGACCTGGGTGTTCTTGTGCACCAGTCGCTGAAGGTAAGCATGCAGGTGCAGCAGGCGGTTAAGAAGGCAAATGGTATGTTGGCCTTCGTAGCAAGAGGGGTCGAGTACAGGAACAAGGATGTCTTGCTACAGTTGTACAGGGCATTGATGAGACCGCACCTTGAGTGTTGTGTGCAGTTTTGGTCACCTTACCTGAGGAAGGACGTTCTTGCCATGGAAGGAGTGCAGCGAAGATTCACCAGGCTGATACCTGGGATGGCAGGAATGACGTATGAGGAGAGATTGTGTCGATTGGGATTATACTCACTGGAGTTTAGAAGATTGAGAGGGGATCTCATCGAAACCTATAAAATTCTGTCAGGCTTGGACAGACTAGATGCAGGAAGGATGTTTATGATGGCCGGGGAGCCCAGAACCAGGGGTCATAGTCTAAGGATAAGGGGTAAGCCATTTAGGACTGAAATGAGGAGGAATTTCTTCACCCAGAGAGTGGTGAACCTGTGGAATTCTCTGCCACAGAGGGCGGTGGAGGCCAGTTCACTAAATATATTCAAAAAAGAGTTGGATATATTTCTTAAGGTTAAAGGTATCAAGGGATATGGGGAGAAGGCAGGGACAGGGTACTGAATTTGGATGATCAGCCATGATCTCATTGAATGGCGGAGCAGGCTCGAAGGGCCGAATGGCCTACTCCTGCTCCTATCTTCTATGTTTCTATGTTTCTAAATGCCCACCCCCTAAGCCTAGCTAGATCAGATTGTGAGGGGCCAGAAACATGCTCACCAATCCATTTGGAAAGTATAGAGTTTTGAAACAGGTCTGCATTTTGATCCTTTCAGGCACCCTGTCTCCACATGGTCAGCGCTGCGGGCTGCGACACTCTTTCTTCTTCCTCGAGGTGAAGGTCACGGACAGGCTGGACACTGGCAGGCCTGGATGTCAGCGGGGACGGCGACCACCTGTTTGACCATGGTTGAAGAGGTCTCTTCGCAGAGTCTAGCTGATGGCCATTTTCAGCTAGATTTCTTCTGCAGGGCTGCTGTCCTTTGTCTCGTCAACGGCCCGGGGTTTGTCGATGATCTCCCGATGGTTACCCCGGGGCGGGATGCAGACTCGAATCACCTTCTTGGTCTCTGGATCGACGTTCCTCCACGGCTCTCAAAACGACAAGCTCAAAAGCGCGTCTCGCTGATCGCTACCGATGGCTACCCGGGACTCCAGTTATACTTCTCAAAGAAGCCTTTATCTCCCACCAAATCAAGGTTAGTCTTTTTTTAACGTTTGGCGGGCATGTATCACAACGGGATATAGTTATTACATTTTAACTGCTTTCGGGATGGCCAGTGATGGCCATCTCTGGTCTGGAATGACCTTGTATTGTTTTGAATGTCTTCTTGATGTCTTTAATGGGTCTTTGATGCTCCCCTTATGAATATAAAACTGTTTCCCTTTGTCTGGGTAAACATTTAGATGGCCTTTATCTACAGGCCAATCTGACTGGATCTGCATCCAATCCATATGTATGCGGTTGTGTCTGGTTTCGTTTTCACCGAAATGGCCTTCCAGAACTTAGTGTGGGCTGAATCCACAAAGGCTGTCTGGGGACTGCAGGAACCATTTTAAAGTGTCCCGAAAGCTAGTCACGGGGTCTGGTGGCCATTTTGTGTGTCCCTTTTTCTGGGCTTCTTTTAAAACAGTCTTTTAAAAGTAAAGGCCTCTTCTGCCAAAGGACCCTTATCTGACAATATTAATTTTGCGAATCTTACATGTGCTAACCCACAGGTAAAAGGCACCTGTGTATAAATAGCACACACAGGAATGTCGTGTGAATGTGCACATTCCCGTGTATCCTTGGGTGTTTCGGGCCCCAGTTTGGGGGTCGTGTCTCATTGCTCCTTGTGACATGGTTAAGAATCCCATAGGAGTTTTAATTTATTCAACAATATTCTACTTGATTTGTTCTGAGGTCTTTAAGTCTTTTTAGCAGATGTCCCAGAGGATACAAGAATGTGTTAGCAAGTATAAATTATTGACTATGCGATGGGGTGTGATGATTACTTAAGAAGTTGGATAAAGTTGGTGATGCAATTTAAATACACGGATGTGTAGGAAGTAACGAATTCCAACGAATAACGGAGATCGACACTAGAGAACAACTAAACAAGTCTTTACTCAACGGAGATGCCATGAGGACTGCCTGGGCAGCCCCGTGGTTTGCGATGTGACGTCATCTCGTTTGCCCGCGTTTTCCCGCGCTCTTAAAGGGGCCACGCCCCGTATATGCAAACTCTATATACAAAACACAGTAATGCCTAACACAATGGTACAGGTTTAGGCTGGTGTTAGAACATCGTTAAAGAGAATTAAATACAGTTAGCCAGAGTCATTCAGTGGTTCTGCCACAGATGCATAGATTTGAATAGCAAAGTTTTAAAATATAACCAAACACAACTCACAGGCTGTGCTGAGGCTGCTGAGTTCCTGAGGCCCAACTCAGAAGGTTGTGTGAGCTCAAGCCTCAGGGATGTTCATTGGTGGCACCTGCTTGGCTCGTCAGCGGTCCAGTACCTCAGTGCAGCAACAAACCACTTGGTGTTCTCGTCTGTGATTTGCTACATGTCCAATCCCCAATCCCAGTCAGGACCAAGGGGGAGAATTGGCAAGAGAAGCCAAGTGCTTTCAAAGGAGGTAAATGGGAAAGAACAAAATGGCAGCTCGGGCTGCTCTAATGCATCTTGTGGGCTGGTTCCAAGTTGCTGTTAGTAGACACTGTGCCTGACTGCCTTCTAATTTATGAACTGGCGTGTGGGTGTGTGACAGAAATGACAGACAATCTAACAAACTGCAGTAAAATCATTGAAGAAAATAATAATAAATGAGAACGCACCCACCTCAGTTGAATGCAATTGATCAATTCTTTACCAGATTGCTGGAGAGTGGGCCATATGGAAGCAACAGCTTCCATCACAGAGGAGAAAGCCTGCCCTTTGATGTGCCTGTCTGTGGCTGGAGCTCATGCAGCCTGATCACAGAGTGCACTGACAGCACCTGCAGCGAATCCCTAATTGCCTCATCCTGTCAGCTGGAGGGTGCTTGAGAACAATCTGCTTTGGGGGATGAAGTTGAAGAAACTAAGGACAAAAAAAGAGAGGCACAGAAACAAGAGCGTGTGACCTGATGATGATACTGAGGCCAACACTGAAAGTTGCAGCTGTGATTGCCGATAGCAACAGTGCAGAGCGTTTGACTCCCTGTAGTGCCAGCTGTGGCTTAGTGGGTCAGAAGGTTGTGGGTTCAAGTCCCACTCCAGGGACTTGAGCACGTAAAGCTAGGCTGACACTCCAGTGCAGTACTTAAGGAGAGCTCCACTGTCGGAGGTGCCGACTTTCGGGTGAGACTGTGATGAAATATATGCCTTCATCAGCCCCTGTGTTTTACCTGCTTTGTATTGTGTGTACCGCCCCCTTTTTCCTATTGTGTGTATTGGCTACGCCCCTGTCTTTTGTCATATAAAGGTCTCAAGAGCTGTATGAGTCATTCTATCAGACGAACCCAATGTGGAAAGACCTGCAATGTTCTTAGTGATTAAAAGCCTTCAGTTGAATCCTTTAAACTCCTTGTCTTTGATTTATTGATGGCACATCAATTTTAATCACTAAAACACCAAGATGGATCGACTTCTGAAACCAGAGCGCTTGGATCTGGACCCCCATGCCTCAGACGCAGCCACACAGTTCGGACACTGGTTCCAATGCTTTGAATTTTTCATCGCAAACTCATCCACCGCCATAGCAGCCGCAACCGCCACCGGAGACGTGAAACTGGGAATCCTGCGAAACTGGGTGAGCCATCGGGTCTCCCCTCTCATCCAAGATGCCACCAGCTACGGGGATGCCTGCACCATTCTGAAGGCCCACTACGTGCGGCCAATAAACGAGGTGTACGCCAGGAATCTTCTGACTACTCGCACGCAGTGGCATGGTGAGTCACTAGAGGACTTCATGCTAAGCCTAAAAGTACTGGGCAGAGACTGTAACTGTAAGGCTGTGTCTGCAATCGTGTACATGGAGGAGCTGATCCGAGACTCCTTTATTGCGGGCCTCAGTTCAAATTACATTCGACAGAAACTGTTTGAAAAGGAGGGACTGGACTTAAACAGGCTATGGGCATAGCGCGATTGCTGGATATGGCCCAGAGGAACTCTGAATCCTGTTCCTCAGGCCACGCGGCCCACTCCGCCTCGTGCACGCCGTGGGGGCCGCCATCTTGGAAGCCATCTTCACCTCCCAGGTCTCAGGCCAACCCAGCACCATCGGAGCCCCAGCCCCCACCCAGGAGCCCCACTACTGCCGCGATGCATCGGGGCCCGAAATGCTACTTCTGCGGCCAGGACAAACACTCCAGGCATCTGTGCCCAGCGAAGGGCACCACCTGTTTTAAATGCGGGAAGAAAGGACATTTCAGCAAAGTCTGCAGAGGGAACCCCGCCTCCAACTCCACCACCGCTGCGTGCGCACCGTGGGGGCGGCCATCTTGGACGCCATCTTGTCCACCCTCATGGAGTCCACCATCTTGCCCCGACTACACGGACCTCCAGGACCCACTGGTGGCCTCGATCACAGTGGACCAATCCAGGCCGCATCCGTTGTCTAAATCGATGATGGACATAGAGGTAAACGGGAACAAGGTTAAATGCTTGATTGACTGTGGGAGCACCGAAAGCTTTATTCATCCTAGCCTGGTAAAATGATTTTCACTAACGATAGTCCCCACACAGGGCAAAATCGCCATGGCTGATAAGACTCATACCTCAAAAATTACAGGTTTCTGCGCGGTTATGTTGTCAGTAAAAGGCACTGATTACAGAGATTTTAAACTATTGATAATGCCAGATCTCTGTGTGAGCGTGACCTTGGGTCTGGACTTCCAGTGCCACCACCAAAGTATCGCGCTTACCTACGGTGGGTCCCAGCCCTTCACAGTGTGCGGTCTGGCTACCCTGAAGGTCAAGCCGCCCTCTCTGTTCACCAACCTCGCACCCAACTGTCGACCCATAGCGACCAAGAGTAGGCGGTACAGCTGGGAGGATAGACGGTTCATTGCGTCGGAAGTAGAAAGACTCAAGCGGGAGGGTATCATCGAATGCAGTACCAGCCTGTGGCTCGCCCAGGTAGCAGTAGTTAAGGGTAGCGAAAAGAAGCGGATGGTGATAGATTATAGCCAGACGGTTAATCTATACACCCAGCTAGACGCCTACCCTCTGCCCCGCATAGTGGATATGGTTAACCAAATTCCGCAATACCGGGTGTTTTCCACCATCGACCTAAAATCGGCATACCACCAGCTCCCCATTAGGCCGGAGGACCGTCCATACACCGCCTTCGAGGCGAACGGACGCCTCTACCACTTCCTCAGAGTCCCCTTTGGGGTAACGAATGGGGCCTCGGTCTTCCAGCGGGAGATGGACCGCATGGTCGATGAGAACCAGTTAACAGCCACCTACCCATACCTAGACAACGTCACCATCTGCGGCCACGACCAGCAAGACCACGACTCGAACCTCGCGAGATTTCTGAAAACCGCCCTCAGACTAAATCTCACCTACAACGAGGATAAGTGTGTCTTTAGCACCACGCGCCTCTGTATCCTGGGCTGCGTGGTGGAAAACGGGGAAATCGGTCCGGACCCCGACCGATTGCGCCCCCTACGGGAGCTACCCCTACCAAACACTCCCAAGGCCCTGAAAAGGTGCCTGGGGTTCTTCTCCTATTACGCCCAATGGGTCCCCAATTATTCCGACAAGGCCCGTCCCCTCCTGAAATCAACGTCCTTCCCGCTCACGGCCGAGGCCCACGCTGCCTTCAACAGCATTAAACATGACATTGAGAAGGCCGCGCTGCAGGCAGTGGACAAAAACATCCCTTTCCAGGTCGAAAGCGATGCGTCCGACTTCGCTTTAGCAGCCACCCTCAACCAGGATGGGCGGCCCGTAGCCTTTTTCTCAAGAACCCTCCAAGGGCCCGAGATCAGGCACTCCTCGGTAGAGAAGGAGGCCCAGGCCATAGTGGAGGCAGTGCGGCACTGGAGGCACTACCTAGCCGGCAAACGCTTCACCCTGCTTACCGACCAGCGGTCGGTAGCCTTCATGTTTAACAACAAACAGAGGGGGAAGATCAAGAACGACAAAATTCTCAGGTGGCGGATAGAACTCTCCACGTTTGAGTACAACATAATATATAGGCCAGGGGTCCTCAACGAATCCCCTGACGCCCTATCACGAGGGATGTGTGCCAGCATCCAGGGGGACAGGCTACAGGGCCTCCACAATGGCCTCTGTCACCCGGGGGTCACCCGGCTATTTCACTTTATAAAATCCCGTAACCTCCCCTATTCCATCGAGGAGGTCCGGTCAATGACCAGGGACTGCCGCACCTGTGCGGAATGCAAGCCCCGTTTTTTCAGGCCTGACCGAGCCCACCTGATCAAAGCTACAGGGCCATTCGAGCGCCTGAGCTTAGATTTCAAGGGACCACTCCCCTCCACCGACCGCAATGTGTACTTTCTCAACATTGTGGACGAGTACTCCCGCTTCCCATTCACCTACCCCTGCCCAGACATGACCAGTGCCACGGTCATCAAGTGCCTCGGCAACCTGTTTTGCACGTTCGGCATGCCTAACTACATCCACACTGACAGGGGGGCGTCGTTCATGAGCGACAAACTGCGCCAATACCTGCTGTTGAAGGGGATAGCCACGAGTCGGACCACTAGTTATAACCCCCGGGGTAATGAGCAAGTGAAGAGGGAGAACGCGACAGTGTGGAAGGCGGTCACCTTAGCACTAAGGTCTAAAGGCCTCCCCACCTCCCGCTGGCAAGAGGTCCTCCCAGACGTACTCCACTCGATAAGGTCGCTACTGTGTACTGCTACTGACGCCACTCCTCACGAGAAGATGTTTGTTTTTCCCCGCAAATCAACCTCAGGAGTGTCCCTACCCTCGTGGCTCTCCACCCCAGGGACAGTCCTATTACGGAAGCATGTGAGGGGCCACAAAATGGATCCCCTCGTGGAGGCAGTCCACCTACTCCATGCAAACCCACAGTACGCGTACGTCAAGCACGCTGACGGGCGTGAGGACACCGTGTCCATAAAGGACCTCGCCTCGGCAGGAAGCGACGATGACCCATCACCACCACCCCCAGAAGAACCTCCACCATCCCCAGGCTCACCACCCCCAGAAGTACCTGCAACACCCCCAACACATGGGTATGCCCAGGAGGGCACCACGGACTCCCGGTCGGAACCCGAGGTACTGTTGCGACATTCAGGAAGGACTATCACACCCCCGGACAGACTAAATCTGTAGAAGGGGTGAATGTGATGAAATATATGCCTTCATCAGCCCCTGTGTTTTACCTGCTTTGTATTGTGTGTACCGCCCCCTTTTTCCTATTGTGTGTATTGGCTACGCCCCTGTCTTTTGTCATATAAAGGTCTCAAGAGCTGTATGAGTCATTCTATCAGACGAACCCGATGTGGAAAGACCTGCAATGTTCTTAGTGGTTAAAAGCCTTCAGTTGAATCCTTTAAACTCCTTGGCCTAGAAATTCAGTAAGGCGCTGCCAGCTTTGCGGCCAGTTACCGCCCAAAGAGGGCTTCTGCGCCAATAGAGGAGGTTGCGCTGATATTGAGCTCGGCGGTAATGGCGGCGGTAGCCGGTAGTGCGGCGCCGGCACCGATGACGTCATCGGTGTGCGCAGTGCCCCGTTTCCGCCCCGATGCCGGCCCGACGCCCATATTCAGTTGCCGCCGCCTCCTCCGTGGTGGCCACTACTAACATCCGGAGACCAGGGCCTTACTGCAGCCTTAGTGTGGCGCATAAAGGCGGAGGTGCGGCCGGCCGCTTTTTCGGCGGCCACATGCCCGCACCTCCTTCCCCGGCCTCCTCCACCACCCCCCCCCGCGGCATTGCCGGCTGCTTTCCGCGAGCCCGGCCCTTCTCCGTGGTGTCGGGCTCATTTGCCGGCACAATCCAGCGGCGATCTCCCTGTTGCAGGCACCTCCACCTTAAGAGAAGGAGGAGGCCTGCAGTACCGCAGCCTGCCGCACCGCATCGGGTGTCGCAGCGGCACCTAGAGCGCTGAAATTCAGTTTCAGCGCCCCAAGCGGGGGCGGGCACACCCTGGAATAGCGCCCGGTTCCGACTTGGGGCGCAAAAACTGAATATCTGACGGTCGCAACTGGCTCCGCGCCCAGCGCTAACTTTTGGGCGCTAGCCAGCTGGCGGGGCCATAGTGAATTTCTAGGCCCCTGTCTTTGATTTATTGATGGCACATCAGAGACGTTAAACCGAGACCCCGTCTGCCCTCTCAGGTGGACATAAAAGATCCCATGGCATTATTTTGAAGAAGAGTAGGGGAGTTATCCCCAGTGTCCTGGCCAATATTTATCCCTCA
This sequence comes from Somniosus microcephalus, assembly GCF_052327205.1. Taxonomy (NCBI): domain Eukaryota; kingdom Metazoa; phylum Chordata; class Chondrichthyes; order Squaliformes; family Somniosidae; genus Somniosus; species Somniosus microcephalus. Next base: position 231,350,313 of record NC_140987.1, read on the forward strand.
ACCAACATCACTAAAAACAGATTATTTGGTCGTTATCACATTGCTGTTTGTGGGAGCTTGCTGTACGCAAATTGGCTGCCGCGTTTCCCACATTTCAACAGTGGCTCCACTTCAAAAGTACTTCATTGACTGTAAAGCGTTTTGAGATGTCCAGTGGTCATGAAAGGCTCTATAGAAATGCAAGTTTTTCTTTTCTTTCTTTTCATTGCAACAAAATAAAGAAGGACCAATTTTCGGAACTTGTGTTTCTGGTTAGGAGCCTCTCCCGCTGATCATGCACAGAGGGAGTGCCTGGGCCCAAAATCGCACACTTTCCTGATACGTGCATCTGCTCGGACGAGGGTCATATGAAGGATCAACGTCAAGACTGACTGGTTGGGCTGAAAGGTCTATTTCCATGTTTTAATATCTGTGCAAAACTCCCCAGCTCTTTTTCAAATCATACCATAGGCAGATGGTCTAACATCTCATCTGAAAGATGGCACCTCTTGACAATGTGACACTCCCTCAATACTGCACTGAAGTGTCAGTCTAAATTATATACTTCAGTCCTGGAGTGGGGCTTGAATCCAAAACCTTCTGATTCAGAGGCAAACTGACACATAATATTGTTCCTTTGGAGACCAGCATGTATAATATAGGTTTTCTCTTGTAATCAATCAGTTCTACACAGCTCCCTTCAGCTAGAGTAATGTAGACTAGCCTGCAAAGATTCCTTAATGCTGCACAATAATTCATACAACTGTAAGTAGCAGTTAGTTTATTCTTCCTCCAAATCGTTACTCTAGCTATCAATGGGCTGTTCAACCATTAAAGCAAGGTCGGCAAACCAATGTACCCCAAGACTCAAACCTGCAATCTCTGGCTTGTGGAGTTAGTGCTTAATTCTTACTGTCTGCCAAAAATCTAAATGATATTCTGAATAATGACTGTCAATTTAGCAGCCCTGGTTCCTCTTTGTCTTCAACCCAAGGGACTTTTGTCTTTGAGGACATTCATGCTTAATTCCGTGTCTCATGCTTATTTTATTTTAAGAACTTTCATATTATGCCTAAGTATTTTCAGTAAAAGTGCATGCTAACATCATTGATATGAGCTGACAGTTGTCACATACAGTTTTCAAAAACCCCTCTTAACATGGGATTTTGATTCAAATTAAGCCCAGGAGGTTTTCTGCTATTGCTTTTAACCATGAGTTCAGCCTGGATTCATGAAATGGACTATTCTTTAGCTGATGGAAAGTGGCTCATTTACTGCCTAAAATGTATCTGGAAGTATTTTGATTTTCTGAAGAAACCAGCCTTACAAAATCCTACTGTTCTTCCTGTGTAATTGTAGCAAACTGGTGCATTAGGCAACTCGCATGTCAGGTGGCCAGAGTTAGACATTCATAACCAATGATGTCAACTGTCTGAGAAAATCAGGAATAAGGAATCTGCATACTGATTTACAGAGGAATCAACATCCACCCTTAGCTAAGATGTAGTTTCACAAATGGGCATGTATCATGTGCCTTCCCAACTCCCCGAGCCAGACATCACAGTTAAGAGGAACTTTCAAATCCCTTTGGCCTCTGTGCTTCAAATATTACACTGATTACAGACTGATACCTGGGATGGCAGGAATGACGTATGAAGAGAGATTGGGTCGATTAGGATTATATTCGCTAGAGTTTAGAAGAACGAGAGGGGATCTCATTGAAACTCATAAAATTCTAACAGGACTAGACAGACTAGATGCAGGAAGGATGTTCCCGATGGCGGGGGAGTCCAGAACCAGGGGTCACAGTCTAAGGATAAGGGGTAAGCCATTTAGGACTGAGATAAGGAAGAATTTCTTCACTCAGAGAGTGGTGAACCTGTGGAATTCTCTACCACAGAAGGCAGTTGAGGCCAACTTATTAAATATATTCAAGAAGGAGTTAGATATATTTCTTAAGGCTAAAGGGATCAAGGGATATGGGGAGAAAGCAGGGACAGGGTACTGAATTTGGATGATCAGCCATGATCTCATTAAATGGCGGAACAGGCTCGAGGGGCTGAATGGCCTACTCCTGCTCCTATCTTCTATGTTTCTATGTTTCTACACATATTTTAGGAGAACTGCTCCTACATTTTGAGGAAGCTATCTGGAATAGGGAAACAAACATTCACGTGCATGTTTGTACACTGGCAACAAAAATTTGAACTTAAGGCCCCCATTTTTACTCAGCAATGGGAACAGAGCTTTTGGATTTCTCATCAGAATCACGCTTCTGTGAGGGGGCTGCCCACTCACATAATGCAATTTCCAAGCCATTACTTAAAGCCTCAGTTCACCTTTGCAAGGGAGGCTGAGGGATAGGAGTCCATCAAGTACAAAGTGTTGTTAGAAATTGATGACATGGCTGGAAAGAAAGTGAAGGTGGCCCCCAGGTTCTCTGATGTTCCCTTGGGGGGCCTGCTGGTTACAGTGTGGGCCAGTGTTGTTCCCCACAGCGGGAAGAAGAAACCTGCTGCCACCATGAAGGCGGCATGGATTGAGGTGGCTGAGGAAGTGAGCAGCAGGAGCAGCCAAAGTCCTGGATCCAGTGCAAGAAATGTTTCAATGACCTGACTAGGTCAGGAAAGGTCAGCACACATCATTCTTTACTCATCTCCTGCAATGCACCACCTTCCACTCCCTCTTGTCCCTCGTATACCATTCATACCATTCCTCACTCCTGCATCATTCTCCTTAGCACTAATCGCTACAGTGCACCGCACCTCCTCTCATTCTCATTCCTTGCACTTGCTCAGCTCCCGCTTCCACCTTCCACTGCTGCCAATAATCCCATCCCCATCTCATGTTCTCTGAGCTGCTCGACCTGCATCCATTCTCAACAAACCATTTCGATTCACACTGTGGGCAATCTCCACAAACGCACAGCAACCCCACTCCTATGACATCTGCCTGGTATTCCCTTTCACCTTATGCACTACATCCAGAGGAAGCACACATCCTCACTGGCCCACCCCTTTTGCAGAAGAAGAGGGCACAGAATTCGAGGGAGAGGGTCAGGACAGACAGAGGACCCCCAGATTTTGTGGAAGTGACCCCAGCGGAGGAGAAGGTGCTTGAAATAAGCAGGACCAATAACACCCGCAGCATTGGTGATGGCGAGTATGTGGAATCTGCAGAGCAGGGTGACTGATTTCAAATTAATCCCACTCATCGTCCACAACAAGGAGTCACTAATAAATCCAGTGAGGAATTCTGTAGAAAATTCTTTACCCAGAGAGTGGTTAGAATGTGGAACTCGCTACCACGAGGAGTAGTTGAAGCGAATTGTTGGATTTAAGGCGAAGTTAGATAAGTACATGAGGGAGAAAGGAATAGAAGAATATGCTGATAGAGTGAGATGAAGAGGGATGGGAGGAGGCTAATCTGGAGCATAAATACTGGCATAGACCAGTTGGGTCAAATGGCCTGTATCTGTGCTGTAAATTCCATGTAATTCTATGTAACAAGCTATACCTTCAGCCTACTTCAACACATAAAACAAAATGATTAAGTGCTTCATGTGCACATTTACATTTTCTAACTACCATTACTAAATCTTTACCTTTTCTTCTTTCCTCCAAGGCACTCACAGGAAAAGTCTTGAGCCCTGTTGTGTATGTAATATGTGTGCTACTTTGAACCTATGGACAGGACTGCACTACTTGTTGGGCGTAGTGATACGCAGTACCACTCCTGGCCATAGGGGTATAAATAGTACTGTGGGTACTGATCCCCCTCAGTTCCCGCCTGTGAGCATGAAGTAAAGACCTATGTATAGTCCCTACCTCCAACCAGTAAAGACCTGTTTGAGTTATACGTTTAAGTCTTTGTGTTAATTGTTCAATACAATACACATACTTAACACTGGCGACGAGTCGGTTCGAACCCTGCGGCAGTTATTCCACAGCGGCTTCGTCCAAAGACAGGACGTTGAAGAGAGGTTCCAATCCTCAACACCCCACTGAAAACTGAAGGGCAGCAGAAATCCTGACAGCTTCCAGCGACTGGAAGCGACAGGCATTAGGACCCTGAAGCCTCCATAACCTCATGGGTAAGCCAGAGCCCGGGAGGGCGCGAGCGGGTAAGCCAGAGCCCGGGAGGGAGCGAGCAAGAGCCGCCGAGCGGGTGAGCCAGAGGCCGGGAGCCGCTTCAAGCGGGAGGCGCTTAGCGGGCCAGCGATCGCACCGGTGATAAGGGCTGAGAACCGTTTCGGGCGGGCGGCGCACCAGCGATCGCACAGGAGATAAGAGCCGCAGTCGGGCTGAAAGTCAGCGACGAGAAGCGCGGGAAAACCGCCATTTTGTGGGCGGAGGATGACGGCAAGAGCGGGAAGCCGCCATCTTGGATAACAGTAAAAAAAAAATCTGAGAAATTGCAAATCTGATAAAGTACTACAATGCCTAAACACGGGAATATTAGCAACTTTGATAGTGACATCGAAGATTGGGCCATATATGTTGAACGAGTTAAAAATTATTGTAAGGCCAATAAAATTCGTGAGGCTGATAAAGCACTAACATTATTAAATTTAATGGGTGCGAAGACATACGTGCAATTGAAACACCTGTTATCACCAGATGAACCGGCGGATAAGACGTTCGATGAGATTGTTACTGTCCTGAAAGATCATCTAAACCCCACGCCGCTGATGCTAGCGGAACGATTTAAATTTTACGACAGAAGGCAGCTACAGCATGAAAGCAATGCTGATTATTTGCTGGAATTGCGTAAATTAGCGAAATATTGCCAGTTTGGAACGGGACTGACAGAGGCACTTCGAGACAAATTTGTGTGTGGTTTATTTAAACAGGATACACAAAAGCGACTGCTCGAGGAGAATGAGCTGACGCTTGAGAAGGCGGTCACTATGGCAGTAGCACACGAAGCCGCAGCGAGAGGCACGGCAGTAATGCAGCTACGGTCACCGGAGCTCAGTGCACACAAATTGGGTGTGAGTTCTGGCAAATGTTATCGTTGTGGAAAGACAACGCATGATCAGAACCAGTGTTGGTTTAAAAACCAAGAATGTAGAACTTGTGGTAGGCTTGGACATATAGCTAGAGTATGCAGGTCAGGGAAGAAGACCAGCAACAAGAAGTCACCGCAAGGAAAATACGCAAAGGTACACAAGGTGACCGAACAGGAGTCCGATTCAGACGCTAGCAGTAATGAACTGGCTAGCTTAAGCTGTAATGAACTGGCTAGCTTAAGAGTACTCAACGTTGGTAAGGGTGCAGACCTCCAGACAATTTGGGTCACTCTTCAGATAGAAGGAGTCCAAGTAAAACTGGAATTGGACACTGGATCGGCATTGACAGTCATAAATAAGAAAGATTACGGAAAGTTATTCCAACATATTCCCCTACAGGATACGGGGATTATATTGAAAACATACACGGGGCAAAGAGTGTAACCCATCGGGAAAATAGAGGTTGCAGTGGTCCACAAGGGCGAAGACAGTCAAATAATGGACTTATATGTGATATCTGAAGGAGGTCCTCCACTACTAGGACGGGAGTGGATTAGGAAAATGAATATGGACTGGCATTTCCTACAAACAATAACGAGTGAGAACTCGGTGAAGATAGTCGGCCCAGACTCTGGAACGGATGATGGTAAGCCCAACTCAGGTGCAAAAGACAAAGTTTCAGCACAGAATTCCACTGAGCAACAACAACATAGTTTAACTGTGGATTCTGAGTCTGGCAAGTCTACTGATGTGCCCATTTCTGAGGGACACCGGGCTCGAACTCAACTCCATTTCAAACTACAACAGCAATTAGAACAAATGCTTCGCCGTTTTGAGCAAGAGTTGAATGCAACGAAAGAGTTCTTTGATATAGAGTTGGAGAATCTGGAAAGACAACAGAAGCAGCTGATGGAGAAAATGGAGCAGGAGCACACAAAACGTCTGATGTCAGAGGAGTTAACGGTCAGCCAACTCCTGCATATGCTGAAGGACAGGACTCTGAAATGGGAAAAACTTGAACATGAACTTCAATATTCAAACGAAAGGGGTTCGGAGCTCTCAAAGGTTATTGGAAGAGCTGAGGTGGCAACACAGACTGAGATGACTGCAACAGAGCAGCCCTTGGATGCCAAAAGTACGCTGACTCACGTCAACGTAGAACAACAGACCGCTGAAACAGCTGCTCCGGTAGAGGGATTGCATAGTCCGATCAATCAATCTCCAAAGGAAGTTGTAGTATTAAAATCACAAATGAGGTCACTAGTAAACGACTTGCTGAAAGCCCAGAAAAAGCTGGATGCAGAGGTACACATGAAGAAGTCTCTTCAGGAAAGATGTCTGGATTTGGAACAAGAGCTGGCTAACGTCCAGCTGGGTATGGAGGAAATAGACGACCCTCTCACTGGTCTAGCTCAGGACGACACCGAATATTACGATGTCCTGTCCTGCCCAGCTTGTAACTTCGACTCCCAAAGTGCAGAAATCATGGAGGAGCACCAAAAGTCTACGGAACATCGGGAGAAGCTGGCTCTACGACGGAAACAGGAGGAAGAGAAGGAGGAACTGCGCATGCAGCTGGCAGCTGTGGCAGCTGACAATGGAGCCCAGAGAGTCTCCAAGAAGCAGAAAAGGAAAAGTAAAAACAGAAGATGACCCATCTGAACCATTATCACCTCTACCAGATCACACACGTGGTCCCTCCGAACGGAGCCAATTCAGTTCGGAAGTTCAAACTGTTAAATCCATGGAAGGACTATTGAATGAGTCACTCCAGCAACGTGAACCGACTACACCACAGAGATTGAATCTGTGAACTGTTTTCCGCAGAGACTGAATCTGTGATCTGTTTTGACATGAAGTTATCTATGTATCTATGTTATTCTGTTATGTAAACCTGAAGTTATATATGTATATATGTTATTACGTTATGTTAAATGGGGAGATGACTGTAAAGCTAGGAAGGGAGGAATGTTGTGTATGTAATATGTGTGCTACTTTGAACCTATGGACAGGACTGCACTACTTGTTGGGCGTAGTGATACGCAGTACCACTCCTGGCCATAGGGGTATAAATAGTACTGTGGGTACTGATCCCCCTCAGTTCCCGCCTGTGAGCATGAAGTAAAGACCTATGTATAGTCCCTACCTCCAACCAGTAAAGACCTGTTTGAGTTATACGTTTAAGTCTTTGTGTTAATTGTTCAATACAATACACATACTTAACAAGCCCCTGTCCACAGAGGAAGAAAACTCCGCGGAGGATCCCCTGCCTCACACGATACATCCATTGCAGGCGACAGCGCAGTGACTGGCAAATCGAGTGAGCGTGTTAGTCGGATAGATTGGCCGGCACCTGGTAAGTCTGACAGCACAAGTGAGCAGAGAGTTGTCATGGATCAGCCAAGGAGAATACGTGCCATTGGGCGCCAGCCTTGCCAAGCTCTGCTCAGCAGGACACATGCCAGTAATGAAAAGGAGAATACCTGAGGCACAGGAACAAATGTGGGAGGTGTAGACAGTCCTGCCAGGCACTCTGTACACTATGGCAGGGAGGATGGATACGTTAATTCCCACCATGTGTGGGGTGCTTCAGCAGGGGTTGTCAACTCTGTAATTTACCCTGGAGCATGTGGCCACCTCCAGGGACACTGTAACCTGGCTTTCGCAGCAGGAGTCAGTGCTACCAGCCTGTGCAGCCTCAATAGAGGCTCAAACGGCTACAATATAGACTTTGGGCTCCAAAGGCTGTTCAGCTTTAGAGAAGCTGGTGAGCAGAGTAGATCGGGAATTGCAAGGTGTCACTCATTACCACCAGTCTATCACCTGCAGACTAGCAGGATAGAGGTGCTGCTGTTAAATATGCCTGGTGTGCTGGTTTGCTCAGAAAGACCCCATTGTTGCCACGGCAATGGAAATATTGGGAGGAAGAAAGCTACTAGGGGCTAGAAATTCAGTACATTAGCACCTCCTGTTAGCACCTACGGCGGGGGGGGGGGTGGTTTGGGGGTGGCCCTATCGACTTACCACACAGGTGCGGCAATGCTAGTGCTGCCAGCAAAATTCACCTGTCAGTTTGCGGCAGTGATAACCACTATCGCCACGCCCACCTGCAGCCAGAGATCATAATTGTAGTGTATGTAACCTGTACCACCTTAAGAGGATACCTTAAGGTGATGGACTACTTTTTGATGGCTCCTGTACTTTGTAGTACCGGTGGTGACCACACCCGTATATAAACCCTGCAGAGCAAAGTGTATCCCAGTTCAGCCCTGACCCTCAATCACTAAAGACCTGTTTACTTACTTCTGTAGTCTGTGTCCTGTTATTCAGTACAACTGCAATTGAAAACACAGACTCAACAGAAATGCCATCCAGCCTCGCATCGCCCCAGTAGCACCCTGGACTGGAAACTCATTCTCGCCCCCTGACTCAGTGCCTGCCATTAGGAACGACAGGTAGAGGAGGCAGTTTGCAGTCAGCTGAGAGCTGGAGGAGTGCTATTTAAAGGCGTGAACTTCCTTTTTTTTTCAGTCGGCAAATAATGCTGCCTTATCAGTTTGACAGAACAGATGGGCATTTTGACTGATTTGAGGTTTTCCTACTTGAAGGAGTTTTGCTCTTGAGAACAATTTATCAGGTTCATTTGTCTTACTGTAGTGGCGCTTCTTAGTTTCCAAACAGGCAGGCCACTGAGCTGTGGGGCCTTTAACAACGAGTAGACGCGTGTCGAAATAAAACGTTCCCAAACGTAGCTTTGTCTTTTAAACTGTTTACTATAACACTTAACAAACGGAATTACAAAGCAAACACGTATAAACGAACACGGTCAAAAACTGTACTGCTCCAAACCTCACAGCTTCTGCCTCTTTCACCACGTGCAGTTTAAACTGTAAAATGGCTGCACCCATGTGTGGCTTAGGGACTGTTCCATTGTGGCAAGAATGAAGGGGGTGTCGGACTATACTACTGGAGCAAGAAAATAGGGGGTTTCTGAATACAATAAGTCGGTCAGGTAAATTAACTGTATTATGCCATTTAGCCACTATTTTAAAGTATTTTCTTAAGCTTTTATGGCTCTTACATTCCGGCCCCTAATTGACTAGGCACATGAAGCATATCAATTACTCAAACATTTTTAAGAGTCATAAACTAATGAGTTCAACATATTTACAATATAAATGTCCACTTTTTTCGTTCAGGAACCTTTCACGCTACTTCTTGTAGCAGGCAGAGCTTTGTGATCGGTCTTTCCAGGGTCGTGTAACCGTCTGCAAACAATGCATTCAGAGAGTATTTTTCTTATTACGGAATTAGCTCCTGGAATCCAGTATCTTTGTCTTTGACTGAAGCGAACTATCTCCTTCTCAGCCTTGGCCAAATCCTCCACGGTCAGTGAATTCTTGCCCAATGTGGTCTTGTGCTGATGCATGTACTGCTGTAGAAGCATTCTCTGCTTATCAGGGTTACTTTCAGACTGACTGATAGTGGCTCGGTACTCTTTTCTCTTACCGCTCAGGTGTAGCAGCAACTCTTTCAACCTTAGAAACCATGCAACTGCTTTCCTCAACTGGTGCCATCCTGAGAAATGGTTAACAAGCTTGTTCACTGTGTCGAAGTTCTCTTTCGTATTTATGAGATTTACTGTGACTGATCTCTTGACTTCGACGTCGTCTTCAGCAATCTGACTTGGCATATCTGGTCTTTCTGGCCATGATCTCTCTGTTTCCAGCAGATAACTTGGGCCTTATATCCAAGTTTCGCTCCTCGTGAAGTTTTCAGCCTTCAATCCCCGTGAGGCTTGATCTGCTGGGTTTAATGAGGTGTTTACATACCTCCATTGAGATGGTTGTGTAGCTTCTCTAATGGATGAGATTCTGTTTGCTACGAAGGTCTTGAAGCGTATCTTCTCATTCTTTATATACTTCAGCACCGTCGTGCTATCCGTCCAGAAGACAAATTCTTCTAATGGGAGCTGTAACTCTTTACGCATCACCTGGTCAACTTTAACTGCAACAACCGCTGCCGTCAATTCCAGTCTCGGGATGGTGACCTGCTTCAGCGGAGCCACCCTGGATTTCCCCATGAGGAAGGCACAATGTTTCTGGCCCTGTTGATTTGTCAGCAAGAGGTAAGTAGCCGTGCCATAGCCGTCCTCACTGGCGTCCGAGAAATGATGTAGTTGAGCCGTCCTTGTAACTCCAAAACTCGCGGGCTTGATGCATCTACTGACGTTGAAGCTAGAAAGTTGTTGCAAATCTGTCAGCCATCTGTGCCATCTCTGAGCTTGACCTTCTGGGATATCTTCATCCCATCCTCTCTTGTCTCTACACAGCTCTCGTAGCATCAGCTTCACCGGCAGAATGAGTGGTGCCAGGAATCCGAGAGGGTCGTAGATGGAACTGACCACGGAGAGAATCCCTCGTCTTGTGGATGGTCTTTCGTTCACCATTATCCTGAAGTTGAACGTGTCTGACTCGATGCACCATTGTACACCAAGAGCTCTCTCGATAGGAAGGACATCGTGGCTCAGGTCCAGATCTTTGACTTCAGTGGCTCTTTCCTTTTCTGGGATAGAAGCTAGAACTGCTCTGCTGTTGCTTATCCACTTAGTCAGATGGAATCCTCCATTCGAACACAGAGTTCTAAGGTCTCTTGACAGTGCGATGGCATCGTCTTCTGTTGACACGGACTTCAGACAGTCATCGACGTAGAAGTTTCTGAAGATTGTCTCCACAGCCTCTGATGGTGCTTTGCCTTTGCCATCTTCTGCAGTTTTTCTGAGAGCGTAGCTTGCACAGCTGGGAGATGATGTGGCTCCAAACAAGTGTACGGCCATTCTACATTCCACCATCGCTTGACTAACGTCGCCATCTGGCCACCAAAGGAAACGCAGAAGATCAGCATCTTCATCAGGGATTCTGACTTGGTAGAACATTGATTCTATGTCTGCCATCATGGCAACGAGCTCTTGTCTAAACCTAGTCAAGACGCCAATGAGGGTATTAGTAAGATCAGGACCTTGAAGCAGCTGGTCATTCAGTGAAGTTCCTCTGAATGAGGCGGCGCAGTCAAACACTACACGGATCTTTTTCTTCTTTGGGTGATACACCCCGTGATGAGGAATGTACCAGACCCTTCCATCGTCTCTGTTCAACTGTTCTTCGGGCACTTTTACAGCATAGCCTTTCGCTATGATGTTTCTCATGAAGTCTTTGTAGTCTTCGTGAAAGTCAGGGTTCTTGTTCAGCTTTCTCTTTAGACTGATGGCGCGTTGCTCTGCTATGCAGCGATTGTTCGGCATCTTCGCGGTCTGTCTTCTCAGTGGCAAACCAATGTGATAGTGGCCATCAATGAACTGTGTAGACCTTGTCATCAAATCCATGAACTGATGGTCTTCTTGTGACATCTCTGTCTTTTCCTCACAGCTGCGTTCTGAGATGTCTGCGTTGAACTGCTGTATCAACAGCTCTTCAATGCTTGCGATAGAGATGCGATTAACTGTGACATTTTGTCGTTCCTCCTTGTTCGACTTGTTGCCATCATCTCTCCTTACCGGTCCATTGACTACCCATCCAAGGGCTGTCCTGACGGCGTAGGGTCCGTCATCCTTGCTGTTTATCACCTGCCATGGCTCCATAGTTTTGTAGGCATTGGTTCCAATTAATAGGCCAATTTCTGCTTCAATGTATGGGAGACGCACCTTTTCTAGGTAAGGCCATCTATCCACATCCTTCTGCAGGGCTAGGTTCCCTATTCTAACAGGAATCTCCCTCTGTGTGAAAACATTAGGCAGGTCTATGAAGTCCTTCTCTTCAAGTCCACACACTTCTAGATCTGACAGGATATAACTTTGCATTGCCTTCTCATGACCCATGGTGCGTAATAGGATTTCTGTTCTTCTGCCTCTAACGTTCAGCTGTCGCATGAGTGATTCTGTGCAGAACGTTGCTGAACTGCCTGGATCCATGAAGGCGTAAGTCTCCACAACCTTCTCACTCCTCTTAGACTTGATCCTTACTGGTACGATGGCAAGAATACAATCACTGTCACCAGCCCCAGTAAGTCCACAAGTCTCTGGTTCTAGCGACACCAGAGCACTTGAAACAACCGTCTCGTCGGTATTGTTTTCTTCACTCTTCTTAGGGACTTGTTCTTCTTTATGGATATGCAGCAGACTGGGATGTTTCCGAGTGCACTCTCTGCATGTTGTTCTTTGCTTACAGTTTCTACTCAGGTGCCCCTGAGAGAGACATCCAAAACATAGGCCGTTGCACTTCAGGAATTCGATTCTGTCCTTATGTGGCTGTGCTTTGATGTCGCTGCAGAAATCCAATGTATGATTCTTCTGGCAGAATAAGCATGGCTTCTGAAAGGCATCAGCAGACGTCCCTGTGCTGCTCCTTTTGGTAGAGGAGTTCTGGGGCCTTTCTTCCTCGGCCTGAGTGACGATAGTTGCAAAGCTGCTTCCCCTGGAACCACCTTTCCTGAGAGTCTTTGATTCAACAGGCTTGGCTTTCACTCTTCCATCAGTAGTCGGGCTGACATCCTGGATGTTTCCAAACAATGGGTCCCTAGCAATTTTAGCCTGTTTGTCTATGAAATTCACTAAGTCTGCAAACCTGGCTCTACTTTTCCGTCACTCCATTATCTCAAAGGCTGTTCTTCTCCATTGTTCTCTCATCCTGTAAGGAAGCTTAGAGATGATGATTCTCATAGTCGTAGGATTGTCCATCTCTTCCATGAATTCAACATCCTCCATGGTGTTGCGACATCCTATGAGGAAAAGAACGTATGCGTTCAATGCCTCTCCGTCCTCCGATCTGATCTGTGGCCACTTGGTAGCCTTTTCAATATATGCAGTGGCTATCTTCAGCTCGTTACCATAGTGCTCCTGCAGCAACTTCCTGGCTTCTATGTATCCCCGGTCCGGTCTCATGTGTTCACAGCTTCTGACCAGGTCTTGTGGTTTACCACTGGTGTACTGTCCCAGGTAGTACAACTTATCACTGCTGCTCTCTGTTTTGGAGTCAATGGCTTGTTCAAAGGATCTGATGAAGGGCTTATACTTGAGTGGATCACCTTGGAACACTGGTATGTCTCTTTGAGGGAGTCGAAACAGATTCTGTTGTTTTACAAGCATCTCTGTAATTTCGTTCTGACGTTGCATCACTCGGTATAGGCTTCTCCCTGTGTCTTCAGGCCTCTGGTGGTCATCAGCAGGGTCTAGTCTAGACCGTCTGACGTCTGGGGTAGCATCACGTGCACCTGTTAGTGGAGAGGCCACTCTTCCACGCTGTAATGCCAGGGGATTGCCTTCGGGCTCTGTTGTAACCCTTGAAGGTGCCCTGGATCCAACTCTATGTGACAACGTTGACTGGCAGTGGCTCCCGCCATCCCGTGAGCCTTCATAATCTTCGTACGCACTCAAGCTGGCGTCTGAGACCTCGATAGCTGTTTTTATCTCCAGCTGTTCTTTCTTTGCCTGCACCTGGGCCCGTTGGGCCTGCACTTGGGCCTGCAGTTGGGCCTGTTGGGACTGCAGTTTGGCCTCTTGGACCTGCAGTTGGGCCTCTTCCCATTCAAGAGCTTGCTTCTCCGCTAAAGATGCTGCGCGCGCCATCAGCGCCGCCCGTTCAGCCTCCGCTCTCATGCGTCGCGACGAGCTTGTGGTGGAAGCGACTGACCTGCGTCCAGAAACAGAGCTACCTTCTTTTCGATTTTTGCTCGGTCTGGCGGAAGTCTCTGAAATGCTATCGTCTGGTCCGACTTCATCGTCAACTTTATCTTTCTCTGCTGTATCAGCATCTTGTCGAATCTTTAAAATCCACTGTTCCGTGGCCTTGATATAGTCCTTAATGCTGGTTGATTTAAGATCAAACCAGTTGTGCTGATCATCGTTTCCCTCTTCTTCAGACAGAAGTGCTAATACATCTTCATTGAGTACATTAAACTCTTCATGCAGCTTGGAGAAATCGTAATACATTATGTCTTCAGCTTTCTTAATATTAGCATTATCTTCCATGAGGCGATCAATTATCTTCATTTTTCCAGTTATCTGAGCTAATTTAGCCTTCCTTGCACCTATGCTTCTATGTAACTTCTCTTCCATTGCCTTTGGGGTGAGCTTTATTTCCCTCTTTTGGCTAGCAATCCTTCTGGCTGAGGGAAGCTCCTGGCTCCGCAAGGCCTCGGCCATTTTACCCGCAGCTCTTATTTAGCTTCTCAATAGAATGAACAAAGCAAGTAACAGTCACTGTACCTTCGCTTTCTTATATTGTCGTCTGGCTCCGTGACCATTCATGTATACGTTCGCCGACGATTCCGTCCCTTCTTTCTTAGGGAACAAGTTTTTGACTAATGTAGTGGCGCTTCTTAGTTTCCAAACAGGCAGGCCACTGAGCTGTGGGGCCTTTAACAATGAGTAGACGCGTGTCGAAATAAAACGTTCCCAAACGTAGCTTTGTCTTTTAAACTGTTTACTATAACACTTAACAAATGGAATTACAAAGCAAACACGTATAAACGAACACGGTCAAAAACTGTACTGCTCCAAACCTCACAGCTTCTGCCTCTTTCACCACGTGCAGTTTAAACTGTAAAATGGCTGCACCCATTTGTGGCTTAGGGACTGTTCCATTGTGGCAAGAATGAAGGGGGTGTCTCGGACTATACTACTGGAGCAAGAAAATAGGGGGTTTCCTAATACAATAAGTCGGTCAGGTAAATTAACTGTATTATGCCATTTAGCCACTATTTTAAAGTATTTTCTTAAGCTTTTATGGCTCTTACACTTACTTTTGATACTGCAACATTTCCAGCACTTAATGTGGGCTGTATTGGCATGGGACCTCACCCTCCAGCTTCACCGTCGGAGGCAGTGGAGGTGGACAGAAAGATTGGAAAACGTAGCCAGAGGGAGGAGGGCCAACAGGGCTCTCAACAGGACACCTTATCCTCCCAGCGTAGTCCGGTAGCAGTTCTCCTACATTCATCTCTCAGAGGAGCAGTCCCTTAGAAGGCTTGTCTTCAGCATGGAGGTGGTGACAGAGCTTTGTAGGATTCGCAAATTTGGATTTAATATTAATAAGGGTTAAATGGCAGAAGAGGGCAAAGTATTAACGTGGATAGAGAACTGGCTGGCGGATAGAAAACAGAGAGTTGGAATAAACGGCTCGTTTTCGGAGTGGCAGGCAGTGACCAGCGGGGTGCCGCAAGGATCTGTCCTGGGACCCCAGCTGTTCACAATATATATAAATGATCTGGATCAGGGAATTGGATGCAATATTTCCAAATTCGCTGACGACACTAAACTAGGAGGAGGGGTGGGCTCTGATGAGGATGTCAGGAGGCTACAGTGCGATTTGGACAGGTTGGGGGAATGGGCGGATACGTGGCAGATGCACTATAATGTGGATAAATGCGAGGTTATCCACTTTGGGGGTAAAAACAGGAGGGTAGATTATTATCTAAATGGCAATAGATTGGGAGATGGGGAAGTGCAGAGGGACCTGGGTGTTCTTGTGCACCAGTCACTGAAGGAGAGCATGCAGGTGCAACAGGCGATTAAGAAGGCAAATGGTATGTTGGCCTTCATATCAAGGGGGTTCGAGTATAGGAATAGGGATACCTTACTACAGCTGTACAAGGTGCTGGTGAGACTGCATCTGGAGTATTGTGTACAGTTTTGGTCGCCCCATCTGCGGAAGGATGTTCTTGCCATGGAAAGAGTGCAGCGGCGATTCACCAGGCTGATACCTGGAATGGCGGGAATGACCTACGAGGAGAGATTGAATAGTTTGGGCTTGTACTCACTGGAGTTTAGAAGATTGAGAGGGGATCTCATCGAAACATATAAAATTATGGCAGGCCTGGACAGGCTGAATTCAGAGAGAATGTTTCCAATGGCAGGGGAGCACAGAACCAGGGGCCACAGTCTAAAAATAGCGGGCAAATCATTTAAAACAGAGATGAGGAAGAATTTCTTCACTCAAAGAGTGGTGAGCCTGTGGAATTCCCTGCCACAGAGGGCTGTGAAGGCTAATTCAATAAATATTTTCAAGAGAGAATTGGATATATTTCTGAAGGCTAAGGGGATTAAGGGTTACGGAGAAAAGGCGGGGACGGGGTACTGAACTGGTAAGATCAGCTAAGATCTCAGACGAAGATCAGCCATGATCTCATTGAATGGCGGAGCAGGCTCGAAGGGCCGAATGGCCTACTCCTGTTCCTATCTCTATGTTTCTATGTTGATTTTAGAGACTGTTTTTAAAAGAAGCCCAGAAAAAGGGGCATACAAAATGGCCGCCATACCATGTGATCAGCTTATTGGGACACTTTAAAATGGTTCCTGCGCAACCTCAGACAGATTTGTGGATTCAATCCACAGTAAGTTCTGGAAGCCATTCCTGAGAGAACGAAACCAGACCCACAGGTATGCGTATGGATTAGATGCAGATCTAATCAAGATCGGCCTGGAGACAGAGGCCATCAAGATGCTGCCCCAGACAAAAGGGGACAATTTCATATTCATGAGAACATCACCCACGACTAGATAATGAGATCAGCAGGACATTCAAAACAATGGAGGTAATTTCAAACCAGAGATGGGCCTGTTACCAGCCGTTTAAGACATTTTAAATATAATAACTACCCCACTGTGCTCTCAGCCCGCCAAAATTAAAACAAAGCCTAACCTGATACTGGGCGGGAAGTGAAGCCTCTGGAAGAAAGGTATATCTGGAGAGACTTTTTCGGCAGTTGGACACTCTCTCGACACGACAGGCAAGCTTGAACAGTCACAAGGAGAGTCGAGCTGAAAGACAGTTTACAGGTGGCAGTCGGACAGTCGTTGCCGCCTCAGCAGCCGGTCCAGCTTTTGAGCTGGGCAAAGAGGAGCTGGTTTGGGGAAAGATCAGCGGACTCCTCTCCACCGTCGGAGGAGGAAGAAGAATTATGACTGCATAAAGAAAGTTGTTCGAAACCAGCGTCCCGCCCCGGGGAAAACCATCGGGAGATCATCGACCATCCCTGGGCCGCAGCCGAAAGCAAAGGGGCCATACCAGCCCAAGGCGCCTCTAACCAGGGTCGAGCCGACAATCCTCAACCCCGCCGACATCCAGGCCCGCCGGTGTCCAGCCGCCCCTGACCCCCACCTCAGGAAAGAGTTGTGGCGCAGCTCGCAGGGACTCCACGGTCCACGTGGAGATGAAATGCCTGAAAGGACCAAACACAGACTCGATTTCAAAGCCTTGCACTTCCTAGTGGGATTGGTGAGCATGTTTCTGGCCCTTCACAATCAGATCTAGATAGGTTTAATAAGGGGGTGGATTTAAGGGTCCAATTAACATGAGTTGTTGTCCCTCGATGTTCCGTGTGTTTCCTTATTTCATAATGATCTTTGTAGAGTATAGGATACCTGTATTTGCTTTAGTACTGTTTCGTTATGATTTGTTCGTGTGTTTTTCCCTCCCATGTACTCCCTCATCTGCTTGCATTTGATTTGATATTTTTCCTTATGCAATAAAATTTCATTTTGTTTCATCAAACTTGGTCTACACGAGTTTTCTCTACATTGTAGTTCCTGCGCCTAAGTCCAGAGTACAGAATCTAAGGGGCGAGTGGGTCGAACCACTCAAGGTTTACTGTGCAAGAGAGAAAGGCCTCTAGAGAGAGAAACCTCAGGGAAACCTCTCGAGGATAAAACCCCTTACAGCTTTGCCACCTCCTGCAGCTAGACCTCTAGCCTCAGATCAGGAACAGGATATCTCTCTCAGTGGCAGTGAAGGTGACAGTCGCTCTCAGTTTCTACGCCAGCGGCTCCTTCCAGGCTTCAACAGGGGATATTGCAACCATTTTGCAGTTTGCCATCCATTGCTGCATCCAGGAGGTGACAGATCCTGTGGGGGGTCCTGTGGACCATACTTCTGTCCGAGACGTACTGGGCGACCTCCCCCCACAACCTCCTGAGCTCCTGCGGCAATGGCCTCCTGCCAGTGTCTGGGAAGAGCACTGCCCGTCGGATTTCCACAGCCGCTACCAGAGCCTTCAAAGCCTGGTCACTGAACCGGCGAGCTCTCTCCCTGGGCCTCTAATCAGCCATGAGATACTTCAAGGATGGTTTGCAGCTCCTTACAGGACCAGGTCACAAGCAGCAATGATCAGGGTGAGGCTCTGCAGCATAATTGACCCTCCCCTTTAAGAACTGGAAGGCACCAGTCTGTCTGAGTACTTGTAATTGACAGCGCTGAAACTTGAATAGCGCTCTGAGGTAGCGCCCCGCTCCCCGAGGTTAGCACCCTAAGAGGAGCGTCTGGTGCTTGATTTAGTGCTCCACTTCCCTCTTGGAGGTGATAAAACTGAATTTCATGGTCACCAGCACTAATTAGCACTGGGCACTAAAGTTAGCGCCCAGGTGATTTTAGCACCCCAAAATGGTCGATAAGATTTCCCCCCTAGTTTCCTGTGAGCAACTACCTGGAAAGTTGTGATTGGCTGACTGCTTAGGAAGTGGCCTTTGTTTCAAGCACATCCCAACAGCTTTTTTCTCCTTTGCGGCCTGTGGCAAAAGTGGGAGACTATGGCCTAGAGATTGGGTATAGCCCCGCTTGAGGCGTTTGAACTGGCGCAGCGCAAAGTTTATAGCCAGACGAAACTTATCGCCGCCTGGCACGATATTCAGTTGCATCACCCCCAAAGGTGATTGAGGCGCGAATTCAGACGTTGCACGGGCCTCGTAAGGTGCAAAACTTCCGGCGCTACCCAATATCGGCGCGGACGGGCTCAGCGCAGGTGATCTCAATTAGCGATAACCACGAGACTTCCAGGCGCCGGCCGGCTCTTAAAGGGGTGGGTCAGTCAGCCTCAGCTTCCACACTCATCGCCCTGTAGGCCTCAGAATCGGCGCTCGCCCTTCTGGAATGCTAGTCCAGTAACATAAGCAGTATTCTACCGTACCCGATACAAAATGAGGTAAGGCACTTATAGTGAAGCACCTTACAACACAAGAACCCAAGATTATAGGCCTAGAAATTAGGTTGGTTGCGCCAGCGAATAGCGCCTAAAGAGGCCAAGAATTGGGGCGTTACCCAATGTTTGGGCGGGCGCAATGAAGATAGCGACACCTCCCATATTGCGTATCCATTTAGTGCCAGCGCTAACTCTTAGCGCGCGCCCGCGTGCGCAGACAGTTAATGACATCATTTCAGTGTGCAACGCCTTTTTGGCGCCCCTGACCGGATATTCGGTGGTGCCCAGAACCTTCCCGCCTGGCGCTATTAGTGACAGTTGGATGGAACATTCCCAGGCCCTTCTCGGAGTTGGGGGGTGCTACTTAAAGGGGACAGCTCTAGTATAAAAGCTGCAGGCATTTGGCCTGTTCATTCTGTTCGTTGCTGGAGGGAGTTGGTGAACTACTGTTGCACACTATTTTTCGGATTTAGCCTTCGAAGACTTGGGATCTGCAGGCCTGTCCGGAGCAGTTGGAGCGCTAGACATTACTGCGTGTTGCCCGTCTGGCATAGCAATGGGAGCTGCTTTGGAGGGGAACGTCCTCATGGCCGGACACTTGGAAGGGGCACAGAGACGGCGGGAGAGAGGGCCGGGATTGGCCAGAAGGAGGAGGGGCAATGGAGGTCGGCCAATCCGACGATACGCTGCGAGGGTTTTCAGGCAGCAGGTGTCATACCTTACCATGTCCGAGGAGCAGTGTCTGTGAAGGCTCAGATTCGGTAAGGAGGTTGTGACTGAGCTGTGCCACCTGCTTGCTGAGGATCTGCAGCTGCTTCTATGGTGCAGGACCTCTCTGTCGGTTGCCGTCAAAGTGACTGTTGCCCTGAACTTTTACGCAAGCGGATCCTTTCAGTCAGCCACTGGGGACATTGCAAATATAACACAATTTGCAGTGCATTGTTGCATCCGGCAAGTGACAGCTGCCCTCTATAGAAGGAGGTGTCAATTAATCACCTTCACAGAATCACAGAGTCACAGAAACCTCACAGTACAGATAGAGGCCATTTCGGCCCATCGAGCCTGCACCGACACATATCCCACCCGATCCCCATAACCCCTACACCAACACATATCCCCGTAACCCCACTACCTTCTCAAGGGCAATTAGGGATGGGCAATAAATGCTGGCCTTGGCAGTGACGCCCACATCTCAGGAATGAATAATTCAAAGTATGGAGTAAACTGTGCAGAAAGAGGCCTTGTTACATATTTTGTCGAGTGTGATTCAGGGAAGGTGCCGGTCTGCTTCATTGACTACCAACATGTTTCTGTGTCTCAGTAAACTGTGCTTGCTTTAGCTAACTATGTGCAGCAATGCAATTAATGTGGTAATGAGAAAGGTAGCTGGCTATGAAGGAGTTGGCCTGTGAAGATTCCCATGACAACACCGCACAATGATAGAGGTAATCCAGTTTCTTGTAATCTATGAGCTGTGAGTCCTTTTTGCACAGTTAAGGAATAGGCACTGAGCTAGGTTCCCGTGGTGAGTACAACATTATCACTGTTATTGCCGTTACAGTTCTTGCTCCATACAGCCATCAGCCTCCATAATCTCCTCAGTTTATCTCAGTGGCTGTTGCGAATGATTTGCTAATATCAAATCAAATAACAGTGGGTAAGAGATACAGTCCAATACCGAATAGTTGTATCGTTGTAGGTCCACATTCACCATCAAATATAAGAGATATTTCTTTATTTGAGAAAGTGTCATCAGCCTCATGGTTCTGCCATTTTAAGAATATCACAGGTTTCTTCAAATCGGGCAGCGCTGTCATCCAAAACTCAAGAGCTCTCCATCTGTTGTCAAAACTTTCCCACTCAATCAGGTTCATGGCACAGAATGTTTAATTTACACCTATACAATCTATAATAGCTTCACTTAACTTATCTTGAGCATTAGACCAATCAAAATCACTTCCTTTTTTTTATAGAGGGGAAAAAGGAGGAACTCAATTTCATTGATAATACATTGCTCTAAGACATCTCCAGCAAATTTTTTGAATTTTAAGAATTAGCTAAGATGCTTTTGAATTAGCCAAATAATTCTATAATGGCAGTTACCAGCTCTTCTGACTTCATTGTTGCTGATCCAAAAACTAGTCATATGATGAGGGGAAGATAATGTAATGAGGACCCACTATAAGGTTGCATTTCACTGAACTGATTTTTTTTATTCACAAAGAAAAATCCTTTCAGGTACTTCTTTTCCTTATTTTGATTGCCTTATTTTAACTTGCAATAAAAAATGAAAGAAGGAAAGAACTTACTTTGCTATACTTCCCCCACCTCCACTCTCCTCATCTCTTCCTCTCCCCTCTCCTCATCCCCTCCTCTCCTTCCCCATGCATGCTTTTCTCCCCATCTTCTCCACGTCATTTCCTTCCTCCCTCTCCCTCTCCCCTTCCCTCTTCTCCCTCCCACCTTGGCCACCCCTCTCCTTTCCACTCACCATTCCCTCGTTTCCCCTCCCCTCCCATTTGCACTTACTCATCTTTCCAAAAGGTTAAGATTTTTTAACAATCACATTGGTGTAAAATCACACAATTGTATAACTGTATCAATGCGGTTTAGTACAGTATGCATGGAAAATGTTTATTAAGCTGTGCAAAGGCACAAGTTAAATCAAAATCATTATACAACAGATCTTCATAAAATGTTAGAGAAAGATACTAAATCATAGTGAGTGGTCTAAATCATAGTAAGTGGTCTACATGGTCTCACACACAACAGAAAAATCATTCTCATTATGTGTAGACTATATTCCTGAGCTCTGTGGTGAACCAGCAACATACTCACATTCATGATGTAATTTTCAACTGTATTTATAAATGTTACTGACACTTGATTGGGTTGGAATGCATTGACAGATTAATATTATTGATGGTGTTACACTTCCAAGCTTCATCCATTAGTGAAACATTAGGAGTGACATTATCAATCTCGCATGCACAGATAGTTGCAGGGAGACTTTTCTAACCTTACCAGGATCAATTTTTGAAACTAAGTAATTATTTTTTTCCTGTTCAATTTTCTCTTAATTTTTTTTTACCACAAACTGGCCTTTTCTTTTGCACAAGGCTGTCATTCTGGTTTAGCAAAATAATATTACCACAGAATTATTCAAAATGCTGAATATTTCAAAAACCTGTCATTTTTCATAGAATCTTACAGCACAGTCAGAGGCCATTCGGCCCAATGTGCCTGTGCCAACTCTTTGAAACAATCATCCAATTAGTCCCACTCCCCTGCTCTTTCCCTGCACCAATGTAATTTTTTCCTTTTCTAAATTATTACATTGGTATTATGCACATAACACTTAACAGCAAGAGTTCGGAACCAAATACAACACCAGTCTGTATATTTTTTGAAGAGAAAAGAGCAAATTAATGACTAAGGGAGATTTTTTGAACTTGGCTCCACACAAATGACACAAATATGGGTTCAAATCGTTCTGGTCAATAATTATAGCAAAACTGTTAACCCACTCCAATAAAATTCCTCTGCTCAAGTTTTCAACTCATTTCAAATAAACAATGCGATTTCAGACTGAAATCTAACTCAGTACTGAAGCACACGTAATTTACCTACAACTGCAAGTACATGGAAAATGTAGAAAAACTATCATGTGTTACAGGGCTGCAGCACAGACAAAGGTTGCTTCCAGCACCATAAACCTCAGAAGCAAATGATCTCCTGCGGTGCTCTCCATCCCTATCCTAGAGGGCAGGTTGGCACCTGGCCCTCAAGCTTCTGCTGATTCCATTCTGCAGGAAGGGATGCACCAGGGTAGCCCCAGATGAATCTCCCTCAGACTACTCCTTCCTCCCTGTTGAGGAGCACCCGGTATCAGCTCAATACTGGAAACCTACCTCGTGGAGTGACAGCAATCAACCTCCTTTCTCCTATGGTTCACAACGTCACATTCCGAGTAAGCACGAGACACTCGTGGTGCAGTATACGGAACAGAATTTATTGATACACAGTAAAGGTGATCAGCCTTAACTGTATACAGAGAGTGGCTTTTTGATTACAAGTTCTATCTTTCGAGCCCTTTGAGATACTGTTGAAAACTATGCTCCTTTTATACACCATATTTTGACTGCATCAAAGAAAAATGTCATAGATAAGGCTGTATGATGTATCTATTCTCACATCCTTTGAAAATAGACTATTCACGTAAACAGTTTGCAGTTGTTTACTTGAAAACTGCTTGCCCTAAACAAGACTTCCTGATGGTAACAGTCCCTAAACCCTTTTAAGTAAAAGCTTTACCAACTGCTATCTGCAGCTAATGGATTCGCTACCCCTGTTTTCTTACCCTAAAACTAAAGTTACATTTTATTACTAACACTTATTTCCCCATGAAAGCACTTTACATATCAGAAGACAAACCATGCTTTCTCCTCACGGCACTTCAAAGTCATCCTGTTTATATTGGAAAGCCTGGAAAGCCTGTTGCTTCAAGACACAAAGAAGTTTGACTGTTAACCCTTAACTCCCCAAGATGTCCACTGTACATCTCTCCAGGATGTCCAACATGGAGAATAAACAGCTTCAATTAATATCGTAGTAAATAAAAATGTAAAAAAAAAGCAACTGTAGTTTAATGCGGCATATTGTTTTAATCAGCAGCACTAAGGAAAATAATGAGTGTGCATTAACATGAAGAAAGAAACAACTTGCATGTATATAGTGCCCTTCACAACCTCAGGATGTCCCAAAGCTCTTTACAGCCAATTAAGTTTTTCTTTGAAGTGCAGTCACAGTTGTAATGTAGGAAACGCGGCAGCCAATTTGCACACAGCAAGCTCCCACAAACAGCAATGAAATAAATGACCAGAGCTTTTATTTTAGGTAAAATACTGCGGCTGCTGGAAATCTGAAATATAAACAGAAAATGCTGGAAATACTCAGCAGGAGAGAGAAACAGAGTTAATGTTTCAGGTCTGTGTCCCTTCGTTTTAAGCAAGCACGGGTGCAGGGAAAAAGGTGTGGGGAGGAGGCAAGAACAAAAGGAAAAGTCTGTGATAGGGTGGAGGGCAGGAGTGATTTCAATAACAATGGGATGATGGGGCAAGTCAAAAGGAGTGGTAACAGGACAAGTAAAGAAACAAGATGGGTTTAGAGGAGCTGTAAATGACAACAGCAGAGTCATTACCAGCACCTGCGGTCCAAAATAATGGGAGCAGTGGTTATGATCTAAAATTGTTGAACTTGATGTTAAGTCCGGAAGGCTGTAAAGTGCATTGAGTGATAGGTATTGGCTAGGACAGCGGGAAAACTGCTCTGATCTTCTTTGAATAGTGCCATGGAATTGTTTACATCCCCCTGAAAGGGCAGACAAGGTTTCAGATTAGCATCTCATCTGTAAGACAGCACCTCCGACAGTGCAGCACTCCCTTAATACTGCACTGTGGTGTCAGTCTAGATTTTGTACTCAAGTCCCTGGATTGGGGCAAAAGTGCTACAATTGAGCCAAGGCTAACACCTAGTTAAGGGCACTAATTAGCAAACCTTTTGGCCCATAACATTATTAGTTTTGTAACGTCCTCGCTTTAGAAGACATTCATACTGACTTTTATTTTTAATTTGGCAATGGTATTTATTACAGTTTTGTTTGTCACATGAA
Organism: Somniosus microcephalus; assembly: GCF_052327205.1. Taxonomy (NCBI): domain Eukaryota; kingdom Metazoa; phylum Chordata; class Chondrichthyes; order Squaliformes; family Somniosidae; genus Somniosus; species Somniosus microcephalus. The sequence continues at coordinate 231,374,939 of NC_140987.1, forward strand.
AGAGATTACTTAATTAGTTCCCAGTATTTACTTAATGACAGAAGGAAGATAGCATTGGTTACGACCAGACTGGGCTTTAAACATAGAAACATAGAAGATAGGAGCAGGAGTAGGCCATTCGGCCCCTCGAGCCTGTTCTGCCATTTAATGAGATCATGGCTGATAATCCAAATTCAGTACCCTGTCCCTGCTTTCTCCCCATGTCCCTTGATCCCTTTAGCCTTAAGAAACATATCTAACTCCTTCTTGAATATATTTAATAAGTTGGCCTCAACTGCCTTCTGTGATAGCGAATTCCACAGGTTCATCACTCTCTGGGTGAAGAAATCCTCCTCATCTCAGTACTAAATGGCTTACCCCTTATCTTTAGACTGTGACCCCTGGTTCTAGACTCCCCCACCATCGGGAACATCTTTCCTGCATCTAGTCTGTCTAGTCCTGTTAGAATTTTATAAGTTTCAATGAGATCCTCTCTCATTCTTCTGAACTCTAGAGAATATAAGCCTAATCGACCCAATCTCTTTTCATACGTCATTCCTGCCATCCCAGGTATCAGTCTGGTAAATCTTCACTGCACTCTCTCCATGGCAAGAACATCCTTCCTCAGATAAGGCAACCAAACCTGCACACAATACTCAAGGTGTGGTCTCACCAAGGCCCTGTACAACTGCAGCAAGACATCCTTGCTCCTGTACTCGAATCCTCTTGCTATGAAGGCCAACATACCATTTGCCTTCTTAACCACCTGCTGCACCTGCATGCTTACCTTCAGCAACTGGTGTGCAAGGACACCCAGGTCTCGTTGCACTTCCCATTTTCCCAATCTATTGCCGTTCAGATAATAATCTGTCTTCCTGTTTTTGCCACCAAAGTGGATAACCTTGCATTTATCCACATTATACTGCATCTGCCATGCATCTGCCCAATTACCCAACCTGTCCAAATCATACTGGAGTTTCTTGGCATCCTCCTCACAGCATACATGCCACCCAGCTTTGTGTCATCTGCAAACTTGGAGATATTACATCTAGTTCCCTCATCTAGATCATTAATATATATTGTGAATAGCTGGTGTCCTAGCACCGATCCCTGTGGTACCCCACCAGTCACTGCCTGCCACTCGGAAAGAGACCCGTTTATTCCAACTCTTTGCTTCCTGTCTGCCAACCAGTCCTCTATCCAAGTCAGTACCTTACCTCCAATCCCATGTGCTTTAACTTTGCATGCCAATCTCTTATGCGGGACCTTATCGAAAGCCTTCTGAAAGGGCTTTAGCACAGTAGTGCTGATAAGATGTTTTAGGCTTCAATTTGATTAGTTTTCCAATGAATGATTCAGAAAATTATTACCTTCACAATAAGTGTTCCAGTTAATCTCTTAAATACCACTCGTACTTTAGCCCTTAGAGAGATTGAAACAACTGTGGCAGCTCCTTAGATATAGTGGTTTTAAACAGACTGGCCTAGAAATTCAATATAGCCACTTTTGGTGCGGTAAAGTCGGGCGGCCGCTAAAGTTTGCGCCCGGCGCAAAGTGGAGGCCACTTGGCCGATATTCAGTAGCTTTGGCCAAGGAGTTTGCTCGAGCGCTAAAACTGGCGATGCACGGCTATCTTTAGGCGCTAAGCCGGCGGTGCAGACTGATACCGCCGAGGCCGGGCGCAGCGCAGGTGCGGTCATTTCTTGATTGACAGCAGACACCCTGGCGCCGGCCAGCTCTTAAAAGGGGGAGGGTCGACTTGGTCTGCTGCCATGCCCTGGATACTGCAGCCCTCCAGCTAGGCCTAAACACTGCTGCTGGAGAGAAATAGCACCAGGAAGGATGCAGAGGGCCCGTGAGCGAGCGCAGCGCTTCTCTGCCCATGATTTAAAGGTGCTGGTTAGGGCTTTGGAGAGGAGATGCCATATCTTGTTCCCGGACCGTGGCAAGAAGCCTGCCACCAGGGTGTACAGGAGAGCCTGGAGGGATATCGCCCAGAGGGTCACAGCCACCTGCGATGTCCCCAGGACTGGTGTCCAATGCCGGAAAAAGTTTAACGACCTCACTCGGATTGTCAGGGTGAGTACCCTTTCCAGTGTCCTCCTCATCCTTGCATGTGCACCTCACATTATGGGCAAAGGGACCTCAAAGCCCTAATGGCCAGCCCTCATCCAGCAGCTATGGCACTGGCATGAACATCAATTGCACTTTCTGCACTTTACACACTGGCCAAGCTATTCAACCATGGGAGGCAGTGCATACAGCAACAGGGCACCACACTGGCCAAGCTATTCGACCATGGGAGGCAGTGCATACAGCAACAGGGCACCACACTGGCCAAGCTATTCGACCATGGGAGGCAGTGCACACAACAACAGGGCACCACACTGTACTTAGAGGCCGTCCTTTCTCTTGCAGTCCAAGCTGGCCCAGAATCTGAGGAGCCGGACTGTCACCGGGGGAGGCCGTCCCCAGTTCCAGCAGCTCAGTGACCTGGAGGAACGCGTGGGTCGACTCATGGGTGGCCGGCTGATTGGCCCCGTTGCATGTGGAGATGCCGACCCTGTGCTGGGCCCCAATGGTAAGGACATGACCTTTTGGACCTCTCTCATTCCCCTTGCGCTTCAGATCTACATCCTTTGCCACTGTCCGACCAATGCGCTGAATGCCACCACTCATGCCTCCCTCGCTGATGCCCTGTCCTCACTCTAAAGCTACTCTTGTGCCTTCCTGCTTTCAGCTGGTGAGGAGGAGGATTCCCTGAAGCTGCCAGTGACAGTCCCTCGGAAGAGGAGGACAAGGAGGAGCAAGAGGAAGGCGGCCCATCGGGGGAACCCTCATCCGCGCCAGGGGATGGCAATGGAGGGGACACGTCTTCCCTGGAGGAGAGCCAGGGGGAAGTGTTGCAGGGGAGTGTAGCTCCTGTGCCCAGTGGCGTCGAGCCACGCGGGAAGGGTCGGGCAGCATGGCGGCCTTCTCCCCAGAGGGGGGAAGTGTTGCAGGGGAGTGTAGTTGCTGGGCCCAGTGGCGTGCAGCCACGCGGGAAGGGTCGGCCAGCTCGGCGGCCTTCTCCCCAGAGGGAGAGTCCGGCCTCCAGTCCGGGGACGGTCCTCGCCCAGGAGGTGCGCCTCCTCGATCAAATGTCCGCGGACTCGGATCGTCGGCACACCGAGTTCATGGGGGTTGTGGCACGGTTGCCTGAGGCCATCGAGTCCCTGGCTCATAGTGTGTCCGATTTCGGGGCCTCACAGGCCAGGGGTTTCGAACAACTCAGGGCAGCACAGGCCAGGGGTCTCGAACAATTCGGGGCAGCACAGGACGCGAGTCGGGCCGAATTGAGGGCAGCACAGGACGCGAGTCGGGCCGAATTCAGGGCAGCACAGGACGCGAGTCGGGACGACTTCAGGGCAGCACAGGCAGCGAGTGGCCAGTTGATCAGTGGTGCCATGCAGTCACTGGCTGGTCTGATGCGGGCACAGACCAGGGCAGTACGGGCACTCACTGCTGCCACACTCGCTGTGTCAGGCAGGCATCGCCAGGGCACCCACCGCGCTGCAGCAGCACAGCGGTCTGGCCTTCAGCAGATTGCTGCGCTTGCTGCAGTTCCAGCCCGGCCGAGTGCCAGTGTCTCAGGTGAGCAGCGAGCACCTGGCATCAGCCAGCTTGCCCCCATTGCTGCAGCTGCCACTGCCACTCCCCCAGCGAAGCTGCCACGAGCTGCTGGAGAGACTGATGCTGCCCAGCCACAGCTGCAGCAGTCAGCAGCCGGCCCCTCGAGGGCCAGAGCTCGTCTAGGCCGACCCCCAAGGGCATCTGCCGTCACGCAATGTGCCCCTCAGGAGCCTTCCCCCAGCCTTGCAGCACCCACAGGGCCCAGGTTGAGGCGGAGCAGCAGGTCGGCCAGGGGCCGGAAAAGGCTGGACAAGGACTCGCCCTCTCGGCACACAAAGTAGAGTGTGTTGCCAAATGTTTTTTTATATGGGGGTGGTTGTGTTGTCTATGGGGGGGGTTGTTTTGGTAAGGCCGAGGATGAAGGCCATTTGGATGGAAAAGTTTTGTTATTCCTCCCCAGGTTGTGGGAGTGAGTCATGTGTTTGACTGTTTTTTGGGGTTGTTGTCTGTTTTTGGGATTCATGTGGGAAGGGCCCTGAGTTTGTTCAATAAAGCTTTTTCTTTATTCAGCTTGTCCATGTTTGATGTTTGAAGTGGTTGTTGCGTTAACCGGCTGAGGGCTTGCGGAGCAGCTGCATTCATGTCCCTTCATTGCCACAAGCCATTCCCTGACAGGGGGCCTAGAAGTGTCGTTCAATAAGCCGCCGACGGACGGCCCTTGGACCTTGTGGCTCCCTCCTGGGCTGGTACTCCTCCTCCTCCTCCTCCTCCTCCTCATGGTCCTCCTGCTCCTCCTCCAGAGGTGGTGGTCCAACGTGAGGTGGCAGCGCCTGAGTCCTGCGGATAGCCAGGTTGTGCAGCATGCAGCAAACGACGACGAACTGGGAGACTCTATCCGGCGAATACTGCAGAGATCCGCCGGAGCGATCCAGGCAGCGGAACCGTTGCTTGAGGACGCTAATCATTTGCTCTATGATGTTCCTTGTGGCTTGATGGCTTTCGTTGTATGCCTCCTCAGCAGGGGTCCTGGGCGCGCGGAGCGGGGTCATGAGCCATGTACACAAAGGGTAGCCCTTGTCCCCGATAAGCCATCCTCTTGGGGGAGGCTGTGCCTGGAACATGTCAGCCACAGTAGTCTGGCGCAGGATAAATGCATCGTGGCTGCTGCCTGGAAAGCGGGCATTGACAGCTAGGATGCGCTGCCTGTCGTCACACACCAGCTGTACATTGAGGGAATGGTAGCCCTTCCGGTTGCGGTAATCCTCGGCATTGTCGATAGGTGCCCGCAAAGCCACATGCGTGCAGTCAATGGCGCCCTGCACCATGGGGAAGTCCGCGATCCTCGCAAATCCGACTGCACGCTGCTCCTGCCTCTCCAGGGTCATGGGGAAGGAGATGAATTGGTGTCTCCTTGTGAAAAGGGCATCGGTGACCTGCCGGATGCAGCGATGCACGGCGAACTGGGATATGTTAGCTATGTCCCCAGCAGCGGCTTGGAAGCAGCCACTTGCATAAAAGTTCGGAGCCACCATGACCTTCACTTCCACCGACAGAGACGTCCTGCACATCAGCTGTGGACGCAGATCTCTGTGAAGCAGCTGGCAGATCTCTGCAACCACCTCCCTTCTGAAGCGCAGCCTCTTAACACACTGCGCGGCAGTCATGGTGAGATAGGCACCTGCTGGCGGTATTCCCTGAGTGGGTAAGGCCTATGTTGCCGACGCCTGATGCCCCCTCTGCGTCTAGGCATGGCTGCCCCTCTCACACAGCGTCTGCGAGCCCTTCGCACATAATGCTGGAACTGAGGGTTGGAACCCCATGCAGCCCCCATAATATACTTGCAAACAATGAAATCACAATGAGGCAAATTTCCAAGCTCTGGCCAGAAGCCAAAAATACCTCTCCTATGATGGGCCAAATCAGTAAGGTCTCTTCCTTGGTCTCTGTCCAGAAATCCGTTGCACAAAAGTCATTGCAGCAAAATGGCTGGCCTTTATAGTTCAGTGTAAGTGCCCTTTAATTAGCGCTCCCCGAGGCCCGCAGGGCCTCTGCTGCGTTCCACTTCACAGTTCTTAGCACCGCCACGCCCACATTGGGCGGGCGTGAATGAAGTTCCGGTTTGGGGCGCACAAAGGGCGTTGCACGACGAAATGACGTCATAAGCTGCGCGCGCAGCTGAGCGCGCGCAAACACTTTGCGCCGGCGCTAAATGTCTACTGAAGTTGGGCGTAGGCGCAGATCGCCCTGCGCCCGGCCGCTAAATGCCTAGCGCTCGAGATCTACTCCTCCTAAGGCGCTAACGGCTGCCGCACGCAACTGAATTTCTAGGCCCAAGTATCTAACAACAATCTATTTGTCAGAGTGGAAGAGGTAGCAGAGCTGTGGTCACCCTATATTACAGTCATTAGAAGAAAGAGAGACTTGAATTTATATAGTGCCTTTCAGAACTTCAGGATGTCCCAATTCACTTCACAGTCAATGAAGAACTTTTTTTGTTAAGTGTAGTCACTGTTTTAATGTAGGGAAATGTGGCATCCAATTTGCACACAGCAAAGTCCTGCAAATAGCAATGAGATGAATGAACCGATAATGACCAGAATTTGCTGGGAAAGTAATGGCATGTTCATGTTGCCTGCCATTATTAGTTCATAAAATGTCCAGCAATTTATGGTGAAGAAGAGATATGCCATGAGTTCCGGTTTACGCCTCTCCACTGTTTGCCTTGACAAAACTAAAAAAAGATACCATTTCGTCGTGTGCCTCCCTATTGTGTGCTCTAAAGAGAACAACCGCAGCTTCTCCAGTCTCTCCACATAACGGAAGCCTCTCATCCCTGGTACTATTTGAGTAAATCTCTTCTGCATCCTTTCCAAGGCCTTTATATTATTCCTGAAGTGTGGTACCCAGAACAGGACACAATATTCCAGCTGAGGACTAGCCAGTGACTTATAAAGGTTCAGCATAACTTCTTTGCTTTTGTACTCCATGCCTCTGTTTATAAAGCCAAGGAACCCGTATGGTTTTTTAACAGCCTTTTCAACTTGTCCTGCCACCTTCATAGATTTGTGTACAGACACTCCCAGTTCTCTCTGTTACTGCGTCTTCTTTCAAATTGTACCATTTAGTTTATATTGCATCTTCTCATTCTTCCTGCCAAAATGAATCACTTCACACTTTGCTTTAAATTCCATCTGCCATGTGTCTGCCCATTTCACTGTCTATGTCCTCCTGAAGCCTGTTACTATTCTCCTCGCTGTTTACTACATTTACAAATTTTGTATCTTCAGCAAACTTTAAAATTAGGCCCTGTATACCCAAGTCCAGGTCATTAATTAATTAATGTATATAAAAAAAAACAGTGGTGAACCCCTGGGGGACACCACTGCACACTGCCCTCTAGTCTGAAAAAAACACTGTTCACTACTAGTCTCTGATTTATGTCTCTTAGCCAATTTTGTATCCACGCTGCCACTGCTCCTTTAATCCCATGGGCTTCAATTTTCCTAACAAGTCTATTATGTGGTGCTTTATCAAACTCCTTTTGAAAGTCCATATACACAGCAACAACCACAGTACCGCCAGCAACCCTCTAAATTACTTCAGCAAATAACTCAATTAAGTTAGTCAAACACGATTTGTATTTAACAAATCTGTGTTGGCTTTCATTCATTAATCCATATTTTTCCAAGTGTCAATTAATTTTGTCGCGGATTATGGTCTCTAAAAGTTTCTCCACCTCTGATGACATGCTCACTGGCCTATAGTTGCCGAGTTTATCTCTCTGCCCTTTTTTGAACATGGGTGTAACATTTGCAATCCTCCAGTCTTCTGGCACCACTCCAATATCTAAAGAGGATTGGAAGATTGTGGCCAGAGCCTCCGCTATCTTCACCCTTACTTCCCTCAACAACCAAGGATGCATCCCATCCAGATCGGGTGGCTTTTCTACTTTGAGTGCTGCCAACCTTTTCTATCTTTATCCTAATTTATCTACTACCTCCTCCTTTACTATGAATTTGGCAGCATCATCTTCTTTAGTGGAGACAGAAGCAAAGTATTCATTTAGTACCTCAGCCATACCCTCTTCCTCCACAACAAGATCTTTTAGGTCCCTAATCGGCCCTACCCTTCCTTTGACTACTGTGTTACTATTTATGTTTATAAAAGAGTTTTGGGTTTCCTTTAATGTTACCCACTAATCTATTTTCATAAAATGTCTTTGGACCTCTTAAACCTTTTTTCAGTACTCCTCTGCACTTTCTGTATTCAGCTTGGTTGCCTACTGTATTATGAGTCTGACATTATGATAAGCCTCCTTTGGATGTTTCATTTTCATTTCCATATCTTTAGTCATCCAGGGAGCTCTAGCTTTTCTAGAGTGAAAGCAAGTGAGATGGGATACTCACTTTTGATATTCTCACAAGATCATTAAACCTTTTTCGGCACTGTATCCATGACCATACATAAATGGACCATGTGCTCACCTCCTGAGCAATGCGCAGCCAGGCTGCCTTGGTCTGCTAAGGAGGCTTCCTCCGGCCATCAGGAGGGAAGAGAATCTCCCTGCACCCTCTGACAGCATCCACAAGAACTTGGAGGGACTCATCATTAAACTGCCTCTGGAAGAAGTCATAGCTTTGAAAAGAAGTGCAGGAAACCACAATGGAAAGGCTCAGGCTGGATGGCAGCTTTAAAAGGAGCTGTTATTGTGGCGTCATCAGAGGCGGCCAGCCGACCCGATCCCACTCATTGGACTGGCCAGCGCAGCTCCATGAAATTAACAAGGTACTTTAATAAAAATCGCAACTCTGCAGCTGTTCCCGCTGGAAGCGGCTCCCGAACTCACCCACCACGCAACCTGACTCCAACCAGCCTCAGGAATTAAAATCGAGCCCCAGATGTTTGGAGGCAGATAATGTGTGAAGGAGACAACAGGAGTGCTCGAGCAGCCACATCTCTCTCTCTGTAGGGAAATTAAACTTTCAACAGTCCTAGAACTCAGCAAAAATCATCTAGAATTCGTGCAGCAGCCAAAAGTAATAATCCAACAATTAACAGTCACTTGGATAAGTGTGGATTAATTAAGGAAAGCCATCGCAGATTTGTTAAAGGCAAATCGTGTTTAACTAACTTGATCGAGTTTTTTGATGTGGTAACAGAGAGGGTTGATGAAGGTAATGTGGTTCACGTTGTGTACATGGATTTCCAAAAGGCGTTCGATAAAGTGCCACATAATAGGTTCACCTGCAAAGTTGAAGCCTATGGAATAAAAGGGACAGTGGCAGCATGGATACGAAATTGGCTAAGTGACAGGAAACAGAGAGTAGTGGTGAATGGTTGTTTTTCGGACTGGAGGAATGTATACAGCGGTATTCCCCAGGGGTCAGTTCTAGGACCACTGCTTTTCTTGATATATATTAATGACTTTGCAGATGACACAAAACTTGAAAGTATAGTGAACAGTGAGGAGGAGAGTGCTAGACTTCAGGAAGACATAGACAGGTTGGTGAAATGGGTGGACATGTGGCAGATGAAATTTAACGCAGAAAAGTGCGAAGTGATATATTTTGGTAGAAAGAATGAGGAGAGGACATATAAACGTAAGGGTACAATCCTAAATGGGGTGCACGAACAGAGAGACCTGCGGGTATGTGTGCACAAATCGTTGAAGGTGGCAGGACAGGTTGAGAAAGCTGTTAAAAAGGCTTCCGGGATCCTGGGCTTCATGAATCGAGGTATAGAGTACAAAAGTGTGGAAATTATGATGAACCTGGATAAAACACTGGTTCGGCCCCAACTGGAGTACTGTGCCCAATTCTAGACACCGCGCTTTAGGAAGGATGTGAAGGCCTTAGAGAGGGTGCAGAAAAGATTTACAAGAATGATTCCAGGAATGAGGGACTTCAGTTATGTTGATAGACTTGAGAAGTTGGGGTTGTTCGCCTTGGAGCAGAGAAGATTGAGAGATTTGATAGAGGTGTTCAAAATCATGAGGGTTCTTGACAGAGTTGATAGAGAGAAACTGTTCCCATTGGCAGAACGGTCGAGAACCAGAGGACACAGATTTAAGGTGATTGGCAAAAGAACCAAAGGCTACGTAAGAAAAAACTTTTTTATGCAGCGAGTGGTTAAGATCGGGAATGCACTGCCTGAAAGGGTGGTGGAGACAGACTCAATCTTACCTTTCAAAACGGAGTTGGATAAGTATCTGAAGGAAAACGATTTGCAGGGCTACGGCAAAAGGGCAGGGGAGTGGGACTAGCTGAGAGTTGGCGCAGGCTTGACCGGCCAAATGGCCTTCTTCCGTACTGTAACCATTCTATGATTCTACCTGCAAGCCCTGCATGATCCTTTTAAATACTGATGGTGAAGGGACCTTCATGGCAGTTAGCACCATGTTCTGCTGAGTAAGGTTAGCACAGTGCATTCCATTGACAGGGGCCTTCCAAAATGGCAATGGCAGCATTGCACATTGATCCAAGTGACAATCTTGCTCTTTTGAATGCTGCTGGCGTGCGACAATTATGTGATGCTAACTCCTTAACCAAGATGGAGGTCGGAAGTGTGTGCATGCACCTTGGAGACTATTTTAGGAGCTTGGGTGCCTACGTAGCAGCTGAAAATCAGATGCTACCCAGCTCTATTTAAACCCCCATCTTGTTATGGTAAGACTGTACCTCATAGTGCAGGTAGAAGAGGCTGTGGAAATGTACAGATGAAAATATAAGTTCATTTTCACAATTTTTGTTCTTATACGTTGTCCTCTCCTTGTTTGGTTTTACTCTTACTTTTCTATTTCTAGAAGTGTATCTCCAGCAATGATCTTTCTTTCTTCCCGACACTATTACCTTTGGAATCTGCATGGGATCTATCCTTGGACCCGTTATCTTCCTCATCTACCTGCTTCCCCATGGCGACATCATCTGCAGACATGGAGGTCAGCTTCCACATATATGCTGACAACATGCAGCTCTACCCTTCCACCATCGCTCTCGATCCGTCCACCAAGTTGTTGTCGGACCACTTTGGATGAGCCTCAATTCACTCCAGGTAAGCATTAGGAAAACTTAAGTCTTCGGTCCCCGTTACAAGTTCTGTACACATGCCAACAATTCCTTCCCCCTCCCCAGCCTCTGTCTTAGGCTGAAACAGATTGTTCACAAATTTGGCATCCTATCTGATCCTGAGCTGACTCTCTGACCTCATATCCTCTCCATCAAATAGCTCGCCTATTTCCACGTCTGTAACATGGCCCAGCATGACCCTTGCCTCAGCCCATCTGCTGCTGAATCCCATATCTATGCCTTTATCACCTTTAAACTTGACCAGTCCATGCTTTCTTAGCTGGCCTCCCATTCTGTGCCTTTCACAAACTTCAACTTACAAAGAATCTGCTGCTTGTATTCTAACCTATACCAAGTCCTGCTCACTTATCACCCTTGTTATCAGTGGCATGCAAGGCCTCCAATTAAAAATCTCATTCTTGTATTTACATCCCTTCATGGCCTCTCCCTTCCTTATCTCTATAACCTCCTCTAACCCTACAATTCCTCCCCCCTCCTGAACTCTTCATTCATCTGACTGGCCTTTTGTGCATTCCCCCACACCTTTCACTCCATCATTGACAGCCATGCCTTCAGCTACCTAGACCTCACGCTCTAGAATTCCAATCCTAAACCCCTCTACCTCTTCATCTCCCTCTCTTTTAAGAGCCACCTTAAAACATATCTCTCCTCTTAATATCTCCTTCTTTGTTTCGGCATCCATTATTTCCCCTATGCCTCTGTGAAGCGCCTTGGGGCAATTTTTGATGTAAAGGCACTATATAAAAGCAAGTTGTTGTTATATATTACTAAACCAACATTAGTTGGAAGGACTTATGATGGCTACATTATCAGTGGTTTATCTTATGCAATGGATTGAATTGGACAGAAAACAGAGAGTAGGAAACAAAGGGTAATTTTCGGGTTGGCAGGCTGTGACTAGTGGGGTACTGCAAGGATCAGCGCTTGTGCCTCAGCTATTCAAAATCTATATCAATGATTTGGATGAGGGGACCAAATGTAATATATCCAAGTTTGCTGATGATACAAAGCTGGGTGGGGATGTAAGTTGAGAGGAGGATGCAAAGAGGCTTCAAGGGGATATAAACAGGCTAAGTGAATGGGCAAGAACATGGCAAATCAAATATAATGTGGAGAAATGTGAAATTATCCACTTTGGTAGGAAAAATAGAAAAGCAGAGTATTTTTTAAATGGTGAGAGATTGGGAAATGTTGGTGTTCAGAAGGACCTGGGTGTCCTTGTACATGAATCACTGAAAGTTAACATGCAGGTACAGCAAGCAATTAGGAAAGCAAATGGTATGTTGGCCTTTATTACAAGAGGACTTGAGTGTAAGAGTAAAGACATCTTTCTGCAATTATATAGGGCCCTGGTGAGACCACACCTGGAGTATTGTGTACAGTTTTGGTCTCCTCACCTAAAGAAGGATATACTTGCCATAGAAGGAGTACAACGAAGGTTCACCAGACTGATTCCTGAGATAGAGGGATTGTCCTATGAGGAGAGATTGAGTAGACTAGGCCTATATTCTCTAGAGTTTAGAAGAATGAGAGGTGATCTCATTGAAACATACAAAATTCTTACAGGGCTTGACAGGGTAGGTGCAGGGACGATGTTTCCCCTGGCTGGGGAGTCTAGAACCAGGGGTCACAGTCTCAGAATAAGGGGTCCGCCATTTAGGACTGAGAGGAGGAGAAATTTCTTCACTCAGAGGGTGGTGAACCTTTGGAATTCTCTACCCCAAAGGGCTGTGGAGGCTCAGTCGTTGATTATATTCAAGACGGAGGTCGATAGATTTTTGGATATAAAGTGAATCAAGGGATATGGGGATAGTGCTGGAAAGTGGAGTTGAGGTAGAAGGTCAGCCATGATCTTATTGAATGGCGGAACAGGCTCGAGGGACCGAATGGCCTACTCCTGCTCCTATTTCTTACATTCTAATAGACTTTTTGATAGAATGGCTTGTACACAGTCTGGAAGGAAAGGGCTTGATGTACTACATAACAGTTTTGTTGTTCCATCTCTCTTGTATAGGTTAAACCTATTTGTTACATTCATTACCCAAAGGCTGTGGGCCGGATTTTCTGAATGGGAAGCTTTTGGAGGTGGGACTGCTGCTTGCCGGCTTTCAATCCCGCCTCCATCAGCTTCTGGCCAACCAGTGGGGTTTTCCCCTAATTGACCTTGTTAAGCTTGCCCAGTGGGCTCATCATGCCAATTAGGGGGAGGTCAGTGACAGAGCACATCAACGTATGACGTGCCATCTGTCAAGAACTTTTGAAAGAAGAAATGTCATCATTTGACAGCTCTGTGAAGCTGTCAAACTCTGACAGTCTGTGTAGTTTGATGAGCCTTTGTGTTCAGGACTCATCAAACCTTTCAACTTTGCAGAAATCACCTGGCTGTTGGTTTGGAGGATCCAGCAGCCAGTCTGTGATATCTACAATGGAGATGTCGGGACTCCGGCTCCACAGCAACTGAATACTGTAGGCAGAAACAAAGGTAAGTGAACATTTTACATCACTTTACACTCACCTAACATACATACCACTCCACACTTGCACCCATCACTCACCTCTACATCACACTTTCAGACCCCTCCGGCCCCCACAGAACTCATACTCATCTCTTACACCCTGGCAGGGTTCCCCGAGTTCGGGAAGCCTGCACTTCGGAAGGAAAAAAGGGGATAATCCTATTTTCTGCCTGTTAACCACCTGTTAACAGGCAGTTAATAGGCTTTAATCCCTTTCCCGCCTCAAGGAGACGGGACCCGGGGCAGGACGGCTTCCCGCCTCCTGGCAAGAGGGCATGGAGGTGGGATGGGGGCAGGTTTGCGACCCGCCCCCAAATTCTGCAACTTTACCGACAGTCCCACCTCCATACCCACCTCCTCGTGGCTGACAAAATCCAGCCCTGGGGATCAAATCCCATTATAGCAAGTTGTGAAACTGAATTCAATAAATCTGGTAATTTGTGGGTTGTCCATGAAAGCTGCCGGATTGTTATAGAATACGAATTAGTTCACTAATGCCCTTCAACAATGTACCTGTCAACCCCTACCTAATCTGGCCAACATGTGACTCCAGTCACGCACTATATGTTTGACCCTTAATGCCCTCAGGGCACCTAGGGATGGGTAATAAATGCTGCCTTGTCAGTGTTGCTCACATCCCAAGAGCAAATAATAATTTAAAAAAGGTTTCATTTGGAAGATTCCATGAAATGCAAAATGTAATAATTTCATTTTTTAATAAAATGTACATGCTACCATTTCAATGTGAATGCGCTTTGATGTTTGAATAAGCGCTGTAAACTTTCTAGCAAATCGATAGCTCATTGACTAGGACTGGATATGAAAATGCATTTCAGGCTAATAGTCTATTCACACTGTAGGGGGTGGTGTTTGGGGCCAGCTTCACCTCTGACTTATGAGCGGTTCGAATCGCTCCCACTCCCTTGGTTCTAGACCTTGGACTTATTTGGGAGTTGTGACAAAAGTGCAGCAGACAACTGGTTTTGGTGCAAGAAAACTTTGATCTTTATTTGAGAAAGAAAATACAACACAATAATCTCAACACTCTAATGAAACGGGAAACACTTTGATACATACGAGGGAAATTACAGTAGAAAAATACCTCACCCCTCCCAATCCCACCTTACTAGCTAAGTTGGACTCTAAAGGACCAGGGATAATGCTCACCAAACGAATCCTTGACAGTTGGGCTGGTTCGCGGTTTTGGGGTTCACTGGATATGTTGGTTGGGGTCTGCCGTACCCCGGACGCGGTAGAGGACTTCACCTGCATATCTGGTCAGTCTTCACGAGTCCGCTGATGCGGTAGGGTGCGTATTGGATTTATCAGTTGAGTACCCAATTTCCTTCTGTTAGAAATAGGGCTTAGAGTCTCTTTGAGTAAAATCTTACCCAGGGGTGAATCAGGAATAATTTGTAGAGTGGAAAAAACTTGCGAATTTTTGGTTTTCTTCCGAGTTGGTTTTCTTTGGTCGCGATGGCCCAATATTACCCAGTTGGCTGATGGTAGTGTTCGGTTGGTTGTTTCGTAAGGTCCTTGTTGCCGCAAGGTGTCCGATGATCACTGAAACGGTTGCTCTGGTTTCTTCTTGTGTGTTACTTCTTCGAGAGAGAGAGAGAGAGAGAGAGAACTGCCTCGAGATGCTTGAACTCTACTGAACTCGAACTTGGAACTCCTCTGTACTTCTTGAACTCCCACCTTGCTGAATTGTGTTATTTGAACTGCTCTCTCTCGCTCTCGAAAAAAAAAAGCCTTCAATTATACTAACTGGGGCCTCCTAATCTGTGCGCCAAATCAGTCTAGGTTTATTGTTAGATTTTGGTGGGCTTATTAATATTAAGTTGTTTAAAGTGGTTTTGGGATGGTTCCATGGGCTGTTGAAGTTTTTAAGAATGTTTAATATGGGATGGTTTCCTGAGCTGTTGAACCCTTACTTGACTGTAGTGAATTGTCCTCAGGCTTTGAGTTTCTTGTGGGGTCTAAGATTCTTTGTAGGTTGGCAAAGTGATTTGTTTTATGCATGTTTTTGGATGGGTCCTGTATTTTGGGTGTGGCTGTTCTTCTGTGTTATTGTTAGAATGTAAATTGTCTGATAGGGGCTGAGTGATGTTTAGTTCCCCAGACAGCTTGATTAACTGATTAACTCCAAAATCCAAACTGTCTTTATAGAGGTTGATCCTATTTCCTGTTACAGCCTTTTCTTTCTTTACAAGCCAAAACAAGCCTTTAAAAATGTCAAATCTTGGTTTTCGACCTTGAATCTCCCTCTGTTAGGCCCAATATTTTATCACCCTGAAAATGGTTAGAAAAGAGTCCAAAGTCCTTTTCTTTAGGGTTATTCTCTGATTTTTGGGGAACCTGTGAATTTTGAGAATCTTACAGTCCCCCCTGTGATACTTTACTTGCTAGAGTATAATACTGGGTGAGCAAAATTCTTGATCCCTGAGAGCCAACCTTCCCCTGTATTTTACCTAATCTAAAACCCAAAACACACATTCCCCTTTAGGTGTAGTGTTCAGCTACATACAAAGGTAAGAAAACTTAGTTACATTCATATCCAAGCGCGGAGAGTGTCCAACACCCCTGCACCACTTGGAGAAAAAAAAATGGTACATACATAGAAAAGAAAAACACATGGTCACAATCTTTATTTTTAATAATGATTAAGGTTCATCTCATACCTGGTCATAGACTTTATTTTGATGCATGTCCCATGCGCTCTCATGTTGGGATCGGAGCATTCTGTCCCTCCCCTTGCACTTTGTGCACTGTAAGTAGAAGACTATACCCAGCTGGCAGACCGCTAAAATATGGGAAGCCATTCTGATCGAGGAAGGGACCTCTATATTTTCAAAAATATCCCACCAGGGTGGAACTATGATATCCAAAGTCTCAGCCCCTATCTCGACTGTCTTTTGTTCTAGCGTATAGAAATGTTTTTGTGATAAGATGTTCGGGTAGAGGGGGAATTTTATAGCCGAAGAATGTGACATAGTCTTGCAGGTTGGTTATGTTTTCCCTGACAGTGAGGTGAACAGTGGAGGGTTCAGGAATGGGGACAATCCGTTCCTGGGCCACTTGAACTTCTGCTTCGGGTTTAAAGCAGAAACTGCTGTCACTCACTGGACACCAGATGTGCTGTCCATGCTGGTAGTGGGGCACACTTGTGGTGACACAATATGTCCCACCCCCTATGAATGCTACCTGTGGGGGAACATGGCCTTGTGCCATTACCTCCATGGTACAGTTCGTAGGTTGTGCGCCAGCAGCTTTAAACCCACACTGCGGTCGCGAATAGGCATTCAAGTGCTGGGGACACAGGATTATGTGTGCACCCCGGCTCTGACAGCTGGAGAGGTCTGTACCTGTCATAGCGTGCTCCCACTTTATGACATAAGGTGGGACCGCTGCGAAATGAACGTGTGCACCCCCTTGAATGATCCCAATGTTCTCCACCCTCTATACCGGTGTGGGTCGGGCTGTCCCACCCATGACCGGCATCCTCACTACTAACTCTATGATAGTGTGATTGGAACACCAGTAATCTACTGGGACAGGGTAGGCTTCAGAGGCTAGACGGAGCTGACACGGGCTCAGCGAATTACTAAATGGGTGGAGAGCTGTGAGGTGCTTGTTGCTAATCCAGGAGGGGACTAAACCTTGTTTTAAATCTTCCAGGTTGCTACGGCCCTCGCCCAGCAACCATGCCCCGTATAGCACACACACCTCATTCTGTGCAGCCTGATCCAAAGCATTTCTATCCTCCCGTATGAGTACATGTACTGTTTTAGCACGTCTCTCTAGCTCAGCAATGATTTCTTTTAAATGGACCATCATAGCTTGGTCCTCGTGTAGCTCTGAGCCTAACACTTTGTTCTCCTCTGTTAGGATCTTTCTTAATTGGGTTTTTAAGCCATTAGCTGTGTTTGCAGTTCTATATCGTCCAGGCTATTTATTACAGAGGATCCTGTATTATAATTGGTGAAAATATCATTCCAGGTTCCCCTTCTTTGTCTCCCCGCGCCTATAGTATGCTCAGCGTGTAAAGTGTATAGCTCTGCTTTGTCTATGTTGGCAAAGTCAAAGTCGTAAAATTGCCTGAACATTTCCTTTAGTAGGGGCTGGTATAACTGTCCTGTCTCCTTAGGGCATCATTCAGGTAAGTGTACTTCGGTAAGGTTTAGGATAACTGAAGCTATTGCATAGTGTACCCCCTGGTATAGTACTTTTTCGGTCAGCACCAGCACTAACCCATCGCTGATCCCTTGGTGGTGGTAGGACACCTCTCTATTATGGTCCGTGATGTCGGGGTCGTGGGCAGGGGCTTTCTGGTGCGTTCTACGAGTTCAGTGGCATTGACTGGGATCAGGGAGTGTGGGAGCGCACATGCATGCAGGCTAGAATCCCACCCCATCCCCTTCCCGGTATCTTGCCATTATCTGGAGAAGATGATGGATATGCCTGTGGGGCAGGCTGTCTCTGATCCCCGCATGCAGATATAGATTCCCTGTTCCGACTCCCACCACTTAGCCCAACACACACTCACTCCACCTTGGGTCCCTGTGATCGTCCAGTGGGTGTTGTTCCCCAGTCATTCCCAGTCGGCTGTATGGTCCCCTATATCCCTGCTCAGCTTCCTGAGCCACCACCACCTATCCAGGGGAATCCGTCCCTTGCATGTAAGACACTGTGATATCCAAGTGGTAAGGTCAGAAACTGAGATAAGCCAGACTTCAGGAACCAAAACTCAACTGTTTAATTATACATATGTAGCAGAGAACATAGCTCTTACAGGCTGCCAGCAAGATACTCTATTTCTT
Organism: Somniosus microcephalus; assembly: GCF_052327205.1. Lineage (NCBI taxonomy): Eukaryota > Metazoa > Chordata > Chondrichthyes > Squaliformes > Somniosidae > Somniosus > Somniosus microcephalus. The sequence goes on from NC_140987.1 coordinate 231,392,951, forward strand.
ACTGTGCGATCACAAGATGGAGGATTCACCTCTGAGTCATACCCACAATGCCACATTACCTTAATAACTGGAGTAACAGGACATTACCTTAACACTGGTAAATGTGATCCCTTAATATTTGTCTCCATCTGGTGGATAACTTAAGCATTACATCCCAGATTACTATATCCCCCCCCCCCTTATGTTTACAATAATTTCTTAACAACATTCTTAAAAAGTCCATAAGGAACTCCTTTAATGATAGTCCATACTGAATGAATCTAGTTGGTTGTGATCAATCTCTCTGGCGGCTTGTGAGTCCTTGGTGATCGTCTTACAGTCAAGTCCCTGCTTGGTTGTGGCAGAGCCAGCTGCTGCTCCTGAGCAGTACTCAGAGTATCTGACTCTGCTATGATGGTTTCCGCTTGACGAAGGGGTCCAGGTGGAACTGGCTCTGTTCGTGGTGGTGGTACCACCAATGCATTTGGATAATTGGGGACCAACTTGTCCTCCAACATTTCCTCTGGAACCTCCAGTTCGATTTCCCTTTGTCTGGTCAGTATCTGATCCACATGTCTGCGTACTACCTGACCAGTTCCCACAATGACCGTATATGAAACTGGACCGGTCATTGAGTCCATGACGCCAGTAATCCATTTTGGACCATAACTGAAATTCCTGGTAAGGACCACATCTCCTTCTCCAAAACTGTGGCTCTTTGTCCTTCTGTCATGGTTCTCCTTTTGTTTGATTTGTCGGTTTTCCACCTCCCTTTTTAGATCTGGGTGAACCAGGTCAAGAGTGGAGCGTAGTCAACGTCCTAACAACAACTCAGCAGGAGAGAGTCCCGTGGTAGATTGAGGTGTTATTCTGTAACTGAACAGAACTCGTGACACCTTTGCTGCCAAACTCCCTTCCACACTTTTTTTCATCATCTCCTTAAATGTTTGTATGGCTCTCTCCGCAAGTCCATTTGAAGACGGATGATATGGAGCTGAAGTCAAGTGCACTATACCATTGTTTCTCATGAACTCTTTTGTTTCTGTACTCACAAAACACGTGGCATTGTCACTTACTACGATCTCCAGTACCACTTGATTACTAAAACTCCTACGCAGGCAGTCTATAGTAACAGTAGATGAAGCAGAATTTACAGGATACACATCCATCCATTTGGAATATGCATCAATGATTATGAAAAACATCTTTCCCATGAATGGGCCTGCATAATCTACATGTAATCTTCTCCATGGTTTATCCGGCCACTCCCAGGGGTGGAGTGGAGCCGCTGCTGGTGCCTTCCTGTGTACTTGACAAGTGCTGCATGTCTTGACAAGATTTTCTATCTCCTCATCTAGCTTTGGCCACCACAAGTAACTCCTTGCCAATGCTTTCATACGCGAAACTCCAGGATGACACTGATGTAGTTGCACTAGGATAGACTGTCGTGCTGGCTGTGGAATAATCACTCGAGCTCCCAACAACATGCAACCATCCTGCACACTCAGCTCTGTTTTCCTGACACTGTAAGGTATGAAATCAGTCCCTTCCGGATGTTGTGGCCAACCCCTCATCACATAATCACGGACTCGAGACAGTATTGGATCTTTACCAGTCCAAGTCCTTACTTGTTCTGCAGTCACAATTGCCGTGTCTGTGTCCTCCAACATCAAAACTCTGCCCTCTGGAGCTGCACGGATAGGTGTACCTGGTAGTGGAAGATGGCTCAAGGCATCTGTGTTCCCATGGTACTTGTCTGCCTTGTAAACGATGACATACTCATAAGCCCTTAACGTCACTGCCCACCTCTGGATCTGGGGTGACACCATCTGTGGTACTGCTTTCATCTCATTAAAAAGAGACAGAAGAGGTTTATGATCGGTGCATATGGTGAATTTCCTGCCATATATGTACTTGTGAAACCTTTGTAACCCAAACATTACTGCTAATCCCTCTTTATCTAACTGGGAATAGTTTTTTTCCGCTGGGGTCAGAGTTCGAGACATAAACCCTATCGGTCTTTCCGTTCCATCTTCCAAGCTGTGTGAAAGAACTGTCCCCACCCCGTAAGGTGAAGCATCACAAGAGAGAATGATGTCTTTCTCTGCATTGTAGTGAACCAACACACCCGAGGACAGTATCAGTTTCTTGGACTGTTCAAATGAAACCCTCTGTTCCTCTTCCCACTGCCACTGTGTCTCCTTGCGCAGTAGTTTGTGAAGAGGTGCTAACACTGTTGCCAAGTTTGGTAAAAAAACTGTTATAATAGTTTAGCAGTCCCAGGTAAGCTTTTAACTCAGTCACATTTGTAGGAGCTGGGGCCTCCTGCAGTGCTTGTACCTTCTCCTTTATTGGATGGAGCCCGGTGGCATCCACTCTATGTCCCAGGAACACGGCCTCATTCCCCAGGAAAGTGCACTTACTCCTCTTGAGCCATAACCCCGCCTTATCCAATCTTTGTAGTACCTCTCTCAGAGTGCTCAGATGCTCCTGGTCGGTTCTTCCCATCACCAGAATATCATCCAGATAAATTGAAACATGTGGGATCCCTTGCAGTACACCCTCGATAGTCCTCTGGAAGATAGATGGACTAGATGAGACACCGAATGGTAAGCGGTTATAGGTAAACAAACCCTTGTGTGTATTTATGGTTACATACTTCTTGGATTCCTCATCTAGTGTAATCTGCAAGTATGCATGACTCATATCCAGCTTCGTGAATTTCTTCTCTCCAGCCAGGTTTGCAAAAAGATCCTCAGTTTTAGGAATAGGATACTGTTCAAGTTTAGACACCCTATTTACTGTCAATTTATAATCTCCACAGATTCTTACCGAATTGTCTGGTTTTAAAACAGGTACAATGGGAGCTGCCCATTCTGAACATTTTACGGGTTCCAGAATGTTCTCTATCAAAAGACGGTCAAGCTCAGCCTCTACCTTCAGTTTCATGGCATATGGCACAGGTCGTTGTTTAAAAAACCTTGGCAGTGCCTCCTTGTCGACATATCTCTTAGCTGGGGGGACATTAAATGTGCCAAGTTCTTCCTTGAACACGTTCTCATGTTCAATCAACACTTCTTGCAAAGACAACTGTTTGCCTCCCTCTAGTTGATTTATTGCTCCCCAATCTAATTTAAGTTTCTGTATCCAGCCCCGACCTAACAAGTTTGGTCCAGAACCCAATACTACAACTACAGGTAGCTGTTCCACGGTGTCCCTGTGTTTCACAGTTACAGTAGCTGTACCCAATGTCGCCACTCATTCACCGGTATAGGTTTTAAGCTGCATAGAGCAAGACTTTAACTCTGGAACTTTTGCACGGTTCCACAATTTTGAGTACTCCTTGCTGTTCATTATGGTTACGCCGCATCCTGTATCCACTTCAAAGTTGACCGTAGACTCATTTACTATCAGTTGCAAAGTGATAGGATCCACTTTTGGAATGTCCTCTACCATACTATGCAATATGAACATGTCGTCTTCTTTCTCAGCTTCTCTGCTGATGTGATGTGCTCCCTGTTTTTTCACTTCTCTTACTAGGTTTTGCTTTTCTTCCCCTTTAAGTTTGTATACCTCCAGGGTAGCTTTTGCTCGGCATGCACGTTTTATATCTCCTTTTTTCCAACACTTGTGGCACTTTTCCTCCAGAAACCTGCATTCCCTCGCCAGGTGATCTCCATTGCATCTATAACATGCCTTTTCATGCTCACGTTGTGGTTTCTGACTCATATTTAACTTGTGCACCAGTGGACCTGCAACTTGTCTCATAGCAGCCCAGTCTGAACCTTGTATCTCTTTTACATCTCGGTTAGCTGTCTCTATGGCTTGAGCAAGTTCCAACGCTTTTTCATATGTAAGCCCAGTCTCGGACAATAATCTCCTTTGCATTCGAGCATCCATTATCCCGCAAACAAGCCTATCTCTCAGCATGTCTTTCAAACTGTTCCCGTAATTGCAATCATGTGCCAGTTTTCTCAACACCGCTACATAATCCAATACAGTCTCTCCCGGTTTCCTGTTCCGTGAATTAAACTTGAAATGCTGTACAATCTCACTCGGTCTGGGATTGAAATGTTCCTTTAGCAAGTCCACTAATTCAGTAAATGATCTGTCTCCAGGCTTCACAGGACTGCATAAGTTTCTCATTAAACTATACGTCTGACTTCCCATGGAAGTGAGCAAAATAGCTCTCCTTTTTCCAACATCAACTATATCATTTGCTACAAAGAAATGCTCCAGCAACTCACAGTATTCGTTCCAGGTCTGCGTCTGAACATCAAAAGCAGAGAGCTGTCCTACCATAGCAGCCATGATTCCTTGATTCAATGCTTTTCTTTTCTTTTTCCTTCTTCAAGATGAGATCTGTTCAGCCTCGTCGCCAAATGTGATATCCGAGTGGTAAGGTCAGAACTGAGATAAGCCAGACTTCAGGAACCAGAACTCAACTGTTTAATTATACATATGTAGCAGAGAACATAGCTCTTACAGGCTGCCAGCAAGATACTCTATTTCTTACTGTGCGATCACAAGATGGAGGATTCACCTCTGAGTCATACCCACAATGCCACATTACCTTAATAACTGGAGTAACAGGACATTACCTTAACACTGGTAAATGTGATCCCTTAATATTTGTCTCCATCTGGTGGATAACTTAAGCATTACATCCCAGATTACTATAGACACATACGTTTCCCCTCAGTGACACTGACCCTTGTAGCAACGACCTGTACCCTGGGGCATGGGATGGAGGCCTCCCCGTAGGTGAACCCGGTCTGGCTGGAGTATTGTGTAGAGTTAGACCCCAGCCACCCTGGCCAGCTTCCCTCATGGAAGTAAATAGCGTGCTCCTCCACACCCGGTTCGCCACCCCCTGCGGTAACGATCGACGCTCTCTCTCCCGAGCACCTATAAATGTGGGAGTCCTCCATGTCACCTCGGACACCGATGCTCAACCCTACCAGGGCAAGCAGGAGCAGAACCTTTCTCATGCCGATTTCCTCTCTGTAGGGACACACAAAACAGATAGCCATGTCCTGAGAAGGTTCTCTGGCTTGACAAGTGATCGAGTCTCGAAATTTAAACTTACTTATTGTAAAAGAATTAAATAATACATCTAAAGCTACCAAAACTGTAAAATACACATAAATACTTCATAAAACTGTATGTACATCTGCCGCCCGTCTCTGGGCGGCCAGGTTAATTCCTGTTCGGTCTCTGTCTTCTGCAGCTTCTGGGCAGCTTGTACACCTGGGCGTAAGGTGGTCTGTACCGCAGGACCCGGAGGGTCCTTCTTAGAACAACTGGGGGTTTCCCTGAATCCCAGATGATCGGGGGAGTGTCCCCTCCTGTACTACAGCACACTACCCCCTTCGGTGTGGCTGCTGAGTCCCTGTCCTCTCCTGTGGGTTCCTCGCAGCCTGAGGCCGCAGGCTGGGGATCCCTCTCATTCCCTTTGCCCACTGCTACCACTCCTATGAGTCCCTCATCTTTGGAGGCTGCAGGCTGGGGATCCATATCTCTAGACTGATTCTTGACCTTGGGCATTCTTTTTCGGGTTGTGGCCCCTCTGGGGCTGTACCATTTAAACTGATACACTGGTGACCATGGTAGTTTAGGCTGTGGTATGCGAGGAGACCTTATTAAGGCTCCGGCTACTGGGGGTGTTTCCGAGTCCCAAATAATTGGTGGGATGGCCCCTCCAGTGACACAAGCCACTGCCCCCACCGGTGCGGTCTGTGAGTCTGCCACAGCTGCTGGCTGAGGATCTCTATCTCTATCCTTTGCTTCCTGACCCTCCTTGTCCCACTCCACCCGGTTTTCCCCTGGTGTCATTGAACAGATCATGCCACTGGCCTTAGACAAGGCTTGGGTCAATTTTTTAATCCTTTCTTCGCAGGGACCGTGATCAGAGTCTTCATAACCCCTACTTCTAGCTACCTTATGAGCTATTTTAATGTCTGTTAGCTGACCCTCCAAACCGTCAGCTCTCGTTGTTAATCTTGCATTCTCCTCCCGTAAGGCCTGCTCATTTAACCTGGCCTCCAGAACCTGGCACCGCAGGTATTCCCCCACATTACAGGAGGTCTCCTCCTGGGCGCATCTTTCAAGGGGACACAGGTAGACAGGCTGCGCTGGTTCTAGTCATAGGTCTGGGTTGTATGGGGCAGATGGGGTTAAAACACCAGTGGCGGTGGCTACCTTCCCTGGGCCAAATAATAAAGCTCGGACCGCAGCTACGACTGAGTCTAACGTGGGGGGAGAGGTCGGTGTTTTGGTTCTTGGGGCAGGAGCTGGGCAGTTCTTTCCTATGTTATCCTTCCACGGATTCCTACAGTCCCTTTTCCAATGCCCATTCTTCCCGCACCCGAAGCAGTTACGCTTTGTGTCGTAAGGGTTACCCCCTTCCTGGTGCCACTCTTTCTTAATACTAGGTTTCATTTCATGAACCTTTCCTTTTGGTGGGTGTTCTTCTATCCCTCCACCTTTCCGGTAAGCCAGGGTCAGTTGTCTGACCACTGTCTCCTCGGTGACCTGGGGGCCTTTTGGGTCAAACCACAGCTCAGCCTTGGCGCTGATCCATGGCAAGCTGTTTGCCACCAGGCTTCAGAGCCAGTGGGCCAGCTCGTCCTGATTCAGGTGAGCCCGGTTGAGATCCCCATTACAGGCACTCTTGTACACAGGCCACAGTCGGTCTGCGAAAGCCTGTGGAGTCTCCCCTGCTAGCTGTGTTGTCCTCTCCACCCGGGAGAAAGGACTACCATCGTTCATACCCATGGCCTCCAGCACTTCCTCCCGGATAGCAGCGTACCCGCCCTGCCCTTTCTTGCTCTCCGCAGAGAGGGACTGGTAGAATTTGCCATCCAGGGAGGAGAGGAACATTTTTGCCATCTCGGAGTCATCGCACTCGTTAATGCCCGCTGCCTGTTCCACTTCCATGAAGTGGACCAAGGGGTTCCCCTTTTGGGTGAGCTTACTCAGGTGGCTTATCATAGCCCTAAACAGTTGGGTGCCATGGGGAGCAACGAATTGGCTTTCAAGGGATCCTTGACCCCCACCACCGCCGGGCGGGCCAAAATTTTGCTGCTGGACCAGACACATCGGCCCCAGCTCCGACCTTTCCTGCATTAATTCGCCCACCCCTCCCTGCTGCCAAACCGAGTTAAAACCCGGCACCACAGGTGTTGGTGGTGTGCATTCCCTGCTGGCTTCACGTATCATCCGTCACTCCTGCTGCCCAACCGGGTCATTCCCCGACGCCACAGGTGGTGTCCAAACAGATTCCCCTTGCTCCACCCAGGTCCACCCGGGCCGCACCCAGGCTTATTAGGCATACCATGCATTTGGCCCTGGACAGAGCAAGGTTCAAACTATCGATTTGCTTCTGACAGGGGCTGTGATCTCCCCCCTCAAACCCCCTAGTGCTTGCTATCTAGTAAGTTGCCTGGACGTCTCGCAACCTCTCCTCCTGCTCTCTTACTTGCTTGGCAAGGCGGGCGTCTTCTTCCCATAACACCAGTTCACTACTTTTTGCTTCGGTGACCTGACACCGAAAGTATTCCTGTCTGTTCCTATGTTTCTCTACTATCTGCAGTTTTTCCTGATTTTGGGCATTTAGTTCTGCTAACAACTTTTCCCCTGCTAGAGCCCTTGCTTGAGACAGTTGAGCTGATTCCTGCAGCTCTTCTGTCAGTGCCTCGATGCGTTTATCTAAAAGCTGGATCTGTCACTGGGAGCAGACCAACCAGATGGCTTTCTCCACAGACTTTTTATGATCCTTCCTCTCAGCCCATTTGGCTGCCTCAGCGCGCAACAGACTGAGTACCCATTTCTTTGTTATATTTACTTTCCCGAACACATAAGAGGAAATGCTCTCTTCCATCTTCGTTCTATCCTCAAAAACAGTGTCTACTGCATCACATCCCTTTTGCCAAGGTCCTGCCGCAGTCGCCATTATGTAGGGGGTGGTGTTTGGGGTCAGCTTTACTTCTGACTTATGAGTGGTTCGAATCGCTCCGACACATTGGTTCTAGACCTTGGACCTATTTAGGGGTTGTGACAAAAGTGCAGCAGACAACTGGTTTTGGTGCAAGAAATCTTTGATCTTTATTTGAGAAAGAAAATACAACACAATAATCTTAACACTCTAATAAAATGGGGAACACTTCGATACACACGAGGGAAATTACAGTAGAAAAATACCTCACCCCTCCCAATCCCACCTTACTAGCTAAGTTGGAATCTAAAGAACCAGGGGTAATGCTCACCAAACGAATCCTTGACAGTTGGGCTGGTTCGTGGTTTCGGGGTTCGCTGGATATGTTGGTTGGGGCTTGCTGTACCCTGGACGTGGTAGAGGACTTCACCTGCATATCTGGTCAGTCTTCGCATGTCCGCTGATGCGGTAGGGTGCGTATTGGATTTATCAGGTGAGTACCCAATTTCCTTCTGTTAGAAATAGGGCTTAGAGTCTCTTTGAGTATAATCTTACCCATGGGTAAGTCAGGAACAGTTTGTAGAGTGGAAAAAACTTGTGAATCTTCGGCTTTCTTCCGAGTTGGTTTTCTTTGGTCGCGGTGGCCCAATATTACCCGGTTGGCTGATGGTAATGTTCGGCTGGTTGTTTCGTAAGGCCCTTCTTGCCATGAGGTGTCCGATGGACACTGAAAAGGTTGCTCTGGTTTCTTCTTGTGTGTTACTTCTTCGAGAGAGAGAGAGAGAGAGAGAGAGAGAACTGCCTCAAGATGCTTGAACTCTACTGAACTCGAACTTGGAACTCCTCTGTACTTCTTGAACTCCCACCTTGCTGAACTGGGTTGTTTGAACTGCTCTCTCTCTCTCTCTCTGGAAAACAGGCCTTCAATTATACTAATTGGGGCCTCCTAATCTGCGTGCCAAACCAGTCTAGGTTTATTGTTAGATTCTGGTGGGCTCGTTAATATTAAGTTGTTTAAATTGGTTTCGGGATGGTTCCCTGGGCTGTTGAAGTTTTTAAGAATGTGTGAAGTGGTTTCGGGATGGTTTCCTGAGCTGTTGAACCCTTACTTCATCATAGTGAATTGTCCTCAGGCTTTGAGTTTCTTGTGGGGCTTGAGATTCTTTGTAGGTTGGAGAAGTGATTTGTTTTATGCATGTTTTTGGATGGGTCCTGTATTTTGGGTGTGGCTGTTCTTCCGCAGGTCTATTGTTAGAATGTAAATTGTCTGATAGGGGCTGAGTGACATTTACAGAGGTTGATCCCATTTCCTGTTACAGCCTTTTCTTTCTTTACAAGCCAAAACATGCCTTTAAAAATGTCAAATCTTGGTTTTCGACCTTGAATCTCCCTCTTTTAGGCCCAATATTTTATCACCCTGAAAATGGTTAGAAGAGTCCAAAGTCCTTTTCTTTAGGGTTTTTCTCTGAGTTTTGGGGGACCTGTGAATTTTGAGAATCTTACATCACACTCTGTCAAAACTGATTTGTTGCACATATTATTGTTATTATTCCACCTATAACTAACGAGTATTTCTGTAGACATTCCCCCATTGCACTCTAATTGTCAGCTGTAGCTCTTTTCTTTCTGCTTGTATTTGGCTCTCATTTTAATGCAGATTTCACTCATGTTCCACTTACCAATCATCACTATTAATCTTCACAACAGTTTGTTGCACATGTCTTACAAATGTCAAGCTTCTTTAAGTTTTTCTGTTTTTAAACAAAACTTTAAAAATCGAGGCATTTTCTTTTCTTTGAACAACAACAATTTGCATTTATATAGCGCCTTTAACATAGTAAAATGTCCCAAGGTGTTTCACAGGAGCAGTTTCGGGGAGGTTTAGGGGTTTAGGGTGGGAATTTCAGAGCTTAGGGCCTTGGCAGCTGATGGCACAGCCACCAATGGTGGAACAATTAAAATCAGGGATGCTCAAGAGGTCAGAATTTGAGGAGAGCAGATATCTCGGAGGGTTGTATGAGATTACCAAGATAGGGTGGATGGAGGCCATGAAGGGATTTGAAACAGATGAGAATTTTGAAATCAAGGCGCTGTTTACACTAGAGCTAATGTAGGTTAGCGAGCATAGGCGTGATGGGTGAATGGGACTTGGTGCAAGTTAGGACACGGGCGGCAGCGTTTTGGATGACCTCAAGTTTATGGAGGGTACAACGTTGGAGGCCAACCAGGAGTATGTTGGAATAGTCAAGTCTAGAGGTAACCAAGGCATGGGTGAGGGTTTCTGCAGAAGATGAGCTGAGGTGGGGGGGGGGAGTCGGGCCATGTTATGGAGGTGGAACTAGCCGGCCTTAGTGATGGCGAGGATATGTGGTCTGAAGCTCATCTCAGGGTCAAATATGACATCAAAGTTGCAAAAAGTCTGGTTCCGTCTCAGACAGTTGCCAGGGAGAGGGATGGAGTCGGTGGCTAGGGAACAAAGTTTGTGGTGGGGACCGAAGATGTTGGCCCAGAAATTCGGGTCTCCACGGGTGAGTACACACGGGGTACTCACCCGTAGGCCCAATGGAAGTGTTGGTTTCCTGCATGCACTGCGCATGCGCGGGAAACCGGCACTTCCATTCCTCTGAAAGCAGGGGTTCAGAGGTCAAACACGTGCGCGGGGGAGGCTGTGCGTGCGCATCAAACTTAGTTTTTTTTTACAGGTTTTTCCATGAGGGTAAGTCTGCAGAATTTAGAAGTGTAAAAAGCAGGCGTAAGGCCTGCTTTTTACAAGGTAAGTGGTGAATTAATTAAAGTTAAAACATTTTTTCCACAGGTTTATTATTTTTTAATTCTTTAAAGCAAGGTAAGTTTATTTTTAGCCCCGTAATATAAAATTATTTTTTTCAAAAATTTAAATTATTGTTTAAAATAGTTATTTCATGTAATTTATAGTTTATTTAAAAAATGTGATTTAAAAAAAAAAATTATTTGAAGGTTTAGTGCTATTTTGGGGCTGTAGTATTTATAAGTCTTGACAGCACTTCCTGTCAAGACTTATGAATGGAGCATTCCCTGCTCCGATTGGCTGCCCATGGCCCACGTGATCCCAGGGGACACTTCGAACTAACTGCGCCCCTGGGATACGCAAGCACTGCGCGCCGGCAGCTGGACCAGGCCCCGGATCGGAATTCCACGGGGCCCTACAGCTCAACTGTCGGCGCGCAAGGTAAGTGCAGGTTGGGGGCTTGCACCCGCAGGAAGCCCCCGACCCGAATTTCTGGGCCAATAGCTTCTGTCTTCCCAATAGTTAGTTGGAGGAAATTTCAGCAGATCCAGTACTGGATGTCAAACAAGCATTCTGTCAATTTAAAGGCAGTGGAGGGGTCGAGAGAGGTTACAGTTGGGTGTCATCAGCGTACATGCGGAAAATGATGCTGTGTTTTCGGAAGATGTCTTCGAGGGGCAGCATGTCGATGCCACATAGGATTAATTTGAGGGGATTAATTTAAAAGAATGTGCTACATAGCTTTGAGTTGGTATGGTTTTGAGCTTCTGGCAGGGATAACAACTTATTTTATTTTTAAAAAGTACAACTTTTTAATCTTTGTTACCTTGTGCAATGCACCAAGGCATAGATCCTGTCGATAAATGTGTGGTGACTAATACCAAGGCTTGGGCCAGCACAGAAAATACAATATATCAGTGTTCCATCTCATCATCTTGACCTATTTTTTTCTTCTTTGCACACAGAAAAATTTGTAAACAAGTGGAAACAACATCAACCCCATTACATCTATTTGTGGTTGCCATGTTTTGGGATTTTTGACTATTTGTCTCAGAAGCTATAATATGGTTCTGATATGAAGTCACATTCAAGATTCGAAGGAGTAACTCCCAAAGGCCCAGCTCCTTTATTATTACGTGACAGAGAAAAAAGGCTGGAACGACTGAAAGCTTGCAGGACTTTTGGGTAATTTATATTGATATTGCTACTAAATTCAGTTCAATGGAGGTTAAATCTGCTACATGCAGCTTTTGGGGATGTAGTTTAAAATTCAGCACCAAAGAAATTAGACCCAGTTGCAATGTTTAGTCAGAATGGCATTTCTTGCCTAATGCATCAGTTTGAGACAACAGCCTAAAGATTTTACAGCGCCTCACTCGTTTTTCAGGTGATAAATATCCTCCTAAGGCTGCAGTGCGGCAGGCAGGAAGCACACAATATTTACAAGCCAGGACCCTTATGCAAATAAGGGACCTAATGCCTGTTCGAGATCCCCACTGCCAGATTGGTTTGCCCTGAGGCAGCCAGCGCCCTCTGCACTCGCGAAAATCAAGTCTACGTGCAGCCTAAGAGATGGTCCTTAAAGTGACCGCTGCAGGCTGCAAGCAGCAAGGTACCAGCAAGGTAAGGTTTCAAAACATACTGATCTGAATGTGGAGCTGGGAGGAGCAAGAGTACTCCTCCCAACTATACATTCAAAGAATGCAGGTCAGTGTCGTCCACCACAGGGTCCGCTAGTGGGACAGACTAGTGACACTGAACCCAAACGAGTATCTAGTGCAGACCCAAAATTTGTAATGGAGGAGAACTAGAAGAGATTGAGGGGTGGGAGACAATGGCCACGATTTCGCCTACCGAGGTGGGCTAAGTGCGGCTGATGTAGGTGGCGGACGGCGACCCTGCTCCCGGTTCCATCGCGCTGTTGAAGTGATTTTCCCCTGATTGGGCTTGTTATGCCCGCCCTGCAAGGTATCCAGCCAATTAAAAGGTAGCGGATCTGGTGACGTCATTTGATGACCGTCATCAGCCGGTTTCCTTAAAGGGACTTTGACAGTTCTGCTGTCAGTGTTCTACAGCACTAAGGTGCTGCAAACACTGACAAGCACTGCACAAAGGTGCACGGATGAACCCAGGTTCTCCCATGACTCCCCCCATATGCTTATGGAAGGAGTCACAGCACACAGGGGGTTCTCTTCCCTTCAAATGGGTGGAAGAGACCTCCCCAGGAGACCAACGGAGCTTGGTTGCACATTGCACAGGAGGACACAAGCAGGAATGTCATCAGGAGGACCATGCTGCAGTGGCACAAATCTTTCAATGATCTCAGTAGATCACGAAACTTTACGGCAAAGCCACATTCAGCCTTATCCTGCTGTGCCTCTCATCACATCGGCATCACTCTGCCTTCTCTACCCTACTCCTGCATATCTTACTCACATCAATTTAACTTGCACCTCCACCAATCCCTCTCTATCTACATTATCACATCCCCATCTCACTAGCCACCCCTCACACTCACTCTCAATCTTGTCCAGTCATACCAACTAACAACACACAAGGGTAGGCACTTGGGTCTTTTAGCCAATGTTCATGTAAAGTTTCTGCTAAAGTGTTGTCAAACATTGAAATCTTTATTTTGAACACTTTGCCTTCTTGGACAGATTTGTGTGCACCTTTGGAAGTGGCTTAACGAGTTGTAGTGAATGGTGAGAAATAAGTGCAGCCCCCGCAATGGTGACAAGTGTGAAAGTAATGGCTTGGGCACTGCATGGATGCTTTATGCTGCTAGTGTGGGGTGGTGTTAACCTGGCACATCATGTGGCAGCCAGGGAAAACAGCATTAAGTGAAGTAAATCTAGCCATGGTGAGACCATCTCTGGCCTCCCGAGCAGCAATGTAGTCAGGTGCTGATGCCCTGTGTCCAGTCCAACTTCAGGTGATTGCGAAGAAGGTTGGTGTTGTTGTTGGTGCTGCTGCTGTGCCTGATGATGTTGGTGTTGGGGCTGATCGTGGTGGGATTCTGAGGACCAAGGAGAGTATTTCTGAAGGGCACCGATGTTGCTGGAATAGATGGCAGCTGAATTTGAGATGACAGAGCTATCTGTCAGTGCTGTGATAGGTTGTTCCAAGGCGGTGACAGTGGGTAGATAGTTTACTCCAAACACTTCCAAACTGCATAAAGCTCAAAAGTGTATTCCAAATCCTGAAGGCTCCAATTTCTAACCTTGGAAAGTGAACAGCTGTGAGATGGTTGCTTTTATTCCACTTTTGCAGCTGTCACCTATTCAGAGCCATGGAGAGTCATTGAAAACCTGACATACTTACCTGACGTGATCCCCGAGCGCCGTGAAACTCATCAAAAAGCTGGAAAGATGGCAAGTAGATGATAAAATGCTATTTAACTACCTTTTAACAACCTCTTAACTATTTCAATAGGTTCACCCGCCGCTCTGTAAAGCGCAGGCAGACCCGGCATTTGGGAAACTGACATGGAGGCGGGTTCACAGCGAGCACCTGACCCACTGTCAATCTTTTAGATTTTGACAGCAAACCCGCCTCCGAACCTGCCCTCTGAGCGCCGGCAAGATTCCGGCCAAAGTTCCCGTTAAGGTGTGCGCGCGTGCAGCCGAGTCACAATCTAAAAGGTCCCATGCAGGCTGCTCACCAGCTTTTACATTGTAAATACCGCGCAGGCACAGAAATTTAAAGGGACCACACAGTAAAAGAAACAGGCCGTGCAGAACAAAGCACAGCTTACAGGGAAAATTGGTGGGAGATCTGCAAGATTATTTATTGGTGGAGTAATGTGTTCTGTGGTAGTCTGATATTTAGTGTGTAATACTAATTTACTTTTAATATTGGTCATTTTTTACTGTTTCTTGACATGAATTCTTTACAGGGCTGATTCCCCAGTCAGTCATTTCTAGCAAGAACCGGTGATCACAGGGAGTGCTCGTGCAGAAATTGAGAACCAACAGCCCTGATTTCCATCCATGGCGTGCAACGTTGAGGCCACAGAAGGGCTGCTCTTCTCTCCTAAAGGTGTCCTGAAATTGAAGAGAGGGTAAAATGGAATCAACCCGTCCTCCATAAAATGTAACAAAGAGAAAGCACTGGGGGTGTCACAGTAAAGTTGTGTGGATGGATAGAGGAAGTTACAAAAAGTCATAGACAGAATAAGTGAGTGGGCAAAACTGTGGCAGATGGAGTTCAATGGGGGAAAGTGTGAGGTTATGCACTTTATGGATCTGAGGAACACAAATCATAAAAGGTGAGAGACTAGGAACTGTGAAGTGTAAGGGGTGGTGTGTGTGGGTCAGCTTTGCCTCTGACTCCTGAGTGGTTCAAATCGCTCCCACTCCCTTGGTTCTAGACTTTGGACTTATTTGGGGGTTGTAATGAAATTGCAACAGACAACTGAGTTGGTGAAAAGAACTTGGATTTTTATTTGAGACAGGAAAATATACACAACACAATATTCTTATTACTCTAAAAGGGGGGGACACTTCAGAATATGCGAGGGAGAATGACAATAGACAAAATGCTTCACCCCTTCCAATCCCACTACACTAACTAGGTTGGATTCCAGAGGACCAGGGAAATGCTCACCAAACGACTTTCTTGACAGTTGTAGAGGTTCGCGATTTTGGGGTTCTCTTTAGGTGTGGCAGTTTGGGCCTGCTGTACCCCAGATGTGGTGGAAGACTTCACCTGCGTTGGGCTTTCAGTCTTCCCGTGTCCGCTGATGCGGTCGGGTGCATATTTGGATTTATCTGGTAAGTACCCAATTTCCTTTGGTTAGGTATAGGGTTTAGAGTCTTTTGCATTAAATTTTACCCAGGGGTAAGTTAGGCTAGCTTGTAGAGTGGAAACAAACTTGCGAATCTTCGGTTTCTTCCAGGTTGGTTTCTTGTTGGTCGCGGTGGCCCAATATTACCTAGTTGTTGGTAATATCGTTGGTTGTTTGTTTCTTGGGGCCCTTGGTTACCACGATTCCTTTCTGTTCTCTTTCTATTGTCCTTCTGTCGATTGATTGTCCTGAGACTGATGTCTTTCGAATGAGCTGAGCCTCTTTCTGTGTCTGTCCAAACTGTACTCATTTCTGTGTAAAAGCAGGCCTCAATTATACTGTTTTGAGGCCTTACTTATCTGCCCGCCAAATCTTCTCTGGCTCTTTGTTAATTTTGGTGGGCTCGTTAACATTAATAGTTTTAAATTCTTTAATGGGTTCCTGGCTGGTCCCATCTATCTTTAATAGACTTTTAACTAGTTTCGGGATTGCTTCGAAATCAGTTTAAGTGTGTGAAGTGGTTTTTGGATGTCTCTGTGAGTAGTTTAAACTGTTGTTCAATTGTCCTCGACTGCTGGGGTCAGGGTCCCTTTTGTTGATCAGTGGCATGTACTCTATTATTCATGTTTTTGATGGCTCTGTAGTTTTTGGCGGAGACTGTCCTTCCGTTAGGCCTATTGTCTTTATGTAGAATTACTGAGACAATCCAGAACATTTGCAGACAATCTGGCTTATGCCAATACTCAAACTGTTTGTTTTACAGTGCCCATCCCAACTCCTTTTGTCGCAGCCTTCCACAGGCCTGGACATGCCTTTTAAAATAGCCAAAATCCTGGGGTTTTGACTTTAAGCCCCTTTTGGCCCAATATTCTTTTGAACAGTCCAAAAATCTCTTCTCTTCTTGGTTTGGGGGAAATCTGTAGAATTTTGCAAGCCTTACAGGAGGAGCAAAGGGATTTAGGTGTCTATGTGCACAATTCACAAAGAGCTAATGCACAGATACAAAAAGTAATCAAAAAGGCTAATGGAATGTTGGCCTTTATCTCAAGAGGGCTGGAATGCAAAAGTGAAGAAGTGATGCTTCAGTCACACAGAGCTCTGGTCAGACCCCATCTGGAGTACTGCGCTCAGTTCTGGGCACCACACCGCAGGAAAAATATATTGTTCTTGGAAGGGGTACAGTTCGGATTCATCAGAATGATACAGGGGTTCGAAAGGTTAAATTAAGAAGACAGGTTATATAAACTTGGTTTGTATTCCAGTGTGTTTAGAAGGTTGAGGAATTATCTAATTGAGGTGTTTAAAATGATTAAGGGATACAATAGGGTAGATAGAGAGAAACTATTTCCTCTGGTGGGGGAATCCAGAACAAGAGGTCATAATCTTAAAATTAAAGCTAGACTAGTTAGGAATGAAATCAGCAAGCACGTTTTTACACAAATAGTAGTATAAATCTGGAACTTTCTCCCCAAGAGGGTATGGATGCTGTGTCAATTGAAATTTTCAAGACTGAAGTTGATAGATTTTTGTTAATTAAGGGTAAATGGAGTTTAGGCAACAGATCAGCCATAAACTAATTGAATGGCAGAGCAGACTCAAGGGGCTGAGTGGCCTACTTTCGTTCCTATGTTCCTGTGTACACACTTGCTCAACACATTGCTAGGGTCCATTGTGGTGTATGTAACCTGTTCCACCTTAAGAGAACTACCTTAAGAGATGTACTACTTTCTCTTGGCTGCTGTATACTGTAATACCGGTGGTGACCACACCGGTATATAAGTGTTGTGTAGGGATTTGCTGGGCAGTTCAGCCCTGACCTCCGAATAGTAAAGACCTGTTAAAAGTTATTCTTGTTGTCTGTGTCCAGTGATTGATCCTAAGCATAACTGGGACACACAGACTCAACAGTGGCGATGAGGATGGGATCTTACCCTGCGGCAGTTTTACATCCAGGGCAGCTTCGTCCTCAGAACGGGCGTCGAGAAGAGGCATCCGCCCTCATCATCCTGCTGAGCACCATCGCATGGGAGGCATCGAGAACCCGGGTTAAAAAGAAAAATTCTGACCACGAAGCCCTCCATCAGCGACAGGCAGTGATCATCCCTTCTACCACGGTGGTGGGTAAGCCGATCAGCGACACGAGCAGAAAGTCGGCCGCGTTGGCTGTGGAGTAGGGGAGGGAAAACGGAGGAATAAGGGCGGAGAACTCGACCACGGCCGGTAAAAAGGGCCGGGCTGCAGTCGAGGCCGAGAGGCACAGTGACTGGGGCAGCTAAAGGCACGAGAACCGCGGAGAACTCAAACGCAGCCGGTGTAAAGGACCGGGCTGCAAGGCAAAGCAGCGTCGGGGAATTGAGAACCGCTGGGGAGGCGAGAATGGCAGCAGCACGGCAATCGCCATTGCAGCCAGCGGGGGAAGAAGGCAAACGCGGGAATCCACCATTGTAGTCGGCGGGGGAAGAAGACGAGCGCGGGAAGCCGCCATTTTGAGAAAAAGAAAAATTTAAAACTTGCAAGGATGCCTAAACATGGGAACATTAATACCTTTGATAGCGATATCGAAGATTGGACCACGTATGCAGAACGCATGGAAGTTTATTGTAAAGCAAATAAGGTACCAGATGATGAGAAAGCACTAACCTTATTAAGCTCAATGGGTGCGAAGACATACGGGCTATTGAAGCACCTTCTATCACCAAATAAACCGGCGGGTCAGACTTTCGCGAATATTGTTACTGTCCTGAAAAATCATTTAAACCCCACGCCGCTGATGATAGCGGAACGATTTAAATTTTACAGAAGAACGCAGCTGAAAGACGAAAGCAACACTGAATTTTTAATTGAACTGCGTAAGCTATCGAAGTACTGTCAGTTTGGAACAGGACTAGCAGATGCGCAGAGAGATAAATTTGTGTGTGGATTGTTAAAAGAAGGAACACAAAAGCGACTGCTTGAGGAGAATGATCTTACGCTTGATAAAGCTGTCACTATTGCAGCATCGCAAGAAGCCGCAGCGAGAGGCACGGCGGAAATGCAGCTACGGTCACCGGAACTCAGCACCAATCAAATGGTCTTGGGTACAGTAAAATGTTATCGTTGTGGAAAGACAACGCACGATCAGAACCAGTGCTGGTTCAAAAATCAGGAATGCAGAAAATGTGGCAGACTTGGTCACATAGCTAAAGTATGCCGGTCAGGAAAGAAGACCAGCAACAAAAAGTCACCGCAGGAAAAGTACAGAAAGGTACACAAGGTGACAGAGAACAGTTCGAACGAACAGAAGTCAGATTCAGACTCCAGCAGTAATGAACTGGGTAGTCTAAGAGTACACAATGTTGGTAAGGAAGCAGACCTCCAAACAAATTGGGTCACACTTCAGATAGCAGGAGTCCAAGTGAAGGTGGAATTGGATACTGGATCAGCATTGACGGTCATGAATAAGCAAGATTACAAAAGGTTATTCCCACATATTCCCCTACGGGATACGGAGATTGTATTGAAAACATACACGGGGCAAAGAGTATACCCCATCGGGAAGATAGAGGTAAAGGTGGTCCACAAGGGCAAAGAAAGCCGAGGAATGGACTTATATGTGCTACCTGAGGGAGGTCCACCACTACTGGGATGGGAGTGGATTAGGAAAATAAATATGGACTGGCATTCCTTAAAAGCACTAACGGTAGATTCCGGTAAAAAAGATGTCAAACCTAAACGATTGTCCAGAATATTGGACGATGCTAAAGAGGTGTTCCAACAGGGACTGGGAACACTGAGAGGAATTACGGCAAACATCAAGGTTGAAGAACATGCAAACCCGAAATTTTTCAAAGCCAGACCGGTACCTTATGCGATACGACCTGCTGTGGAAGCTGAGCTGGAAGGGCTAGAACGTTCAGGAGTACTGTCTAAGGTAGACTGGAGTGAGTGGGCTACGCCCATTGTTCCCGTCATGAAGCGTTCATCGAGCAACAAGCCGGGGGAACCGGGGAAGGTTCGCATCTGTGGAGATTTCAAGATCACTGTTAATCCGGTGCTTCACACGGTGCAGTATCCGCTTCCGTGGATTGAGGATATCTTCGCTTCGTTGTCTGGCGGGAAACACTTCACCAAGATAGACCTGGCGCAGGCGTACTTACAGATGGAAGTTGAGGAAGAGTCACACCAGTATCTCACGATCAACACGCATAGAGGCTTGTACCGGTATAATAGACTGGTTTTTGGAGTGGCATCGGCTCCAGCAATTTGGCAGAGGGCCATGGAGCAAGTATTACAGGGAATTCCAGGCACACAATGTTACCTGGACGATATTCTGATTACAGGAGATGATGACGAGGAACACCTTGCAAATTTGGAACTGGTGCTCACCAGATTGAAAGAATATGGACTTCGAGTTAATCGCCAGAAATGTGAGTTCTTTCAGAAGCGGATCTCGTACTGTGGTCATGTCATTGACCAGGAGGGGCTTCATAAGTCCCCTGACAAGATCGAAGCTGTTGTGAAGGCTCCCGCTCCGGATAATGTATCCCAGTTGAGGTCGTTCCTAGGGTTGATTAACTATTACCATAAGTTTCTGCCAAATTTATCCACGGTGCTGCACCCGCTGAATGCTCTTTTGCAGAAGGGGGTACCATGGAAGTGGAGCGAGGACTGTAAGAGGGCCTTTCGCAAAAGCAAGGCATTGATCACCTCAGAGGAAGTGTTGGCTCACTTCAACCCAACGCTGCCTATTTGTTTGGCTTGTGATGCTTCTCCATATGGTATTGGGGTAGTACGCTCACACAAGTTGCCAAATGGCCTGGAGAGGCCAGTTGCGTTCGCATCCAGATCATTGACCTCCGCTGAGCGCAACTATGCTCAGATAGATAGGGAGGCTCTCAGCCTTGTGTGGGAAGTAAAGAAGTTTAATCATTACCTGCAGGGCCAAAGGTTTACGCTTCTGACAGACCACCAGCCGTTGGTATCCATTTTTAACCCTATGAAGGGTGTTTCGGTGATGGCAGCACAGAGACTCCAGGGATGGTCCCTTTTCCTAGGGGCACATCAATATCAGATTGAATTCAAAGGTACAAAGCAGCATGGTAATGCTGATGGGCTGTCGCGCCTGCCACTACCTACAGAGGAGGAGGCACCGACGGTTGACCCTGTTGAGTTATTTCACTCGACCATCATCGAATGTTTACCAGTCACCAATGCAAGTATTGAAAGAGAAACAAGGAACGACCCGACACTGTCCCGGGTCTACGAAGTGACAGTGAAGGGATGGCCAGCACATAGTGATCCACTGTTACCGGCATTCTCAGCAAGACGAGAACAGCTGTCCGTCTGTCAAGGAACATTGATGTATGGAACAAGGGTGATTATTCCTCCTAAGTTAAGAGAGAGAGTTCTAAAGGAACTGCATGAAGGTCATCTGGGGGGAGTCAAGATGAAAAGCCTTGCTAGGGCTTATGTGTGGTGGCCGGGTATCGACCAACAGATAGAGGATCTGACGAAAAGCTGCTCAGGGTGCCAAAAAGTGCAAAATGCACCTCCGATTGCACCGCTGCATCCATGGGAATGGCCTTCAACCCCATGGCAACGTGTACATATTGACTTTGCTGGTCCATTCATGGATTCCATGTTTTTAATTGCGGTGGACGCACATTTTAAATGGCCAGAAGTGATTAAGATGACTACCACTACCTCGGAAAAGACGATCACGGTGCTAAGAACGATATTTGCAAGAAATGGATTGCCAGAACAAATATGTTCAGACAACGGACCGCAGTTCGTGTCAGAAGAATTCCAGAAATTCATGAAGAAGAATGGGGTGAAACATTATACCTCTGCCCCATATCATCCGGCTACAAACGGGTTGGCCGAGAGATTTGTACAAACGTTCAAAAAAGCAATAAAGGCCATGAGCGAAGATCAGATTCCACTACAACACAAGGTGGACAAATTCCTACTGGCATATCGAAACGCCACTCATGCAGTGACAAACCAAAGTCCTGCCATGATGTTCTATAACAGGAGGTTGCGGTCCAGGTTGGACTTGTTAAAACCAAATGTGCGGAGGGAAGTTGAAAACAAACAGTTCCAGCATATAAATAACAAGACCACTCGGAGTTTCGAAATAGGACAACCAGTGTTAGCCCGGGACTATAAAAACGAGAAATGGCAATCTGGAACAATTCGGGCCAGACAAGGACCCCTGATGTACACGGTAGATATTGGTGAAAATGTAATACGGCGTCATGCTGACCAACTGGTAGAATCGAGAACAAGGGTCGAACCCATGGTTACGGCAGAGACAACCGTGGAAGAAGTTAGTGAACCTGAAGCATCTACCTCAGAAGTGAATGTACCTGATGATGATGTCCAATCCATAAGAGACCAACTAGTTGAGTCACCCCAGCAACGAGAATCAGAGACCCCTGAAAGGCGTTATCCAACTCGAATCAGGAGGCCTCCTCAGAGACTGAATCTTTGAACTGTTTTGCATGAAGTTGTATATATATATATGTTATTATGTTATGTTAAATGGGGATATAACTGTTAAGCTAAAAAGGGAGGATTGTGCTGTATGTAACCTGTTCCACCTTAAGAGAGCTACCTTAAGAGATGTACTACTTTCTCTTGGCTGCTGCATACTGTAATACCGGTGGTGACCACACCGGTATATAAGTGTTGTGTAGGGATTTGCTGGGCAGTTCAGCCCTGACCTCCGAATAGTAAAGACCTGTTAAAAGTTATTCTTGTTGTCTGTGTCCAGTGATTGATCCTAAGCATAACTGGGACACACAGACTTAACATCCATAAAATGTGGTATGGTCCCAAAAGAGGAAGAAAACATTGCACCAAATGAAGAGGGGGAAGCCGATGAGCCAGAGGATGCAACTACAACAGAAGGTCTCAAACATCAGCCTGAAGCCAGAGCTGTACTTCAACAACTCATTGAACATTGCTCCTCCTAAACCGTTCCTTCCCCCCACTCCCACACACCTCCACCATTCCCATCCAGATCACCATGTGAACCAGTCCATCCACCCTCCAAAAGAGAACTTCCATCCCACTGGCCATCAATCATGTACATACCACCTGGCTTTGCCATATCCACAGCTACCACAGAAATTCCTATGAGGTGCTTCAGCATTTGAATGGAAGGCTGCAGATGCTCAGGTAAGGGCTTCTAGGAACTCAGAACTCAAAGAGCAGAGCTGCAGGCTGCAGCATCTCAGTTGCTGATGTTGGGGCAGTCTGGCCCACCTGGTACTTAGGCAGGCTAGAACAAATATAAAAAGAGCAATGAAACAGTTCTCAGTCACAACCAAAACCAAAGTAAAAACAGCCCACAGAAACAAAAAAACAGTGAAGCAACAAAACGAAGTAAAAAAAAAATATTTCTCATCAATCCTAGTTTTTTTCCAGTAAGCATTTGATAAGTTATGAAATTTCTTCATAAAACTCCCCTTCCAATTTAAATTTTGCCTGTTAAATATGTTTCTGTGGTATGTAAATATAACCCGTTATCAAAACGTTAACCTATACAAAATGGGCTAAAAATGTGTTTGCGTGGCGCTACTGGTGCAATTTTGGGTCGGAAATTGAATCTGAGCAGCACACGTGCACTTCTGGTGCGGGCCGCGCCAGGCGCCCCCTGGTGCAGGTGTTAGCATCAGCATGTGAGCATGTGCTGGAAGTATGCAGGGTACGCTGCTATTTTCAACCTCAATGCTGAAGCTAATGCCCTCTCTTAACCTCCCACAGCTGAACATGCATTCAGCAGCAGGAAGGACCCCCACCAGCACTATGTAAAGGGACCATCACCTACTTACAGGTTAGTTGCTGATTGATTTCTACCAGCTGTTGCTGAGTGTGTAGAAGTGTTTGGTGCTTTATAGACTTCTTTAAAGTTGCCTAAAGCCTAAATAGAGTGGTGTGGCACAGGCTCAAGGGTTTGGTACTGACTTGCAAGAGGTCTGCTCAGACTAGTTGCTTCCAGACATGGGTGCAGTAGTTTGTATCCCCCTTGATCTGCAGCATGACAGGGAGAATCAGCAGAGGTGACACAGAGCAGGACAAGCCTCTAGAAGAGGGAGGAGGAGGTGGGGATGAAGGTCTCTCAGCAGGAGGCCATATCCACCCAGGGACTTCAAGGAGAAATTCTACTACCTCAACCTCAGCGACGAAAAGTGTGTGCGACGTCTCCGTTTTACAAAGGAGGTGCTCACTGAAATCTGCCACCTGCTGCAGGCAGACCTATAGCCTCAGTCCAGGGCAAGGACGACATTGCCAGTGGCTGTGAGGATGAGCATGGCCTTGAAATTCTTCGCATCGGGCTCCTATCAGGCTGGAGCAAGCGACATCTGTAACATCTCCCAGGTCACTGTGCACTCCTGTATAAGGGAGGTGAATGAGTCTCTGTATGCAAAGACAGCTGAATACATTTCATTCTCTCTTGCTAGAGAGAAGCAGGTGGAGCAAGCACATGGCTTTGCCAGGATAGCAGGCTTTCTCATGGTGCAGGGTGCCATTGACTGCACACAGATCATGTTGTGGGCACCACATCTCAATTCGAAGATGTACCGCAACCAAAAGGATTCCATCCCTCAATGTCCAGCAGGTGTGTGACCATGTGAAGGAATAAGCCATATTCAGAAAAATACACCATTCTATGAAATAAGTCTGGCCTTATTGTAACATGACAAACTGGGCTTGAAAATCTACAAACCTAACAATGGAGAAGCTGTAAACAGCATTCAGGCTATTGGGATAAGATAAGCTGTTGACACTGAATCAATAACCTTATTGAAACAGGAGGTTGGAAGCTCCTGATGTTTGAAGCTTTGGAAAGAACACAATGGTACACCCTGTTAAGGTGTCCTAAATTACACTTTGGAAAGAAACACATAAAATTAAGAAACATATGCCTTCATAAAAATGACATCAAATGAAACACAGGAGACACGATTCTGTGTTGCAACCAGCTGAGGTAACCAAGAATTGCATATATCACCCTGGTTGAGGTGTTTTAATTTACACGTCGTAAAAAGACACAAACAGAAGACCTTGGTAAGAATGACATCAAATAGTTGCACCTGCTATTACACTGTTTTTTATGATAAGCTTCGAACACCTAAAGGAGAGACATGAGTCTGCATTGTTACCAGCTGAACTGACTGTAAGAATAGCAGGGGTCAGCAGAGAAATGACTAGAGATAATTAGCTTACATCAGCAGAAAACTTCAAAGGACATACCACTGAAAAAGGATATAAATATTGAACTTTTAAATGGGGTGATAGATTCGCTGTAAAGGGGCAAAGCGATTCTCAGGCTTCAGAGGCAAGCTCTGTAAGTCTACAACTATTTGTACTTCGGGGAGCAAGGTATTGTACTGTATTTGATTTTGGTGGATATCCTGGAATAAAGACTGAGAACTGTAAAAATGTTGCCAAGTTAAGATTTGAGAAAAAGTATCTCTGATAATAGAATTGTAAGCTTTCTGATTTTGGAACTGTTAACGTTGCGATTGAAACACCTATTGTAATTACATGTCAGTTCTTTAATAAATCTATATATTTTTAGAATTATCTCACATAATACTTCTGTATCAAACTTGCGAACTCAATCTCTGTACGCTCTTTGGTGAGGAGTTGGAGAATTCTGGGGGAGTTATCTGCACCCTCATAATACCCGGAATGTTACAGTCTAGCTAAACTTATTAAAAGTGCTATCTGGAGGATGGTAACATCTTCAGGTTGTTCCTTTCCTTTAGGGAGAGATAGTCTGGACCTTTAGACCCAATTAAGCATCTTTAGGATTCGGCTACCTCAAACTTTAGTTGAAAGTGAACGTCTGGGGAACACGCCTGATCTGGGGTAGCCCTAAAGGGGCTAAGACTAGTAATTATCCCTTCTACCATACTCAGCACATCATGCAGGTCAATGCCCGGTATCCTGGCAGCAGTCATGATGCCTTCATTCTGCGGTAGTCTGTTGTACCATCCGCTATTCAGCCACCATGACAAACCAGAGGGTGGCTACTGGGCAGCAAGGGCTATCCGCTGACCACTTGGCTCATGACTCCACTGCACAACCCATGCACACATGGGCAGCATGCATACAATGAGAAGCATGCTGCCACATGGAATCTGATAGAGCAGACCATTGGCATCCTTAAACAATGCTTCCGCTGCCTGGACTGCTCTGGAGGAGCCTGCAGTACTTGCCAGAGCACCTCTCAAGATTCGTCATGGTCTGCTGCATGCTCCACAATCTCGCTATCATGAATGCACCACCCTTGCCACCAGGCATATGGCAACCAGCTGAGGAGGAGGAAGAGGAGGAGGAGCAAGCAAAAGAGGAGGAGGAAGGAAGGAGGCAACTTAAAGAGCCCCTTTATGCCCAGGCTGTCCATGATCGACTCATCCAACTGCAGTACCAGTGAACGCAACCCCAATTCCCCATTCACCAATAGTCCCACACCTTACCTTCCCTCTGTTACTGATCATCACAGCATCCTCTTGACCACAATGCTCCAATAAAACCCACCACAAAACAAACATTCCAAACCAATGTTATGAATCAAACGATTACAATAATCCATTCAAAAGTCAACTAATCACACTTGTGCATTCCCTTAGTGCCTGTCTTCCGTGTGCCTTTGCCTGTCCTAGAAACATAGAAACATAGAAAATAGGAGCAGGAGTAGGCCATTCGGCCCCTCGAGCCTGTTCCGCCATTTAATGAGATCATGGCTGATCATCCAAACTCAGTAATCCTAGTGCTCCTATGCAGTGCTACCCCAGTGGCTGCAGCATGGCTGGTGGAAGGCTGCTGACATTCAGTGGGGGAGACTGCAGATGCCCTTGCAGGATGACCTCGAGCAGCTCTGGGCCTAGAAGGCCCAGCTTCGGACTGCACCATCTCGGCAGCAGTCCTGGCTGGCTGGTTGACAGGCAAAAGCAAGGGCACGGGTGGAGTGGCAGTGGTGGGAGGACATCGCCTATGTCCCTGGAATGAATATAGAAAAACATGGTATTATCAATCATAAGCTTAGTAGGGACAAATTTTGAAGCATAAGAAAGAATTTGAAGTTAGTTGCTTTGCCAACCATGACCACAACAGAAAATCTAATAATTTCTGTTAAGTTTATTATTCCTAATAATATAAATTACATAGAAGTGGTGCCATATATTTAGGAGAAACTCAATTAATTGTAATGCCCAGTCAAAATGATTAAGTTATAATTGTATTGTTCCAGGGGTTAGTGGAATTACATGTAATTTGCCATAATATATTAATGCAATATATCGTCATTGACTTCACATTTCATACATCCAGCAAGATGAGCTGCATAATTGTAATAATGTCACTATTTACTTGATTCACGCAACACTTTAAAGGCTTGCCATTCATCAGTGACATAATTAGGGATAATTTCAATACATGCATGTAATGGAGGAAATACCAAAGTAATAAAATGTTAACTTACATCTAAAGTGACTGAGTAAACAGTATCTGGGAAATTGAAAATCATGCCCAAGGGCTACAAGGTCCCTTATAAAAGTGAGATCTTAGATACGATGCAGCTGTGCCACAAATTACACTTCCTTTTTCTTTTGACAGTTAAAGGGGATTATATTTCATCAGTTAACACAGATTTATATTACTTTTGACAGCTGCACCATCAAATAGCTAATTACTATGGAAAGTGGTGACGGGCGAGTGAGATAAAATGGCGGGCATGATGAGCAAGCTGAGGTAAAAGGACAGTAGTTACTTGAATGATTCAGAATTGAGTGGCTCAACTTGCTTCTTTGATAAAAATGGACACATTCAGTTTGTTGTGTACAGCCATATTTCCTCAGCCTGCCAATTTCTGGCATATCACCAGCAAGTAAGCCAACTTGTCATTGTGTGGCTTCATGTAGAGGTGGTGAAAAGAATTGATAGGCTAATGTTCTCAAATAAAGAGAATGTTGTACATGTCTGATCACTTTGATGGTCCTGCAAGTTCTTTTTGTGTCTGATTTCCTTTTGATCTATTACAGTATTTCTGTATCTGTGTTCCTTTGTAATCTTGAAAGCTATGCATAAAACTAAGGGTGAGAATGGAACATGAGCCAGTAAATGCATTAAAATAGTTGAGCCTGGAAGCGATAAAGGCATAAATTAAGAAAAGAAAGAAGAACTTGCATTTATATAGCACCTTTCACAACCTCAGGAAGTCCCAAAGCCCTTTTCAGCCAATTAGGTACTTTTTGAAGCATAGTCACTGTTGTAATATAGAAAACACGATAGCCAATTTCTGTCCCGCAAACAGTAATGAGGTAATCTGTTTTAGTGGTGGTAATTCGGGGATAAATTTTGGCTGACACTAGGAGGATTCCCTGCTCTCCTTTGAATAGTGCCATGGAATCTTTTATGTGGTGAAATAAGGTGATCTTTTGGATAGAGACGATTTGGGTTGGAAGCTCAGCTTGGGATCGAATCAGACACTGAGGCTGTGAACAATCTGGTTCAGCCTGAAACAGTGACTGGGGTGGGTAATGGAGTCAGTAGCAGGGGTTTGTGGCAGAGGCAGAAGACATTGGTTTTGGTCCTCCCAAGCTGGAGGAAATTGTGCCTTCTCCAAAACTGGATGTCAGACAAACAGTGCAGCATAAATGCAGTGGAGGGGCCTAGAGATGTGGTGGAGAGGTAGAGCTTGGTGTTGTCAATGTAAATGTGGAAGCCGATCCCATGTCTGCAGATGATGTCACAAAGGGGTGGCATGTAGATGAGGAAGAGGAGGGGGCCAAGAATAGAGCATTGGGGAACTTCTGGTGAAGGGGTTGAGAGAGAAATCATTGGTAAAGATGCTCCAGCTATGATTGGGTAGGTATGAGTGTAATCAATCAAGGAAAGTCACACTGAAGAGAAGAAGCATTAGGCTAGGATGGTGTGCTTCACCGAATCAGAGGCTGCAGAGAGGTTGAGGTGGACAAGGAGGGATAAAGAACCAGTCACAGGATATTATAACTTTGGTTAGGGCTGTATCAGTGCTATGCAAAGGGAACAAACCTAATCGAAGCAATGGGCATGGATCTGACAAGTGGCAACAGATTTAGGGATTTTGGAGAGGAAAGGAAGGTTAAAGATTAGGCAGTAATTTGCAAAGACAGAGTCATCGGTGGGTTTTTTCAGGAGGGCTGATGATGGTGTTTTTGAAAAGAAGATGAACAGTGACTGCTATCATGGGAGCCAGGAAGAGAAGTTGGGTGATCAGCAATTCAGTGGGGATAGGGTGGTGGGAGCTTGAGGCAGGATTGATCAACATGGATAAGCTTGTGGACCGCAAGGACCTTGTTCGCGAGTGAACGGACCTTCAGCAGAGTCCAGGGTAGTGGTGGGTGCTGCGGTTGAGATGGCAGGAAGGCAATTCATGAACGTAGTTTCCAATTAGTGTGCTTGGTAGGCAGAGCAGCGAAATGGAAGGATGGGGCAGTTGGGATTGATGTTAAGGAGCAGTGACAGGTGCCATGATGGGCCTGTCACAGAATGCTGTGGGGCACAGAGGGTGTCTGTGGGCTTGCTCAAGGTGGTTTGAAGCCTGAGATAGCAGCAGGAGAGAAGGAACACTGAGGAGAAGTGATTAGTTGGGGTGGGAAGCAAAATACCTGAGAGGGGAGAGATGAAAGGTTACAGTCAACTTGAAAGTATTAAAGTGGCAGAGAAGAGTCACAGCAGCTGAGGAATGTCGCATAGTCCAGCAGAGCAGCACAGTCCTAATGACAGAATAGTTCAGGAAATCAAATGGAGCCACGATCCCAGCAATCAAAAAGAGCAACCAGGTAAAAGTGCAGGTTTGGGGAATAGTCAGTTGTTGTTGTCATATCTTCAATCTCTTCACTTGGAGAAGAGTGTGAGTTAGTGGAAGGATTTGCAGGCTGATTAACAGTCTGACAGGCTGCAACGTGAACGTTCCTTCCATGGTTGTTACCGTCTTTATACCAGCTGATAGGCTGGTTACTCATATGGTGGGAGTGTTTTATCACGCCAAAGGCTCGCTCCATATCATAGTTAGTATTAATCCTATAACAACAACCTGAACATCTATGCATCATAATTTCTGACCTTCTCTCCATAATGCTGTTTGTCTCCACATGAACAGTAGCTCCTTTGTGTACCCCCATATCACTCCTTCAATTCAACTATGCCTAAATAATGGCCCTGCATTTGCGGTCTGAGGCGTACCTCCCTGGGGGCAGTGAGAGTCAGAGAGAGATACTCTTCACTAGCAACAGGAGGAAGAAACCTACTGCCGCCACAAAGAAGGCATGGCTGGAGGTGGCTGACAAGGTCAACAGCAGGAGCAATGTGCCACGCTCCTGTCTTCAGTGCAGGAAGCGCTTTAATGACCTAACCAGGTCAGGAAAGGTGAGTAAAATTGCAGATTCACCTACATCTTGTTGTGCACATCACCCACAACCACCACCACACCACCAATCACTATACATTTTCAAGCCTACTCCATCATATCACTCCTCACACCAACTTACCTTGCAAGCACACCCATCTTTCTTTTTAAATGCTTTTCCGGCAATTTTTCAGGGTATTGAAAATTTAGTCCTTGAAAAGGAGTCCTTGGGCCTCTCCAGACCCAGCCTTCCACCGATCTTTAGGGAATCCCCAGCCCCGGTATTCCCCTGATCTTTGGGGGTTGCCCATTAACAGCCTGCCCCGATTGCTACGTTAAAAAAAAACGATTTTCCCCTCCCTCCGTGATTCAAGTGAAGCCTCTCCACCCATTGATTGCTGGGAGCCGTTCCCACGGGTCTCCGACATCAGCCAAATTTTCACTCCTGCCCACCGACCAGGTAGTCAATCTGGCCAGGTGTTGGACGAGACTCTGTCGTGATTTATTTAAATGAGACTCTGCTGTTAAGATCGGCGGGGCCTCCACATCCCTCAACTTGCCGGATTCGTCGCCCTCTATGAGGCTCCCGCACACCCTACCTGCCCCTCTATAAAAAATCGAGGCCACTGTTTCTGAAAGTTAAATAGCTGTTGTATTTTTGAAACATCTAAGATAAATTCACAAATCTTGCCAGGTTCCATCAGAAAGACAGCT
The DNA here is from genome assembly GCF_052327205.1 of Somniosus microcephalus. Taxonomy (NCBI): domain Eukaryota; kingdom Metazoa; phylum Chordata; class Chondrichthyes; order Squaliformes; family Somniosidae; genus Somniosus; species Somniosus microcephalus. Next base: position 231,423,519 of record NC_140987.1, read on the forward strand.
GCTTATTCATAAATTAAACAGTCTCTCTGATGTAAATACCTTTATATTCCGTTTCTACTCTAGTTTTGCCATCTTTTCTCACAAAAATCAAATAATGGTGGAAATCAACTAACATCATAAGAAATTAGGTATAAGTCAGGAAATTGTAAATGAAAAGTCCTTTGGATTTGAAACCAGGCTAGAAAGTGTATCGTCTGCTGGTTTGAAGTGGTTGGACTGAAATCATTTGGCGATTTGGAACCCCAATCGATGTTTGCCTTGTATACTAACAACACTAGCCTCATACCTGGACGTTATCCAACAGCACAAATCTCCCTGTAAGTTTGTATTAGTTGGCACCCTGACTGAGAAAGGTCACAGAGATAGTTAGGATCAAAGAATCATAGAATGATACAGAACAGATTGAGGCCATTCGGCCCATCGTGCCTTTGCCAGGTCTTTGGTAGAGCAATCCAATTAGATCCACTCCCCTGCTCTTTCCTCATAGCCCTGTAAATTTATCCACTTCAAGTATTTATCCAGTTCCCTTTTGAACGTTATTATTGAATCTGCTTCCACCACCCTTTCAGGCAGTGCACTTGACATCATAACAACTTGCTGTGTATTTTTTTTTCCTCATGTCCCCTCTGGTTCATTTGCCAATTACCTTAAATCTATGTCCTCTGGCTGCTGACCATTCTGCCACTGGAAACAGTTTCTCTTTATTTACTCTATCAAAACCTTTTATGATTTTGAACACCTCTATCAAATCTTAACCTTCTCTCCTATAAGCAGAGCAACCCCAGTTTCCTTAGTTCCTCCACATAACTGAAGTCTTCCATCCCTGGTACCATTCGAGAAATCTCTTCTGCACCCTCTCTAAGGCCTTGACATCTTTCCTAAAGTTTGGTGCCCAGAATTGGATACGATATAATTGCAATTATGGAGACATGGCTGCAGGGTGACCAAGGCTGGGAGCTGAATATCCAAGGATATTTGATATTTTGGAAGGACAGGCGAAAAGGAAAAGGAGGTGCGGTGGCCTTGTTAGTAAAGGATGAAATCAGAGCAACAGTAAGAACGGATATTGGCTCAGAAAATAAAGATGTAGAATCAGTCAGGGTGGAGCTAAGAAGCACCAAGGGGCAGAAAACATTGGTGGGAGTTGTCTGTAGGCCTCCAAACAGTAGTGGTAATGTAGGGGATGATATCAAACAGGAAATTTGAGGAGAATGTAACAAGGGTAAAACCGCAATCATGGGGGACTTTAATCTACATATAGACTTGGCAAACCAAATTTGCAGTAACAGTATGGAGGACAAATTCATGGATTGTATACAAGATAGTTTTCTAGATCAGTATGTTGAGAGCGGCTGCAGGGCATTCTGGAGGGGGAGGGTGAGCAACCAGTTGTTGTGGTGCATATAGGTACAAACGATATAGGTTAAAATTGCGATGAGGTCATAAAAGCTGAATATAGGGAGTTAGGAGGTAAATTAAAAAATAGGACTTCAAAGGTAGTAATCTCAGGATTGCTACCAAAGCCACGTGCTAGTCAGAGTAGAAATAGAAAGATATTTCAGATGAATACGTGGCTAGAAGAATGGTGCAAGGGGGAGGGATTCAAATTCCTGGGATATTGGAACTGGTTCTGGGGGAGGTGGGACCAGTACAAACTGGGTGGTTTGCACCTGGGCAGGACCAGGACCGATGTCCTAGGGGGAGTGTTTGCTAGTGCTGTTGGGGAGCATTTAAACTAAAATGGCAGGGGGTTGGGAACTTGTGCAGGGAGACAGAGGAAAGGGAAGCAAGGATAGAAGCAAAAGACAGGAAGGAGAAAAGCAAAAGTGGAAGTCAGTGAAATCAAGGGTGCAAATCAAACATGGCCGCAGTAAACAGTAATTCTAAAAGGTCTAAGAGTGTTAAAAAAACAAGCCTGTAGGCTTTGTGTCTTAATGTGAGGAGCATTCGTAATAAGGTGGATGAATTAGCTGCAAAAATAGATGTAAACGGATATGATATAATTGGGATTAGGGAGACATGGCTCCAGGGTGACCAAGGCTGGGAATTCAACATCCAGGGGTATTCAATATTCAGGAAGGACAGGGAAAAAGGAAAAGGCGGTGTGGTAGCATTGCTGGTTAAGAGGAGATTAACACAATAGTAAGGAAGGATATTAGCTCTGATGATGTGGAATCTGTATGGGTAGAGCTGAGAAATACCAAGGGGCAGAAAACATTAGTGGGAGTTGTATACAGGCCCCCAAACAGTAATGCTGAGGTTGGGGATGGCATTAAATGGGAAATTAGAGATGCGTGCAATAAGGGCACAGCAGTTATCATGGGTGACTTTAATCTACATATACATTGGTCTAACCAAATTAGTAACAATACTGTGGAAGAGGAATTCCTAGAGTGTATATGGGATGGTTTCCTGGACCAATATGTCAAGGAACCAACTAGAGATCAGGCCATCTTAGACTGGGTATTATGTAATGAAAAAGGATTAATTAGCAATCTTGTTGTGCGAGGCACCTTGGGGAGGAGCGATCATAATATGATAGAATTCTTCAGTAAGATGGAGAGTGAAGTAGTTGATTCAGAGACTTGGGTACTGAATTTAAATAAAGGAAACTACGATGGTATGAGGCGCGAGTTGGCTAGGATGGGTTGGGGAATGTTACTTAAAGGGTTGATGGTGAATAGGCAATGGGAAACATTTAAAGATCGCATGGATGAACTACAGAATTTGTTCATCCCAATTTGGCATAAAAATAAAATAAAAAAGGTGACTCAACATTGGCTAACGAGAGAAATTAGGGATAGCATAAGATCCAAGGAGAAGGCATATAAATTGGCCAGAAAAAGCAGCAAACCTGAGGATTGGGAGCAATTTAGGATTCAGCTAAGGAGGATAAAGGGATTAATTAAGAGGGGGGGAAATAGAGTATGAGAGTAAGCTTGCAGGGAACATAAAAACTGACTGTAAAAGCTTCTATAGATATGTGAAGAGAAAAAGATTGGTAAAGTCAAGCATAGGTCCCTTGCAGTCAGAATCAGGGGAATTTATAATGGGGAACAAAGAAATGGCAAACCAATTAAATACATACTTTGATTCTGTCTTCACAAAGGAGGACACAAATAAACTCCCAGAGATGTTGGGGAATATAGGGTCTAATGAGAGGGAGGAACTGAATGAAATCAGTATTTGTAGGGAAATAGTGTTAGGGAAATTGACGGGATTGAAGGCCGATAAATCCCCAGGGCCTGATAATCTACATCCTAGGGTACTTAAGGAAGTGGCCCTAGGAATAGTTGATGCTTTGCTGATCATCTTCCAGCATTTGATGGAATCTGGAACAGTACCCATGGATTGGAGGGTAGCTAATGTTACCCCACTATTCAAAAAAGGTGGTAGAGAGAAAATGGGGAATTACAGACCGGTAAGCCTGACATTGGTAGTGGGTAATATGCTGGAGTCCATTATAAAAGATGTAATAGCAGAGCACTTGGAAAACAGTGACAGGATCGGACAAAGTCAACATGGATTTACAAAAGGTAAATCATGCTTGACTAATCTACTGGAATTTTTTGAGGATGTGACTGGTAAAATAGATAAGGGAGAACCAGTGGATGCGGTGTATTTGGACTTTCAGAAGGCTTTTGATAAGGTCCCGCATAAGAGATTAGAGTGTAAAGTTAAGGCACATGGGATTGGGGGCAAGGTATTGACTTGGATAGAGAACTGGTTGGCAGATAGAAAGCAAAGAGTTGGAACAAACGGGTCTTTTTCCGAGTGGCAAGCAGTGACTAGTGGGGTACCGCAGGGATCAGTCCTTGGGCCCCAGCTATTAACAATATTGTAGGGGTTCGCAAAATTCCCCTATTTTTCCCTTAAGATCGGGAATATTGGTCCACATCGTGGATGAAGAATTATGTGTTTTGAATTGCCTCTGGGTTGGATCAATGTTTTTAAAGCATACTCAGAGCCACGAAAGACTGCTTTGAGCTGGGCTGCATTCCAGCACGTGTACAACACCGGAATCGAGGAAATCTGTGGAAAATATTCACACACCTTAAGACAGTACTTTTATCAATAAAATTGTTCCCTGGAGTTTGGTAAAGGAAAAGTTTTTGAAATGGCCACAGAAAGCATTGGCCAAGAACAGTGGGGTTTGGAAAAGCAGCTTGTAATGTGTCTGTGTGAAAGACCTGTCAATCAAACCAGGGAGGTTCCCTTTTGTGGATAGGCAAGGTTTGTTTATACGAAACTGCAGGATGTTTATTTACTTAAGAGATTAGCCCACTTGAGACAAACCACAGAACAATCGGCTTCTATTTACACAGAAATCCAAACCCATTGAAAGCACTTACATACAATTGAGGCACATTTGAAACTCCGGAAAAGGACTTTTGAAAGAGATCAGTATGGATGGGTTTGAATCACTCAGACAATAGGGCAGTTGTATCCCTTTTCTTTTAGCCAGGGGAACTCCGGAGGTGGGCGGGAACATCCCAGCCCCAGAGTGTAGACACATTCAATCACTCCAACCATTTTGAATCAGCCAATCATGGTCCTTCTCTTGTATATTGGAACTTTTGGGCGTGAATTTTGCAGACAGCAAAACAGCAGGAGCTCACCAGGTATAAAGATAGCTCCTGAGAAGCTATCTCTCTCTCTGACTTCACTGGACCACAGGTGAGCAGGGTTTCTGACTCCTCAGCAAGGCAACCTAGTCAGGAGTTAGCGGGGGTGGTGATTTAGGGGAAATTGCTAAGATTGTTTAATCAACATTGTAGCCACTTACCCCTCGTTTTTGCCATCTGCCTTCCCCCATTTAAGCAATTTTACTGTAATTACTGTGTTCATGTGGTATAGTTTAACATTTGATTATAGTTTCTTTAGTTTAATAAAAGTTTGACTTTCTCACACCCAGACCAGTTGTCCATTTTTAATATATCATTAATTATAAGCCCTCCAGTCAGAACTGGAAGGTGGGGTAGCGATTCAAAACCGCTGTTTGGAAATTGGTTTACAATGTAGCAGCAAAAGGCTGCTGACCAGATGAATTACCTTAAACCAGGTAAAAGGTTGGAATTGGTCAGAGTGCAGGCAAAGCTGCCTGACCAGGTAGATTACCGTAAACCAGTTAAAAGATGTCCCCCTACAACATAAATGATCTAGACAAGGGAACTAGATGTAATATCTCCAAATTTGCAGATGACACAAAGCTGGGTGGGTGTGTGTGCTGTGAGGAGGATGCCAAGAAACTCCAGGATGATTTGGACAGGTTGGGTGATTGGGCAGAAGCATGGCAGATGCAATATAACGTGGATAAATGCGAGGTTATCCACTTTGGTGGCAAAAACAGGAAGGCAGATTCTTTTCTGAATGGCAATAGATTGGGAGAAGGGGAAGTGCAACGAGACCTTGTGCATCAGTCGCTGAAGGTAAGCATGCAGGTGCAGCAGGTGGATAAGAAGGCAAATGGTATGTTGGCCTTCGTAGTGAGAGGGTTTGAGTACAGGAACAAGGATGTCTTGCTGCAGTTGTACAGGGCCTTGGTGAGACCACATCTGGTGTATTGTGTGCAGTTTTGATGCCTTATCTGAGGAAGGATGTTCTTAGCATGGAAGGAGTTCAGCGAAGATTCACCAGGCTGATACCTGGGATGGCAGGAATGACGTATGAGGAGAGATTTGGTCGATTGGGCTTATACTCACTGGAGTTTAGAAGAATGAGAGAGGATCTCATTGAAACTCATAACATTCTGACAGGACTGGACAGACTAGATGCAGGAAGGATGTTCCCGATGGTCGGGGAGTCCAGAACCAGGGGTCACAGTCTAAGGATAAGGGGTAAGCCATTCAGGACAGAAATGAGGAGGAATTTCTTCACCCAGAGAGTGGTGAACCTGTGGGTTTCTCTACCACAGAAGGCAGTAGAGTCCAATTCATTAAATATATTCAAGAAGGAGATGGATATATTTATTAAGGCTAAAGGGATTAAGGGGTATGGGGAGAAAGCAAGGACAGGGTACTGAATTTGGATGATCAGCCATGATCGCATTGAATGGCGGAGCAGGCTCGAGGGGCCGAATGGCCTACTCCTGCTCCTATCTTCTATGTTAAGTTGCCATGACTCCTTCATACTGCGCCAGTCTAGAGTGCCTCCGCTATTCAGTCCGCCAGACCAACTTAACAGATGGCTACTTGGAGACAAGGCCTATCCCCTAAGGACGTGGCTAATGACGCTGATGAGAAGCCCATCCAATGAAGCAGAGGAGAGCTACAACTCCAGCAACATGTCCACCAGAGCCATAATCGAGCAAACCATCGGTTTGCTGAAGATGCACTTCAGATGCCTGGATAGATCCGGTGGAGCCCTGCAGTACTCACCAGCCAGAGTCTCCAGAATCGCCGTGGTTTGCTGTGCACTTCACATTCCTGAGGACCAAGTGGCTCCTCACATATCCTCCTCAGATGAGGAGGAGGAGGAGGTGGAGGAGGAGAGCGAACATGAGCATCTTGCAGAGGCAGCAGTATGTGAGAACTCTGCTGCCTGGGATGCAAGGAACGCACTCATCTTGGCCAGATTTGCTTAGCCTAGCTGATCAGGCACTTTTGCCTCGCAGCTTCTTACCTGAGCATCAACAATGGTCAAGACCCTGCAGATTCCTAGCTATTTGACCAGCATACTGACAATTGCAAGTAATCCTAAGCCCTCAATGTGAAAGTCCCATTCACGAAATGATACACGCCACAATTGCAGCAGTAGCCATCAGATTTTGTATTAACTTTATTAATCTGATGGCTTTTTCTAACAATACATCAAATTTCACCCAAGTGACTACCCTTGTGACTATTTGTGCAGTATCTTTCTCTTACACGTGCTCCTATGTGGTGCTTCCCTTGTGACTTCAGCAGATGTGGAGGCCCCTTGCTCACTTTCCTGCTGCTCCTGTCTCGACACCTTTGACGGGTGTCCTCTAGGGTTGCGAGCCTGTGAGGGCTTGTCAACAGTCTGCTGCTCCTGCGGCTGTGCAGGGGTTGAGACGCTGATCTCAGTTGGGTGTGGGCTCTGGTGGGGCTCTGACCGAGGGCTCTGCAGTGGCATGGAAGTGTGAGCACTTGGAGAGGAGCCCCCACTTCCTTGATGTCTGCCACCAACTTCCCTCTCATGGGTCAGGTCCCACTCAGTGCCTGCAAGTGGCAAAAACCCTCCCGGAAATAGTGGAGAACCAAGGCTCTAGCGAGAATGAGGAACTGAAAGAAATTAGTATTAGTAAAAAAATAGCACTGGAGTAATTAATGAGACTGAAAGCTGATAAATCCCCTGGACCTGATGTCTTACATCCTAGGATTTTGAAAGAGGTTACTATAAAGATAATAGACGCATTGGTTGTCATCTTCCAAAATTCCATTGATTCTAGAACAGTTCCCATGGATTGGAAGGTAAAAAACGGAACCCCACTATTTAAGAAAGGAGGGAGAGAGAAAACAGGGAACTACAGACCAGTTAGCCTGACATCAGTAGTAGGGAAAATGCTACAATCTATTATTAAGGACATAGTATCAGGACACATAGAAAGTAATAATAGGACTGGGCAGAGTCAACACAGATTTTGCTGACGGGAAATTAGAGATGCGTGCAATAGGTGGGAATGTAATATTGTGAGGAGGATGTGAAGAGGCTTCAAGGGAATATAGATAGGCTAAGTGAGTGGGCAAGAAGATGGCAAATGGAATATAATGTGGAGAAATGTGAAGTTACCCACTTTGGTATGAAAAATAGAAAAGCAGCGTAATTTATAAATGGTGAGAGATTGGGAAATGTTGGTGTTCAGAGGGCCCTGGGTGTCCTTGTACACGAATCACTGAAAGTTAATATGCCGGTACAGCAAGCAGTTAAGAAAGCAAATGGTATGTTGGCCTTTATTACAAGAGGGTTTGAGCATAAGAGTAAAGATATTTTACTGCAATTATATAGGGCCCTGGTGAGACCACACCTGGAGTATTGTGTACAGTTTTGGTCTCCATACCTAAGGAAGGATATATTTGCCATAAAGAGAGTGCAACAAAGTTTCACCAGACTGATTCCTGGGATGGGGGGATTGTCCTATGAGGAGAGAATGATTAGACTAGGCCTATATTCTCTAGAGTTTAGAAGAATGAGAGGTGATCTCATTGAAATATACAAAATTCTTACAGGGTTTGACAGGGTATATGCAGAGAGCATGTTTCCCCTGGCTGGAGAGTCTAGAGCCAGGGGTCACAGTCTCAGAATATGGGGTCGGTCATTTAGGACTGAGATGAGGAGAAATTTCAGCACTCAGAGAATAGTGAATCTTTGGAATTCTCTACCCCAGAGGGATGTGGAGGCTCAGTCGAGTATATTCAAGACAGAGACCAACAGATTTTTGGATGTTAAGGGAATCAAGGGATATGGGGATAGTGCAGGAAAGTAGAGTTGAGGTAGAAGATCAGCCATGATCTTATTGAATGGCGGAGCAGGTTTGAGGAAATCTACATGATATAAGGGGTTAATTTCAAGTGCTTGCTGGGTAAAAGTTTTCAGACTTGACACTGGGCAAGTGTCGATGTGTAACTAGAGCTATTGCACGTACTCGGATTACAGCCAAGAACAGATGTCTGCCCACCTAATGAGAATGTAGAAGTGAAATAATGAGTTCCTTTGATGTACCCAATGACCTGACAACTTGCGACCGTAAGCAAACCTAGCCTCCCAATACATGATTAAGATTAAAGAGGACCTCCGGTTACACGATTCATGCCCTGTTATAGATTAACGGTTGACTTATGTGTCCAGGATCCTTCTGTCAATATGTCATTAATACCTGATGATTAATCTATAATGTATCCTGATAGAGGAACAAAGGAATGTCAATTAAACTTGTTTGTTACACTGTATAAATATGGAATAGTAGCCTCACCCCTTGAGTAGAGGTGCTGATTCCCCTTGCAAGAAGTGAAATAAAAGGCCTGTCCATCTGACGAATCCAAGTGTGTATTGAGTCATTACCCAGAGCTAAGAAGAAAGGCACTTCTACAATTTGGAGGTTCCGCCGAGATGGCTTGCTGTACCAATTGGTGAGTTAACAGACGCCGAGCACGTTGCTTGGTTAGGAAAAATCCCATCGGCCGAAGGTGGTGTTTTGCCACATTTTTGGGACTTTCCCTGCCAGAAGCATAGCTGCGCATAGTCTGTTTATTCCATTGGACAGTACTGCCATCGGGTAATTGACTCACAAGGTTCGGAGGTTAAACTGCCGTTGTGACTGCTTCCCTTTCAGAAACGGAACAGAGGACCAGCCATGAGGCGCTGACGCCCCGCGAACAGGATCGTGCAGAAAAGGACTCTATAAAGGTACCAGAGAGAGAAGGTTAAGTCAGGAATTTGATTAACTAAGGAGCTAGCGATTTATTGGAAATTGAACTTGCAAGGTTCCAGCTTGCTGAGAGAGAAGGTTAAGTCAGGAATTTGATTAACTAAGTAGCTAGCGATTTACTGGAAATTGAACTAGCAAGGTTCCAGCTTGAAGTTAGTTGGGACAAATTGAAGGCCCTTTTTGCCAAAGATTTGGCTAAAGGGAGTAGGGTAGAGGGAGAGCGAGTGGGTGAAGTTAGCTGGGACAAATTGAAGGCCCTTTTTGCTAAAGATTTGGCTAAAGGGAATAGGGTAAAAGGAGAGAAGAGTGGGCGATTGTCTGAAACACAGTGTCAATGTTTAATGTTTATGAGAGTGAGTATTTAACTACTTGTTATTATCAATCAACTTTGCAACTTTGTCCAGTAAGGCTGCATAGGTTGGGGATTTAGTAACACTTTGGTTGTTGTTTAACAAGTGTATTGTTTATTGTTTATTGTCATATGTATTAATGTTTAATCATGTCTGATCTGTAGAGGCGTCCCACGCAGATCATAGAGTGTTACGGAATTGTTGTATGTTTTAACTAAAATATTTAAGCTGAAAAAAAAACTGCAGAAGGGGTTGGAAAAGACCCAAGCCGGGGAAGTGAGTCCCGCGGCGGAATGTATGGTTGAGAAAATAGTGATGTCTTTTACATGATCCACTAAGCTATTGTGGATTCAGTATTTTCCCCAGTTAGAAATACCTTCCACGAGGGTTGAGAACCCTCGAGTTTTAAAGCATAAGGATATGTCTTAATGTGTTGTAAATATTTTAAAAAAAAACCTTGTTGCAGTCAGTTGACTAAATTCAGTCGGGAAGTGCTGAGTTTCAGTCGCCTAGCCTCAGGCCGGTTATTAAGAGGGCAAATGCCCCACGTGAAGGCCGGGACCATAAAGTAGGCGCCGAAACTCTAAAGGCACTTGGAGTGACAAATGGTCAAGGACTTTGTGACACTGATTTGAAGTAAAGGCCAAGAAGATTGGATGTGACTGTAATTTTGATACGTATGTATAGTTTATTAATCTGATCTGTAGGGGCGTACAACGCAGATCACGGATTGTCACAGGAGTTTAGATTATTTTAAGTGAACCATTTAAGCTGCTAAAATGGGTGCTAGCACCAGTAAGCCACCCGAGAAAGGCACGCCAGCAGCCTTTATGTTAAAGAACTGTGGTCAATCATCCATTGATCACCTACCAAATTGGTCCAAATGGACTGTAAATAAGACTAGACCCTTTCCCTCAGATGGTTCATTTAACATAGAAAGAATTACTTGCCTCGAGGAATGTTTAACGGACAAGAGAGAAATAGAGAACAGCCAGATAAAAAGACTGCCTCTATGTTTGTTCACAGAATCACAGAAACCCCACAGTGCAGATAGAGGCCATTTCAGCCCATCGAGCCTGCACCGACACATATCCCACCCGATCCCCGTAACCCCTACACCAACACATATCCCACCCTATCCCCGTAATCCCACGTATTTAATCCCCCTAACATTAAGGGTCAATTTATCATAGCCAATCAACCTAACCCGCACATCTTTGGACTGTGGGAGGAAACCGGAGCACCCGGAGGAAACCCACGCAAACATGGGGAGAATGTGCAAACTCCACACAGACAGTCGCCCGAGGCCGGATTCGAACCCAGGTCCCTGGGGCTGTGAAGCAACAATGCTAACCACTATGCCACCATGCTGCTTGTTGAGTCAGAAGAAAAAAATTAATTACCCCGAAGAAACACCTTTCTCCTCTATTATGGTAGGATAACAAGGTAACTATAGAAGGATGAATAGAGGGGAATATAGAGGAAGACGTGGTAGAGTAAGAGGGTATGGACAATCTGGTAATTGTTACAATTGCGGACAACCCGGACATTGGGCAAACCAATGCCCTGCGAAAAATCGTCAGAACCAAACCTCCAATAATGGACCTCCGTTAGAGAATAAAGGTCCTAATTTCACTGTCCATAACCCTTTTTCGGACTAGTCAGGAGGTTACCCTACAAACGGACAGGGATTTAGGAGAAATAGAGATCAGAATTACTGACTGACACCAGCAGCCCCAGGCGCCATAGACCACCAAATGCCCGTTGTTTCTTTAAATTCATGCAGCGAACCTGAAATTTAAATGCAAATAGCTGGGAGACCTATGTCATTTTAATAGATACAGGAGCATCCTTTTTGGTGTTAGGGAAAGGATATTCTGAAGGAATGCCTATTAATGGGAAAAAGACCCCGATAGCTGGATTGGCTGGAATACTACAATGCTTGAATCAATCGACTCCCCTCACAGTAAAAGTAGAAGAATTTGAGGAAGAACACTCCTTTCTGTTATCAGGAGATGTCTCTATGAATTTATGTGGAAGAGACTTGCTGTGCAAAATTAATGCTACAATCATTTGCTAAATGGCATTCAAAATTGCACTGCACGGCCTGCTATGACAAAACAGGACAAGATTATCAGCCGTTTTTAAATTTAAAATACCTCCTAACTATTAGACTGCACAGCCCTATAAAGTTACAATTAATCCAGCTGCACAGTATCCATTGTCAGAGAAAGCAGAAAAAGGAATTGAGCCAGTGATGGAATCATTGTTAAAACAGGGAGTTAACGCCGGATAGAATAAAGGTCGTTTGCAACACATCGTTGCCAAAAACTAAAAGAGAAATGAAGCATTTTCTAGGAATGACTGGCTATTGAACTATTTAGAAATAACCAGACCACTATTGGACATGAGCATGACAAATTTGGAAAATTCGCGGTTACCTGACTTCCTCGGGAACCCAGATTAAAAATGCACAAGAAGTGCAAAATCTTTTACTAGCTATTCAGAGACGTAAACAGATTGCAATTATTAAGTGCCAAGCGCACACGGGGCATTTGGACGAGGTTGCGCTTGGAAACGCTGCTGCAGATAGCGCTGCTAAGTCAGTAGCTATATCAAGTACTGAACGACAAGTTTTAGCCTTCCCTGTTAGGGAAAAGCCAGAGATACCGCAGCCCCCGTCCTTAGATGATGTGCTGACCCATCAAAATAGGGCCAGTTCTGATGAAGTAAAGGAATGGGTTGTTAATCATTGTTTTAAAAAACACTGACGGCTTATGGGTCCATCATGACGGCCGCATGGTGGCACCCAAATCATTACTATCACCAATTGCCCGATGTGTTCATAAATTCACCCATGCGGGCAAAGGGGGGATGGCGGACTATATCCTCAAGACCTGGTATGCACCAGGAATCTCAAAGTTGGCAAAACAAATATGTGAAAATTGTACTATCTGCCAGACCATGAATGCAGGGAAAATAAAGAAGGTACAGCCCGCATCCCACCCAAACCCCATGGGCCCTTTTGTACACTTGCAAATGGATTTTATTGAACTACCTGTGTGTATGAGCTTTAAATGTGTATTAGTTATTGTTGATATGTTTTCAAGATGGATTGAAGCGTTTCCTTGTAGAAAGAGTGACGCCACTACTGTTGCTAAATGTTTATTGAAGGACATTGTGCCTCGCTTTGGGATACCAGCAAAACTGTCAAGTGACAATGGGTCCCATTTTACGGGAACAGTGATTAAGGAACTATGCAAAGCCTTACAGATTAATCAGCACCTCCATTGCAGTTATCATCCACAGTCGGTTGGACTAGTGGAAAGATATAACGGGATGCTGAAAAACAAGCTTGCAAAACTGTGTAAAGAAACTGGACTTAAATGGGTTGATCTGTTACCCATAGCTTTAATGACAATGCGGTCTGCTACCAACAGAACTACAGGATTGTCGCCTCACGAGATCGTCATGGGAAGACCACAAAGATTGCCCTTTTTGGCACCTTTAACAGCTAAACAAATGGACATTCATAAAATGGAGGAAGATATGTTGAGTTATTGCATTGCACTAACCAAATGCATTTCTAGTTTCCATCAACAGGTGAAGGAAGCCCAGGTCGATCCCGCTGAAGGAAAGTGCCATACTTTCGAGCCAGGAGATAACGTCTATATAAAATTCTTCAAGCGAAAGAATAGCCTTCAACCCAGATTTGAGGGACCCTTCCAAGTACTCCTGACCACAAACACCGCTGTGAAAGTAAAGGAGCGACCAACATGGATACATGCGTCCCATTGTAAGAAGGCATCAGTTGAAGACAATACACTGCCAAGATGAACTGGATTTGGACTTTAACAAGACTGTTCTCTTTGTCAACGATAATTGAAACTGCCATATTGATTTACCCAGATCCCCTGAAGGGCAAACCATGCATAGAAGAATGTGTACTTTTAAACAGTGATTTCTTTTATATTATATGCTATAACGAGACTATGAAGGTTCAGCTTCAGGATCACACTATGCAGGTACCCCCGTATCAACCCCTGAGTCTTAGGATTAGGCAGAATAAGATAGTAGAAGAAGATAGTGGACAGAAGCTTGATAAGCTATGGGTTACATGCCCCGATACTGTGTCACCAACTGAAAGAATTGCGAATGAAGGAGTTACCTGTAGTGGTAATCCAAAGGGAGGACTGGCCCTGATGGCCAGGCCAATGTTTTGTAACAATCCAGTTACACAGCCCTTTATTTCAACATTAGCCACTCAGAAAAGAAAACTTAATAGGACAGATAAGAAACAGGGAAGAAGAAGAAGAAGGCTGTTAAACAAGCATGGCTATGCATGAGTTATTTGTATGCCAAAAGACAGAACCTTACTAAATGCTGGATATGCAGTCACACCCCTATACATGCAGAGGGTGGAATACCCCTACGGCCCATTCCCTTTGGAATGGAGGAGATGGTAGGGTGGTTATTACAATCTAATACTACCTGGAACAATGAGGATGCCCCTGGTACAGTGTCCCAAAATGGTTTAAACCCAGATCAATTGGAAAATGAATGGAAAGATGCAGGATACAACCTTATAAAATTTGAAGGGTGGTTTCATCCCCAATATAATAATCAAAGGAATCCAGAGAGTCTATCAGTGACGTCAATGGGAACCGTAAATAAAACAAAAGGAGAAGTCTGTCTGGTAAACGACAATTGAGAAGGATTGATGGTTGGATTGAGTGAGTGCAAATGTAACTACACTTTGACTAAAACTACTACTAAACCACCGGGTGCAGTCGAATGGCCCTATTGGGGACGGTGGAACCTGTCCACAGTACAAAATTTGACTAGTAAAAAAATCTGGAAAGGAGAACAAGGAATAGGAATGATGCACCAGATATGGAACAAATTTGAAGCCTATAATAACACCGATTTCATCTGTGGGCATAGAGCATACCCTTGGTTACCACAAAATTGGACTGGGTCATGTTATTTGGGATATGTAGTGCCCTATATACATCATATTTCATCTTTGGATAGCCACCCTGGGACACGAGTAAAACGAGCCATTACAGAAACTGAAAGGTTCTTTGCTATAGCATTTCCCTGGTATGGAACAGGGAAGTTAGCAAGAGAATCTATAAACATGGCAGCAGTGTTGGAACAAATAGCCAATGATAATGCTGATGCTCTTAGTGATGTAAACGCAGAAATGGTGGCTTTGCGCACTGTTGCCTTACAAAACCGCATGGCTCTGGACTATTTGTTGGCAAAAGAAGGGGGCACATGTGCAATCATAAAAACCGAATGTTGCACCTATATTCCAGATAGCTCAGAGAATATCACCAACCTGGTAAACCACATAAAGGAGGCTGTAGAGAAACTACGTCAACCTGAACCGTGGTCCATGTGGGATTGGATTTCAGGATGGGGAGGAGCACTAGGAAAGCAACTTTTGGAAGCCTTAATCGCAATTGTGATGATAATAATTTTAATTAGTTTATTGATTGGTTGTTTAAAATTATTGTGTACAAAAGTCCTTTCTTTATTAACGTCAACTCCTCCAGTACCAATGATGTCTGAATATGAGGATATTAAGGGTGAGACCTTTGATGTAGAGTTTCTTAAACTTAGCGAAATAGATTGTCCTTAGAAAGGACAAAAGGGGGGAATGAGGAAATCTACATGATATAAGGGGTTAATTTCAAGTGCTTGCTGGGTAAAAGTTTTCAGACTTGACACTGGGCAAGTGTCGATGTGTAACTAGAGATATTGCACGTACTCAGATTACAGCCAAGAACAGATGCCTGCCCACCTAATGAGAATGTAGAAGTGAAATAATGAGTTCCTTTGATGTACCCAATGACCTGACAACTTGCGACCGTAAGCAAACCTAGCCTCCCAATACATGATTAAGATTAAAGAGGACCTCCGGTTACACGAATCATGCCCTGTTATAGATTAACGGTTGACTTATGTGTCCAGGATCCTTCTGTCAATATGTCATTAATACCTGATGATTAATCTAAAATGTATCCTGATAGAGGAAGAAAGGAATGTCAATTAAACTTGTTTGTTACACTGTATAAATATGGAACGCTTACGCTGTATCATTGGAATAGTAGCCTCACCCCTTGAGTAGAGGTGCTGATTCCCCTTGCAAGAAGTGAAATAAAAGGCCTGTCCGTCTGACGAATCCAAGTGTGTATTGAGTCATTACCCAGAGCTAAGAAGAAAGGCATTTCTACAGGTTCAAGGGCTAAATGATCTACTCCTGCTCCAATTTAGGAACATAGAAACATAAAAAATAGGAGCAGGAGTAGGCCATTCGGCCCTTCGAGCCTGCTCCGCCATTCAATATGATCATGGCTGACTCTCTATCTCAATACCATATTCCCGCTCTCTCTCCATACCCCTTGACGCCTTTTGCATCTAGAAATCTATCTATCTCCTTCTTAAATATATTCAGTGACTTGGCCTCCACAGCCTTCTGTGTTTTGAGAATTCCATAGGTTCACCACCTTCTGAGTGAAGAAATTTCTCCTCATCTCAGTCCTAAATGTCCTACCCCGTATCCTGAGACTGTGACACCCCAGCCAGCAGAAACATCCTCACTGCATCCAGTCTGTCTAGCCCTGTCAGAATTTTATATGTTTCAATGAGATCCCCTCTCATTCTTCTAAACTCTAGTGAAGACAGGTCTAGTCGCCCCAATCTCTCCTCATACGACAGTCCTGCCATCCAAGAAATCAGTCTGGTGAACCTTCGCTGCACTCCCTCTATGGGAAGTATATCCTTTCTTAGGTAAGGAGACCAAAACTACACAAAGTACTCCAGGTGTGGTCTCACCAAGGCCCTGTATAACTGTAGTAAGACATTGCTGCTCCTGTACTTAAATCCACTTGCAATGAAGGCCATTTACCTTCCTAACTGTTTGCTGCATCTGCATGCTTGCTTTCAGTGACTGATGTACAAGGACGCCCAGGTCCCTTTGTACATCAACATTTCCCAATCTATCACCATTTAAATAATACTCTGCCTTTCTGTTTTTCCTACTGAAGCGGATAACTTCACATTTATCCATGTTGTACTGCATCTGCCATGTATTTACCCACTCACTCAACTTGTCCAAATCGCCTTGAAGCCTCTTTGCATCCTTCTCACAAATTACAATCCCACCTAGTTCGTGTCATCAGCAAACTTGGAAATATTACATTTGGTTCCCTCATCCAAATCATATTGTGAATAGCTGGGGCCCAAGCACAGATCCCTGCGGTACCACACTATTCACCACCTGCCACCCCGAAAAAGACCCATTTATTCCTACTCTCTGTTTCCTGTCTGTTAATGCATTTTCAATCCATGCCAGTATATTACCCCTAATCCCATGTGCTTTAATTTTGCACACTAACCTCTTATGTGGGACTTTATCAAAGGCCTTCTGAAAATCCAAATACACCACATCCACTGGTTCTCCCTTATCTATTCTACCAGTTACATCCTCAAGAAACTCCAGTAGGTTTGTCAAACATGATTTCACTTTCATAAATCCATGTTGACTTTGTCTAATCCCATTGATATTTTCCAAGTGTGTTGTTATCACATCCTTTATAACAGACTCTAGCATTTTCCCTACTACTGATGTTAGGCTAACTGGTCTGTAGTTCCCTGTTTTCTCTCTCGCTCCATTTTTAAATAGTGGGGTTACATTTGCCACCCTCCAATCTGCAGGAACTGTTCCATAATCTATAGAATTTTGGAAGATGGGAGCTAATGCAGACACTATTTCCATGGCTACCTCTTTTAGTACTCTGGGATGCAGATTATCAGGTCCTGGGAATTTATCAGCTTTCAGTCCCATTAATTTCTCCAGCACTAATTTTTTACTAATACTAATTTCCTTTAATTCCTCCTTCTCACTGGACACTTGGTTCCCTAGCATTTCTGGGAAGTTATGTGTGTCCCCTTCCGTGAAGACAGAACCAAAGTATTTGTTTAATTGCTCAACCATTTCCTTGTTCCCCGTTATAAATTCTCCCATTTCTGACTGTAAGGGATGTACATTTGTCTTCACTAATCTTTTTTCTTTTTACATACTTGTAGAAGCTTTTATAGTCCGCTTTTATGTTCCTTGCAAGTTTACTTTCATAATCTATTTTTCCCCACTTAATAAATCTCTTGGTCCTTTATTGCTGAACTCTAAACTGCTCCCAATCCTTAGGCTTGCTACTTTTTCTGGCAACTTTATATGACTCCTCTTTGGATCTAATATTATCCTTAATTTCTTTTGTTAGTCATGTTTGGGCCGATTTTCCTTTTGTGTTTTTGCGCCAGAAAGGAATGTATAACTGTTGCAATTCATGCATTCGTTCCTTAAATGTTAGCCATTGCCTATCCACCATCATGCCTTTTAATGAAGCTCCCCAATCTAACATAGCCAACTCACTCCTCATACCATCGTAGTTTCCTTTGTTTAGATTTAGGACCCTAGTTTCGGATTGGACTTCTTCACTTTCAATTTTACTGAAGAATTCTATCATGTTATGGTCACTCTTCCCTAAAGGACACCGCACAACAAGATTATTAATTAACCCCTTCTCAATTTACATTACCCAATCTAGGATGGCATGTTCCCTCGTTGGCTCCTCAACGTACTGGTTTAAAAAAACATCTCGTACACACTCCAGGAATTCATCCTCCACAGTATTATTGCTAATTTGGTTTGGCAAGTTTTATTTTTTATTCATTGATGGGATGTGGGTGTCGCTGGCTAGGCCTGCATTTAGTGCCCATCCCTAATATGTAGATTAAAGTCACCCATGGTTACTTTAGTACCCTTTTTACATGCATCTCTAATTTCCTGTTTGATGTCATCCCCTACATTACTACTACTGTTTGGAGGCCTATAGACAACCCCCACCAATGTTTTCTGCCCCTTGGTGCTTCTTAGCTCCACCCTGACTGATTCTACATCTTTGTTTTCTGAGCCAATATCCTTTCTTACTGTTGCTCTGATTTCATCCTTTACTAACAAGGCCACCTCACTTCCTTTTCCTTTTTGCCTGTCATTCCAAAATATCGAATATCCTTGGATATTCAGCTCACAGCCTTGGTCACCCTGCAGCCATGTCTCCATAATTGCAATTATATCGTATCCAATTCTGGGCACCAAACTTTAGGAAAGATGTCAAGGCCTTAGAGAGGGTGCAGAAGAGATTTCTCAAATAGTACCAGGGATGGAAGACTTCAGTTATGTGGAGGGACCAGAGAAACTGGTGTTGCTCCGCTTATAGGAGAGAAGGTTAAGATTTGATAGAGGTGTTCAAAATCATAAAAGGTTTTGATAGAGTAAATAAAGAGAAACTGTTTCCAGTGGCAGAATGGGGCAGGTAGGGTGTGCGGGAGCCTCATAGATGGCGACAAATCCAGCACGTTGAGGGATGTGGAGGCCCCGCCGATCTTAACAGCAGAGTCTCATTTAAATAAATCACGACAGAGTCTCGTCCAGCACCTGGCCAGATTGACTGCCTGGTCGGTGGGCATGAGTGAAAATTTGGCTGATGTCGGGGACCCGTACGAACGGCTCCCAGCAATCAATGGGTGGAGAGGCTTCACTTGAATCACGGAGAGAGGGGAAAGTCGGGTTTTTTTTAACATAGCAATCAGGGCAGGCTGTTAATAGGCAACCCCCAAAGATCAGGGGAATACCGGGGCTGGGAATTCCCTAAAGATTGGTGGAAGGCTGGGTCTGGAGAGGCCCAAGGACTCCTTTTCAAGGACTAAATTTTCAATACCCTGAAAAATTGCCGGAAAAGCATTTAAAAAGAAGAATGGGTGTGCTTGCAAGGTAAGTTGGTGTGAGGAGTGATATGATGGAGTAGGCTTGACAAGGTATAGTGATTGGTGGGGGGGTGGTTGTGGGTGATGTGCACAACAAGATGTAGGTGAATCTGCAATTTTACTCACCTTTCCTGACCTGGTTAGGTCATTAAAGCGCTTCCTGCACTGAAGACAGGAGCGTGGCACATTGCTCCTGCTGTTGACCTTGTCAGCCACCTCCAGCCATGCCTTCTTTGTGGCGGCAGTATGTTTCTGCCTCCTGTTGCTAGTGAAGAGTATCTCTCTCTAACTCTCACTGCCCCCAGCAGTACATCAAGCAAGGCTTTGTTAAAGCAAGTCGCAGCCTTTGAGTCCTGAGTCCATCTTTTGCAATTGCTGTCTCTGTGTCAAACCTTCCAATCCATCTTTTGCATGGTCCTTCAAGTAACTGAGTTGAGATTGCGTCATGTGGGTCCGCACCACGCCCGCTGCGCATTCAACGCCAAACTCAGAAGTAATATTATAATGAGCTGGCTGCGTTAAAATGCCACAGACAGACATGCTGAAATTCCTTCTGAGTTTCCCATGTGATATGGGACCCCTGCTCCCAACGTGCCTCGGAGTTATAATCGGGGCCATTGTATTCGGAATGCCTTTTTCGGAAGTTTGTTCAATGCAATGAGGGTGGGATGAAGAAGAGGATGGATAATTCCTGGTAAAGAACCTGATAATTTGGGAGATGCATTTGGATAATGCAATGGTCACAGAAGCTATTGAAAGGTGGTAGATGAAAGGAAGGAACAGGTTAAATCAGATTCGACCATGAGCTGAGCTTCTGACCTTGTATCCTCTCCACCTCGGTCCCATTCTCTGCTATTCCCTTCCTATACATCTTCGCCGCCCTGCCTCCTACTTCTTAAAAATTACCTGCTTGACCAAGCTTTTGTTCACCGCTCTTAATCTTTCCTTCCGTAATCTAGCATCCATTTTACTTATGCCTATATGAAGCAAGTTGTTGTTGTTCAGGAGGACATAGATTATTAGATTAGTAAATTGGTAGATACATCTCGAACAACATTTTTTGTCAAGAAATATGATTTGATACAGTTTTGGGAGGAAAATAGACAGAGGACATAGACATTAAATGGTACAACTTTATACAGAGTGATGAAGTGGAGATGGTTCAGGGTCAGAAACACAACGCTTTAAACCAATGGGACTAAGTGGCCAGCTCTTTCAGAGAGCTGATCCAAGCACAATGAGTTAAATGGCCTCCCTCTGTGCTGTAATATTCTAGGATTATATTCAAAATGGTCAACCCTGTGGAATTTGGCTAGGTCGAGCTGCTATTCCACTGGTGTGGCTTTATATGAAATGCCTGCCGTTATTATGGCCAGACTGAAGGAATTGGCCCTTTTCTCCTCCCATAGTTTTCCAGTGAAGGAAGCGCAGCCTAAATGTTTTTCTGCTCTTGAAGCCAGTCAAGTTACATTTGTCATTTTATATGTCACAGCCAAGGTACATTCATTGTTGGCACATCCCCAACTATCCATCCATCACTCCCCCTCACTCTCATCCTTATGCAATTTCATACCTCTCCCTGATAGTCACCTTTACCAAATGCACTGCATCCATTGGGTGAACACATGCCATTACAGTCACTCATAGGTCTGCTCTTTTCCCCCATTGCAAGAGGAGAGTGCAGAACACTAGAGAGAGGAAGAGAACCAGAGGTGGTGCTCCACATATTTCATAGCTGACAACTGCAGAGGAGGAAGTGCTGGAGATCAGTAGCATCTCGGCATCCCTGGCCATCAGAGATGGGAGTCTCCCAGCTACCTGGTGACAGAATTAAATATAATGCGCACACATGTCATACAACACTCAGTCACGTTGTAGCAGTCGACACAGGCTTCATGGATTTTTGGATTTTTAACCCCTATTAAAAACTGGACAGGCTGTTTGCGGGGGGCGGGGGGGGGAAGCAGTGACAAACCACTCAAGCTGGAGATGACTCATTCGGATGGAAACAAACTGTACTTGGGAACAATGGCCTGAGAGGCCCACTCCCAAGTCTTGATTAACAAGGCTGATGACTCATTGTTCTAGTCAAGATTAACTCATTAAGTTAATCGGCAGGAAGATCGAAAAGAGATCAAAAACCATTCAAACCTTTCAAGAGATCGAAAACCATTCCCAAAGGGCATGTGTCCATTAAAACCACAGACAACGGTTTGTGTATTGGAGGGGTATCAAAGAGAGCAGCTTGGGTAGCTCTCTCTCTCTCTCTCCTGCCCTCCACACAACGGAACATCAAGAGGAGCGCTTGCTCTTCCAACCGAGACGGACTTCGACTGAGGCTGGGACTTGCATGCTGCAAGGCCGGTACGGAACCAGGTAGCCGAGACGTATGGGAGAAAGCTGCAAGCAAGATCAAAAGGGCAATCTAGGTGAGCATTGCCAAGCCTACATACCCACAAGATCACTTAGCTGTGTGAGGGGGTGCCTGTATGTTCCTACCAAACCAGAGGGGGTTTAGCGTTGGAAGGGTCCTGTGATAGTTTAGTTCATGTTTTTAGGCCATGGTAAGTCAGCACGGCAGGGGCTTGTTGGACAAGTCAGGGTTGTACTGTTTTAAACTGTACTGTTGTGTTCACACTGCTCGTACTGTATGCGAGTGGAGTGTTTTTTGTTAACCTTAATAAACACTGTACGGGTGGGCCTGAAAACGCTGTCTGTGTTCAAGTCTGTCCCCAGTAATCCGTATCGTCCAGAACTTGTAGTAAGGGGGTTTGCGTGCTCGCTACGGGCGGGGCGAAACCACTTACAATAATTGGCGATTGCAGCAGGGTTCATAGGAAATTGGCCACCGCAAAAACCGGCTACAACGTTGACTTGATTTCAGCAGCGAGTGAAATATGATCATTTAAATAATGATAAGTTGCAACATTCTTACCTCGCCAGTACTAAATCAGATATTTTCTCTCCACCAAGGCCTTCATGCATGCAGCAGCAGTTAGTGGATGTCATGGACGGCAGATGCTCAGGGGAGCTAAATCCTCCTCATGCTTGACCTGCTCCAGCTCAGATACTCGCACTTCGGTTGGAAAGATTGGGTTTGCACCTGGTGAGTCACAGGTCACAAGTGAGCAAGAGCAGCTGGTGGTGGCTGGGACAGCAGTGGATGGTCCGCGTTAGAGGGCACTGCCTTCTCCAAGCTCCGCTCAGCTGGGCACAGATGCTGTACCCAGGGGCCATTGATGAAAAGGATATTCATTGAAAATCAGCAGAAAATCTGTGACATACTGGCAGTCCTTCCAAGTACACTGGCCACAATTGCAGAGAGAATAGAGGATTCAGCTCAAGCATGAGTGGGTTGATGTTGCAGGGCATTGCGATGATGTCTTCTTCATGGATAGAGTGGCTAACTCCATGGAATATCAGTCATGGCAATCAAATAAATCCATGCATATCTTGACCACGGCTGTGCAAACTCTGGATGCCAATGTGCCTGGCGTCTTAAATAGAATGACAGATGCCTTAGCCATGGCTTAGAGCGCATCACTGATATGCACCAAGCTGCTCTCCATCACAGTGGTAGCAGTGAAGTTCGGCTGGGCTATGAGAGGGATAATGGCAAAAGGGAGCATGGAAGTGGGGACTCCACTCAAAGCGCTCCCACTTCTCATCTGTTGACCACTCCCCCACTCCAGTCAGTACCCAACATACTGTCTTCTTTCCCAATGGCAGAGTCTGCCCCTGCGCAGGTGCAGATGAAGCAATCTTTGGCAGGGCCCTCATGGGTTCCAGCACCCAGAGGTCGTTGGCCAAGAGCATCTCAGCAGTCAGAGCAGGGATCTGAGCAGCCTGCCTCTACCTCTGCTTAAGCCACAGGGGTTGCACCACATAGGAGCAGTAGGAAAAGGAAGTGTAAAGCTTTGTAGTTGCACAAGGGTATGCACATGGGTGTATGAGAAAATAATGGCCCAGAAATTCGGGTCGGGGGCTTCCCGCGGGCACAAGCCCCCGACTTGCACTTACCTTGCGTGCCGGCATTTGAGCTCTGGGCTCCCGTGGAATTCCGCTCCGGGGCCTGGCCCAACTGCCGGCGCGCTGTGCTTGCGTGTCCCAGGGGCGTAGTTAGTGCAATGCATCCCCATGGATCACGTGGGCCATGGGCAGCCAATCGGAGGAGGGAAAAGCCCATTCATAAGTAGTGACAGGAAGACCTGTCAAAACTTATAAATACTACGGCCCCAAAATAGTAGTAAACCTTCAAATAAATTTAAAAAAATCATCACACTTTTTAAATAAACTATAAATTACATTAAATAACTATTTTAAACAATAATTAAAATTTTTGAAAAAATTAATTACAGTATTTAAAAATAATAAACCTGTGGAAAAAATGTTTTAATTTTAATTAATTGACCACTTACCTTTTAAAATGCAGGCCTTACGCCTGGTTTTTACATTTTTAAAATCTAAAGACTTACCCTCACGGATAAACCTGTAAAAAAAACGTAAGTTCAAAGCGCATGCGCAGACTCCCGCGCGCATGCGTTCGACCTCTGAACCCCTTCGTTCAGGGGAACGGAAATGCCAGTTTCCCGCACATGCGCAGTGCATGCAAGGGCCCGGCACTTCCATCGGGCCCACGCGTGAGTACCCCGTGCGTACTCACCCGTGGAGACCTGAATTTCTGGGTCGTTATGTTGTTAAGTTTCCGTTTCTTAGTAAAATGACATAAAATTTATCAGTTTGAACCATTTTCCCCTGTTGCCCTTTCTTGGTTGCTATGTGGCAACTCGCCTTTTCAGTGGTTTGTTGATGTATGGGAAGACATGAATTGAGAGGGACCAATGGGGGAATGTGCAATGTGTGATTGGGTGGTTACAGGACTGCTTTGTGTCAGTGGGATTGCGGGGGAGGGTGATGAGATTGGCCATTGGATGTGATT
Source organism: Somniosus microcephalus (assembly GCF_052327205.1). Lineage (NCBI taxonomy): Eukaryota > Metazoa > Chordata > Chondrichthyes > Squaliformes > Somniosidae > Somniosus > Somniosus microcephalus. Next base: position 231,448,030 of record NC_140987.1, read on the forward strand.
GTTACATCAGTTCAGTGGTGGTAATAAACTGAACCTAAGGGAATCCCTGGCATCCCAGGCAGCAATGTGAGTGGATGGTGCTGTGTTGGGAGTCGCCATCTTCATCATCCTCCTCCTCCTCTTCCTCTTTCTCCTCCTCCTCCTTGGGTTCATCAGCAGACAACGTGTGCTCAGCGCCTTGTTCCTCCTGCAGCTCCAATCCTCGCTGCTTCGCAATGTTGTGCAGGGCGCAGCACACCACGATCATTCTGAAGACCTTGGCTGGTGAGTACTGAAGGGCACTGCAGCTCTGTCCAGGCACCTGAAGTGCATCTTAGGCATGGTGACCACTTGCTTAATGACACATTTGGTTGTCATGTGGCTTTTGATGTACTGTTCTTGGGCTTCCTTGGTTGGGTTTCTCACAGGTTTCATCAATCAAGTTTGAAGTGGGTATCCTTTGTCTCCTAGCAGCCAACCCTTAAATCTGCTTCCAGGTCCAAAGACGTCAGAGTGCTTGGACTGCTGGAGGATGAAAGCATCCTGGCAGCTCCCTGGGAATCTGTCGCACACCTGCATAAACATTTTCTTGTGGTTGCAAACCGGCTGCACATTGATGCAATGGCATTCTTCGTGGTATACGAATACTCCTGGTTGATCTGAGGGTGCGTGGATTGCCACGTGTGTACAGTCGATGACACCCTGCAACTGTGGAAAGCCAGCCAAATATGCAAGGCACCACCCATCATGATCTGAGCTCCAATACATCCAAAGTGCAGAAATAAACCTCTCACCACAAGTACTCGGAACAAACCCTTTCCCAGTGGTAGGTAAGAAAGCATATGTGAGCACTGAATATTTTTTTCGTATTTGCCTGATGTTTAATGAGCCCCATGAACTGCCGCTGTGTTCTCGCCTTGGTTTCAATGGGGAGTTTCAGGAAGCCTAGGAAAAACGTAGATGCGGCGTTAAATTTGAATGTAGGTTAAAATATCGCTGGAATTGATCGATTAACATATTTAATTTGTGAACCCACCTCTCCGGTTATATGCAACCAACCGAACAAGCCCAAGTTGGTGCGTTGGAACGGGCTTCCGGACGCGATCATATTTCCAGCCACTTTAACCCCCACCCACACCCAAACCCATGCATTGCTCCAGGTTAAAATTCCCCCCAGTGGCTTTTTATAATCTGGTTATTGCAGTGAAATCATTTATTCTTTTTTATCAATAAAATATTCCTTCTTATGGAGCTCATAAGTGTAGTGTAATCTCTCAACAATCCTGGAGCACAAATAACTCACCAGTATAATATTGAGCATCACAGGTCATTCTGTCATCATTGTAAGATCTGCCTTATACTTTATTGTATTAACAATACCACTATACCACTAATACAATGCAAAGGTTAGCTCAATAAATAATACTAAAAAAAGTTAAAATATTTCAATCGGACTCTTATGATGTCAGCATTGAAAATCGGTGAGGGTGCCAACAACTCAAAGGACTGCAGTCCTGAGTCAGGCACCGGGAGGCAAAGGACTGCACAGGGGAGTACAGCAAAGTGTAGGACTGCAGTAGTATTTGGGAATTCAATAGTCAGGGGGACAGACAGGCAGTTCTGTTACCGTCGACATGAGTAACGCATGGTATGTTGCCTCCTTGAGGCCAGGGTAAGTTACATCACTGAAAGGGTGCAGAACACTTTGCAGGAAGAAGGGGGAAGAGCCAGAAGTCAGAGTCCATGTCGGAACAAATGAAATAGGGAGGAAGAGTGTTGAGGTCCTGCAGTCAGAGTTTAAGGAGCTAGGGAGGAAGTTAAAAAGCATGACCTCAATGGTAGTAATCTCTGGATTACTCCCAGTACCATGCGTTAGCGAGAGTAGAAATAGGAGGATATGGCAGGTTAATGCGTGGTTAGAGACATGGTGCAGGAGGGAGGCCTTCAGATTCCTGGGGAATTGGGACTAGTTCTGTGGCAGGAGGAACATGTTCACAATGGAAAGGTTGCACCTGAACAGAGCTGGGACAAATATCCTTGCATGCAGGTTAACTAATGCTGTGGGGAGGGTTTAAACTAACTCAGCAGGGGGTTGGGCACCAAGATGTAGTTATAAAAAATGTAAAAACAAGGTGCACAGAAGACTGGGAGAGACAGTTTGAAATAATACAGAATTACGTGGGATAATAAAGAATACAAAGAGGTCTAAGTTAGGTTTGCAGTGCATGTGTGTAAATGCACAAAGTGTGGTTCATAAGGTTGGTGAGCTGTAGGCACAAGTAGTCACATGAGAATATAATGCACTAACTGAGATCTGGCTCAACAAAGCGGAGGATTGGATGCTTAATATTGCTGGGTGCAAGGTATTCAGGAAAGATAGGAAAGGAATAAAAGGAGGAGCGGTAGCAATTTTGATTAAGGAAAACATTACAGTCCTAGAAAGAGAGAATGTCCTTGAGAGATCAAAGACACAATTTATTTGGTTGGAGTTGAGAAACAATAAAAGAGCTATTACTCTACTTTGTGTATTTTATAAGCCACCAGATAGTGGGAAGGAGTTAGAGGAGCAGATTGGCAAAGAAACTACTGAGAGAACATAAGAACATAAGAAATAGGAGCAGGAATAGGCCATATGGACTCCAGCCTGCTCCGCCATTCAATAAGATCATGGATGAGCTCATATCCACTTTCCCGCCCGATCCTCATATCTCTTGATTTCCTTAGAGTCCAAAAAGCTAGCGATCATGGCCTTGAACAAACTCAACAACTGAGCATCCACAGCCCTCTGGGGTAGAGAATTCCAAAGATTCACAACCCTCTGAGTGAAGATATTTCGCCTCATCACAGTCCTAAATGGCCGACCCCTTATCCTGAGACTATGCCCCTTAGATCTGGACTCTCCAGCCAGGGGAAACAGCCTCTCAGCATCTATTCTGTAAAGCCCTCTCAGAATCTTATGGCCTAGAAATTCCGTTTTTAGCGCCAGCCGCTAGCGCCTTAGGAGGAGGAGAAGTGGGGCGCTAAGCGGCTAGCACCCGGGCGCGGCGCGATCTGCGCCTCTCGCGAACTTCACTCAAGATTTAGTGGCGGCGCAAAACCGCAGCGCCCGCTCAGCTGCGCGCGCTGATCGTGACGTCATTTCATGGTGCAACGCCCTTGGTGCGCCCCGAACCGGAACTTCAGCGGTGCCGCCCTTCTTTGCACCTGGCGCCCCCAGCGATGGGTAGAGGGGAACGGTTCCCAGTCGCTGCGGGGCGCGGGGGCGCAATTTAAAGGGGACTCCTCTTGCATTATAAGTGACAGCCTTTTTGTGCCAATCCTGTGTGAGAGACGGATATTTGGAGAGAGACAAATGCAGAGCGCTTTCTGCTTTGACTCAGCACTCGCACAGGTACTTCTGGCTTCAGGCCAGAGCTTTGCACTTGGATTTAACTTTCAGTGCCATAGCCTTGAGTCGCCACATATAATGGGGGCTGCAATGGGTGGAAACGTTGGCTTTCTGCATTGCATTCAAAGGGATCAGAGACGCCGTGAGAGAGTGTCAGTCATGGCCAGATGGAGTAGGGCCAATAGGCGTCGGCACAGGAGGCCTTACCCACCCAGGGTATACCGCCAGCAGTTCTCATATCTGAACATGTCTGAGGAGCAGTGTGCTCGGAGGCTGTGATTCAGAAGGGAGGTGGTCACTGAGATCTGCCACCTGCTTTGCAGAGATCTGCAGCCACAGCTGAGGAGCAGGACGCCTCTGTCGGTGGCAGTGAAGGTGACAGTGGCTCTCAACTTCTATGCCACCGGCTCCTTCCAATCCGCTACTGCGGACATTGCCAGCATCTCCCAGTTCGCGGTACATTGCTGCATCCGCCAGGTGACCAATGCCCTTTTCAGAAGGAGACGTCAGTACATCTCCTTCCCCATGACCCTGGACAAGCAGCAAGAGCGTGCAATGGGATTTGGAAGAATAGCGGGCTTCCCCATGGTCCAGGGCGTAGAACTGATGAACCAGCAATGGTCAGGCCTTGCTTCAGGGCTGCAGTGTGCAGGGCATGGCAGCCAAACAAGTCGCCCCTCCCCCTTTAAGAGCTGACTGGCGCCAGCGTGTCTGCCTTCATTCAGAAACTCGCCGCACCTGTGCTGCGCCCGCCCTCAGTGTTAGCGCCTCGGCTCGCCAGCTTAGCGCCTTATGATAGTCGTGCATCGCCTGCTTTAGCGCAGCAGCAATCTCTTGGGGCGATGCAACTGAATATCGGTGAAGGTGGTGCTAAGTTGCGCCGGGCGCAAAATATAGCGAACGCCCGGCTGTAGCGCCCCAAACGTGGCGATACTGAATTTCTAGGCCTATATGTTTCAATGGGATCACTTCTCCAGAGAGTATAGGCCCAATCTACTCAATCTCACCTCATAGGACAACCCTCTCATCCCAGGAATCAATCTAGCGAACCTTTGTTGAACCCCCTCTAAGACAAGTATATCCTTCCTTAGGTACGGAGACTAAAACTGTGCACAATACTCCAGGTGTGGGTTCACCAAGGCCCTGTACAATTGCAGCAAGACTTCCATACTCTTATACTCCAACCTCCTTGCAATAAAGGCCAACATATCATTTACCTTCCTAATTGCTTGCTGTACCTGCATGTTAACATTCTGTGTTTCATATATAAGGACACCCAAATCCCTCTGAACACCAACATTTAATAGTTTCTCACCATTTAAAAAATATTCTGTCTTTCTATTCTTCCTACCAAAGTGAATAACCTCACATTTCCCCACTTTATACTCCATCTGCCACCTTATTGCCCACTTGCTTAACCTGTCTATATCCCTTTGCAGGCTCTTTGTGTCCTCTTCACAGCTTACTTTCCCTCCTAGCTTTGCATCGTCAGCAAACTTGGATACATTAATGGCCCAGAAATTCGGGTCTCCACGGGTGAGTACGCACGGGGTACTCACCCGTAGGCCCAATGGAAGTGCCGGTTTCCTGCATGCACTGCGCATGCGCGGGAAACCGGCACTTCCGTTCCCCTGAAAGCAGGGGTTCAGAGGTCGAACGCGTGCGTGGGGGAGGCAGCGCGTGCGCATCGAACTTTGTTTTTTTTTGCAGGTTTTCCCGGGAGGGTAGGTCTGCAGAAGTTAGATATTTAAAAAGCAGGCGTAAGGCCTGCTTTTTACAAGGTAAGTGGTGAATTAATTAAAATTAAAACATTGTTTCCACAGTTTTATTATTTTTAAATACTTTAAAGAAAGGTAAGTTTATTTTTAGCCCTGTTAGAAAATAAAATTACTATTTTCAAAAATTTACATTATTGTTTAAAATTGTTATTTCATGTAATTTATAGTTCATTTAAAAAATGTGATTGTTTAAAAAATTTATTTGATGATTTAGTGATGTTTTGTAAGAAGAAGGTGCCCGTAGTATTTCTAAGCTGGACAGCACTTCCTGTCAGACTTATGAATGGAGCATTCCCTGCTCCGATTGGCTCTCCATGGCCCACGTGATCCCAGGGGACGCATCGAACTAACTGTGCCCCGTGATATGCAAGCACTGCGCGCCGGCAGCTGGAGCAGGCCCTGGATCGGAGTTCCACAGGGGCCCACAGCTCAACGGCCGGCACACAAGGTAAGTGCAGGTCGGGGGCTTGCACCCGCGGGAAGCCCCCGACCCGAATTTCTGGGCCATTATACTTGGTCCCTTCATCTAAGTCTTTAATATAGATTGTAAATAGCTGAGGCCCCAGCACTGATCATTGCGGCACCTTACCAGTAACAGCCTGACAACCTGAAAATGACCCATTCATTCCTATTCTGTTTTCTATCCATTAACCAATCCTCTCTCCATGCAGAGAAGGGGAGGAGTTTCTGAAGTCGGTTCAGAAGATTGTTCTTGATCATTATGTTTCCTGCCCAATGATGAAGGAGGCATTGCTGGATCTAGTCCTGGGGAATGAAGTGGGTCAAATGGAGAATGTCACAGTCAGGGAGCATCTTGGGAATAGTGATCATAGTATCATAAGTATTAGATTAGTTATGGAGAAGGACAAGGAGCAATCTAGAATAAAAATATTTAACTGGAGGAGGGCTAATTTTAGTGAATTGATGATGGATCTTGCCCGGGTAAATTGGAGTCAAAGACTAGCAGGCAGAAATGTAATGGAGCAATCGGCGGCCTTTAAAGAAGAGATGGTTCGGGTACAATCTAGCTACATTCCTACAAGGAGGAATGTGAGGTCAACCAGTCTCTGCTGGTTTCAGACTGACTGATAAAGCCAGCCACAGATCCTTTGAAGATATGGTGGAACAAAGGATATTAAAAATCTATCTCTCATTAGGTTAACAGCCATTCACAGACTGTCAATTACATAGGGGCCTGGAGTTTCCGTTAGGTTGCACTGAAATTCACCCAAAAATGGCCAAACCAGCGCAAAAGATCAAGGAATTTCAAGCACAACTACAACCAGCGCAAATCTTTGTGCTAGTTTTAAAAATATTGTGCTGGAATCAGGCCCGCCCATAAAACTGGCCACGCCCCCAATTTGAATTAATCACCATGGCGAGTTTCCACTAATTGCGCCCGTTTGCGGGCCTTCGAGGAGGCTCTTAAAATTAAGTTGTTTTTTTCGGTGCAAAGGCACTAATAGGTACATTTTAAAAGCTTAAACATTGTTATTTTTTAATTTACTAAGTAACTGACTACTGTACACCAATATAACTAGTAAATGGTTCTACAGGAAACTTTCTGGTATCCGGCACTGACGGGACCGAGCTGGTGCCGATCAATCAACACTGCTGGAGAAACGAGCGCTAATGTTAAAACATACGGAGCTCAGGGCTCCGTCTGAAGCAACAAGCCCTGTTAGCTTCAAAACAGTCGGGGCAGCTTGCAAGCGTCTCTGTAGCTAACCAACAGCTTCAGCTACATGCTTGCACAGCTACAAATGGAGAAAAAAAGCAACGAAAAGTAAAAAAAGTTATCTGAACCGACTCCTGAATTTTGCCGGTGGATAGAGCATTCCAGATATTTAACCTCCGTTTAAACGAAAGTTTCCTCTATATAGTTTTTTGAAAGTCATTTTCAGTTATTTAAAATTGGGTTACTCACAGGTGGTAGACCAGACACTCTGATTAAAAATGCTTCTGGAAACCAACGCAATTTTGAGCGCAATTTGCTCCCGGATTGCCGATTACACCTAAAGCAGACATACTTGGCCAGGATGTTTGTCCAAACAAGTACATGTGTCTCTTACAATAGCATTCAAAGATTACTGTCTGACTGTGCTTGGCATTAAAGAGGTCATTTTAGTCCCATAGTCCCGGGCAGGAAGCCGGCTGGCTGAGCGGGAAGCCCGCCTCAGATCGGCAGCAGGAAGCCCAGTCAACTTTAACAGAAAAGCCTCATATAAATCCCACCAGCCAGCTGCCTGCCCGAAATGGGCAGAAAGAGGCAGTGGGTATAAAGGTCTCTCAAGTGGGAAGAAGGAGAGCTCGAGGCAACAGAGGACCAGACATTACTTATGGGGCTTTATTTATTTATTTATTTTTATTCATTGATGGGATGTGGGCGTCGCTGGCTAGGCCTGCATTTAGTGCCCATCCCTAATTGCCCTTGAGAAGATGGTGGTGAGCCACCTTCTTGAACCGCTGCAGTCCATATGGTGTAGGTACACCCACAATGCTGTTAGGAAGGGAGTTCCAGGATTTTGGCCCAGCGACAGTGAAGGATCGGCGATACAGGTCCAAGTCAGGATGGTGTGTGGCTTGGAGGGGAATTTGTAGATGGTGATGTCCCCATGCGTCTGCTGCCCTTGTCCTTCTAAGTGGTAGAGGTCGCGGGTTTGGAAGGTGCTGCTGAAGGAGCTTTGGCGAGTTGCTGCAGTGCATCTTGGAGGTGCAAAAAGGAAAGTTACCTTATTTCCTACAGACCAGGTTTCACTGGAGTGCCCCAGCAGGCACTCCACTCAGTTGGCAGTCAAATTGCTACTGGAGTCCAATGTAGGTCATAGGACCTCGATTTCATAAATGTGAGGGGTTCTTGACCTGATTCAAGCAGACAATTCAGCTGCCTGAAAAAAGCAGTGGCATTAAAATTGCCGGTGGGTGGGAGGGAATTGGTCCACTTCAGTTTAACTCCCGATCTGCCCGGTTTCCACTTATTTCCCCCTTACGTGTCAAGCTGACCAAACTGAAAATCATACGTAATCCGAGAGTGTCAAGAATTGCTTTCAAAGGAATAATGCATCTGAAATGACCTTTTGCATTCCAGACTACATATATTCTGGTAGCTGGTAGCAATTAGCAGCTTGTGGTAACTAGCCTCTGCTGTAATCAGCAAGAAAGAATCCACTAGGTTATCTAGCAAAGAAAAAAGTTGGCTCAGTGGCATCCCCTTCACCTTTGACAGCAGAAGGATGTGGGTTCAAGTCCCACTCCAGAGACTTGAGCACATAATCTAGACTAATGCTTCAATGCAGTACTGAGGGACAGCTGTCTTTCAGATGAGATCCCATTTGAAGAAGAGCGAGGGAGTTCTCCTGGTGTCCTGTTCAATATTCATCCATCAACCAACATCACTAAAACAGATTATCTGGTCATTATCACATTTCATGACCTCAGGGCTTCCCAAATTGGGCCACAGCCAATTAAGTACTTTTAAAGTGTTGTAACGTGGGGAAACTCAGCAGCCAATTTGTACACAGCAAGGTCCCACAACAGCAATGAGACAAATGACCAATGAAACTTTTTTTTTTAGTTGTGTTAATTGAGGGATAAATATTGGCCAGGAAGAAATCCTGAGCTCTTCTTCGAGTAGTGCCATGTGATCCTTTACATCCACCTGTGAGGGCAGATGGGGCCACGGTTTAATGTCTCATCCGAAAGACGGATAAGTAAATAATCCTGTCTGGGATATGTAATCCTCTTTGGGAGCTGTGCATTTAATTATGCCAGTGTATCATTTGTTACGGACAGGTTGGCAGGGATTTGACCTGTTTTTTTTAATTGCAAAACTACTTGGGTTAATATTGTGAGAGCACTTCCTGAAAGCTGCTTGCTACATTTTGTAAATGAACAATTAATATAAAAGGTGTTTGCAGTCAGGTGACAAATGGATTTGGGTCTGACAACTATTATATGAACTGCAACTATCTGAACTGTGGATATCCTTTTGGTCTTTAAGCACGATTTATTGATAGCATTATTTGATTTTGAGATAAATTTTTGATTTTCTGTTTGAATTTCAAAGGGTGTCAAGGGTATTATTTTTATTCATTCATGGGATATGGCCATCGCCACTGGCAAGTTCAACATTTATTGCCCATCTTTAGTTGCCCTTGAGAAGGTGGTGGTGAGCCGCCTTCTTGAACCGCTGCAGTCCATGTGGCGAATGCACTCCCACAGTGCTGTTGAGGAGTGAGTTCCAGGATTTTGACCCAGCGACGATGAAGGATCGGCAATATACTTCCAAGTCAGGATAGTGTGAGACTTGGAGGGGAACTTGGAGGTGGTGGTGTTCCCATGCGCCTGCTGCCCTTGTCCTTCTAGGTGGTAGAGGTCGCAGGTTTGGGAAGTGCAGCCGAAGAAGCCTTGGTGAGTTGCTGCAGTGCATCTTGAAGATGGTACACACTGCAGCCATGGTGCATCGGTGGTGGAGGGAGTGTATGTTTAGGGTGGTGGATGGCGTGCCAATCAAGCAGGCAGCTTTGTCCTGGATGGTGTCAAGTGGAGAGTATTCCATTACATTCCTGACTTGTGCCCTGTAGATGGTGGAAATGCTTTAGGGAGTCAGGAGGTGAGACATTCGCCACAGAATGGCCAGCCTCTGACCTGCTCTTGTAGCCACAGTATTTATGTGGCTGCTCCAGTTAAGTTTCTGGTCAATGGTGATCCCCAGGATATTGATGGTAGGGGATGTGGTGATGGTAATGCCATTGAATGTCAAGAGGAGGTGCTTGGACTTTCTTTTGTTGGAGATGGTCCTTGCCTGGCACTTGAGTGGTGCGAATTTTACATGTGTAAGGCTCACAAAATTTATACAGATTCCCCCAAACCAAGAAAAGAAGCGATATTGGACTGTTTGAAGGAATATTGGGCCAAAAGGTGTTTAAATCAATACCCCAGGATTTCTGCTATTTTAAAAGGCATTTTCAGGCCTGTGGAAAAGCTGCAACAAAAGGAATGGGTTGGACACTGTGGGACAGACAGTTTGAGTATTGGAAAAGGCCAGATTGTCTAAGAATGTTCTGGACTGTCCCAGTCATTCTACATAAAGACAATAGGCTCACAGGAGGACATTTCCCGCCAAAAAGCCACAGGGCCATCAACTACATGAATAATACAATACATGCCAACAACCAACAAAAGAGACCCTGGCCCCAGCAGGAGAAGACAATTAAACAACAGATTAACCACTCAGAAAGATTTCCAAAAACACTTTGCACACTTAAAACTGATTTCGAAGCAATCCCGAAACCAGTTAAAAGCCAATTAAAAATAGATGGGATCAGCCCCGAAACTCGATGAGAATTTAAACCTATTAAAATTAACGAGCCCGCCAAAATTAACAATGGACCAGAGGAGATTTGGCAGTCAGATAAGCCAGGGCTCAACACAGTATAATTGTGGCCTGCTTAAACAGTTGACAGTACAGTTCGAGTTGAGAGAGTCAGTTGAGGACACAGCTCAAGAGAAAGTTCAAGTTCAGTACAGGGGAGAGAAAGTACGGTTCAGAAAGAGAGTACTACTCATTATCATCATCACCGTACTTAGTCGGAGGATCGGAGACTTGAGGAAAGAAGATTGAAATGGAAGGAAAAGGAAATCACGGCAACCAAAGGCCTCAAGAAACCAACAACTAACAATATTACCACCAACTAGGTAATATTGGGCCACCACGACCAACAAGAAACCAACCAACAAGAAGTCAAAAATTCGCAAGTTTGTTTCCACTCTACAAGCTAGCCTGACTTACCCCTGGGTAAGTTTGACACAAAAGACTCTAAAAACTATACCTAACCAAAGGAAATTGGGTACTTACCCAATAAATTCAACTACGCATCCAACCGCATCAGCGGACAGGCGAAGACTGAAAAACCCAACGCAGGTGCAGTCTTCCACCATGTCCGGGGTATGGCAGGCCCCAACTGCCACAACTAAAGAGAACCCCGAAATCGCAACCCTCTACAATCTGTCAAGAAAGTTGTTTTGGTGAGCATTTCCTGGTCCTCTGGATTTCAACCTAGTTAGTGTAGTAGGATTGGGAGGCTAAGGTATTCTTGTCTATTGTCATTCTCCCTCGCATATTCCAAGTGTTCCCCTTTTAGAGTATAAGATTTATTGTATTGTATATTTTCCTGTCTCAAAAATAAAAATCTCAATTCTTTTGACCAACTCAGGTGTCTGTTGCACTTTCATTACAACCCCCAAATAAGTCCAAAGTCTAGAACCAAGGGAGTGGGAGCGATTCGAACAACTCATGGAGTCAGAGGCAAAGCTGACCACACACACCACCCTTACAGAAAATGGTGACTGAGGCAGGACTTTGGCAAAAGGGATGTAATGCAATAGACCCTGTGTTTGATGAAAGATCGAAGATGGAAGAGAGGTTTTCCTCTAACGTTTTTGAGAAGGTGAATATCACCAAGAAATGGGTGACCAGTCTGTTGCGTGCTGAGCATCCCATGGACGCTGCAGCCAAATGGACTGAGAGCAAGGATCATAAGAAGTGGGTAGAAAAGGCCATCTGGTTGGTCTGCGCCCTATGACAGATCCAGCTTTTAGATCAGCATATTAAAGCATTGACAGAAGAGCTGCAGGAGGCAGCCAAACTGTCCCAAGCAAGAACTATAGCAGGGGAAGGATTATTGCAGGAATTAGAGGCCCAAAGTCAGGAGAAGTTACAGCTGGTGGAGAAACACAGGAACAGGCATGAGTATTTTCGGTGTCATGTCACCAAAGTAAAAAGCAATCAGCTAGTACTGAAAGAGGAGAACGCTTGCTGAACCAGACAGTTAAAGGAACAGGAGGAAAGTTTCAGAGATGTGAAGGCAGCTTATAAAGTAGCAAGCACGAGGGATTTTGAAGCGGGAGATCACGGCCCCTGTCAAAAGCAGATCGACAGTTTAAATGTTGCTCTGTCCAGGGCAAAAGGCATGGTATGCTTAGTGAGCCCGGGTGCGGCCCGGGTAGACCTGGAAGTAGAAGTAGAAACTGTTCAGACGTCACCTGTGGCGCCGGGGAACAACTCAGCTGGGCAGCAGGAGGGACAAGCAATCTGTATGGAGGACAGGGAGGAGTGCACACCACCACCACCTGTGGCATCGGGTTTTGACTCGGTTTGGCAGCAGGCAGAAGTGGGCAAACAAATGCAGGAAAGGCCGGAGCCAGGGCCGATGTGCCTGGCTCAGCAGCAAAAGTTTGGCCCACCCGGGGGTGGTGGGGGCCAGGGGCCCCTTGAAAGCCAGTTCATGATTCCCCATGGGACCCAACAGCTTAGGGCTATGGTAAGTCACCTGAGCAAACTCACCCAAAAGGGAGACCCCTCAGTCTACTTTATGGAAGTGGAACAAGCAGCAGGCATTAATGACAAAATCTAAATTCAGTTTAGGCCTATATTTAAGGCCATCAAACAGTCTGCATATATTATCAGAAACAGATTAACACAGCCATTGAGGCTGGACAAGCCCATCAAGGAACTTTCAGGACAATACAAGTCAATTATCGGGCCGGTAGATGCGATTACCGGCCATCTAAAAACCAGTTAGTATGAATTGCTACCATTATTTTAAACTAGCCCGCCAAAATTAAGACAAAGAACTAACCTGATTTGGCGCGAAGATAAGGGTTTTCGACGAAGGTATAATTGAAGGCCCCGGGTAGCATTGAGGAGTGCAGAGAGTTGGTGAGTTGGTGTCCAAGATCGTCAGGTGCGTTCGTTGGTTGGTGTGCTGGTGCTGCTCCTCGGCCCCTCGCCCTCGTGGCTGCCGCACTTTCCCCGCCCCGCACTTACCCTCTGGCCTTTGCCTGTGCCCTTTTCCCACTCCATCTGGAACTGCCCCGGCACCGGGTCGGGTGGACACAGACGAATTCAGGCCAGGCGAGGCGGGACGCGACGAGGGGAGGAGTGAAAACCACCGAGGGGCAGACTGGCTGAAGAAGACCAAATGAGGGGAGGCTTCGAATCATCGGGCCTTCAGCCTCGGCCGACCTTCGAATATCTGCAAACCAACTCAAACTGGCAGCTGTCGACGAAGAATCATCCCTGCAAGGTAATGTACCCAAACAGAGACTTTAACTTTAGGGTATGTTATGTCCGTGAATGATTGAGACACAGACTAGCAGGAGAGAAAACAAACAGATCTTTACTGGTGAAAGGCATAAACGAAACTAAACAACAGAGGCTCTCTAGCGCCTTTTATACAGGGGTGGTCACTGCCGGTACTGCAGTCTGAGACCAGTTATTCTCTTAAAGGTACATACACAACAATTCCTCCCCTTTTAGATAAACAGTACATAACATTCATTTAACAACTAATGATAACGAATTACAATCACAATTACTGTTGCTAGATACATTGGTTAAGTTTAAGCAATTATAAGTTCAGTCTTTGAGGAGGCTTCCTGATTCTGTCTGGATAACGCCTCTTTGGGGTATCAGGTTCTTCTGGCAATGTTGAGTCGGAATCAATGTCGTTGTTTGGTTCATCTGCTTCCAATATTACCGGTTCTGCGGTAGCTGCAATTGGAACGTCGATTTCATTACCAGGTGTATCAGATCGTGGTGTGGAGTTGACGTTTTCCAGTGACTCTAGAATCTGGTCAGCATGGCGTCTTACAATGCTCTCCCCAACGTCCACAGTATACATGAGAGGTCCTTGTTGTGTACAAATCGTTCCTGGCTGCCATTTCTCAGTGCGGTAGTCCCGGGCCAAAACTGGTTGACCTATCTTAAAACTCCTGGTCGGCCTTCCATTCATATTCTGAAACTGTCTGTTCTCCGCATCTCTTCGGACGTTTAGCTTAACCAAATCCAAGCGGCATCATAGTCTTCGATTGAAGAACATCATGGCTGGAGTTTGGTAGGCAAACAAGAAGTTGTCCACCTTGTGTTGTAGGGGTATATCTTCATTACACATTGACTTGATAGCCTTCTTGAATGTTTGGACAAACCTCTCGGCCAATCCATTAGTGGCTGGATGATATGGGGCAGATGTGTAATGCTTAACACCATTGTTCTTTAAGAACCTCCGGAACTCTTCAGACACAAACTGTGGTCCATTGTCAGAGCAAATCTGTTCAGGCAGCCCATTCCTGGCGAATATGGTTCGTAAAACTGTTATAGTTTTTTCCGTGGTGGTTGAGGACATTTTTATTACCTCTGGCCACTTTGAATGTGCATCCACCGCAATTAAAAACATCGAGTCCATGAAGGGACCAGCAAAATCAATGTGCACCCTTTGCCATGGAGATGAGGGCCACTCCCATGGATGCAGAGGAGCTTGTGGTGGGGCGTTTTGGACCTTCTGGCATCCTGCACAGCTCTTGGTCATCTCTTCAATTTCTCTATCGATTCCCGGCCACCACACAAACGCTCTGGCTAAGCTCTTCATTTTTACCCCACCCAGATGACCCTCATGAAGCTCATTGAGCACTCTATCCGTCAACTTAGGTGGAATTACTACTCTGGATCCACACATCAAGGTTCCTCTGCACACTGACAGCTGTTCTCTTCTCGGCGAGAATGCTGGCAGCAGTGGTTCGCCATGTGCTGGCCATCCCTTCACCATTAAATCATAGACCCGTGATAGTGTCGGGTCATTCCGTGTTTCCTTTTCTATGTTTGCATTCGTCACAGGGAGACATTCGACTGTGGTCGAGTGGAATAACTCCATTGGATCCACTGCAAGGTCTTCTTCTTCCACCGTCGGCAACGGTAGATGTGACAATCCATCAGCATTTCCATGCTGTTTAGTTCCCCAGTACTCGATGTCATGTTGGTGTGCCCCTAGGAAAAGGGACCATCTCTGCAGCCATTGTGCTGTCATTATCGGTACGCCCTTCTGAGGGTTGAAAATGGAGACAAGAGGTTGATGATCGGTTAGTAGAGTAAATTTTTGACCGTGCAGATAGTGATTGAACTTCTTCACCCCCCACACTAGGCTGAGGGCCTCTCCGTCACTCTGGGCGTAGTTCCGCTCGGCAGAAGTTAACGAGCGTGACGCAAAAGCTATCGGCCTATCCGAACCATCAAGGAATTTATGTGACAGTACCGCCCCAATGCCGTAGGGAGACGCATCACACGCCAGCCTGATTGGCAGTGCTGGGTTGCAGTGAGCCAATACTTCCTTTGAAGTGATTAAGTCCTTACTCTTCTGAAAAGCACGCTTACAATCATTGCTCCATTTCCATGCTACCCCCGTTCGTAGCAGGGCATTCAGTGGGTGCAGAATTGTCGACAAATTCGGCAAAAACTTATGATAGTAATTCACCAACCCGAGGAATGACCTCAGCTGCGACACATTTTCAGGCGCTGGGGCCGTAACAACCGCTTCAATTTTGTCAGGGGACTTATGTAACCCTTCTTCATCAATCACGTGGCCACAGTACGATAGCTGTTTCTTAAAAAATTTGCACTTGGGGTGGTTGGCTCGCAGCCCATGTTCCCGTAGTCTAGTGAGCACCTGTTCTAGGTTGTTAAGCTGTTCACTGTCATCTTCACCTGTTACAAGGATGTTGTCCAAGTAACACTGAGTCCCCGGAATCCCTTGCAGGACTTGTTCCATCGCTCTTTGCCATATCGCCGGAGCCGATGCTACTCCGAATACCAATCGATGATACTGGTAAAGACCTTTGTGAATGTTTATCGTGAGATACTTCCTAGAGGACTCTTCAACCTCCATCTGCAAATATGCTTGTGCTAGGTCAATTTTTGTAAAATGCTTCCCTCCAGACAGCGAGGCGAAGATGTCTTCTATCCTTGGAAGAGGATATTGTACTGTGCGAAGGACAGGGTTCACCGTCACCTTGAAATCCCCACAGATGCGAATCTTCCTTGGCTCTCCGGACTTATTGGTTAACGTTTTCTTCATGACAGGAACGATGGGTGTCGCCCACTCGCTCCAGTCGACCTTAGACAACACGCCCGCCTTCTCCAGATTCTCCAGCTCTGCCTCGACAGCTGGGCGAATTGCATATGGTACCGGTCTCGCTTTGAAAAACTTGGGAACTGCATTCTCTTCTATTTTTATCGAGGCGGTTACGCCTTTAAGCGTGCCCAGTTCTTGTTGAAATACCTCTTTGGTGTTAGCTAAGATTGTTGACAATCGTCCAGGAGTGATTTCTTCATCTTTTTTACCGTCCACCGTTATTGCATGAATGGAATGCCAATCTAAGTTTATCTTCCTGATCCATTCCCGTCCCAATAACGGTGGTCCACCATTTGGCAGTATGTAAAGATACAATTTCCGTATTTTCTTGCCATTGTAATCGAGAGGCACCCTTATTTTTCCTCTGGGGTATACTTTTTGCCCCGTATAAGTCGTCAAGACGATGGATGTCTCTCTCAAGGGTATGTGTGAAAATAGCCGCTCATTGTCTCGTCGATTCATGACGGTTAGCGCTGATCCTGTATCCAATTCCATTTTAACTTGGGACCCTGCTATTGTGAGAGTGACCCAAATGGTTCGGTGATCCTCTTTTGCGATTACATTGTGAAGTTTGAGACAGCTTAGTCTCCTGTTTCCGGATTCACTATCGCTCATCTGGTCTTCGGAACTACTGTCCGTCATCTTTTGTACTTTCTTGTATGGTTCCTTAGTAGCCTTTTTGTTGTCGCTGGTCTTCTTCCCAGACCTACAAACTCATGCAATGTGTCCAATCTTCCCGCATTGTCCGCATATTTTGTCTTTGGACCAGCAGTCCTTCTGGTCATGGTTAGTTCTGCCGCAGCGATAACATTTTGCAAATCCCCGTGTCATTTCGTGGGTGCCGTATTCCTGTGGTTTTTGTTGAATTTCTGCAGCTCCCCTGGCTGCTGCTTCATACGATACTGCCACGCTGAAAGCCTTATCTAGCGTCAGCTCTTTTTCTGCGAGTAACTTCTTCTGTGTTCCTTCACTCAGGAGTCCACAGACAAATTTGTCCTGTAGGGTATCTGCCAGTCCTGCTCCGAACTGGCAGTGCTTTGCTAGCTTGCGTAGTTCCGTAAGATATTCAGCATTGCTCTCATCTTTGTGCTGAGTTCTCCTGTGGAATTTAAATCTTTCTGCTATCAACAGCGGTGCAGGGTTTAAGTGCTCCTGTAGAACAGCAACAATTTCGTTAAAACTCTTCGCCTTTGGTTTGGCTGGAGTAATCAGGTCCCGCAATAGGCCGTACGTTCTAGCGCCCATTAAGTTTAACAATATCGATGCCTTTTTCCCCTCCGCTATATCGTTTGCCTCGAAATATACCTCGACTCTTTCCACATACGTGGTCCAGTCCTCTAATGTATTATCAAAAGCAGTGATACAGCCAGTCTTCGGCATCTTGCAAATCTAAAATGGCACCTCCCGCGCTTTGCCTTCTTCTCCGATTTAACAAAATGGCGCCTCCCGCGCTTTTCCTTCTTCCCCGCTGTTGTTAGCGCTGCTTTCCACGGTTTCTTGCGCGTATTCCTTTTCTTTTATTATTTTCCCGTCGTGGAGCGGACCCTCTGGGACACTTCCCTCCCTCTTCGGAGGTCCGAACGCTGCCCAGCTTCGAAACACCGGCCGCGCCCTGTATGCTCCACCCTCTCGCTCTCTCCTTGCTTCCCGATTCGCTGCCCGGCCCCGTTGAAAAGCCACCCGATCGAGCTTCAGCCCGCCGCAGCCCAGGAAGGATCAGAGCACTACCTGCCACCAGCCCGACTAGCTGGGAAACCACGGACCGAGGAACCCAGCCTGGCTCTGGACAGTCTCTCCTGCAAGTTTTGAAATCAAAGATTGACGGTCGACGCCCGTTTCTCGAGTTTCAATGGCCTATTTTTTTTTCTTCTTCTGGCTCCGACCTTCAACAACGTCGTATGAGCTGCTGCTGAGTTGCAGGTAAGTTCGTTTCTAACTCGTCGCCAGTGTTAAGTCCGTGAATGATTGAGACACGGACTAGCAGGAGAGAAAACAAACAGATCTTTACTGGTGAAAGGCATAAACGAAACTAAACAACAGAGGCTCTCTAGCGCCTTTTATACAGGGGTGGTCACTGCCGGTACTGCAGTCTGAGACCAGTTATTCTCTTAAAGGTACATACACAACAGGGTACGCGAACTTGGACAATGCCCTTGCAGCACCGGAAAACCACGTGACGACAGCAGGCTCCAGAGAGCACTAAGAGAGAACCCCGAACCCAACCGCTGTTTTGAGTTTAACAAACCTTGGGCTAGATTTTCAGTATAGACAGTTTTGGGGCGCTAACCTTAGCGCCCGCCCGAAGTTAGCGCCCGCCCCAAAGTAGCGCCCCGTTGCCGGAAATTCAGTGGCTTCGCCCTAAGAGGTACTACTATCTTTAGGCGCTAAGCCGGCGGTGCAGAGCGCAACACCCGAGCTCGGGCGCAGCGCACGGCAGACACTCTGGTGCCAGTGAGCTCTTAAAGGGGAAGGGTGCATGTGTTTTTTTCAAAGGCAGAGTCTGGGGGGGAGGAGGAGGAGGAGGAGGAGGAGGTGGTGGTGGTGGCCGGAAACATAAATACACCGTTCACAACAACACACTGGATCCTTCCACACAACACATGCAGACTGCCTTTTATAGTGCAGGAGGAGTGCCCTTTAATTTGCGCTCCCCAGGGTGTGTTGCGTTCCATTTTACAAACGCTCTGGACGCCAGCCGCACAATGGGGCGGTCCGACTGAAGTTTGTATTCGGGGCGGCCAAAGGGCGTTGCACGAGGATGCGACGTCATTTTCTGCGCGCGCATCCGGGCGGCCGCTAATCTTTGCGCCGGCGCTAACGGGCAACTTAATTTGGGGCGGGGCGCAAACTGCGCTGCGCCTGGGCGCTACACGCATAGCGCCCGAAAATCACTTCTCTTAAGGCGCTAACTGCTGGCGCAGGCAACTGAAAATCTAGCCCCTTTTGATTGGTGAGCATGAATTTCTGATCTCTCATAGCTTAAACTAATTAGGTATAGGGGGTTGGATAAGGATAAGAGGATTGGTAAGATAGTTGTGTTCCCTCGATGTGCCGTGTGCTCCCCATTCCCTGTATTAGTATATAAGTATTATTATGATTCTCTTGTAATTTTTGCCTGTAGAAGTGTACACTAGTAATTCTTTTCCATGAGATTGTATTAAGTTTTTCCTCTTCAATAAAATCTTGGTTTTGCTTGCATCCAACTGCCTGTCTACTCGAGTCTTCTCTGTACCGCCGCCTTGTACCTAAGTCCGGTGTCTAGAACCCAGGGGCGTGGGAGCAATTCGAACCGCTCACAAAACAGTCAGAGGCATAACTGATTGGGCGCAGGCACGCGCCAGGCAACCCCACCGCACACCGCCACCCCTGCAGAAATGGCGACTATGGCAGGACACCGGCAACAAGGTTGTGATACAGTAGACAATGGTTCGGATGAGCGAAACATGATGGAGTAAAGGACTGCTTATTATGTGTTTAGCAAGGTGAATATCACTAAGAAGTGGATCACCACTCTGTTAAGGGCTGGGCGTCCGATAAATGCAGCAGCTAAGTGGACAGAGGGAAAGGAACAAAAGAAGTCCTTAGAGAAGGCAGTTTGGCTGATGTGCTTTCAAAAGCAGGTCCAGCTCTTGGATGGGCTCGTTGCAGCACAGGCAGTCGAATTAAGGGAGTCAGCCCTGGAGATTCAGGATAAGGCTCTCGCAGGGGAAAAGTTATTTGTAGCTTTGCAGGCTTTGAACCAAGAGAGAGTACATTTAGTAGGAGAACACAAGGCCCAGTTGGAATACCTACGCTGCCAAGTCACCGAGGCCAAGGGAAATGAGTTAAGGTTGCGGGAGAAAAACGCCCGCTTGGCAAGGCAGATTAGGGAACAGGAAGAGAAAGTGCAGGAGGTAAAAGCCGCTTATAAGCTAGCTAATGAACAGGGGTTTCAGAGGCAGACCACGGCCCCTGTAAAGAGAGGATAGAAAATCTGAGCCGGGCCCTCCGGAGGGCAAAAGGCATGGTATGCCTCATAAGCCCAAAGGCAGGCCAGGCAGATTTTATGCGGAACGAGGAGAGGACAGTTCCAACGTCACCAGTGGTGCCTAGGGATGACCCAGTTGAGAGAAAGGAGACCTCACGGCCACCACCCGTAGCATCAAGTTTCAGCGAGGTTTGGCAGCAAAGCGGGGTGGAACCGTTGGTGGAACCCGAAGCGGAGCCAGAGGTGGAGGCGGAGCCAGAGGTAGAGCAACCCCCGCCCGAGAGGCCAGAGCCAGGACCAATGTGCCCAGTGTGGCATCGGAGGTTCGGCCCACCCGCCAATGGCAACATTGAGGGACCCCTCCAAAACCAGTTCGTGTTACCCTTTGACATCCACCAGCTCAGGGTTATGGTCAACCATATCCTGAAACTTTCCGCCAAGGGACACCCCTCGATCCACTTCAGGGAAATAGAGCAGACCGCCAGCGTCAACGACTGCGATGATGCTGAGAAGGCCAAAATGCTGCTATTCTGCCTGGAGAGTAATCTCTTCCAATCCCTCTCTGACGAGTGTAAAAGGGGGCAGAGCGGGTATGAGGACCTTGGAGATGCGGTTCTGGAGGCCATGGGGATGGATGAGGGAAGTGCCTTCTCCTGAGTGGAGAAGACGATCCAGCTTTCTGGGGAAACCCCGCAGGCTTTTGCGGACCGGCTGTGGCCGGTGTACCGGAAGGCTTGCCCGGGGACGCCAGGCCGGACGTTCCTGAATGGGGATTCAATGATGCATTGGCTCCGTTGCCTGGTGGCGAACAGCTTGCCACAGGTCCAAGCCAAGGCAGGAGCCTGGTTCGACCCCAAAGATCCCCAGACCACAGAGCTCACGGTTATAAGGCAGCTAACCCTAGCCTACAAAAACGGCAGGGGAACCGATGTACACTCACCCAAGGGGAAGGTGCATGAGGTAAAACCAGGCGTGCAGAGTAGAAAGGAATGGCACCAGGAAGGGAGTAACCCCCCCAACACAAAGACCAATTGTTACGGGTGTGGGAAGGATGGTCACTGGTGGAAGGAGTGTAAGAACCCTTGGAAGGATAACAAGGGAAAGCATCCCACAGCCCCAGCCCAAAAGGCAGGGGTAGGGAACCCTTCCGCAGAGGTCGAGTCACTTTTGGACGCCATGAGATCCTTACTGACTGGCCAGGAGAGAGTAGCAGCCGCCACCGGTGCTCTCACCCCGTCAGCCCCATCCAACCCACAGCCGTGACTAGAGCCAGTGCAGCCTGTGTATCTGTGTTCGCTCCGATATGATGAGTGGAAAAGGCCCCTTTTGGAGATGGAGGTGGAAAAGGTGACAGGGACCTACCTGTTGGACACGGGGGCATCGCGCACCGTGATCTACTCAGCTAATCCCATCACCTCAACTCTCTCCAGCAGGGTCCCATACAGTCTATTGGGGTTCACGGGTAGGGAACAGGCTGGCTCGGTCTCCATCCTGCTCGCCATTCTGTTAGGACCGCTTTGCTCCAAGTGGACATGTGTCCTGATGAAATGGGATGTGGAGGATGGAAGAGGGGTCCTGCGGGCCGACTTTATCGTAGGTCACGGGATCCAAGTGGATTTGAGGAATCACTGCCTCTGGGGGGCAGGAAAAGTAAAGAACGGTGAGATCGTAGTTATCCCAGGTAAGGAGGGAAGGGGACCCTCTGCACCATGAAGCCCAAAGAGGATTATAACCTCGGGCTCAAGGTCAGCAACACCTCACCCAAGTTCCAAGCATTTGTGCAGTCCCACCTGGCCACATTTACACTCATAAACACGACTGCGGGAGGGTCACAGGGTTTCAGGTCAGCATAGACGGGGACCCCATGGCCCGACCACAGAAACAGTATAACTTCCCCAAGGAAGCAGAGCCAGACACGGAAGCAGCCATGTCTTCGTTAGTGCAGCAGGGAGTTCTGAGGCCAATAGCTACCCACATGAATTCTCCGTTATGGCCGGTCAGAAAGCCGGACAATTCCTGGAGCGCCACGGTGGACTATTGGGTGCTCAATAGCAACATCCCAGCCTGTGCACCCACACTAGCAGCAGTTGCCGACCTCATCGGGAGTATTCCAGCATCCGCGACCACTTTCACGGTGCTGGATATTTCAAATGGGTTTTGGTCCATCCATGTAAGGAGGAAGGATCAGTACAAGTTTGCCTTTACGTTTAAAGGGCAACAGTACACGTGGAACAGTTTGCCGCAGGGCTTCCACAACAGCCCCAACATTTTCCATCAGTGCATGGCCGACAGTTTGAAGGATTTTAGCCAGCCCAGAAAGTTGGTTCAATATGTGGACGAACTGCTCCTGTTCACTGATTCGAAAGCGGAGCATGGCCCACTATTGGCCGAACTGCTGGAGCTGTTAGGACAGAAGGGTTTCAAGGTAAATCCCAAGAAGGCGCAGATCGGCCAGCAGGAGATGAAATTCCTCGGTCTGACCGTGCGCGCTGGAGAAAGGGCCATAGGTAAGGCTAGGAGGGAGGCGGTAAAAGAACTACCGGTCCCTAACACAGTAACGGGTGTGAGGTCGTTCCTAGGGCTGACTGGGTACTGTAGTGACTTTATTGAGGACTATGCAGCCACCGCAGCCCCTCTGCTCCGACTCCTACACAAGGGAATGGAGTGGCTTTGTGATGAGGGTTGCCAGGCAGCATTTGTCAGGCTCAAGAAGGAACTACAGTCCACGCCAGCTTTAGGGGCCATAGGTGGGGAGAAAGAGTTCTTCCTGGAGGTAGTGGCCAGCGGGGACAGCCTCAGTGCTGTGCTGCTCCAAGAGCTTGCACGGCCGGCTGCTGCCGGTGGTCTACTGCTCCAGGATACTCACCGATGTGGAAAGGAGCTATTCCAATTGTGGGCGGCATCATTTGGCCACACATTGGGCTGTGAAAAGATCATGATCATCACAGGCACCTCTCCCATCACCCTCCTCACCCATCACACACTCACCCAGATGCTTCTGGACGGGAGGATCAAGGATGGGACAGTGAGCAGTGCCCGCATTGCCCGCTGCACCTTGCTGCTCTCACAGATGGATCTGAAGGTGGAGGGTCTCTGTGAGCCAAAGCTCGCAGCCAACATGGTATATCCTGGAACAGCTGATCAGTGTTCCATAGAAGGGGATTGGGAAGTAAACATAGGTTTACGGGCCGGGATACATCCCACAGGCCGCAAAATCTATGTAGACGGCTTCAGCACGGTATCTGCTGGCGAGCGTCTCATGGGATGTGGAGTTTACGATCCAGCGGCAAACATTGCCCTGGCGATTAAGCTCCCCAGCACCATGAGTGCCCAGCAGGCTGAACTGTCCGCGGTGGTGTATGTTGTTACACACCCTGAAATCTTCCCCACCCCCTACACGATTTGCTCGGACAGCATGTTTACGTACAATTCATGTACGGAGTACCTGGGCATCTGGTCCCGCCGCGGATATACCTCCGCTGACGGGAGACCCCTCACCGTAAAGCCCCTGCTGGAAAAGATCCTGGCAGCCGTGGGGGAGGAAGGGGAGGTTTTCATCCACAAAGTGAAGGCCCATTCCTCTACAGAACCCTGCGGCCAGGGCAACCAGTAGGCTGACTTGCTCGCCAAGGAGTGTGCCCGCAGAGGCACTTTCTGGGACCCATTCGGGTGCAGACCCATGGCGGCGGTCAGAGGTAGGGACAGAACCCAAGGGAGTGTAGGAGTAGCTTTAGCCCCGGACGTTAAGACGGTCCAAGCCCAAGACCCCGCCCTCAAAGCAGTCTTCAGCGCCATAACTGAGGGAAAGGAGATAGAAGGTCTGTACGGCACAGCGACTCTCTCCGTTAAAGAGGGTGTGCTGTTCCGGGGGGAACAGTGGGTTGTACCGCATCAGCACCAGAGGGAATTCCTTCAACTGGCCCATGAGGGTCCAGGAGCGGGACACCCCGGGGCTGAGACTACCTGGCAACGGGTGGAACAGGCGGGATGGTGGCCGGGACTCAGGGACGATGTCCACGAGTTCTGTGCAGGCTGTCTCGTGTGCTCTGCGAACAACCCTGGCCCCCACAGAAGGAAGGTCCCTGTGGGACACGTCAGGAGGGTAGAGGGACAATGGCAGTCGATACAAGTCAACTAAATCGGGCCCCTGCCCACCGCCCAGGGAGGCTATAAATACTGCCTAGTCCTGGTGGACGTGTGTACTGAGTGGGTAGAGGCTTTTCCCTGCAGAACTGCCACAGCTCTGGGTACTACCAGGATCCTAGTCCAGGAAGTGTTCTCGAGGTGGGGACTGCCACAGTTTGTGGAGTTCGACTAAGGGAGCCACTTCACCGGACAGGTGATGCAGAACACCCTGATGCTGCTAGGCATCGAAGGCAAATGGCATGTAGCCCACAACCCCGAGTCATCGGGGATCGTAGAACACATGAACCGGACCCTGAAAGAAAGGTTAAGAAAGGAAACGGTGACTCGCCCCATAAATGGGCCGAAGTCCTACCGTTGGTTTTGATGGGGATCCAGGCCAGCCAGTCTAAAATCACGGGGTATTCCCCATACAAGCCGATGACTGGCAGGGTTATGCGGACCCCCACTCATGTACTGGCCCCGGTGCTCACAGAGGGTCAGCTCAGGGAGGTAAACCGGGACAGGTTCGCCCAAAACCTTTTTGAGCACCTGAAGCAGGTCCATGAGCAGGCGGCTGGGAACATGGGAAGGCAGCATCGGAGTAACCGATTGCTGCTCGAACCGAGAAAGCACCACGAGTGGGAGATAGGAGACCGAGTTATGGTAAGGAATTATGCCCGAGTTGGTAGTTTGGAACCATTGTACATGGGGCCTACAGTATTGTAGATAAAGCCAGCCCCATGGTATAAGCCGTGAAGATGCCCCGGCGTACAAAATGGTTCCATATCAACCAATGTAAGTTGTTTCAGCCTGAAAGGGGAAAACAGCCAGTTGGGAAAAGGTCTGAGGACAAAGATCCTCAGCTTGCAGCAGGAGCGAGTTCACAGACTGCACAGGCAGGTGCTGTGGCTTGCTTGAAGGGAGTGGCCATCCCGCCCATCGGTTGGGACACTCCCCCACTCTTCTGGGATCCAGACGAGGGGGAGGGACCTGAGGGCGAAAACCCCGCCCCTAACCCAGGTGTAGAGAGGGAGGGACCTGAGTCGAAAACCCCGCCCCGGACCCAGCCATGGGACCTGGGGACGGAGACTCTCAGCTCGCGGCAGCAGGCTGTGAAAAGTTACCTGCCCCCAGCCTAGGATCGGGAGGGGTCAAGCCCGGGGGAGCAGCGGTTCGGGTAAAAGGCCCAGCGGCCAAGACAGCCCCACCCACCAAAGCCCCTAGAAGGTCTCCACGGATGCCCCAGCCGAGAAAGCCTTGGTCACCAGCCCTCCAGTTACCAAGGACAGCCCCTCAAGCCAGGGAGAGGTCCAAGGACAGAGGTCCTCAGCCGGCAGCCACGGGCTGCGAAGGACCAACAGTGAAGGACGGTGCGGTCACGCCGGGGGTAGCGGCGAGCCACAGTCTGACCAGGGATTAGCCTGGCTGCCCGAAGGCGGGCAGCGGATGTACAGTTTTGGTTTAAGTTTTAAGTTTTAAGTAAAGTGTAATTATTTGGCTTAAGTTTGGGTGTTATAAGTTAGGTTAAATAAGGAGATGGGTAGTTTTATGTAAGTAGTCTGTTAAGAGTGTGTATTTGGGTCGAGGTCGCGGGACCCGACCATGCCTCACCAAGCCAGAGAATCTCTTCGAGACCTGGCTGCGTGTTTTTACATCTATTTGCAGAAAGATTTTCGGGATGGAATGGATCGTGATCCTATTCGCCCTGATCAGGATGAGTGCGGAGAGGAGGGGCGACGTCCAGGACTCCCACATCTACGGGTGTTCGGGAGACACGGTGCCCTTGGCGATCGACGGGAACAGCGAACGGGATGCGGAGGAGACCGCCGTCTACTTCCACGAGGGAAGGTAGCCAGGATGGTTGGGGTCCAATTCGTCTCAATACTCCAGCCAAACCGGATTCACGTACGGGGAAACCTCCCTCCTGTGCCCCCGGGTGCGAGTCGTTACCACGAGGGTCATCGTCACCATTAGAAAGTGAATATTTTTGACGTGTAAAGGACACATTCCACTGGATAGGTGGTGGTGACTCAGGAAGTTGAGCAAGGACATGAGGAACCCCAGAGTCGAATGGGAATGGTTGGGTAACAACACCCATTGGACAATTACCGGGACTCATGGAGGACTAAGCGTGTGTTGGGACAAGTGGTGGGAACCATATCAAGGGATTTATATCTGTATGTGGGGGTCAGAGACGGTCTGCCCCGCAGGCATATCCATAGTTTTCCACCGGCAATGGCAAGACGCCGGGGAGGGGATAAGCTGGGATACCAGCCTGAAGTTGTGTGCGGTCCCATACACCCAGATCCCAGTCAATGCCACTGAACTTGTGCCCCGCCCACGGCACAGGCAGCGAGGTTATCCAGGGATGGTTGCCCCACCGCCACCAAGGGATCAGGGAATGGGTTGGTACTAGTCCCCACCGATCAGATGCTGTACCAGGGGGTACACTACGCGGTGGCCTCCGTGATTTTAAATCTCATGGAGGTACATTTACCGGAGTGGTGCCCCAAAGAAACAGAGCAGTTATACCAGGCCCTATTAAAGGACATGTTGAAGAAATTTTACGAGTTCGATTTTGCCCACGTGGACAAGACCGAACTCTACACCACACACCGAGAATTTTTGGGTAACCCAGGGAGACAAAGAAGGGGTGTATGAAATGATGTTTTTACTGCGTTTAATACTGGTTCCTCTGTCATCAACATCTTGGATGACATAGAGCTGCAGAACCAGATAAACGGTTTAAAAACACAAGTAAAAAGGATATTGCTGGATGAGAAAAAGGTAGTGGGCTCGGAGTTGCATGAGGACCAGGCCATGACAGTCCATTTAAAGGAGATCATAGCCGAGTTGGAAAAGCACACAAAGATGGTAAGTGCTCTCATAAGGGAGGACAGAAATGCTTCTGAGCAGGCTGCGCAGAATGAGGTGTGCGTGTTATACGGGCCGTGGTTACTGGGCGAGGGCTGCAGTAATCTGGAGGATTTAAAACAAGGTCTGGTCCCATCCTGGATTAGCAACAAGCACCTCGCAGCCCTCCACCCTTTTGAGAACGCATTGAGCCTGTGCCAACTCTGGCTAGCCTCCGAAGCCTATCCAGTCCCCGTGGATTGTGGGTGGACCAACCACACAATCATGGGAGTAGTAGTTAGGATGCTGGTCATGGGTAGGACAGCCCGACACGCACCGGTATACAGATTTGAGAACATTGGAGTCATTCAAGGGGGTACACACATTCGTTTCACAGCGGTCCCGCCTTACGTCATTAAGTGGGAGCACGCTATGACAGGTACTGACCTCTCAGGGTGCCGGAGCCGGGGAGCACACATAATCCTGTGTCCCCAGCACTTGAATGCCTTTACGAAACCGCAGTGTGGGTTCAGAGCTGCTGAAGCGAAGCCTATAAATTGCACCATGGAGGCAATTGCACAAGGCCATGTTCCTCTGCAGGTAGCATATATAGGGGGTGGGACATATTGTGTCACCACCGGCGCGTCCCATGGACAGCATGGACAGCATAGCTGGTGTCTGGTTAGTGACAGCAGTTTCTGTTTCAAGCCCAAGGCAGAAGTT
The DNA here is from genome assembly GCF_052327205.1 of Somniosus microcephalus. NCBI lineage: Eukaryota > Metazoa > Chordata > Chondrichthyes > Squaliformes > Somniosidae > Somniosus > Somniosus microcephalus. Next base: position 231,475,807 of record NC_140987.1, read on the forward strand.
CAAGTGGCCCAGGAGCGAATTGTCCCAATCCCTGAACCCTCCACTGTTCACCTCACTGTGAAGGAGAATTTTACGAACTTGCAAAAGTACGTAGCGCACTTTGGCTACGAAATTCCCCCTCTCCCTGAACATCTGACCAAGATACTCAAGGCCGTTATAGTTTCGCAGAAACATTTTTATACACTCGAACAGAAAACAGTAGAGATAGGGACAAGATATTGGATATTGTGACTCCACCCTGGTGGAACCTTTTCAGTAATATAGAGGTCCCTTCGTGGATCAGACTGGCTTCCCACATTCTCGTGGTGTGCCGGTTAGGAATAGTGTTGTATTTAGTTTTTGTTCAGTGTAAGGGGAAAGGTCGGTGGTCAGAATTCCATAACCAGAGGTTTTGGAAAGAACATTATGTAAAAGTGGAGGAAGATAGGCCGGTTTAAGTCGTTTCCCTGTATTTTGATTGACGGATTGTTGTTTCTTTGTGTTTGTTATTTTTAATTAAAGGTTTTTCTTTTGTTGTTTTTTGTTGCGACGCAGTTTAATAAAGATATGTGTACCAAGTGGTGCAGGGGTGTTAGACCCCCTCCATGCTTGGATGTGTGCATAACGTCTGTAATTTTACTCTCTGTATGCTGATGTACACTACATTTTTCACGGAATGGGAAGTGCATGTGTCGTGGGTATATTAGATAGGTAATTACAGAGGAAGGTTGACTATGGAGGGTCAGAAAATTTTTGCTCACTTTGGATGTATGATACTTCAAGCAAGTTTTAGTATCACAGGGGGGAATGTAAGGTTAGCAAAATTTCTACATTTCCCCCAAGGCTGTTATTAATAAACGGGGCCCTGCGTGGACATTTTAAATTAAAAAGGGTACCCAAAATTGCGTCCGTGCCTCGTGGCAGAAAGCCTATGGAATTTTAAAATGGATTCTGCAATGCAGACAGCTTGGGAGAAATCAAAACTAAGGCTGCAGGCTTTCTGTGAAGAGAAAATTTGTGTTTTGGAACCAGACAGGACTCTGAATTATGCATTAGGCCAAATTGGAGACAAAATCTAAATTCAGTTTAGGCCAATAGTTAAGGCCTTAAGGCCATCAAACAGCCTGCATATATTATCAGAAACAGATTAACACAGCCATCGAGGCTGGATAAGCCCATCAAGGAACTTTCAGGACAATGCAAGTCAATTATCGGGCCGGTAGATGTGATTACCGGCCATCTAAAAATGAGTTAGTATGAATTACTACCATTATTTTAAACTAGCCCGCCAAAATTAAGACAAAGAACTTGTAATATATATACCTTTAAGGGGGGGAACTATCTTTTACAGCTCATGTATACTGCAGTACCGGCAGTGATCACACCTGTATATAGCACTGAGTAGTAATCTGTACAGATCAGTTGCAGTGTGAGCCACGTTGAGGAAACACCTGTTGTACTGTTCTCCGCAGTCTGTGTCTTATTATACACGGACACAACATTGGCGACGAGGCAAGTTCGAACCTACCTGCAACTCTGCATCACCTCCCGGGGATTCGTTCCTGGAGATCAGTGGATTGGAGGTCAAGGCCAGAGACTCGGGCGTCGACCACGGGCAACTGCCCAGTCATCCAGCAGAGACTCGAGAATTGCGGGGGAGGCTGTCGAGAGCCAGGCTTGGCTTTCCAGTCGAGGTGGTCCAGCGAAACGGGCTGGCAGCAGGTAGTGCGCAGACCCTTCCCGGGCAGCGGCGGGCTAAAGCCCGACCGAGCGGCACAGCAAAGGGCCGAGCACCATCAACGGGGGAGAGAGAGAGAGGGCAGAGCGCACAGGGCGCAGCCGTTGTTTAGGGGCCGAGCAGCGTCGAAGAGAGGGAGAGAGAGACGTGCAGAAACCCGCAAGGCGCCACCATTGCCACGAGAACCGCCGGGAGTGGCGTTGGCAGCAGCGCAGGAGAAGCGTGCGAAACCTACAGGGTGCCACCATTGCCACGAGAACCGCCGGGAGCGGCGTTGGCAGCAGTGGGGGAGGAAGGAAAGCGTGGGAGACGACATTTTAAGCCATTGGGAGACGCCATTTTAAACCACACCCAAAATGCCGAAGAGTGGCAGTATCACCGCATTTGACAATGAAGTCGAAGATTGGACTACATATGTCGAACGAATAGAGGTGTACTGCAAGGCAAATGAGGTGTCAGATGACAAGAAAGCGTCGGTATTGTTAAATTTAATGGGTGCAAAGACGTATGGTTTATTACGAAATCTAGTAACCCCAACGAAGCCAATGGAAAAGAGTTTTGAAGACATAGTAACGATACTGAAGGAACTTTTAAACCCCACACCACTGCTGATAGCAGAAAGATTCAAGTTTCACAAACGGAACCAGCATAAGGGTGAAAGCAATGCTGATTATTTAACAGAACTGCGCAAACTATCGAAACACTGCCAGTTTGGAGCGGGACTGGCAGATACCTTAAGGGACAAGTTTATGTGTGGGCTTCAATGTGAAGGAACCCAGAAACGGCTTTTATCTGAAAAGGACCTTACGCTGGAAAAGGCTTTCAGCATTGCGTTATCATATGAAGCAGTAGCATGGGGCGCTGCAGAGATACAACAGAGACCGCAAGAATATGGCACAAACGAAATGTCATATGGAACAGAGAAGTGCTATCGCTGCGGCAGAACAACACACGACCAGAATGATTGCTGGTTCAAAGACAAAGTGTGCAGACAGTGTGGAAAAGTAGGACACATAGCACGAGTCTGCAGGTCGGGAAAGAAAACCAGCAATATGAAACCTACCAAAGGAAAGTAAAAGAAGGTACATAAGATGACGGAGAATAGTTCAGACGAACAAAAGAGTGATAACGACTCCGAAAGCAGGGAACTGAGCTGTCTGAAACTCCATAATGTGATCACAACGGAGGATCACCGAACCATTTGGGTCACTCTCAAGTTAGCAGGAGTCCAGGTAAAGATGCAATTGGACACAGGGTCAGCCCTAACAGCCATAAACCGACGGGACTACGAGCGGCAATTCTCACACATACCCTTGAGAGACACAAAAATTATTTTGAAGATGTACACGGGGCAAAAAGTTTACCCCAAAGGAAAAATAAGTGTGACCGTTATATATAACGGTAAGGAAACACCAAAACTAGACCTGTATGTATTGCAAGATGGAGGACCACCATTACTGGGACGTGAATGGACCCGGAAAATACAACTGGATTGGCATTCCATACAGGCACTGACTGTGGCTGACAAAAAGGATGACGACATCACACCTGGGCGACTGTCAAAGATCCTAACTGACGCAAAAGAAGTGTTCCAGCAAGGACTCGGAACGCTAAAACGCATGACAGCGACGACTAAAATTGAAGAAAACGCAAGCCCAAAATTTTTTAAGGCCAGACCGGTACCTTATGCAATCCGCCCAGCCGTCGAAGCAGAGCTGGAGAGTTTGGAACGTTCAGGTGTAATGTCCAAGGTAGACTGGAGCGAGTGGGCTACACCCATCGTCCCTGTGATGAAAAAGTCGTTCAGCAGCACGCCTGGGGAACCAAGGAAGGTTCGCATCTGTGGGGACTTTAAGATAACAGTGAACCCGGTTCTTCACACCGTACAATATCCACTTCCCCGGATTGAAGATATTTTCACCTCGCTATCTGGAGGGAAACGCTTCACTAAGATTGATCTGGCCATGGCGTATCTGCAAATGGAGGTAGAAGAAGCATCAAAGAAATACCTCACAATCAAAACCCATAAAGGTCTCTACCAATACAACCAGCTAGTAATCGGGGTACCATCAGCTCTGGCTATTTGGCAGAGGGCAATGGAACAAGTCCTGCAAGGGATCCCAGGGAACCAGTGTTATTTGGACGACCTCCTGGTCACGGGCGAAAATGACAGTGATCACCTTGCCAACCTGGAGCAGGTGCTCACTAGATTGCAGGAATATGGGCTCCGAGCTAACCACCCCAAATGTGAGTTTTTTAGAAAACAGATCTCGTACTGTGGCCACGTTATCGATAAAGAGGGGTTACATAAGTCCCCAGAGAAGATTGAGGCAGTAGTCAAGACTCCAGCACCGGAAAATGTGTCACAACTGAGGTCATTCCTCGGGCTGGTAAACTACTACCATAAGTTCTTGCCAAATTTGTCTACAATACTACACCCACTGAACACCCTACTGCAAACTGGGGTGCCATGGAAGTGGAGTGACGAATGTAGACGAGCTTTCCAGAAGAGCAAAACACTAATCACATCAAAAGAGGTATTGGCCTATTACAACCCAGCATTACCAATTCGGTTGGCATGTGATGCGTCACCCTATGGCATTGGAGCGGTGCTGTCGCACAAATTCTCGGACGGCTCAGAGAGGCCAATAGCCTTTGCGTCACGATCACTAACCTCAGCCGAGCGTAACTACGCCCAGATTCACAGGGAGGCCCTCAACCTAGTGTGGGGAGTGAAAAAGTTCAATCACTATCTGCACGGGCAGAAATTCACCTTGCTGACTGATCACCAGCCTCTTGTCTCCATTTTTAACCCGAGGAAGGGCGTTCCGGTGATGACTGCGCAATGACTACAAAGATGGTCACTTTTTCTAGGGGCGCACCACTATGAGATTGAATATAAGGGCACGAAACAGCATGGAAATGCTGATGGGCTATCACGCCTGCCACTGCCTACTGCGGAGGAAGCACCAGCAGTGGATCCTGTCGAAATATTCCATTCGACTATAATTGAATACCAACCGGTAACTAACGCTTGTATTGAAAAGGAAACCCGAAATGACCCGACACTGTCTCGGGTATATGATTTGACGGTGAAGGGATGGCCAGCACATGGCAACTCAGTGTTGCCAGCATTCTCGACAAGGAGAGAACAGCTGTCAGTGTGCCGGGGGATCTTGATGTGTGCATCCCGAGTGGTAATTCCACCCAAGTTAAGGGATAGAGTGCTCAATGAGCTTCATGAGGGTCATCTGGGAGGGTAAAAATGAAAAGCCTAGCCGGGGCTTATGTGTGGTGGCTGGGAATCGATAAACAAATCGAGGACCTGACCAAGAGCTGCTCAGGATGCCAGAAAGTCCAAAATGCACCACCACAGGTCCCTCTACACCCATGGGAGTGGCCCTCATCTCCATGGCAACAGGTGCATATTGATTTTGCTGGTCCATTCATGGACTCAATGTTTTAAATAGCCGTGGATGCGCACTCGAATGGCCTGAGGTCATCAAAATGTCCTCCACCACCACGGAGAAAACTATTGCAGTCTTACGGACCATTTTTGCCAGGAATGGCTTGCCAGAACAGATTTGCTCTGACAACGGACCACAATTTGTGTCCGAAGAGTTCCGGAGGTTCTTGAAAAAGAATGGGGTAAGGCATTACACATCCGCCCCGTATCATCCAGCCACAAATGGATTGGCTGAGAAGTTCGTACAAACCTTTAAGAAATCAATAAAGGCTATGTACAATGACAACATTCCGCTGCAGCACAAGGTGGACAATTTCCTGTTCACCTACCAGAATGCGACACATGCAGTCACCAACCAGGCCCCAGCCATGATGTTCTTTAACTGAAGGTTAAGATCTCGCCTGGATTTGCTCAGACCAAACGTACGAAGAGATGTTGAGAGTAAGCAATTCCAGCACATCCATGAGAAGCCAACAAGGAGCTTCAATGTAGGGCAACCAGACTTGGCCCGCGACTGCCGAACAGAAAAATGGCAGCCAGGAACGATATGCACATGGCAGGACCCACTAATGTACACAGTGGACGTTGGGGAGAGCATCATGAGACGCCATGTTGACCAGACCCTAGAGTCACAGGAACAAGTCAACCCCATGTCTCGCCCATACGCACCTGGTGATGAACCCAACGTACAGGTCGCATCTACCCCAGAAACAGCAGCATCGGAAGCTGATGAACCAACCGACGACAAGGGGCCAGAATCGCCTCCGCACCAAGAGCAAGACACTCGGGAAAGGCGCTATCCAGAAAGGATCAGGAAGCCTCCCCAAAGACTGAATATATAAATAGACTATTTTCAGCTGATGTTGCATGTTAAAAGTGTTAATTGTAATTAATTTGATATTTAATTGTTAAATGAGTGTTATGGTACTGTTAATCTAAAATGGGAGGAATTGTAATGTGTGTACCTTTAAGGGGGGGAACTATCTTTTACAGCTCATGTATACTGCAGTACCGGCAGTGATCACACCTGTATATAGCACTGAGTAGTAATCTGTACAGATCAGTTGCAGTGTGAGCCACGTTGAGTAAACACCTGTTGTACCGTCCTCCGCAGTCTGTGTCTCATTATACACGGACACAACAGAACTAACCTGTTTTGGCGCGAATAAAGGGTTTTCGATGAAAGTATAATTGAAGGCCTCAGGTAGCATTGAGGAGTGCAGAGAGTTGGTGAGTTGTGTCCAAGATCTTCAGGTACGTTCGTTGGTTGGTGTGCTGGTGCTGCTCCTTGGCCCCTCGCCCTCATGGCTGCCGCTCTTTCCCCGCCCCGTGCTTACCCCCTGGCCGTTGCCTGTGCACTTTTCCCACTCCATCTGGAACTGCCCCGGCACAGGGTCGGGCGGACATGGACAAATTCAGGCCAGGCGAGGCAGGACGCGACGAGGGGAGGAGGGAAAACCACTGAAGGGCAGACCGGCTGAAGAAGACCAAACGAGGGGAGGCTTCGAATCATCGGGCCTTCAGCCTCAGCCAACCTTCGAATATCTGCACACCAACTCAAACTGGCAGCTGTCAACGAAGAATCATCCCTGCAAGGTAAAGTACCAAAACAGAGACTTTAACTTTGGGGTACTCGAACCTGGACAACGCCCTTGCAGTGCCCGAAAACCATGTGATGATTGCAGGCTCCAGAGAGCACCAAGAGCGAATCCCAAACCCAACCGCTGTTTTGAGTCTAACAAACATTTTGATTGGTGAGCATGAAGTTCTGACCCCTCATAGCTTAATCTAGTTAGGTATAGGGGGTGGGATAAGGATAAAGGGATTGTTAAGATAGTTGTTTTCCCTCGATGTGCCATGTGCTCCCCATTCCCTGTATTAGTATATAAGTATTATTCTGATTCTCTTGTAATTTTTGCCTGCAGAAGTGTATACTAGTAATTCTTTTCCATGCGATTGTATTAAGTTTTTCCTCTTCAATAAAATCTTGGTTTTGTTTGCATCCAACCACCTGTCTACTTGAGTCTTCTCTGTATCACCGCCTTGTACCTAAGTCCGGTGTCTAGAACCCAGGGGCATGGGAGCGATTCGAACCACTCACAAAAAAGTCAGAGGCATAACTGACTGGGCGCACGCAAGCACCAGGCAACACCACCGCACACCGCCAACCCCTACAGCGACCACCTTCACAGTGCTGGATATTTCCAGCGGGTTTTGGTCCATCCCTCTACGGAGAGAGGACCAGTACAAGTTCGCCTTCACATTTAAAGTCCAACAATACACCTGGAACTGCCTACCACAGGGGTTCGACAATAGCCCCAGCAGTTTCCACCAGTGTATGGCTTAAAAGTCTTCAGCCGACCCCGACAGTTAGTCCAGTATGTGGATGACCTGCTCCTATTCACTGAGGAAAAAGGGGAATAAAAGAAAAGACAGCCATCCGTGGCTTAGTAAAGTAATAAAGGATAGTATTCGACTGAAAACAAGGGCATATAAATTAGCCAAATCTAGTGGGAGGATAGAAGATTGGGAAGCATTTAAAAGCCAGCAAACAATAACTAAAAGATTAATTAAGAAAGGGAAGATAGATTATGAAAGTAAACTAGCAAAAAATATAAAAACAAATAGCAAGAGTTTCTACAGCTATGTAAAAAGAAAAAGGGTGGCTAAAGTGAACGTTGGTCCCTTAGAGGATGGGACTGGGAAACTAGTGGTGGGGAACATGGAGATGGCAAAGACGCTGAACAAATATTTTGTAACAGTCTTTACAGTAGAGGACACTAAAAATATCCCAACACTGGACAAACAGGGGGCAATGGGCGGGGGGGGAGGAGCTAAACACGATTAAAATCACTAAGGAGATGGTACTCAGTAAAATAATGGGACTTAAGGCGGATAAATCCCCCGGACCTGATGGCCTACATCCTAGGGTCTTGAGGGAAGTGGCGGTAGGGATTGTGGATGCATTGGTGATCATTTTCCAGAACTCCCTGGACTCAGGAAAGATCCCGGCAGATTGGAAAACTGCTAATGTAACACCCTTATTTAAGAAGGGAAGTAGACAAAAAGCTGGAAACTATAGACCAGTTAGCCTAACATCTGTGGTTGGCAAAATGTTGGAGTCCATTATTAAGGATACAGTAACAGAGCATTTGGATAAACATAATTTAATAGGACAGAGTCAGCATGGTTTTACAAAGGGGAAGTCATGTTTGACAACTTTGCTCGAATTCTTTGAGGATGTAACATACAGGGTGGATAAAGGGGAACCAGTGAATGTAGTGTATTTGGACTTCCAAAAGGCATTTGACAAGGTTCCACACAAAAGATTACTGATCAAGATAAAAAATCACGGGATTGGGGGTAATATACTGGCATGGGTGGAAGATTGGCTATCTAACAGAAAACAAAGAGTTGGGGTAAATGGTTCATTCTCGGGCCTGCAATCAGTAACTAGTGGTGTTCCGCAGGGGTCAGTGCTGGGACCCCAACTCTTTACAATCTATATTAACGATTTGGAGGAAGGGACTGAGTGCAACATATCCAAGTTTGCCGACGATACAAAGATGGGAGGGAAAGCAGTGAGTGAGGAGGACATAAAAAACCTGCAAAAGGACACAGACAGGCTAAGTGAGTGGGCAGAGATTTGGCAGATGCAATATAATGTTGGAAAGTGTGAGGTTATGCACTTTGGCAGAAAAAATTAAAGAGCAAGTTATTATCTAAATGGAGAGAAACTGCAAAGTGCTACAGTACAAAGGGATCTGGGGGTCCTGGTGCATGAAACACAAAATGTTAGTATGCAGGTGCAGCAGGTGATCAGGAAGGCCAATGGAATCTTGGCTTTTATTGCAAGGGGGATGGAGTATAAAAACAGGGAAGTCTTGCTGCAGTTATACAGGGTATTGGTGAGGCCACACCTGGAATACTGCGTGCAGTTTTGGTTTCCATATTTAAGAAAAGATATACTTGCTCTCGAGGTGGTTCAGAGAAGGTTCACTCAGTTGATTCCAGAGATGAGGGGGTTGACGTATGAGGAAAGGTTGAGTAGGTTGGGACTCTACTCATTGGAGTTCAGAAGAATGAGAGGCGATCTTATCGAAACATAAGATTGTGAGGCGGCTTGATCGGGTGGATGCGGTGAGGATGTTTCCACTGATGGGTGAGATTAGAACTAGGGGGCATAATCTTAGAAAAAGGGGCTGCCCTTTCAAAACTGAGATGAGGAGAAACTTCTTCACTCAGAGGGTAGTAAATCTATGGAATTTGCTACCCTAGAGAGCTGTGGAAGCTGCAACATTAAATAAATTTAAAATGGAGATAGATATTTTCCTAGCAGATAAGGGAATTAGGGGTTACGGGGAGAGGGCAGGGAAGTGGACGTGAGTCTAGATTCGGATCAGCCATGATCCTATTGAATGGCGGAGCAGGCCCGAGGGGCCGTATGGCCTGCTCCTGCTCCTATTTCTTATGTTCTTATGATGAAGGAGAGGAACACAGTCCACTAGTGGCTGAACTGCTGGAGTTGCTCAGGCAGGAAGGTTTTAAGGTAAATGCCAAGAAGGTACAGATTGGCCGACAGGAAGCAAAGTTCCTAGGGCTGGCTGTACGAGCAGGGGAAAGGGCCATAGATAAAGCCAGAAGGGAAGCAGTGCAAGGGTTACAAGCCCCCAATACAGTGACAGGAGTAAGATCTTTTGTAGGGCTAACAGGGTACTGCAGAGATTTTATTGAGGATTACGCAGCCACAGCAGCCCCTCTGCTCTGACTCCTACACAAGGGAGTGGAGTGGGTTTGGGATGAGGGTTGCAAGGCAGCATTTGTAAAACTCAAGCAAAATCTGCAGACCGCGCCAGTGTAGGATTCGCAAAATTGAACTTTATATTATAAAGGGTCGAATGATAGAAGAGGCCATGATTTTAAAGACTGTTTTAAAAAGAAGCCTAGGAAAAAGGGGCATTCAAAATGGCCACCAGACCCCGTGACCAACTTATTGGGACACTTTAAAATGGTTCCTGCAGTCCTCAGACAGCTTTGTGGATTCAGCCCACAGTAAGTTCTGGAAGCTGTTTCTGAGAGAACGAAACCAGACACCCACATATACATATAGATTGAATGCAGATCCAGTCAAGATCGGCCTGGAGATAAAGGCCATCTAAAAGTTTACCCAGACAAAAGGGAACAGTTTCATATTTATGAGAAGAGCATCAAGGACCCATTAAGGACATCACCAGGACATTAAAAACAATGAAGGTCATTCCAGACCAGAGCTGGCCCATTACCGGCCATCCAAGAACAGTTTAAAATATAATAACTACCCCGTTGTGCACCCAGCCCGTCAAAATTAAAACAAAAGACTAACCTGATTTTGGCGCGAGATAAGGGCTTCTGATGAGAAGTATATCTGGGAATCCAGGGGTAGAAAGAAAAGCGGTCATCGTGGTGCTACCATCGTATCGGTGGCGTCATTGCTAGAAGAAGGAGAAGAAGTTGGTGCGAGCCGGCGTCCCGCCCCGGGGTAAAACATCGGGAGATCATCGACCAACCCCGGGCCGTTGATGAAACGGGAGGCCATCGACCCACTCCGGCTCGGAAGAGACAATAAAAAACTGAAGAAACTATGGGGGCCAGCCCGAGGCTCCTCTGACCGGGGTCGAGCAGACGATCCCTGACCCCGCCGACATCCAGACCAGCCGGTGTCCAGCCATCCCTGACCCCCAACTCAGGAGAGAGGTGTGGCGCAGCTTGCTGGGGCTCCACTAACCACGTGGAGACAGGACACCTGAAAGGATCAAACGCAGACCTGTTTCAAAACCTTACACTTCCTAGTTGGATTGGTGAGCATGTTTCTGGCCCTTCATAATCAGATCTAGATAGGTTTAAGTGGGTGGACATTTAAGGGTATAATTAACATGAGTTGTTATCCCTCGATGTTCCGTGTGTTTCCCCATTTCATGATGATCTTTGTAGAGTATAATATGCCTGTATTTGCCTTTGTTAGCATTGTGTCGTTATGATTTGTTTGTGTTTTTCCCTCCCATGTACCCTCTTATTTGCTTGCATTTGATTTGTTTTACATTATGCAATAAAATTCCATTTCGTTTCATCAAACTTGGTCTATAAGAGTTTTCTCTACATTGTAGTTCCTGCCCCAAAGTCCAGAGTACAGAACCTAAGGGGCGAGTGGGTCGAACCACTCACGGTTTTACTGTGCAAGAGAGAGAGGCCTCTAGAGAGAGAAACCTCTGCGATCTAAAACCCCTTACAGAAAATGGCAACCGCAGCAGGACTCTGGCAGCAGGATTGCAATGTACTAGATGCAAGTTTGAATGGCCGAAATGCAATGGATGAAAGGATAGCAGATTATGTCTTTGGCAAGGTAAATCTCACTAAGCAGTGGATTTCCGATCTCTTACTGGATGGGCATCCGGTGGACGCAGCCATCAGGTGGACAGAGAGCAAAGAACATAAGAAGTCGGTGGAGAAGGCAATGTGGCTGATGTGCTACAAGAAGCAGGTCCAGATTTTGGACCGAGTCGGTGCAGCACAGACAGTCAGGATCACAACCCAGGCAGCAGAGATAGATGAAAAGGCCATGGGTGGGGAAAAACTCATCACAGCGCTTCACGTGCTGAATCAGGAACGCCAAGTGGTAGCTAGTCAACATCAGGCTAGAATAGAGTACCTGGAGTGCCAGGTTACTGAGGCAAAGATTAATGAAACGAGGATATGGGAGAAAAACGCCCACCTCGCACAACAGCTAAGAGCGCAGGAAGAGAGAGTAGTGGTGGTTAAGGCAGCTTACAAGCTAGTCCTCGAGCACGGGTTTGAGAGCACAGACCAAGGCCCCTGCCAAAAGACCATAGAGGACCTAAGAACGGCCCTGGTTAAGGCAAAAGGCACGGTGTGTCTCGTCAGCCCGAAAGCCAGTCACATGGACTTTTTAAAGGAATCGAAACAGCCGATTCCAGCCGAAGTAGTTGTGGTACCAGCCACCGAGCCCTCAGCACTGCCGAGCTATAGTGAGGCTTGGCCGGAAAAAAAGGGGTGGTAAAAGAGGAGGTAGCCGAGGTGGAATGTGAGGAAGGACAGCCACTGGCAGCAAAGCCGGGACCGGCACCAATGTGTCCCATTCAGCACCAGAGGTTCGGTCCCAACGCCGACAATGGCGATGTCGGACAACACCTGAACCAGCTCGTGGTGCCCTACAGTGCCCAACAAATAAGATCCATGGTGACCTACATCCCAAGACTCACAGAAAAAGGGAGATCCCTCAGTTCATTTCAGGGAGATAGAGGAGACAGCCGCCATTAATGATTGTGACGATCAATAACAGGCAAAAATTTTGCTTTTCTCCCTGGATTGCACAATCCTTTAGTGCCTCTCGGATGAGAGCAAGAGAGGACGGAAAGGGTATGAGGATCTCAGGGAGGAAGTTTTAGAAGTTATGGGAGTGGACGACGGTAGTCCGTTCGACCATGTGGAAGGGACTGTGCAGCTATCTGGAGAACCCCCACGGGTTTTCGCAGAAAGGCTGTGGCCAGTGTATCGACGCAGCTGTCCTTGCATGCCTGACCGGGTTGCAATGAACAATGAACAGCGGGTTCATTGGCTCCGTTGCTTGGTTACCAACAGCTTGCCGCAGATACGGGCCCTAGCCAGATCTTGGTTTGATCCCCAAGGTCCCGGTGTCATGGAGGAGATGGTGCTCCGCCAGCTCAATGTTGCGTATAAGTATTGTAGAGGTCAGGAAACACCTCCCCAGAAGGGAAAGGTGAATGAGGCAAAACCCGCAGCCCCAAGCAAGAAGGAGTGGCGTCAGGAGGGGAATTGCCCTGCCCAAGCCAAGCCAATTGCTACGGGTGTGGGACGGATGGACATTGGCGCAAGGACTGTAGAAATCCGTGGAAGGATAATAAGGGAAAATTTCCCGCAGCCCAAGCCCAAGCCCAGACTGCCGCCCCAGCACCAGCTCAAACCCAAGCCATAGCTCCTGCCCCAGCACAAGGAGTTGGTGCAGCTATGGATCCCGCTGTGATAGAATCAACCATAGAGACAATGCGGTCTCTGATGATCGCGCAGGGGAAGATAGCCGTCACCACTGGTCTTGTCGTTCCCGAAACCCCGACCGCTGTGCCCAAATGACTAGAGCCGGCGCAGCCCGTCTACTTGTGTGTGCTGCGATATGATGTATGGAGGCGACCCCTCGTGGAGATGGAAGTGGAGGAGGTAAAAGGGACCTATCTGTTGGATACAGGAGAATCGTGCACCGTGATCCACGCAGATGACCCTATCGCCTCGCCTCTATCCACCGGGGTTCCATATATTCTGTCGGGCTTCACAGGCAAGGAACAGGCTGGCGCATTTTCCATTCCCCTCTCCGTTCATTTAGGACCACTCCGCACCAAGTGGAAGTGTATACTAATGAAGTGGGAAGTGCAGAATGGGAAAGGGATCCTCAGGTCCGAATTCTTGGTAGAACACGGGATCCTCGTGGATCTAAGAAATCATTGTCTTTGGGGAGCGGGTAAGGGTAAGCCGGGCAAGGTAGTCGTCATCCCAGGGAAAGGAGAAAGAGGGACCCTGTGTACCGTGAAGCCAAAAGAGGGCTACGACCTCGAGCTCATGGTCGCAGGCATCCCACATGATCTGCAGGCATTCGTGTCAGACAAACTGACTACGTTTGCCACGCACAAGAACGATTGCGGGAGGGTCACCGGGTTTGAGGTCAGAGTAGATGGAGACCCCATGGCCGACCCCAAAAACAGTACAACTTCCCCCGGGAAGCGGAGCCCGACATGGAGACAGCAATGTCTTCACTGGTGCAGCAGGGCGTGTTGAGACCGATAGTCACCCATGTAAACTCTCCGTTATGGCCGGTGAGGAAGCCAGACGATTCCTGGAGAGCCACGGTGGACTACAGAGTCCTCAATAGCAACATCCTAGCCTGCACACCGACGGTAGCAGCAGTTGCCGACCTGATAGGAAGCATTCCAGCCTCCGCGACCACGTTCACGGTGCTGGATATTTCTAATGGGTTTTGGTCCATCCATTTAAGGAGGGAGGATCAGTACAAGTTTGCCTTTACCTTTAAAGGGCAACAGTATACCTGGAACTGCCTGCCACAGGGTTTCCACAACAGCCCCAGTAATTTTCATCAATGCATGGCAGGGAGTTTAAAGGAGTTCAGCCAGCCCAACCAACTAGTGCAATATGTGGACGACCTGCTCCTGTTCACGGATTCCAGAGAGTAGCATGGCCCACTATTGGCCGAGTTGTTGGAGCTGTTAGGCAGAAAGGGTTTTAAGGTGAACCCGAAGAAGGCACGGATCGGCCAGCAGGAAGTAAAATTCTTGGGTCTGACCATCCATGCCGGCGAAAGAGCCATAGATAAAGCCAGACGGGAATCGGTGCAAGAACTACCGATCCCCACCACCGTAACAGGTGTGAGGTCCTTTCTGGGACTGACCGGGTATTGCAGAGACTTCTTTGAGGACTATGCAGCCACAGCCGCCCCGCTGCTCCGACTCCTACACAAGGGAGTGGAGTGGTCCTGGGATGAGGGTTGCCAGGCAGCATTTGAGAAACTCAAGAGAGACTTGCAGACCGCGCCAGCCCTGGGGGCCATAGATGGGGGAGAGGAGTTTTTCCTGGAGGTAGCGGCTAGCGGGGATAGCTTGAGCGCTGTACTGCTTCAAGAGCGACACGGCAAGCTGAGGCCAGTGGTCTATTCCTCCATGGTGCTCACTGATGTGGAAAGGAGTTTTTCCAATTGGGAGCGGCATCTTCTGGCCACGCATTGGGCTGTGATCTTCACAGGCACCTCTCCCATCACTCTCTTCACCCATCACACACCCACCCGAATGCTTCCAGATGGAAGGATTAAGGATGGGACAGTAAGCAGTGCATGCTGGACCCTCCTCCTTTCACAGATGGAGCTGAAGGTAAAGCGAATTTGGCTAGGACAAATAAAATTAGAGAGTTAAATGCGTGGCTCAAAGACTGGTTTGGGAGAAATGGGTTTTGCTTCCTGGGACCCAGGCACCAGTACTGGGGCAGGAGGGAGCTGTTCCATTGGGACGGGCTTCACTTGGCCAGTGCTGGGACTAGAGTCCTGGCAGATCATATAACTAGGGCTGTAGAGAGGGCTTTAAACTAACTAGTGGGGGGGAGGTTGCTAGAGAGCAAATAATAAAAATGACAACAGAGAAGGTCATAGACTTAGGTAGCAGTGGGGAAATTGAAAACCAGAGCATGTCAGGAAGGGGCAGAGGTATGGAGTAAAAGGTAAAGTAATAAAAAGGGCAAAAGCAGGAACTAAGTGTCACAAAACATCTTTGAAAGTTCTCTATCTGAATGCACGTAGCATTCGTAACAAAATAGATGAGTTAATGGCACAAATAATTACATATGGGTATGATCTTGCGGCCATTACAGAAACATGGCTGCAGGGTGACAATGCCTGGGAATTAAATATACCAGGTTATTTAACGATCAGGAAGGACAGGCAGGAAGGAAGGGGAGGTGGGGTGGCTATGTTAATAAAGGAAGGAATCACTGTAATAAAGAGAAATGATATTGGGTCAAAAGGTCAGGATAATTAAACAGTTTGGGTGGAGGTAAGGAATAATAAGGGGAAAAAAACACTAGTGGGTGTAGTCTATAGGCCTCCGAACAGCGGCAACTCTGTTGGACGGAGTATCAATCAGGAAATAGTTGAGGCTTGTAATAAGGGAACATCTATAATTATGGGGGATTTTAACTATCATATTAATTAGACAAATCAAATTGGGCAGGGCTGCCTTGAGGATGAGTTCATTGAGTGTATTAGGGATGGGTTTCTTGAGCTGTATGTAACTGAACCGACCAGGGGGCAAGCAACCTTAGATCTGGCCCTGTGTAACGAGACAGGATTAATTAAAAATGTACTAGTAAAGGATCCCCTTGGAATGAGTGACCATGACATGGTTGAATTCCGTATTCAATTAGAGGGTGAGAAGGTTGGATCTCAAACAAGCATGCTAAGCTTGAATAAAGGAGACGATGAAGGTATGAGAGCGGAATTGAGTAGAGTGGATTGGGAAAATAGATTAAAGGGTAAGACGATACATGATCAGTGGTGTACATTTAAGGAGTTATTTTACAACTTCCAAAAAATGTATATTCCACTGAGAAGAAAAGGGTGTAAAAGAAAAGACAGCCATCCGTGGCTAAGTAAAGAAATTAAGGATAGCATTCGACTAAAAACAAGGGCATATAAGGTAGCCAATTTTAGTGGGAAGATAGAGGATTGGGAAAACTTTAAAAGACAGCAAAAAATAACAAAAAGATTGATTAAGAAAGGGAAGATAGATTATGAAAGTAAATTAGCAAAAAATATAAAAACAGATAGTAAGAGTTTTTATAGTTATATAAAAAGAAAAAGGGTGGCTAAAGTAATGTTGGTCCCTTAGAGGATGAGACCGGGAAATTAATGGTGGGAAATATGGAGATGGCAAAAACACTGTATGAATATTTTGTATCAGTCTTTACAGTAGAAGACACTAAGAATATCCCAACACTGGACAAACAGGGGTCTAAAGGGGGGGAGGAGCTAAACATGATCAAAATCACTAAGGAAGTGGTACTCGGTAAAATAATGGGACTCAAGGCAGATAAATCACCTGGACCTGATGGCTTACATCCTAGGGTCTTGAGGGAAGTGGCGGTAGGGATTGTGGATGCATTGGTAATAATTTTCCAAAACTCCCTGGACTCGGCAAAGGTCCTGGCAGACTGGAAAACTGCTAATGTAACACCCTTATTTAAAAAGGGCAGTAGACAGAAGGCTGGAAACTATAGACCGGTTAGCCTAACATCTGTGGTAGGTAAAATTTTGGAGTCCATTATTAAGGAGACAGTAACAGGACAGTTGGATAATCATAATTTAATAGGACAAAGTCAGCATGGTTTTATGAAGGGGAAGTCATGTTTGACAAATTTGCTGGAGTTCTTTGAGGAAGTAACATATAGGGTGGATAAAGGGGAACCAGTGGACGTAGTGTATTTAGACTTCCAAAAGGCATTTGACAAGGTGCCACACAGAAGATTATTGCTTAAGATAAAAAATCACGGGATTGGGAGTAATATTCTGGCATGGATAGATGATTGGCTATCTAACAGAAGGCAGAGAGTTGGGATAAATGGTTCATTCTCAGACTGGCAATCAGTAACTAGTGGTGTTCCGCAGGGGTCAGTGCTGGGTCCCCAACTCTTTACAATCTATATTAACGATTTGGAGGAGGGGACCGAGTGTAACATATCAAAGTTTGCAGATGATACTAAGATGGGAGGGAAAGTAATGAGTGAGGAGGACATACAAAACCTGCAAGGGGACATAGACAGGCTAAGTAAGTGGGCAGAGATTTTGCAGATGGAATACAATACTGGAAAGTGTGAGGTTATGTACTTTGCCAGGAAAAATCATAGAGCAAGTTATTATCTTAATGGCAAGAAACTGGAAAGTACTGAAGTACAAAGGGATCTGGGGGTCCTGGTGCACGAAACTCAAAAGGTTAGTATGCAGGTGCAGCAAGTGATTAAGAAGGCCAATGGAATGTTGGCTTTCATTGCTAGGGGGATAGAATATAAAAATAGGGAGGTATTGCTTCAGTTGTACAAGGTATTGGTGAGACCGCACCTGGATTACTGCGTACAGTTTTGGTGTCCATACTTAAGAAAGGACATACTTGCTCTCGAGTCAGTACAAAGAAGGTTCACTCAGTTAATCCCGGGGATGAGGGGATGGACATATGAGGAGAGGTTGAGTAGATTGGGACTCTACTCATTGGAGTTCAGAATAATGAGAGGCGATCTTATTGAAACATATAAGATTGTGAAGGGGTTGGATCGGGTGGATGCGGGGAGGATGTTCCCGATGATGGGTGAAACTAGAACTAGGGGGCATAGTCTTAGAATAAGGGGCTGCTCTTTCAAAACTGAGATGAGGAGGAACTACTTCACTCAGAGGGTGGTAGGTCCATGGAATATGCTGCCCCAAAAAGCTGTAGAAACTACATCATTACATAAATTTAAAACAGAAATAGACAGTTTCCGAGAAGTAAAGGGAATTAAGGGTTATGGGGAGCGGGCAGGAATTTGGACATGAATCTAGGTTCGGATCGGTCATGGCCCTGTGGGTAGCGGAGCGGGCCCAGGGGCCGTGTAGCCTGATCCTGCTCCTATTTCGTGTGTCTAATTCTGTTAGATTCAGGAGATGGTTCTGTGATAGTGGATTGGCGGTTAGGATCAGATCAGCCATGATCTTATTGAATGGCGGAGCAGGCTCGAGGGGCCGATTGGCCTACTCCTGCTCCTATTTCTTATGTTCTTACGTTCTTATGTCTCTGCGAGCCCAAGCTCGCGGCCAACATGGTGTATCCCTGAACAGCCCATCGGTGTTCCGTAGAAGGGGTATGGGAGGTGGACGTAGGTTTACGGGCCGGGATACATCCCACGGGCCGCGAGATCTAC
Organism: Somniosus microcephalus; assembly: GCF_052327205.1. Taxonomy (NCBI): domain Eukaryota; kingdom Metazoa; phylum Chordata; class Chondrichthyes; order Squaliformes; family Somniosidae; genus Somniosus; species Somniosus microcephalus. The sequence continues at coordinate 231,494,502 of NC_140987.1, forward strand.
GTAGACGGTTTCAGCACGGTATCCGCTGGCGAACGACTCACAGGGTGTGGAGTTTATGACCCCGCGGCAAACATTGCCCTGGCGATTAAGCTCCCCAGCACTATGAGCGCCCAGCAGCCTGAACTATCTGCGGTAGTGTACGTCATTACACACCCCGAGATCCTCCCCACCCCATACATGATTTGCTCGGACAGCATGTTCACATGCAACTTGTGTACGGAGTGCCTAGCCATCTGGTCCTGCCGCGGATATACCTCTGCAGACGGGCGACCCTTAACCGTAAGCCCCTGTTAGAAAAGATCTTGGCTGCAGTGGGAGAGAAAGGGGAAGTCTTTATCCACAAGGTAAAGGCCCATTCCTCCACGGAGCCCCGCGGCGAGGGTAATCAGCAAGCGGATACGCTAGCCAGGGAAGGGGCCTGCACCGGCACTTTCTGGGATCCCTATGGGTCCAAACCCGTGGCAGTAATCCGAGGCAGGGATAGGACTCAGGGAACCACAGGGGTAACACTGCCCCAGACCTCAAGACCATCCAAACCCTAGATCTCGCCCTAAAAACAGTCCTCAATGCCTTCACTGAGGGCAAAGAAGTAGGGGGTCCATATGGTACAGCAGTCCTCTCCATCAAGGAAGGCATGCTGTTCCGAGAGGACCAGTGGGTTGTGCCGCAGCAGCACCGGAGGGAATTCCTTCAACTGGCCCATGAGGGTCCAGGAGCAGGACCCCCCGGGCCTGAGGTCACCTGGCAACGGGTGGAACAGGCGGGGTGGTGGCCGGGACTTCGGGACGATGTCCGCGAGTTCTGCGCCAATTGCCTAGTGTGCACTGCGAACAACCCAGACCCCCAGAAAAGGAAGGTGCCTTTGGGTCACATCAGGAGAGTAGAGGGACCATGGCAGTCGAAACAGATCGATTTCATCGGGCCACTGCCCACCGCCCAGGGAGGTTTTAAGTACTGCCTCGTCCTGGTGGATGTGTTCACCAAGTGGGTAGAAGCCTTCCCATGCCGAACAGCCACGGCACTTGGTACTGCCAGGATCTTGGTCTGGGAGGTGTTCTCGCGGTGGGGACTACCACGATTTGTAGAGTCTGACCAAGGGGCTCATTTCACTGGCCAAGTGATGCAGGACACCCTCATGCTCTTAGGCATTGAAGGGAAGTGGCACGTGGCCCACAATCCGCAGTCATCTGGGATTGTGGAACGCATGAACCGCACCCTAAAAGAAAAGCTGAGGAAGGAGATGAGGGACTCGCCCCAGAAATGAGCGGAGGCCTTGCCCCTAGTCCTCATGGGGATCCGGGCTAGCCAGTCTAAAAGTACGGGGTACTCCCCGCACAAATTAATGACTGGGAGAGTCATGCGAACACCCACCCATGTACTAGCCCCGGTGCTCACTGAGGGTCAGCTCCAAGAGGTAAATCGGGACAAGTTTGCCCGGGCCCTCTTTGAGTGCCTGAAACAGATTTATGGGCAAGCGGCTGGGAACATGGGAAGGCAGCATCAGGGCAACCGATTGCTGCTTGAACCCCGAAAAGCACATGAGTGGGAAGTTGGAGATCAGGTCATGGTGAGAAACTATGCCCGAGTGGGGAGTTTAGAACCACTGTACATGGGGCCCTACAGCATTGTAGACAAGGCCAGCCCCATGGTATATGCAGTGAAGTTGCCCCGGCGCACTAAATGGTTTCACATCAATCAGTGCAAACTGTTTAAGCCAGGTGCAAGAGTACCAGCAACTGAAGCCAGGTCTGAGGGTAAAGATCCTCAGCCTGAGGCGTGTGATGAGTCACAGACCACACAAGCTGGCGTTGTAGCCTGCTTGGAAGGAGAAGCTGTCCCGCCCACCTGGGGGGAGGTTTCCCCAATGGCTTGGGACTCGGACGAGGAGGAGCCCGAAGATCAAGGCCCTCCCCCTGATCCGAACGCTATCGGAGCCGAGGAGCCCGAGCAGCTGGGCCACGCCCTTGATACGATTCTGGAGGAGGTGGAGTCGGAGGACGGAGATCCCGCCCTCGACTCAAGTTTGGGGGAGGTAGAAATTGGGGGCGGAGATCCTCCACCTGTAGGGACAGGTGAGGAGGAGTTGTCTGCCACAGACCCAAATCCCAAAGGGGCGGAGCCTGAGGGAAGGGAGCCAAAGCCGGCAGTCATGGAGGAGCCACGGGCTGTGAGAGCCAAGGTCTCACCCAAAGGTCCACTCACTACGGGAGCCTCACCAAAGGCACCCCCTCGCAGGTCGCCTCGAGCGGCCCAACTATGGAAGCCCTGGCCCGATTCCCCAAGCTTCAGTACACGCAGACTTGGGAAACCCCTGGCAGAACGCAGTCCCCAGCTGACAGCAAAAGGCTGCGAGGAACCCAAGCCACAGGTCACTGCAGCCCCACCACAGGGAGCGGCAAGCTGCGGCCCAAACAGGGATTAGGCAAGCCGCCCGGGGACAGGCGGCGCTGTACATAAGTTTAAGTTTTAAGTTTAAGTTGTGTAAATATTAAAGTGAGTAGTGTTAAGTAGTTTTGGAATCTGCCCAGTATGTGTGTTGTTTTGGATCGAGGTCGAAAGACCCAATCATGCCTTCACCTAAGCCAGAATCTCTCGGGAGCCTGGCTATATTGTTTAATTTTGTTACAGGAACCAAAAAGATGACGAGAGGAATTTTCGTCGCGGTCGTGGTAATCGGGTGGAGCTGGGCCTGTCGGGGCCGCACCAAGGACTCCACGATCTATGGGTGCTCTGGCAACAGAGGCCCCATCGTGATCGACGGATCCGGCCCGCGGGGCGCTGAAGAGACTGCTGCCTACTTCCATGAAGGAAGATGGCCAGGCTGGCTGGGGTCGAACTCTACTGAATACTCCAGCCAGACGGGGTTTGCATACAGAGAGACATCCCTGATGTGCCCCAGGGTGCGGATCATTGCACCCAGAATAGGCGTCACCGTCGGGAAGAAGATTTGCGTGGCTTGCAATGGACATGTACCTTTGAATCGCTGGTGGTGGCTGCGCAAGCTGAGCAGCACCATGCAGAGCTCCACAGTCGAGTGGGAGAGATTGGGTAACAACACCCATCGGACTATTACGGGGACTCATGGGGGGTTGAGTGTCTGCTGGGACAAATGGAGGGAACCAGATGAGGGGATCTACATCTGTATGTGGGGTTCAGAACGCGCTTGCCCCACAGGCGTCTCCATCTTTTTCCAAAGGCAGTGGCAAGATGCTGGGAGAGGAATGAGGTGGGACGTCAGCACACGGGCGTACGAAGTCCCATACTCTCAGATCCCAGTAAACGCCACTGAGCTCATCACCCGCCCCCGCAGACCCCTGCCCACGATTCCGGTAGCCAAAGCCCACAAGGAAGGGTGCCCCACCACTACCAAGGCACCCGGGAACGGATTGGTATTAGTGCCCACAGGTCAGGTGCTGTACCAAGGGGTACACTACGCAGTGGCTTTGGTGATTTTAAACCTCACCGAGTTGCGCTTGCCTGAGTGGTGCCCCAAGGAAACGGAACAATTGTACCAGGTCCTGTTAACAAACATGTTCAGACAGTTTTATGAATTCGACTTTGCCGATGTCGACAGAGCCGAATTGTACACCACACCACATGAGGTCTTGGACAGGATAGGGAGGCAAAGAAGTGGTGCAGTAAATGATATTTTCACAGCTTTTAATACAGGAACTTCCGTCATCAACACACTGGATGATGTGGAGCTGCAAACCCAAATCAATGGCTTGAAAACACAGTTAAGAAAGATACTGACTGACGAGAACAAGGTAGTAGGTTCTGAGTTACATGAGGACCAGGCCATGACACTACACTTAAAAGAGATAATAGCTGAGCTGGAGAAACATGCAAAAATGGTAAATGCTCTCATCAGGGAGGATCGGAATGCGTCCAATCAGACTGCGCAGAATGAAGCTTGTGTGCTTTACGGGGCATGGTTACTGGGCGAGGGCCGCAGTAACCTGGAGGATTTGAAACCTCACAGCCCTCCACCCTTTTGAGAATGCATTGAGCCTGTGCCAGCTCAGGCTAGCTTCAGAAGCCTACCCAGTCCCAATGGACTGTGGACGGTCTAATTACACCATTATGGGTATAGTGGTACGAATGCCGGTGATGGGAAAGACAGCTAAACCCGCCCCGGTATACAGGGTGGAGAACATTGGAGTCATTCAGGGGGGTGTGTACATTTGCTACACAGGGGTCCCACCTTACGTCATTCGATGGGAGCATGCAATGATGGGTACCGACCTCTCGGGGTGCCGGAGCCGGGGAGCACACATCATCCTGTGTCCCCAGCACTTGAATGCCCATTCAAAACCACAGTGCGGGTTCAGAACTGCTGGCGCGGAGCCTATACATTGCACCATGGAGGCAATGGCACAAGGTCATGTGCCCCTGCAGGTGGCATATATAGGAGGTGGGACATGCTGTGTCACAACTGCAGCACCCCACTACCAACATGGACAGCATGGTTGATGTCCGGTTAGTGACAGCAGCTTCTGTTTCAGGCCCAGGGCAGAAGTTCAAGTGGACCAAGAGTGAACTGTCCCCATTCCTGAACCTTCCACTGTTCACATAACTGTTATAGAGAATTTCACCGATCTTTAGTGATTCGTTGCACATTTTGAATATATAATTCCCCCTCTCCCTGAACACCTCACCAAGATATTAAATGCCATTGTTGTTTCACAGAAACATTTCTATACACTGGAGCAGAAGACTTTAGAGATAGGGGCAGACATATTGGATGTAGTGACCCCACCGTGGTGGGACCTGTTCACTAGTGTAGAAGTCCCTTCCTGGATTAGGATAGCCTCCCACATTCTTGTAGTGTGCCAGGTTATCATAGTAGTTTATTTGCTGTTTGTACACTGTAAAAAGGTCAAACATTCACAAAAGTATGAGAACAGAGGGGAATGGAGGGAGCATTATGTGCGGGGACAAGAAAAGACACCCATTTAGATTTTTGCTGCTCTGTATAAAGTTAAAGTTTTCCCTCCCTCCTCTGTATTATTTTGATATGTATTCATGTGCATTTGATTTTTTGTGTGTGTACTTTATTTTTATTCTTGACGTTTATTAGATGTGTTGTTATTATTAAGATAGTGTGTATGCACCAGGTGATGTAAGGGTATTAGTCCTCCCTCCACGCCTGGAAGTGAATATGTCAAATTGCACATCTGAAGTATTGTCATCAATAGATGCTTAATGTACACTAGGTTTTTTTGAAATGGGAAGTGCATGTGTCGTGGGGTCATAGATAGTTAAATACTGGGGATGGTTTGATTATGGAAAGTCAGAAAATTTTGCTCACCCAGAATTATGATACTTCAAGCAAGTTACAGTATCATCAGGGGGGAGTGTAGGATTTGCATAATTGAACTTTATATTATAAAGGGTCGAATGGCAGAAGAGGCCATGATTTTAAAGACTGTTGTAAAAAGCAGCCTAGGAAAAAGGGGCATTCAAAATGGCCACCAGACCCCGTGACCAACTTATTGGGACACTTTAAAATGGTTCCTGCAGTCCTCAGACAGCTTTGTGGATTCAGCCCACAGTAAGTTCTGGAAGCCGTTTCTGAGAGAACGAAACCAGACTCCCACATATACATATAGATTGGATACAGATCCAGTCAAGATCGGCCTGGAGATAAAGGCCATCTAAATGTTTACCCAGACAAAAGGGAACAGTTTCATATTTATGAGAAGAGCATCAAGGACCCGTTAAGGATATTACCAGGACATTAAAAACAATGAAGGTCATTCCAGACCAGAGCTGGCCCATTACCGGCCATCCAAGAACAGTTTAAAATATAATAACTACCCAGTTGTGCGCCCAGCCCGCCAAAATTAAAACAACAGACTAACCTGATTTTGGCGCGAGATAAGGACTTCTGATGAGAAGTATATCTGGGAACCCAGGGGTAGAAAGAAAAGCGGTCATCGTGGTGCTACCATCGTATCGGTGGCATCATTGCTAGAAGAAGGAGAAGAAGACAGTTCGAGCCGGCGTCCCGCCCCGGGGTAAAACATTGGGAGATCATCGACCAACCCCTGGCCATTGATGAAACAGGAGGCCATCGACCCACTCCGGCTTGGGAGAAGAGACAATAAAAAACTGAAGAAACTATGGGGGCCAGCCCGAGGCTCCTCTGACTGGGGTCGAGCAGACGATCCCCGACCCCGCCGACATCCAGACCAGCCGGTGTCCAGCCGTCCCGACCCCCACCTCAGGAGAGAGGTGTGGCGCAGCTCGCTGGGGCTCCACTAACCACGTGGAGACAGGACGCCTGAAAGGATCAAACGCAGGCCTGTTTCAAAACCTTACACTTCCTAGTTGGATTGGTGAGCATGTTTCTGGCCCTTCATAATCAGATCTAGATAGGTTTAAGGGGGTGGACATTTATGGGTATAATTAACATGAGTTGTTGTCCCTCGATGTTCCGTGTGTTTCCCCATTTCATGATGATCTTTGTGGAGTATAATATGCCTGTATTTGCCTTCGTTAGTATTGTGTCATTTTGATTTGTTTATGTTTTTCCCTCCCATGTACCCTTTTATTTGCTTGCATTTGATTTGTTTTACATTATGCAATAAAATTCCATTTTGTTTTATCAAACTTGGTCTATGAGAGTTTTCTCTACATTGTAGTTCCTGCCCCAAAGTCCAGAGTACAGAATCTAAGGGGCGAGTGGGTCGAACCACTCACGGTTTTACTGTGCAAGAGAGAGAGGCCTCTCTCTCGAGAAGAAACCTCTGCGATCTAAAACCCCTTATACCAGCTCTAGGGGCCATTGATGGGGAGAAAGAGATTTTTTTGGACGTAGCAGCCAGCGGGGGCAGTCTGAGTGCAGTGCTGCTCCAGGAGCGGCACAGTCAGCTGAGACCGGTGGTTTACTCCTCCAGACTACTCACGGATGTGGAAAAGGGCTATTCCTACTGTGAGAGGCACCTCCTCGCTACTCAGTGGACTGTGAAAAGATCATTGATCTTCACAGGCACCTCGCCCATCACCCTCCTCACCCATCACACGCCCACCCAAATGCTCCTAGATGGGAGAATTAAAGATGGGACAGTGAGCAATGCCCGCATTGCTCGTTGGACCCTGCTTCTCTCCCAGATGGACCTAAGGGTGAAAGGTCTCTGCGAGCCAAAGCTCGCAGCCAACATGATTTATCCATTGAAAGAGTATGGGAAGTCAACATAGGTTTTCGGGTCGGGATACACCCCACAGGCCGCAAAGTCTATGTGGACGGTTCCAGCACAGTATCTGCTGGGAAACAAATCACAGGGTGTGGAGTTTATGACCCAGGGGCAGACATTGCCCTGGCAATTAAACTCCCCAGCACCATGAGTGCCCAGCAGGCTGAACTGTCCACGGTAGTTTACGTGGTTACACACCCAGAGAAATTCCCTACCCCATACATGATTTGCTTGGACAGCATGTTCATGTGCAATTCGTGTATGGAATACCTGGCCATCTGGTCCCGTCGGGGATACACCTCCGCTGACGGGAGACCCCTGGCAATCAAGCCCCTGCTGGAAAAAATCATGACAGCCGTAGGGGAGGAAGGGAAGCTCTATATCCATAAAGTTAAGGCCCATTCAAAGACAGAACCCATGAGGGAAGGCAATCAAAGGACAGATGAATTGGCCAAGCAGGGAGCTAGGGAAGGAGAGTTTTGGGACCTCTACCAGACAGGTTCGGTAGCCGCAATCCGGGACAAGGGAGGCACACAAGGGGTAGTTTTGGTCCCAGACCTAAAGCAGGTACAAGCCCAGGATTCCATCCTTAAGGCCGTCCTGGTAAACAGAGAGAATGGGGAGTCCATAGAAGGCCCATTCGGGACAGCGCACGAGACTTTAAAACAGGCTGCTAGTTAGATTAAGCAAGGTAAACTGTTTAAACCCGAGAAAGGGGAACGGCCAGCAAGGGCGAACTCTGTTAAAACTAGAGAGCATCAGCCTGCAGCTGTGGCAGACTCACAGACTGCAAAGGTGCGGGCAGTGGCTTGTGTTACTGGAGAGGCCCTCCCACCAATTATTTGGGACACACCCCCAGTGGCCGGAGCCCTAAGGAGGTCTCCTTGCATACCACTGCAGAAACTCCCATGGTCACCCGAGTATCATTTTAAATGGTCCAGCCCCAGGAGAACCCTTAACAGAAAGGGAAAAACCAAGGTCAGGTTCCAGTCTAAGGACACAGATCCCCAACCTGCCGCCTCCAAAGGTGAGGGACCCACACAAGAGGTAGCGTTGGGCAGGGGGAGAGACAAGGGTCCCCAGCCTGCGGCATCAGGCTGCGCGGAACCCACAGGACAGGACAGGAACTCGGCAGCCACACAGAAAGGGGTAGTGTGCTGCAGCACAGGAGGGCACAATCCCCCGATTAGCTGGGATTCAGGGAAACTCCCAGGCGTTTTAAGGAGGACTTGTTGTATCGGTACCTTTTTACCTCTACACAATTAGAATTCAGAACTCAGAGATTCAAACATGAATTGCTTTATTCAAAGGGAAAGGGATGTTCTGGAGAGTTCTGAACAAAGAGAGCTAAACTTAATGAAGAGAACACCCAACCATTTATCTGCTGTGACAGCGCCACCACAGGTGGGAGGAGAACACACAATACATAACATATTCCTCCCCCCTTAAATGCAAGGTCCATATTATTCTTCAACAGGTAAGTTACTTTCAATGCACTCAACTAACCTACGGTAGAGGTAGACTGCCTCAACCCCTGACTTTACCCTGGGGTTTATTCTGCCCCAGTCTTGTGGGTAACTCGCTAAGCCTACAGATCCAAGCATCTTGGAGGCCGCTGCTCTCTGACAGGATACCGGCGGTCATCACTGGTTTCCACAGCAGTAGGCATTGACACAGGCCGAGATGGAGAAGGTGCCTGTGTCAGTCGAAAGTCAGGAGTTTGCACAGGTGGAACAGTCTCTTTGACTTCCTGTGTTGGAGAAGAGCACTGTGGCAAACGATGCTGGTTTGCGGTATCATCCGGAAATAGTTCAGGCCAACCAGCCGTTGGAGCCTCTGTGGCTGTCTCTGCTCCTAGCAACAGTTGATCTGTGTGTCTTCTCCAGACGATGTCCTCAGCAATCTCAACCATGTAAGACACAGGGGCCATCTGCACGATCACCGTAGCAGGAACCCATTTCGGTCCAGTGTTGTAGTTTCGAGCTAGGACGTGCTCTCCCGGATGAAACTGTCTCTCCTTGGCTCTTTTCTCTCTCTTTTCAACTTGAGCTTGTTGTTGATGATGGACAACCTGCTCTGCCCTTGGAGGTTTGAGTAAGTCAAAACTTGTCCGCAACTGCCTCTTCATCATGAGCGAAGCGGGGAAAGTTTTGGTTGTGGCATGCGGCTCGTTCCTGTAGGACAACAGGAAGCTGTTCAGACATTGGTGGATTGAGCCCTGACCTTGCGATGCCTTCAAGGCGTTCTTCAAAGTTTGCACAAACCTTTCTGCCTGGCTGTTAGTAGAGGGATGATAGGGCGCAGGCCTGATGTGTTGTACACCATTCACATGCAGGAAGGTTGCGAACTCCTGTGATACAAATTGTGGACCGTTGTCACTTACGAGTTGTTCCGGTGAGCCATAACGGCTGAACATCTCACCAAGTTTCTCAATTGTTTTCTCTGCCATCATAGACCTCATCACAGCGACCTCCGGCCACTTGCTACGAGCGTCCACAACCACCATAAACATCTTCTCCTCAAAGGGACCGGCGAAGTCCACATGTACTCGCTGCCACACTTCTGCAGGCCAATCCCAGGCGTGTAGGGTTGCCAGCTGTGGAACATTCCGGACCCTTTGACATGGGGAACATGTTTTGGCTTTCTCCTCAATATTCCCATCGAGACCTGGCCACCAGAAGTAGCTTCTTGCCATTTCCTTCATCCGAACCATCCCACTGTGGTCTGTATGAAGTTGTTGCAGTATAGGTTCCCTCAGAGGTGGCGGAATGATGACACGGCATCCCCAAAGAAGACAACCTGCCTGGATGGAGAGCTCATTTCTTTTTGAAACCTAAGGTTTCAAACTTGGAGAATCTCCTATAGCTCTCCCTCGAATGACATTGTCCATTACCTCAGACAGGACTGGATCGTTGCGGGTGTACCTTCGCACCTGAACTGCAGTGACAGGTGCTCCCTCCACTTGTCTAAAGTAGAAGATGTCTATCTGACGAGGCTCTGGGGGAGTAACAGGCAAGGGTAGTCTCGAGAGACCGTCTGCATTACCGTGCAAGTCTGATTTGCGATATTTGATGTCGTATGTGTGTCCTGACAACAGTAAAGCCCACCTTTGCATCCTGCTTGCAGCGAGAGATGGAATTCCGGTGTGGGGCCCGAAGATTGAAGTCAATGGACGGTGGTCCGTCAGGAGTGTGAACCTTCTCCCAAACAGGTACTGATGAAATTTTCAAATTCCAAAAACGATTCCCAAGGCCTCGCGCTCAATCTGTGCATAGTTACTCTCGGCCTTGTTCAAGGTGCGTGATGCGAAGGCGATAGGTTTCTCTTCACCCGAAGGCATGATGTGGGATATGACTGCTCCCACACCATATGGTGATGCATCACATGCTAGCTGCACGGGTAGCTTTGGGTCGAAGTGTGTCAGGACCTCCGATTTCAGCAATGCTTTCTTTGCTTGGATGAAAGCTTCGTTGCACAGTTCAGTCCATTTCCATGTTTTGCCTTGACATAGCAACTGATGCAACGGCTTCAGCAATGTTGCTAAGTCTGGAATAAACTTCCCATAGTAGTTAAGTAGCCCCAGAAATGAACGTAACTGGCTCACATTCTGGGGTGCTGGGGCCTCCACGATCGCCTTGACCTTTGACGGTGCCTTATGCAGGCCAGTAGCGTCAATCACATGCCCCAGGTACTCAACTGAAGACTGAAAGAATTCACATTTGTCTTTACGTACTCTGAGTCCGTACTCTTTCAGTCGTAGTAGTGTCGCATCCAAGTTCAGAAGATGATCCTCCTCATTTGTCCCAGTGACATGGATGTCGTCCAGGTAGCACTGGACTCCTGGCAGTCCACTCAAAATCTGATCCATTGCCCTTTGAAATAGAGCAGGGGCCGACGTAATTCCAAACGGAAGGCGGCAGTACCAGTATAGCCCCTTGTGTGTCACAATTGTCAGCAGCTCCTTTGATTTGTCATCGACATGCATTTGTAGATAAGCCTGGCATAAGTCTATTTTGCTGAACGTTTGCCCTCTGGCCAGGCCCGTAAAAAGATCATCAATGAGGGGAAGAGGGTACTGTTCCGCAGACAGCACCGGGTTAATAGTCACTTTAAAATCCCCGCAGATTCGAACAGATCCATCCATTTTCAGGACAGGAACAATGGGTGTGGCCCATTTGCTCACGCTCACAGGCTCCAGGACTCCATTCTTGACTAAGGCCTCCAAGTTAGCCTCAACTTTTGGCCTAATTGCATAGGGTACAGGTCAGGCTTTGTGAAACTTTGGCTTGCTGTCAGGTTTAATGTCCAGTCTCACGCTGATCTTTTTCATGCTCCCAATTTCCCCATTGAAGAGTTCTGCATGTTTGTTTAACACAGCAATCAGACCTGACTCCCCTTTTGACATAATGCAGACTGCAGGCCAGTCCAGCGTGATTTTCTCTAGCCACGCACGTCCCAGTAGCGATGGGTAATTTCCCTTTACCACATATAGTGGCAGTTTTGCAGTCTGTCCGTTCAATTTAATTGTCACCTCAATGGCGCCTCTCATGGCCACAGGTTCGCCGGTATACGTCTTTAGCACAATGTTTGTTGGCTGAAGGGTAAGATGCTTTAGCATTTTGTTGTAGACAGTGTCTGAAACAATGGACACAGCCGCGCCTGTGTCCACCTCCATCCGCACTGATTGTCCCTCCACCAGTGGTGACACCCAGTAGCCATTTGAACCACCTGCAACCGTCAGTATGTACACCTCTTCCTCCTCAAAGGTGTCGCTCCACTCTGTTTTGCTTGTTCCATCATACTGCACTGAATGAGCAATCTTTTTCCTCTTTTGTCCAAATACAGACATTTTGCTTCCATGCTTCCCAACTCTGTCTGTTCTTTTTTTTACCTCTACAGGCGCGTTCAATGTGACCCTTTTTGCCATAATTTCGGCATTCCAGCTCCGTACACCAGCAGTCATTAGCATGATGGCCCATTTTCCCACAATGCTAACATGTGCTGTTCCGCGCACCTTTAGGCTCAGACGACACCTTGTGAACTCTCCCTATTGAACTCATCTGGTGAGCCTCCTTTTCCGCCATCTCCATGGAGACACTAACTTCAATGGCCTTTTCAAGAGTAAGGTTGTCCTCAGTAAGAAGGCGCTTTTGTGTGGCTGCATTTTGCAGACCACACACAAGTCTGTCTCTAATGGTGTCATTCAGCACCACTTTGAACTGGCAGTGTTCCGACAACCTTTTTAAAGCAGCAATAAACATCGTCACTGATTCCCCCTCCTCTTGATTCCATTTGTGAAATCTAAATCTCTCAGCAATAACCAGAGGTTTTGGTGAAAAATGTGCTCCAAGAATTTCCACTAGTTGCTTATATGTTTTAGTTCCTGGCTTATCTGGCTGCACAAGGCTGCGAAGTAAATTGAATGTCTTCGGCCCCATTACACTCAAAAAGGTAGGCACGACCTTTTCGTTTGCCATCGCATTCGCCAAGACAAAATAGTCAAAACGTTCCGTATAAGCGCTCCATTGCTCCACATTTTCATCAAAATCACCGATGTTTCCTAACATAGTAGCCATCTCATGTTTCAAATTTAAATTTCTGTTTACTCACTGCACCCGTAACGTATGCAGATTCATCCGCTCCTCGTCGCCACTTTGTTGTGTCGGTACCTTTTTACCTCGACACAATTAGAACTCAGAACTCAGAGATTCAAACATGAAGGCCTAGAAATTGGGTTTTGGCTTAGCCAGGGCTTTAGCGCCGGAAGTTAGTGCTGGCGCTAAGTCCCCCTGCGCGCGCCAAAAATTCAGTAGCGCCACGCCCAAACGGCTGCCGGCGCTACTGAAGGGTCTTAGCGCCTGGAAAAGGGCGCTAACTGCCGTTTAGCGCCGCAATTCCGGCGCTGCGGCACCCGATGCGGTGCGGCAGGCTGGGGAAGTGCAGGCCTCCTCCTTCCGTTAAGGAGGAGCTGCCTGCACCCGGCCGCGGCCCGCGCAAATCTGTTTAAAAATGAGCCCGGCACCTCGGACAAGTGCCGGGCTTGCATCTGTTCCGGGGGGGGGGGGCGGGGGAGAAGTCCGGGGAGGGAGCTGCGGGCAGGCGGCCGGCGGGAAAGCGGCCGGCCGCCGCGGGGCCTTTAATGCGCCGGCGCAAACACATGTTGGACTCTGTTGCCAGAGTCTTAGTTGCGGCTGCCACGGGCGAGGCGGCCGCAACTGAATTTCGGCGCTTGGGCCCGTCGGCATGGCAACCGGGACGCTGCGCACACCGATGACATCATCGGTGCCGGCGCAGCGCTACCGGTGCAACGCCGCTTTAGGGCCCCAGTGAATTTTTCAACTGTCCATAACTCTGGCGCTAGTCCCTCTAGCGCCTCAAAAGCGGCGCTAAGGCTAGTGAATTTCTAGGCCGAAGTGCTTTATTCGAAGGGAAAGGGAAGTTCTGGAGAGTTCCGAACAAAGAGAGCTAAACATAACCAAGAGAACACCCAACCATTTATCTGCTGTGACAACGCCACCACAGGTGGGAGGAGAACACACAATACATAACAGGACTCTCCGGGTCCGGTGGCAAAGGTCACCTTACGCCCAGGCATACAAGCTGCCCAGGTTCCATAAAAGGCAGAGGCTAAACAGGGATTAGCCTGGCTGTCCGGAGACGGGCGGCGGATGTATATAGCTTTTAGTTTAAGAGTGTTTTACAGTTTCTTAGGTTTTGGAATTTTAGTAGTCTAATGTTAGTTATAATAAGTTTAAGTTTTGGAAATTTTGATAACTGTGTCAGGTCAGAGAACCTTCTCGGGACATGCCTATTTTGTTTGTGTGTCCCTCCATAGAGGAAATCGGCATGAGGAAGGTTCTGCTCCTGCTCGAACTGGTACGGGTGAGCATCAGTGACTGAGGAGACGTGGAGAACTCTCACATTTATGGGTGCTTGGGAGAGAGATCACCAATCGTTACCGCAGGGGGTGGCGAATGGGGTGTGGAGGAGCTCGCTATTTACTTCCATGAGGGAAGGTGGCCAGGGTGGTTGGGGTCTAACTCGACTCAGTACTCCAGCCAGACCGGGTTCACTTACGGGGAGGCCTCCATCCCATGCCCCAGGGTACAGATCGTTGCTACAAGGGTCAGTGTCACCGAGGGAAAACGTGTGTGTTTGACATGTAAGGGACAGATTCCTTTGGATAGGTGGTGATGGCTCAGAAAGCTGAGCAAGGATATAGGAAACCCCGCAGTTGATTGGGAACGATTGGGGAACAATACCCATTGGACAATTACAGGGACCCGACGGGGAGTGAGTGTGTGCTAGGACAAGTGGTGGGAGCCGGATCAGGGAGTTTATGTTTGTATGTGGGGGTCAGAGAAAGTCTGCTCCACAGGCATATCCATCATCTTCCACCGGCAATGGCAAGATGCTGGGGAGGGGATGGGGTGGGATTCTAGCCTGCATGCGTGCACAGTTCCACACTCCCCGATCCCAGTCAATGACACCGAACTTGTTACCCGCCCCCGGAAGTGTTATATCCGTGTATCTTAATGTTGTGTCCTTCAATAATCAGACAACAGACTGCAGGGAACGATTCAACAGGTGTTTACTGAATGAGGGTTACTCTCGAACTAACTGTACAGATCACTATTCAGGGTTTATATACAGGTGTGGTCACTGCCGGTACTACAGTATACAGGAGCTGTAAAAAGTTGTCCTCTCCCTTAAGGTATATATACATTACATACATTACAATTCCTCCCCTTTTAGATTAACAGTACCATAATACTCATTTAACAATTAACATTTTTAATATACAATATTATATGAAAATAGTCCGTTCATATATTCAGTCTCTGGGGAGGCTTCCTGATTCTTTCTGGATAACGCCTTTCCCGAGTGTCTCGCTCTTGCTGCGGAGGCGATTTTAGCACCCTGTCGTCAGTTGATTCATCAGCTTCCAATGCTATTGTTTCTGAGGTAGATGCGACCTGTACGTCGGGTTCCTCACCAGGTACGTATGGCCGAGACATGGGGTTGACTTGTTCCTGTGACTCTAGGATCTGGTCAGCATGGCGTTTCACAATGTCCTCCCCAACATCCACTGTGTACATTAGTGGCCCCTGCTGTGTGCATATCGTTCCTGGTTGCCATTTCTCTGTTCGGTAGTCGCGGGCTAAGACTGGTTGCCCTACATTGAAGCTCCTTGTCGGCTTCTCATTGATGCGCTGGAATTGCTTACTCTCAACATCTCTTCGTACATTTGGTCTGAGCAAATCCAGATGAGATCTCAACCTTCGGTTAAAGAGCATCATGGCCGGGGCCTGATTGGTGACTGCATGTGTCGCATTTCTGTAGGCTAACAGGAAATTGTCCACCTTATGCTGCAGTGGAATGTCGTCATCGCACATGGCCTTTATTGCTTTTTTAAAGGCTTGTACGAACCTCTCAGCCAATCCATTTGTGGCTGGATGATACGGGGCGGATGTGTAATGCCTTACCCCATTCCTTTTCATAAATCTTCGAAACTCTTCGGACACAAACTGTGGTCCGTTATCAGAGCAAATCTGCTCTGGCAAGCCGTTCCTGGCAAAAATGGTCCATAGGACAGCAATAGTTTTCTCCGTGGTGGTGGAGGACATTTTGATCACCTCAGGCCATTTCGAGTGCGCATCCACGGCTATTAAAAACATTGAGTCCATGAACGGACCAGCAAAAACAATATGCACCCGTTGCCATGGAGATGAGGGCCACTCCCATGGGTGTAGAGGGGCATGTGGTGGTGCATTTTGGACCTTCTGGCATCCTGAGCAGCTCTTGGTCAGGTCCTCGATTTGCTGATCGATCCCCGGCCACCACACATAAGCCCTAGCAAGGCTTTTCATTTTCACCCCTCCCAGATGACCTTCGTGAAGCTCATTGAGTAATCTCTCCCTTAACTTGGGTGGAATTACCACTCGGGATCCACACATCAAGGTCCCTGGCATACTGACAGCTGTTCTCTTCTGGATGAGAATGCTGGCAACAGTGAGTTGCCATGTGCTGGCCATCCCTTCACCTTCAAACCATATACCCGAGACAGTGTCGGGTCATTTCGGGTCTCCTTCTCTATACTAGCGTTAGTTACTGGCAAGCATTCAATTATTGATGAATGAAATATTTCGACAGGACCCACTGCTGGTGCTTCCTCCGCAGTAGGCAGTGGCAGGCGTGATAGCCCATCAGTGTTTCCATGCTGTTTTGTGCCCTTATACTCGATTTCATATTGGTGCGCCCCTAGAAAAAGGGACCATCTTTGTAGCCGTTGCGCAGTCATCACCGGACGCCCTTCTTTGGATTAGGGATGGATGGGCGGCGCAGACACGATGGGCCGAAGGGCCTCTTTCTGTGCTGTAAAACTCTATGACTCTATGGTCAGTCAGCAAGGTGAACATCTGCCCGTGCAAACAGTGGTTGAACTTTTTCACCCCCCACACTAGGCTGAGGGCCTCCCTGTCAACCTGGGCGTAGTTACGCTCGGCTGAGGTTAGTGACCGAGACGCAAATGCTACTGGCCTCTCTGAGCCATCCGGGAATTTGTGCGACAGCACCGCTCCAATGCCATAGGGTGATGCATCACACGCCAACCGAATTGGTAGTGCTGGGTTGAAATGAGCCAACACCTCTTTTGATGTGATCAATGCTTTGCTCTTCTGGAAAGCTCGTTTACATTCGTCACTCCACTTCCATGGTACCCCCGTTTGCAGTTGGGTGTTCAGTGGGTGTAGTGCGGTAGACAAATTCAGCAAGAACTTATGGCAGTAGTTCACCAGCCCGAGGAACGACCTCAGTTGTGACACATTTTCCAGTGCTGGAGCCTTGACTACTGCCTCAATTTTTTCAGGGGACTTATGTATCCTCTCTTTATCAATAACATGGCCACAATACGAGATCTGCTTCTGGAAAAACTCGCATTTGTGGCGATTAGCTCGGAGCCCACATTCCTTCAATCTAGTGAGCACCTGCTCCAGGTTGGCGAGGTGATCACTGTCATTTTCGCCCGTGACCAGGATGTCGTCCAAATAACACTGGGTCCCTGGAATCCCTTGCAGGACTTGTTCCATTGCCCTTTGCCAAATAGCCGGAGCTGATGCTACCCCGAACACCAGCTGGTTGTATTGGTAGAGACCTTTATGAGTGTTGATCGTGAGGTACTGTTTCGAGGCTTCTTCTACCTCCATTTGCAGGTACGCCTGGTCTAGATCAATCTTAGTGAAGCGTTTCCCTCCAGATAGCGAGGTGAAAATATCTTAAATCCGCGGAAGCGGATATTGTACAGTGTGAAGGACTGGGTTCACTGTCACCTTAAAGTCCCCACAGATGCGAACCTTCTTTGGTTCCCCAGGCGTATTGCTCAATGACCTCTTCATTACAGGAACGATGGGTGTAGCCCACTCGCTGCAGTCCACTTTGGACAGTACTCCTGAACGTTCCAAACCTTCCAGCTCTGCTTCGACCACTGGGCGGATCGCATAAGGTACCGGTCTGGCCTTAAAAAACTTTGTGCTTGCATTTTCCTCTATTTTGATCGTCGCTGTTATGCCTTTTAGTATTCTGAGTCCCTGCTGGAACACTTCTTGTGCGTCAGTTAGCATTTTTGACAGTCGTCCAGGTGTGACGTCGTCATCCTTTTTGGCATCTACAGTCAGTGCTTGTATGGAATGCCAATCTAGCTGTATCTTCCGGATCCATTCACGTCCTAGTAGTGGTTTCCTCCATCTGGCAATGCATATAGGTCCATTTTTGGTGTTTCCGTGCCGTTATATATAACGTTCACCCTTATTTTTCCATTGGGGTAGACTTTTTGCCCCGTGTACGTCTTCAAGGCAATCTTTGTATCTCTCAAGTGTATATGTGAGAATAGCCGCTTGTAGTCCCTTCGGTTTATGACTGTCAGGGCTGATCCTGTGTCCAATTTCATTTTCACTTGGACTCCTGCTATCTTGAGCATGACCCAGATAGTTTGGTGATCCTCTGTTTTGATCACATTATGTAGTTTCAGACAACCCAGCTCCTTGCTTCCGGAGTCTGTATCACTCTTCTGTTCATCTGAACTACTCTCCGTCACCTTATGTATCTTCTTGTACTTCTCCTGTGGAGATTTCATGCTGCTGGTTTTCTTTCCCGACCTGCAGACTCTTGCTATGTGTCCTACTTTTCCACACTGTCTGCACACTTTGTCCTTGAACCAGCAATCATTATGGTCGTGTGTTGTTCTGCCGCAGCGATAGCACTTCACTGTTCCGTATGACATTTCATTTGTGCCATATTCTTGCGGTCTCCGTTGTATCTCTGCAGCGCCCCGTGCTGCTGCTTCATGCGATACTGCAATGCTGAAAGCCTTGTCCAGCGTAAGATCCTTTTCTGATAGAAGCCGTTTCTGGGTTCCTTCACTTTGAAGCCCACACACAAACTTGTCCCTTAAAGTATCTGTTAGTCCCATTCCAAACTGGCAGTGTTTCAATAGCTTGCACAGTTCCGTTAAATACTCAGCATTACTTTCATCTTTATGCTGGTTCCTTTTGTGAAACTTAAATCTTTCTGCTATCAGCAGCGGTGTGGGGTTTAAGTGGTCCTGTAGGATTGACACTATGTTTTCGAAATCCTTTTCTACTGGTTTCTCTGGGGTTACCAGGTTTCGTAGTAAGCCATACGTTTTTGCACCCATTGAATTCAACAATACCAGCGCTTTCTTGTCATCTGGCACTTCATTCGCCTTGCAGTATGCTTCTATGCGTTCGACATATGTCGTCCAATTTTCGACTTCATTGTCGAACGCTGTGATACTGCCACTCTTCGGCATTTTTGGGTGTGGTTAGACTGGCTTAAAATGGCATCTCCCGCGCTTTGCTTTCTTCCCCACTGCAGCTTAAAATGGTGTCTCCCGCGCTGCTGCTAACTCCGCTCTCGGCGGTCCTCGTGGCAAATGGCGACGCCCTGTGGGTTTCGCACGCTGCTCCTGCACTGCTGCCAACGCCGCTCTCTGTGGTCCTCATGGCAATGGCAGCGCCTCGTGTTTTCCTGCACGCCTCTCTCCCCTGTTGACACTGCTCGGCCCTTGAACACCGGCTGCGCTCTGCTCTCTCTCGTCTCTCTCCCCCATTAACGCCGCTCGGTCCTGATCTCCGGTTGCGCCCTGTGCACTCTGCCCTCTCTCTCTCCCCCGTCGACGCTGCTCGGCCATTTTCTGTGCCGCTCGGTCGGGCTCTAGCCCGCCGCTGTCCGGGAAGGGTCTGCACAGTACCTGTTGCCAGCCCATTTTGCTGCACCACCATAACTGGAAAGCCAAGCCTGCCTCTCGATAGCCTCCCCTGCGATGCTCAAATCTCCGCTGCATGAATGGGCGGTTGCCTGTGGTCGACGCCCGTGCTTCTGGACTCGACCTTCATCCACTGTTCTCCAGGAGCGAATCCCTGGTGTTAAGTCTGTGAATGATTGAGACACGGACTAGCAGGAGAGAAAACAAACAGATCTTTACTGGTGGAAGTCAATAACAAAACTAAAAAACAGAGGCTCTCTAGTGCCTTTTATACAGGGGTGGTCACTGCCGGTACTGCAATCTGAGATCAGTTATTCTCTTAAAGGTACATACACAACAATTCCTCCCCTTATAGATAAGCAGTACATAACATTCATTTGACAACTAAATGATAACGAATTACAATCACAATTACTGTTGCTAGATACATTGGTTAAGTTTAAGCAATTATAAGTTCAGTCTTTGAGGAGGCTTCCTGATTCTGTCTGGATAACGCCTCTTTGGGGTAACAGGTTCTTCTGGCAATGTTGAGTTGGAATCAATGTCGTTGTTTGGTTCATCTGCTTCCAATATTACCGGTTCTGCGGTAGCTGCAATTGGAACGTCGATTTCATTACCAGGTGTATCAGATCGTGGTGTGGAGTTGACGTTTTCCAGTGACTCTAGAATCTGGTCAGCATGGCGTCTTACAATGCTCTCCCCAATGTCCACGGTATACATGAGAGGTCCTTGTCGTGTACAACTCGTTCCTGGCTGCCATTTCTCAGTGCGGTATTCCCAGGCCAAAACTGGTTGACCTATCTTAAAAATTCCTGGTCGGCCTTTCATTCATATTCTGAAACTGCCTGTTCTCCACATCTCTTCGGACGTTTGGCTTAACCAAATCCAAGCGGCATGGTAGTCTTCGATTGAAGAACATCATGGCTGGAGTTTGGTTGGTAACCGCATGTGTCGCATTCCGGTAGGCAAACAAGAATTTGTCCGCCTTGTGTTGTAGGGGTATCTCTTCATTACACATTGCCTTGATAGCCTTCTTGAATGTTTGGACAAACCTCTTGGCCAATCCATTAGTGGCTGGATGATATGGGGCAGATGTGTAATGCTTAACACCATTGTTCTTTAAGAACCTCCGGAACTCTTCAGACACAAACTGTGGTCCATTGTCAGAGCAAATCTGTTCAGGCAGCCCATTCCTGGCGAATATGGTTCGTAAAACTGTGATAGTTTTTTCCGTGGTGGTTGAGGACATTTTTATTACCTCTGGCCACTTTGAATGTGCATCCACCGCAATTGAAAACATCGAGTCCATGAAGGGACCAGCAAAATCAATGTGCACCCTTTGCCATGGAGATGAGGGCCACTCCCATGGATGCAGAGGAGCTTGTGGTGGGGCGTTTTGGACCTTCTGGCATTCTGCACAGCTCTTGGTCATCTCTTCGATTTCTCTATCGATTCCCGGCCACCACACAAACGCTCTGGCTAAGCTCTTCATTTTTACCCCACCCAGATGACCCTCATGAAGCTCATTGAGCACTCTATCCGTCAACTCAGGTGGAATACTACTCTGGATCCACACATCAAGGTTCCTGTGCACACTGACAGCTGTTCTCTTCTCGGCGAGAATGCTGGCAGCAGTGGTTCGCCATGTGCTGGCCATCCCTTCACCGTTAAATCATAGACCCGTGATAGTGTTGGGTCATTCCGTGTTTCCTTTTCTATTTTTGCATTCGTCACAGGAAGACATTCGACTATGGTCGAGTGGAATAACTCCATTGGATCCACTGAAAGGTCTTCTTCTTCCACCGTCGGCAACGGTAGACGTGACAATCCATCAGCATTTCCATGTTGTTTAGTTCCTTTGTACTCGATGTCATATTGGTGTGCCCCTAGGAAAAGGGACCATCTCTGCAGCCGTTGTGCTGTCATTATCAGTACGCCCTTCTGAGGGTTGAAAATGGAGACAAGAGGTTGATGATCGGTTTGTAGAGTAAATTTTTGACCGTGCAGATAGTGATTGAACTTCTTCACCCCCCACACAAGGCTGAGGGCCTCTCTGTCAATCTGGGCGTAGTTACGCTCGGCAGAAGTTAACGAGCGTGACGCAAAAGCTATCGGCCTCTCCAAACCATCAAGGAATTTATGTGACAGTACCACCCCAATGCCGTAGGGAGACGCATCACACGCCAGCCTGATCGGCAGTGCTGGGTTGTAGTGAGCCAATACTTCCTTTGAAGTGATTAAATCCTTACTCTTCCGAAAAGCACGCTTACAATCATCGCTCCATTTCCATGCTACCCCCATTCATAGCAGGGCGTTCAGTGGGTGCAGAATTGTCGACAAATTCGGCAAAAACTTATGATAGTAATTCACCAACCCGAGGAATGACTTCAGTTGCGACACATTTTCAGGTGCTGGGGCCTTAACAACTGCTTCAATTTTGTCAGGGGACTTATGTAACCCCTCTTCATCAATCACGTGCCCACAATACAATATCTGTTTCTTAAAAAATTCGCACTTGGGGCGGTTGGCTCGCAGCCCATGTTCCCGTAGTCTAGTGAGCACCTGTTCTAGGTTGTTAAGGTGTTCACTGTCATCTTCACCTGTTACAAGGATGTCGTCCAAGTAACACTGAGTCCCCGGAATCCCTTGCAGGACTTGTTCCATCGCTCTTTGCCATATCGCCGGAGCCGATGCTACTCCGAATCCCAATCGATGATACTCGTAAAGACCTTTGTGAGTGTTTCTCGTGAGATACTTCCTAGAGGACTCTTCAACCTCCATCTGCAAATATGCTTGTGCCAGGTCAATTTTTGTAAAATGCTTTCCTCCAGACAGCGAGGCGAAGATGTCTTCTATCCTTGGAAGAGGATATTGTACTGTGCGAAGGACAGGGTTCACCGTCACCTTGAAATCCCCACAGATGCGAATCTTCCTTGGCTCTCCGGACTTATTGCTTAACGTTTTCTTCATGACAGGAACGATGGGTGTCGCCCACTCACTCCAGTCGACCTTAGACAACACGCCCGCCTTCTCCAGATTCTCCAGCTCTGCCTCAACAGCTGGGCGAATTGCATATGGTAGCGGTCTCGCTTTGAAAAACTTGGGAACTGCATTCTCTTCTATTTTTATCGAGGCGGTTACGCCTTTAAGCGTGCCCAGTTCTTGTTGAAATACCTCTTTGGCGTTAGCTAAGATTGTTGACAATCGTCCAGGAGAGACGTCTTCATCTTTTTTACCGTCCACCGTCATTGCATGAATGGAATGCCAATCTAAGTTTATCTTCCTGATCCATTCCCGTCCCAATAACGGTGGTCCACCATTTGGCAGTATGTAGAGATACAATTTCCGTATTTTCTTGCCATTGTATTCGACAGGCACCCTTATTTTTCCTCTGGGGTATACTTTTTGCCCTGTGTACGTCGTCAAGACGATGGATGTCTCTCTCAAGGGTATGTGTGAAAATAGCCGCTCGTAGTCTCGTCGATTCATGATGGTTAGCGCTGATCCTGTATCCAATTCCATTTTAACTTGGGACCCTGCTATCGTGAGGGTGACCCAAATGGTTCGGTGATCCTCTTTTGCGATTACATTGTGAAGTTTGAGACAGCTTAATCTCCTGTTCTCAGATTCACTATCGTTCATCTGGTCTTCGGAACTACTGTCCGTCATCTTTTGTACTTTCTTGTACGGTTCCTTAGTAGCCTTTTTGTTGTCGCTGGTCTTCTTCCCAGACCTACAAACTCGTGCAATGTGTCCAATCTTCCCGCATTGTCTGCATATTTTGTCTTTGGACCAGCAGTCCTTCTGGTCATGGTTAGTTCTGCCGCAGCGATAACATTTTGCAAATCCTCGTGTCATTTCGTGGGTGCCGTATTCCTGTGGTTTTTGTTGAATTTCTGCAGCTCCCCTGGCTGCTGCTTCATATGATACTGCCACACTGAAAGCCTTATCTAGCGTCAGCTCTTTTTCTGCGAGTAACTTCTTCTGTGTTCCTTCACTCAGGAGTCCGCAGACAAATTTGTCCCGTAGGGTATCTGCCAGTCCTGCTCCGAACTGGCAGTGCTTTGATAGCTTGTGTAGTTCCGTAAGATACTCAGCATTGCTCTCATCTTTGTGCTGAGTTCTCCTGTGGAATTTAAATCTTTCTGCTATCAACAGCGGTGCAGGGTTTAAGTGTTCCTGTAGAACAGCAACAATTTCATTAAAACTCTTCGCCTTCGGTTTGGCTGGAGTAATCAGATCCCGCAATAGGCCGTACGTTCTAGCGCCCATTAAGTTTAGCAATATCGATGCCTTTTTCCCCTCCGCTATATCGTTTGCCTCGAAATATACCTCGACTCTTTCCACATACGTGGTCCAGTCCTCTAATGTATTATCAAAAGCAGTGATACAGCCAGTCTTCGGCATCTTGCAAATCTAAAATGGCGCCTCCCGCGCTTTGCCTTCTTCCCCGATTTAACAAAATGGCGCCTCCCGCGCTTTGTCTTCTTCCCCGCTGTTGTTAGTGCTGCTTTCCATGGTTTCCTGCACGTTAAATATTGATTCTTTTTCTTTTATTATTTTCCCGTCGTGGAGCGGACCCTCTGGGACACTTCCCTCCCTCTTCTTAAGTCCGAACGCTGCCCAGCTTCGAAACACCGGCCGCGCCCTGTATGCTCCACCCTCTCTCTCTCTCTTTGCTTCCCGACTCGCTGCCCTGCCCAGTTGAAAGACCACCCGATCGAGCTTCAGCCCGCCGCAGCCCAGGAAGGATCAGAGCACTACCTGCCACCAGCCCGATTAGCTGTGAAACCACGGACCGAGGAACCCAGCCTGGCTCTGGACAATCTCTCCTGCAAGTTTTGAACCCGATGATTCATGGTCGACGCCCGTTTCTCGAGTTTCAATGGAGTCTATTTTTTTTTTCTTCTGGCCCCGACCTTGAACAACGTCGTCGGAGCTGCTGCCGAGTTGCAGGTAAGTCCGTTTCTTACTTGTCGCCAGTGTTAAGTCCATGAATGATTGAGACACGGACTAGCAGGAGAGATAACAAACAGATCTTTACTGGTGGAAGTCAATAACAAAACTAAAAAACAGAGGCTCTCTAGCGCCTTTTATACAGGGGTGGTCACTGCCGGTACTGCAGTCTGAGATCAGTTATTCTCTTAAAGGTACATACACAACACCTGGGAGGTGATGCAGAGTTGCAGGTAGGTTCGAATCTGCCTCGTCGCCAATGTTATTTCCGTGTATCTTAATGTTGTGTCCTTCAATAATCAGACAACAGACTGCAGGGAATGATTCAACAGGTGTTTACTGAATGAGGGTTACTCTAGAACTAATTGTACAGATCACTACTCAGGGTTTATATACAGGTGTGGTCACTGCCGGTACTACAGTATACAGGAGCTGTAAAACGTAGTTCTCTCCCTTAAGGTATATATACATTACATACATTACAGGAAGCCCCTGCCCACGACCACAACATCACGGAGTATAGTACAGAGGTGTCCTACCACCAACAAGGGACCAGAGAATGGTTTAGTCCTAGTGCCAAGCGATAAGTTACTGTACCAGGGGATACACTATGCAGTGGCCTCAGTGATCCTGAACCTGACCAAGGTGCACATACCTGAATGGTGTCCTAAGGAGACAGGACAGTTGTACCAAGCCCTACTGAAGGAAATGTTTAAGAAATATTATGAATTTGACTTTGCCAGTGTAGACAAAGCAAAGCTGTACAGTTTAAATCCTGAGCATAATATGGGCACTGGGAGACAAAGATGGGGGACCTGGAATGACATTTTCACTGCCTATAGTACAGGGTCCTCAGTAATAAACAGCCTAGATGATATAGAGTTACAAACTCAGATAAATGGTTTAAGGACTCAGTTAAGAACAATCCTAACAGAGGAGAACACAGTGTTAAGCTCAGAGCTACACGAGGGCTAGGCCATGATGGTCCATTTAAAGGAGATAATAGCTGAGCTAGAAAGACATGCTAAAACAGTAAATGCACTCATACGGGAGGACAGGAATGCTTCGGATCAGGCTGCACAGAATGAGCTGTGCGTGCTATACGGGGCATGGTTGCTGGGCGAGGGCTGCAGCAACCTGGAGGATTTAAAACAAGGTTTAGTCCCCTCCTGGATTAGCAACAAGCACCTCGCAGCCCTCCACCTGTTTAGTAATTCGCTGAGCCCGTGTCAGCTCCGCCTAGCCTCTGAAGCCTACCCTGTCCCAGTGGATTGTGGACGTTCCAATCACACAATCATGGGGATAGTAGTGAGGATGCCGGTCATGGGTGGGACAGCCCAACCCGCACCAGTATACAGGGTGGAGAACATTGGGATCATTCAAGGGGGTGCACACGTTCATTTCGCAGAGGTCCCACCTTATGTCATAAAGTGGGAGCAAGCTATGACAGGTACAGATGTCTCCGGGTGCCGGAGCCGGGGAGCACACATAATACTGTGTCCCCAGCATTTGAATGCCTATTCGAAACCACAGTGTAAGTTTAAAGCAGCTGACGCACAACCTGTGAACTGTACCATGGAGGTAATGGCACAAGTCCATGTTTTTCCACAGGTAGCATTCATAGGGGGTGGGACATATTGTGTCACCACAAGTGCGCCCAACTACCAGCATGGACAGCACATCTGGTGTCCGGTGAGTGACAGCAGTTTCTGCTTTAAACCCGAGGCAGAAGTTCAAGTGGCCCAGGAACGGATTGCACCCATCCCTGAACCCTCCACTGTTCACCTCACTGTCAGGGAAAACATTACCAACCTGCAAAATTATGTAATACATTTCGGCTATGAAATTCCCCCTCTACCCGAACATCTTACCACCCTATTAAAAGCAGTGGTCATCTCACAGAAACATTTCTGTGCATTAGAACAGAAGAGAGTCGAAATAGGGGCCAAGATCTTGGATATTGTAGTTCCACACTGGTGGGACATTTTTGAAAATATAGAGGTCTCTTCTTGGATTCGACTGGCTTCACATCTTTTAGTGGTTAGCCAGCTCGGTATATTTTTCTACTTGCTGTGTACAAAGTGCAAGGGAAGGGACAGGATGCTCCACTCTCAACATGAGGGAGCATGGGACAAAAATAAAGTCTATGACCAGGTATAAAACCAACCTTGACCGTTATTAAAAATAAAGTTTGATGAGTGTGTGTGTCATTATTTTTTTCTATGTGTGTGTAATTTTTCCAATTGGTGCAGGGGTGTTGGACCCCCTCCATGCTTGGATGTGAATGTAATTGAATTTTCATAACATGTATATATCTGTTAAACACTACACCTAAAGGAAACGGGAGAGTGTTTTTTTTTTGGATTATTAGTTTAGATAATACAGGGGAAGGTTGGCTACCGAGGATCAGAAAATTTTGCTCACTCAGCATGATGCTATAGTGTTTAAAGTATCACAGGGGGTATGAAAGGCTTGCAAAATTTATACAGATTCCCCCAAACCAAGAAAAGAAGCGATATTGGACTGTTTGAAGGAATATTGGGCCAAAGGGGGTTTAAATCAATACCCCAGGATTTCTGCTAGTTTAAAAGGCATGTTCAGGCCTGTGGAAAAGCTGCAACAAAAGGAATGGGTTGGACACTGTGGGACAGACAGTTTGAGTATTGGAAAAGGCCAGATTCTCTGAGAATGTTCTGGACTGTCCCAGTCATTCTACATAAAGACAATAGGCTCACGGGAGGACAGTTCCCGCCGAAAAGCCACAGGGCCATCAAGTACATGAATAATACAATACATGCAAACAACCAACAAAAGAGACCCTGGCCCCAGCAGGAGAAGACAATTAAACAACAGATTAACCACTCAGAAAGATTTCCAAAAACACTTTGCACACTTAAAACTGATTTCGAAGCAATCCCAAAACCAGTTAAAAGCCAATTAAAAATAGATGGGACCAGCCCCGAAACTCGATGAGAACCTAAACCTATTAAAATTAATGAGCCCGCCAAAATTAACAATGGACCAGAGGAGATTTGGCGGTCAGATAAGCCAGGCCTCAACACAAATAATTAAGGCCTGCTTAGACAGTTGACAGTACAGTTCGAGTTGAGCGAGTCAGTTGAGGACACAGCTCAAGAGAAAGTTCAAGTTCAGTACAGGAGAGAGAAAGTACTGTTCAGAAAGAGAGTACTACTCATTATCATCATCACCATATTTAGTCGGAGGATCGGAGGCTTGAGGAAAGAAGAACGAAATGGAAGGAAAAGGAAATCGCGGCAACCAAAGGCCTCAAGAGTCATAGAGTAATACAGCACGGATAGAGGCCCTTCGGCCCATCGTGTCCGCGCCGGCCATCAAGCCCTGTCTAATCTAATCCCATATTCCAGCATTTGGCCCGTAGCCTTGTATGCTATGGCATTTCAAGTGCACATCCAAATGCTTCTTAAATGTTGTGAGGGTTTCTGCCTCCACAACCCTTTCAGGCAGTGAGTTCCAGACTCCAACCACCCTCTGGGTGAAAAAGTTCTTTCTCAAATCCCCTCTAAACCTCCCGCCCTTTACCTTGAATCTATGCCCCCTAGTTATTGACCCCTCTACTAAGGGAAAAAGCTCCTCAGCATCCATCCTATCTATGCCCCTCATAATTTTGTACACCTCAATCATGTCCCCCCTCAGCCTCCTCAGCTCCAAGGAAAACAAACCCAACCTGCCCAGTCTCTCTTCATAGCTGAAGCGCTCCAGCCCTGGTAACATCCTGGTGAACCTCCTCTGCACCCTCTCTAACGTGATCACATCCTTCCTGTAGTGTGGCGACCAGAACTGCACACAATATTCCAGCTGTGGCCTAACCAGTGTTTTATACAGCTCCATCATAACCTCCTTGCTCTTATATTCAATGCCTCGGCTAATGAAGGCAAGTATCCCATATGCCTTTTTTACCACCTTATCCACCTGTTCCGCCGCCTTCAGGGATCTGTGTACTTGCACACCCAGATCCCTCTGACCCTCCGTCTTGCCTAGGGTCTTTCCATTCATTGTGTATTCCTTTGCCTTGTTAGTCCCCCCAAAGTGCATCACCTCGCACTTTTCCGGGTTAAATTCCATTTGCCACTGTTCCGCCCATCTGACCAACCCATCTATATCGTCCTGCAGACTGAGGCTACCCTCCTCGCTATTTACCACCCTACCAATTTTTGTATCATCCGCGAACTTACTGATCATACCCTTTACATTCATATCCAAGTCATTAATGTAGACCACAAACAGCAAGGGACCCAGCACCGATCCCTGTGGTACCCCACTGGCCACAGGCTTCCAGTCACAAAAACAACCTTCGACCATCACCCTCTGCCTTCTGCCACTAAGCCAGTTTTGTATCCAATGTGCCAAGGCACCCTGGATTCCATGGGCTCTTACCTTCTTGACCAGTCTCCTGTGCGGGACTTTATCGAAGGCCTTACTGAAATCCATGTATACCACATCCACTGCGTTACCCTCATCCACACACCTAGTCACCCCCTCAAAAAATTCAATCAAATTAGTCAGACATGATCTTCCCTTGACAAAGCCATGTTGACTATCCCTGATTAATCCTTGCCTCTCCAAGTGGAGACAAATTTTGTCCCTCAGGATTTTTTCCAATAATTTTCCTACCACTGATGTTAGGCTCACTGGCCTGTAGTTCCCCGGTTTTTCCCTACTACCCTTCTTGAATAATGGTACTACATTAGCGGTTCTCCAGTCCTCTGGCACATCCCCTGTGGCCAGAGAGGTCCTGAATATATGTGTTAGAGCCCCCGCAATCTCCTCCTTTGCCTCACACAGCAGCCTGGGATACATTTCATCCAGGCCTGGGGATTTATCCATTTTTAGGCCAGCTAAAACCGCCAATACCTCCTCCCTCTCGATGTTAATATGTTCGAGCAACAACTAACAATATTACCACCAACTAGGTAATATTGGGCCACCGCGACCAATAAGAAACCAACCACCAAGAAGTCGAAAATTTGCAAGTTTGTTTCCACTCTACAAGCTAGCCTGACTTACCCCTGGGTAAGTTTGACACAAAAGACTCTAAAAGCTATACCTAACCAAATGAAATTGGGCACTTACCCGATAAATTCAACTACGCATCCAACCGCATCAGCGGACAGGCGAAGACTGAAAAACCCAACGCAGGTGCAGTCTTCCACCATGACCGAGGTATGGCAGGCCCCAACCGCCACAACTAAAGAGAATCCCGAAATCGCGAACCTCTACAATCTGTCAAGAAAGTCGTTTGGTGAGCATTTCCTGGTCCTCTGGATTTCAACCTAGTTAGTTTAGTGGGATTGGGAGGGTAAGGTATTTTTGTCTATTGTCATTCTCCCTCGCATATTCCGAAGTGTTCCCCTTTTAGAGTATAAGATTTATTGTATTGTATGTTTCCCTGTCTCAAAAATAAAAATCTCAATTCTTTTGACCAACTCAGGTATCTGTTGCACTTTCATTACAACCCCCAAATAAGTCCAAAGTCTAGAACCAAGGGAGTGGGAGCGATTCGAACAACTCATGGAGTCAGAGGCAAAGCTGACCACACACACCACCCATTACGCATGCCACTTATCAACCCAAGCCTGAATATTGTTTAGGCCTTGCTGCATGCTGGCACAGACTGCTTCATTAACTGAGGAATTTCGAATGGAACTGAACACTGTGTAATCATCAGCGAACACCCCCACTTCTGAACATGTGATAGAGGGAAGGTCATGATGAAGCAGCTGAAGATGATTAGGTCTAGGACACTGCCCCAAGGAACTCCTGCAGCGATGTCTTGGGGCTGAGATGAATGGCCTCCAACAACCACAACCATCTTCCTTTGAGCTAAGTATGACTCCAGCCAGTATATCTCAGGAAGTGTCCTCACAGTTCATCAGTTTTCCTTAAGCATTCAATAAAAACACAAGAGATTCTGTAGGGATTAGTTAAGAATATCATTTAGAGTCCTATTGCCCTTTGATTGTATAGAACTTTGGTCACACCCCATCTGGAGTACTGCATTCAGTTTTGTGCATCGCATCTCAGTAAAGATATATTGGCCTTGGAGGGGGTGCAGTGCAAATTCACCAGAATGATACCAGGGCTTAGAGTGTTAAGTTATGAGGACAAGTTGCATAAACTTGGTTTGTATTCCCTTGAGTACAGGATATTGCGAAATGATCTGATCAAGGTGTTTAAAATGTTAAAAAGTTTTGGTAGGGTATGTACAGAGAACAATTTCCTCTGGTGGGGGAATCAAGCACGAGCAGACATAATCTTAAAATTAGAGCTAGGCTATTCAGGAGCAGAATCAGGAAGAACTTTTTCACACAAAGGGTAATAGACATTTGTAATTCTCTCCCCCAAAAGGCTGTGGATGCTGGGATAATTTAAATTTTCAAAACTGAGATAGATTTATTTTTGATAGGTAAGGGTATCAAGGTATGTGGAGCAAAGGCAGGAAAATGGAGTTGAGGTGTAGATCAGCCATTATCAAATTGAATGGCGGAGCAGGTCCGTGTGGCTGAGTGGCCCACTCCTGTTCCTAATGGACGTTACTTTAGGTCCAATATTAGTATTAGCGAAAGGCATAACCTTTTATTATTTTCTGCAAGGAGAAATAGAGATGTCTTGTAAACTTTGCTATTGCCTTTGCTACAGTTTATCTGTTACTTTTAATAAACCTGCTCTGTAGATTATAGCCTTAACCACAGTCTGATGACATTTATTCTTGTACTTTCTGAAATCTAGGAGATCACAAGAGGGCTTGTAACATATTAAATACAATGACAAGGAGTCCTGTTCAATCCCTGGGCCCACTACATTCTCAGATACTGAACGTATAAAGGCACATTCTAAGTTGCATGGAGCGGGAGCTTGCTCACAGGAATGGCCTTTCTGCTGAGCACAAGAGGAATAAATGCAAAGACGTTAAAACCTTTTTGAGAAGACAGTCATTTTCTTACTGGTCAGGTCTCCCTTTTCAGTTGGGAGCATTGCTATGTTAAACAGCCGGCCCGTGACCTCAGACTGGACTGAGAGCTGCTCCAGGTTACAGGAACCCTGGGAAAGTGGGACTCTGATAGTATGATCTAGGGGACCATGACTCCCAGGGCAGTTTGAAGTCACAACTGTAGTTCCTTGCCATGCAGCTGCTCCAGGGAGCTCCACACTGGTGATGTCACTGGAGCGGTTTAACAAGGAAGGTGATACTCAATCTATAATTTTCCCCCTGTGATGAGGGTGTATTTTTGAAGGAAAGTACCCCTTCTTAGACTCTATCCCTTTCTTGCTTAAAACAATAAATGCTGTAGAGCTAAACGACAAATGCCATCATACTCAAGAGTAACTCATTTATTTTTAACTCCTATGATTAGGCCAGGATTTATCATGGAATTTGGCAAGCCTTGTACAACAATCGATTACATGCTCAATCACCCTCAGTGAAATGAAATCAGCTATTCCTTAGCTGTCATCACAATGCTACACAAGAGTCTGAAGTGTGTAAGCATTTAACCACTTTTCAATTATACTGACGAATTTGTGTAGCCAGCTCATCATCACCTTCATTTGAGAAGACAATGTCCCTTTCAGACTTATT
This sequence comes from Somniosus microcephalus, assembly GCF_052327205.1. NCBI lineage: Eukaryota > Metazoa > Chordata > Chondrichthyes > Squaliformes > Somniosidae > Somniosus > Somniosus microcephalus. Next base: position 231,526,558 of record NC_140987.1, read on the forward strand.
AAATACATAAAACCCCTTTTACAAAATATTCAGATATTTTCCAACTCAAACACATGTTGGTGACAATCATTTTTTAAAATTTATTTAATGCATTATTTTCTCCCATTCACCATTTGTTGGTCATTTGCCATTGCAAATATACCAAAGCTGCCCCTCGGATCAGCATTCCTCAGTATGTCGAAGTACCTGGCATCTGCTCCATGATGCCCGACTATGTGAGAAGTTGCAGCTGTGTTCTACCACCTGTGGTGCCGAAGGTTTGTGACTTGATTCGCTACACCAAGCGAATGCTGCTGTGCTCCTGTTACTTTTAAATAAAGGCTATTTAAAATTGTGACCAGAATAAAAACAAAGACTCAATAAAAATGCAAGTTTCTCGGGTTACTTTACTGCTCTCAGAATGCACATATTTTCTCTGCATTTTAAACAGAATCAAAGGGCTATAAATTGGTTAGTCCCCGAAAAAGGACACGGGATCGTGATATGCCTGCTTCATGCTGCCTGCTAATTATAATGATTTCTGCATGCAGCCAGCACTTCCTGCTGCTCATTGGCTGTAGGCATCAGCAGAGTATTCAATATCGTAAGTAACTTGCAGTTCTTAAAGCTATCCTGCACTACTTAAAACCAGCCTGCACCTCTTAAAAGGGGAGGTGCTTTGTGGTTGCAGCAGGCTTTGGGAGCTGTTCTGACACTGAATCTGACATGGGAAAGAGAGCAGAATGGCAGAACATGGGAGAAGTGGGCTCCCAGGTTTTTGGACCACTCGAGGCCTGGGTAGAGGAGGTGAAAAGGAGGAGAGATGTCCTGTATTATCAGGGGGGCAGGGGGCCATCCAGACAAATGATGAGAAGGCAGTGGGAACAGATACTCGTGGAGGTTAATCCCAGGAATGCAGCCCCAAGGACCTGGATGCAGAGATGGAAGAAGTTTAATGACCTCACACAAGTGGTCAAGGTCAGTGAATGCATCTTCAAATGCCATATCACACCAACTGCACCACTAGCCTCACACACTGCTCAAGTACACACTGTTATAAACAGTTGATCTGGGGATAAACCCCCAGGGTCTGATAATCTGCATCCCAGAGTACTAAAAGAGGTAGCCATGGAAATAGTAGATACATTGGTTGTCATCTTCCAAAATTCTATAGATTATGGAACAATTCCTGCAGATTGGAGGGTGGCAAATGTAGCCCCACTATTTATAAAAAGGAGGGAGAGAGAAAACAGGGAACTACAGAGCGGTTAGCCTAACATCAGTAGTAGGGAAAATGCCAGAGTGTATTATAAAGGATGTGATAACAGGACACTTAGAAAATATCAACGGGGTTAGACAAAGTCAACACAGATTTATGAAAGGGAAATTATGTTTGACAAACCTACTGGAGTTTTTTGAGGGTGTAACTGGTAGAATAGATAAGGGAGAACCAGTGGATATGGTGTATTTGGATTTTCAGAAGGGCTTTAATAAGGTCCCACATAAGAGGTTAGTGTGCAAAATTAAAGCCTATGGGATTGGGGGTAATATACTGGCATGGATTGAAAATTGGTTAACAGACAGGAAAAAGAGAGTAGGAATAAATGGGTCTTTTTCTGGGTGGCAGGTGGTGACTAGTGGGGTACCGCAGGGATCAGTGCTTTGGCCCCAGCTATTCACAATGGCCCTGAAATTAGGATCGGGGGCTTGCCGCGCGTGCAAGCCCCCGATCTGCACTCACCCTGTGCGCCGACATCTGAAGCCCGGGCCTGCTTGCATTTCCTGTCACTGGCCCGGTTCCGATGTCAGCGCGATGTGCTTACCTGATCCAACGGCGTAGTTAGTGCGATGTGCCGGCTGGGATCAGGTGAGCACTGAGCAGCCAATCAGGGGAGGGGAAACTCATTCATGAGTTTGACAGTAAGAGCTGTCAAACTCATGAAAAGTATGGGCTGCAAAACATTACTTTAACTTTAAATAAAATTTTAAAAAACATCCCACTGATTCTATTAACTATAAATAAGTTTTTAAAAATGTTTTAAACAATTAATCAATTTTTTGAAAAAAATAAATTTTTGAAAAATAGGGTCTAAAACTAAACTTACCATCCTGTAAATTCTTTAAAAATAACAAACCTGTGCAAAAAAAAATTTCTACATTGTACTAAAAGCCCACTTACCTGAAAAACTAAATACTTACGTCTTGTTTTTCCACGCGTAAAGACCGGAGGCTTTTACACGCGTGCAACTCTGAAAAAAAAAAGGAATTTTACTGCGCACGCGCTGCCTGTGCAGCCACGCGCGTTCTGCCTCTTAACCCCTTGGGTCAGAGGACAGGAAATGCCGGTTTTCAGCGCATGCGCTGTGCATGCTGAAAACCGGCAATTCCTCCGGGCACACGCGTGAGTACCCCATCCTTACTCATGCGTTGTGCCCGGAATTACTGGGCCAATATATATCAATGATTTGGATGAGGGAACCAAATGTAATATTTCCAAGTTTGCTGACAATGCGAAACTAGGTGGGATTGTGAGTTGTGAGGAGGTTGCAAGGAGGCTTCAAGGCAATTTAGAAAAGTTGAGTGAGTGGGCAAAAATATAGAAACATAGAAACAAAGAAGATAGGAGCAGGAATAGGCCATTCGGCCCTTGAGCCTGCTCCGCCATTAATAAGATGATGGCTGAACATCCAAATTCAGTACTCTGTCCCTGCTTTCTCCCCATATCCCTTGATCCCTTTAGCCTTAAGAAATATATCTAACTCCTTCTTGAATATATTTAATGAAACGGCCTCAACTGCCTTTTGTGGTAGAGAATTCCACAGGTTCACCACTCTCTGGGTGAAGAAATTCCTCCTCATCTCTGTCTTAAATGGCTTATCCCTTATCCTTAGACTATGACCCTTGGTTCTGGACTCCCCCGCCATCGGGAACATCCTTCCTGCATCTAGTCTGTCTAGTCCTGTTAGAATTTTATAAGTTTCAATGAGATCCCCTCTCATTCATCTAAACTCCAGTGAATATAAGGCCAATCGACCCAATCTCTTCTCATACGTCATTCCTGCCATCCCAGGTATCAGTCTGGTGAATCTTCGCTGCACTCCCTCCATGGCAAGACCATCATTCCTCAGATAAGGCGACCAAAACTGCACACAATACTCAAGGTGTGGTCTCCCCAAGGCCCTGCACAACTCAACTGCAACAAGACATCCTTACTCCTGTACTCGAATCCTCTTGCTATGAAGGCCAACATGCCATTTGCTTTCTTAACCGCCTGCTGCACCTGCATGCTTACCTTCAGCGACTGGTGCACAAGGAAACACAGGTCTCGTTGCACTTCCCCTTCTCCCAATCTATTGCCATTCAGATAATAATCTGCCTTCCTGTTTTTGCCACCAAAGTGGGTAACCTCGCATTTATCCACATTATACTGCATCTGCCATGCATCTGCCCAATCACCCAACTGGTCCAAATTATACGAGAGTTTCTCGGTATCCTCCTCACAGCACACACACCCACCCACCTTTGTGCCATCTGCAAACTTGGAGATAATACATCTAGTTCTCTTGTCTAGATCATTAATATATATTGTGAATAGTTGGTTTCCTAGCACTGATCCCTGCGGTACCCCACTAGTCGCTGCCTGCCACACGGAAAAAGACTCATTTATTCCAACTCTTTGCTTCCTGTCTGCCAACCAGTTCTCTATCCAAGTCAGTACCTTACCCCCAATCCCATGTGCTTTAACTTTACACACAAATCTCTTATGCGGGACCTTATCGAAAGCCTTCTGAAAGTCCAAATGCACCACATCCACTGGCTCTCCCTTATCTATTCTACCAGTTCCATCCACAAAAAATTTGAGTAGATTAGTCAAGCATGATTTACCTTTTGTAAATCCATGTTGACTTTGTCCGATCCTGTCACTGTTTTCCAACTGTTCTACTATTACATCTATTACATCGGTTAAGAAGGCAAATGGTATGTTGGCCTTCGTAGCAAGAGGTATCGAGTACAGGAACAAGGATGTCTTGCTACAGTTGTACAGGGCCTTGGTGAGACCACACCTTGAGTATTGTGTGCAGTTTTGGTTGCCTTACCTGAGGAAGGACGTTCTTGCCATGGAGGGTGTAGAATTCGCAAAATTAATATTTTATTATAAGGGTCCTCTGGCAGAAGAGGGCATGATTTAAAAAGACTGTTTTAAAAGAAGCCCAGAAAAGGGACACATAAAATGGCTGCCAGACCCCGTGACCAACTTATTGGGATGCTTTAAAATGGTTCCTGCAGTCCCCAGACAGCCTTTGTGGATTCAAACCACAGTAAGTTCTGGAAGCCGTTTCTGAGAAAACGAAACCAGACTTTAACACATACATAAAGATTGGATGCAGATCCAGTCAGATCGGCCTGTAGATAAAGGCCATCTAAATGTTTACCCAGACAAAGGGGAACAGTTCCATATTCATAAAGAATGCATCAAGGACCCGTTAAAGACATCAAGAAAACATTAAAACATTACCAGGTCATTCCAGACCAGAGATGGCCATCACCGGCCATCCCGAAAGCAGTTTAAATATAATAACTACCCCGCTGTGCTGTAAGCCCGCCAAAAGTTAAACAAAGACTAACCGTGATTTGGCGGGAGATAGAGGCTTCTTCTGAGAAGTACAATTGGAGACACCCGGGGAAGCGATAAGGAGAATAGACATCATAAGAACTAGCCATCGTAGAGGAGAATAGCCATCGTAGCGATCAGTAGCCATCGTAGCGATCAGAAAGCCATCAGAGCCATCACAGAGCGCCATCGTGGCCATCATGGCAATTGAAGAAGAAGAAGATGGTTCGAGTCGACATCCCGCCCTGGGGTAATCATCGGGAGATTGTCGACAAACCCCGGGCCGTTTGATGAGACAAAACTACAGAAGAAACCTACATGAAAGCCGACTAGAGGCTTCCAACCGTGGTCAAGCAGATCGTCTCTGTCCCGTCGACATCCAGACCCGCTGAGATCCAGCCTGTCCGTGACCTTCACCTCGAGGAAGAGAAGGCGTGTCGCAGCTCGCAGCCCACAGCACTGACCACGAGGAGACAGGATGCCTGAAAGGATCAAAACGCAGACCTTTTTCCAAACCTTGCAATTCCTAGTTGGATTGGTGAGCTAGTTTCCGGCCCTTCATAATCGGATCTAGATAGGTTAAAGGGGGTGGTCATTTTGGCTATAATTAACATGAGTTGTTGTCCCTCGATGTTCCGTGTGTTTCCCCATTTCATGATGACTTTTGTAAAGTATAATATGCCTGTATCTATTTTAGCTAGTACTGTATTGTTATGATTTGTTTTTCCCTCCCATGTACCCTCTCATTTGCTTGCATTTGATTTGTTCTTCCATATGCAATAAAATTCCATTTCAATTCATTAAACTTGGTCTATAAGAGTCTTCTCTGCATTGTAGTTCCTGCACCTAAGACCAGTGTCTAGAACCTAAGGGGCGAGTGGGTCGAACCACTCAAGGTTTTACTGTGCAAAAGAGAGAGAGAGGCCACTGGCGAGAGAAACCTCTGTGATCTCTGAGAGAAAACCACTTACAGAAAATGGCGACCGCGGCAGGACACTGGCAGCAGGATTGCAATGTATTAGACCCAGGTTTGAATGGTCGAAATGCAATGGATGAGAGGATAGCAGATTATGTCTTTGGTAAGGTAAATCTCACTAAGCAGTGGATTTCCGATCTCTTACTGGATGGGCGTCCAGTAGATGCAGCCATCAGGTGGACAGAGAGCAAAGAGCATAAGAAGTCAGTGGAAAAGGCAGTGTGGCTAATGTGCTACAAGAAACAGGTCCAGATTTTGGACAGAGTCGTTGCAGCACAGGCAGCCAAGATCACAACCCAGGCAGCAGAGATAGAGGAAAAGGCCATGGGTGGAGAAAAACTCATCACAGCACTTCACGCACTGAATCAGGAATGCCAAGTTGTAGCCAGCCAACATCAGGCTAGAATAGAGTACCTGGAATGCCAGGTTACCGAGGCAAAGATCAATGAAGCGAGAATACGGGAGAAAAACGCCCGCCTCGCACAACAGCTAAGAGTGCAGGAGGAGAGAGTAGTGGAAGTCAAGGCAGCTTATAAGCTGTCCCTTGAACACGGGTTTGAGAGCGCAGACCATGGCCCCTGCCAAAAGAGCATAGAGGACCTATGAACGGCCCTGGTTAAGGCACAAGGCATGGTATGCCTCGTAAGTCCAAAAGCAAGTCCAATTGACTTTTTGCAGGAATCCATACATCCGATTCCTTGCGGAGTATTTGCAGCACCAGCCACTGAACCCTCAACCCCGCCGAGCTATAGTGAGGCTTGGCCCGAAAAGTGGGTGGTGGAAGAAAGGGTAGCCAAGGTGGTACAGGAGGAGGAACAGCCCCTGGTAGCGCAGCCGGAGCCGGAACTAACATGTCCGACTCGGCACCAGAGGTTCGGACCCAACGCCGCAAATGGCGATGTCGGACCTCACGTGAGCCAGATCGTGTTGCCCAACGCTGCCCCACAACTAAGATCCATGGTGAGTCACCTCCCAAGACTCACAGTAAAGGGAGATCCGTCAGTTCATTTCAGGGAGATAGAGGAGACAGCCGCCATCAATGATTGTGATGATCTTGAACAGGCAAAGATGCTGCTCTTCTCCCTGGATAGCACAATCCTTCAGTGCCTCTCAGACCGGAGTAAGAGGGGAAGAAAAGGGTATACGGATCTCAGGGATGAGATCTTGGAAGTTATGGGAGTAGACGACGGTAATCCGTTCCAACGGGTGGAAGGGACTGTGCATCTAACTGGAGAACCCCCACGGGTTTTCGCAGATAGGCTGTGGCCAGTGTATCGACGCAGTTGTCCGGGCATGCCTGAATGGGTTGCTATGAACACCGAACAGCGGGATCATTGGCTCCATTGCTTGGATGCCAACAGCTTGCCACAGATACAGGCCCTAGCCAAATCTTGGTTTGGCCCCCAAGGTCCCAGCGTCACGGAGGAAACGGTGCTCCGCCAGCTCACCATGGCATACAAGAATTGTAGAGGTCAGGAGACACCTCCCTCTAAGTGAAAAGTGCATGAGGCAAAACCCACAGCCCCAAGCAAGAAGGCGTGGCGTCAGGAGGGGGACCGCCCTGCCCAAGCCAAGCTCAATTGCTACGGGTGTGGGAAGGATGGATATTGGCACAAGGACTGTAAAAATCCGTGGAAGGATAATAAAGGGAAATCTCCGGCAGCCCAAACCCAAGCCCGGTCCGCCACCCCAGCACCAGCCCAAACACAAGCCGCAGCTCCTACCCCAGAAAGGGGAGCCGGTGCAGCTATGGATCCCGCTGCGATAGATTCAATTATACAGACAATGCGGTCTCTTATGATCGCGCAGGGGAAGATAGCCGTCACCACTGGTCTTGTCGTTCCCGAAACCCCGACGGCTGTGCCCAAATGACTAGAGCCAGCGCAGCCCATTGACAAGGCTAGACGGGAACCGGTGCAAGACCCGCCGGTCACCACTACCTGCGCAGTGGAGGTGGCCCGGCGCACTAAATGGGTTCACATCAATCAGTGCAAACTGTTTAAGCCGGGTGCAAAAGAGCCAACAACTGAGGCCAGGTCTGAAAGTGAAAATCCTCAGCCTGAGGCGTGCAATAAGTCACAGACCACACAGGCTGGAACCGCAGCCTGCCTGGAGGGAGAAGCTGTCCCGCCCACCTGGGAGGTTTCCCCACTGGCCTGGGACTCTGACGAGGGGGAGCCCGAACAGCAAGGCCCCGCCCTCGACATGATTCTGGAGGAGGTGGAGTCGGAGGATGGAGATCCCGCCCTCGAATCAAGCTTAGGGGAGGTAGAAATTGGGGGCGGAGATCCTCCACCTGTAGGGACAGGTGAGGAGGAGTCATCTGCCACAGACCCAAATCCCAAAGGGGCGGAGTCTGAGGGAAGGGAGCCGAAGCCGGCAGCCGTGGAGGTGCCACGGGCTGTGAGGGCTAAAGTCCCAACCGAAGGTCCGCTCGCTAAGGGAGCCACGCCCAAAGTACCTCTTCGCAGGTCGGCTCGAATGCCTCAGCCGGTAAAACCTTGGCCCGATTCCCCCGATTTCAGTAAACGCCGACTTAGGAAATCCCTGGCAAAACGCAGTCCCCAGTTGACAGCAAAAGGCTGTGGGGAACCCAAGCCACAGGTCAGTGCAGCCCCGCCACAAGCAGCGGCAAGCTGCAGTACAATCAGGGATTAGGTAAGCCGCCCGGGGATGGGTGGTGCTGTACATAAGTTAGTTACATTTTAATTAAGTTTAAGGTGTGTAAATATTAAAGTGATTAGTGTTATAAGTAGTTTTGGAATCTGCCCAGTATGTGTGTTGTTTTGGATCGAGGTCGAGAGACCCGATCATGCCTTCACCTAAGCCAGAATCTCTTGGGAGCCTAGCTTATTCGTTTAATTTTGTTACAGGAACCAAAAGGATGATGAGAGGAATTCTCGTCGTGTTCGCAGTGATCGGGTATAGCTGGGCCTATCGGGGATGCACCAAGGTATCCATGATCTACGGGTGCTCGGGGAACACAGCCCCCATCACGACCGATGGGTCGGGCGCGCGGGGCGTTGAGGAGACAGCCACCTATTTCCACGAAGGGAGGTGGCCAGGATGGCTGGGGTCGAACTCTACGGAATACTCCAGCCAGTCCAGGTTTGCGTACAGAGAGACTTCTTTGGTGTGCCCCCGAGTGAGGGTCATCGCACCCAGAGTCAGCGTCACCGTCGGGAAGAAGATTTGCTTGGTTTGTAATGGACATGTTCCTTTGGACCGATGGTGGTGGCTGCGCAAGTTGAGCCAAACCATGAAGAACTCCACGGTCGAGTGGGAAAGATGGGGTAACAATACCCATCGGACTATTACGGGGACTCAGGGGGGGTTGAGTGTCTGTTGGGACAAATGGTGGGAACCAGATGAGGGGATTTACATCTGTATGTGGGGTTCAGAATGCGTCTGCCCCACAGGGGTCTCCATCTTTTTCCAAAGGCAGTGGCAGGATGCTGGGAAAGGAATGAGGTGGGATGTCAGCACACGGGCGTGCGGAGTCCCATACTCCCAGATCCCAGTAAACGCCACTGAGCTCATCACCCGCACCCGCTAGCTCCTGCCCACGATTCCGGTAGCCAAAGCCCGCAAGGAAGGGTGCCCCACCACTACCAAGGGACCCGAGAACGGATTAATATTAATGCCCACAAGTCAGGTGCTGTACCAAGGGGTGCACTACGTGGTGGCCTCGGTGATTTTAAATCTCACGAGGTACGATTGCCAGAGTGGTGCCCCAAGGAAACGGAGCAATTGTACCAGGTCCTGTTAGCAAACATGTTCAGGCAGTTTTATGAATTCGACTTTGCCGATGTAGACAGAGCTGAATTGTACACCACACCACGAGGTCTTGGACAGGGTAGGGAGACAAAGAAGTGGTACAGTAAATGATATTTTTACAGCTTTTAACACAGGGACTTCTGTCATCAGCACTCTGGATGACGTGGAGCTGCAGACCCAGATCAACGGTTTGAAAACACAGTTACGAAAGATACTGACTGACGAGAACAAGGTAGTGGGTTCTGAGTTACATGAGGACCAGGCCATGACACTATACTTTAAAAAATTTATTGCTGAGCTGGAGAAACACGCAAAAACGGTAAATGCTCTCATCAGGGAGGATTGGAATGCGTCCGATCAGGCTGCGCAGAACGAAGCATGTGTGCTGTACGGGGCGTGATTACTGGGTGAGGGCCACAGTAATCTGGAGGATTTGAAACAAGGTTTAGTCCCCTCCTGGATCAGCAACAAGCACCTCACAGCCCGCCACCCTTTTGAGAACGCATTGAGTCCGTGCCAGCTCAGACTATGTAGTGGCGCTTCTTAGTTTCCAAACAGGCAGCCACTGAGCTGTGGGGTTTTTAACAACGAGTAGACGCGTGTCGAAATAAAACGTTCCCAAATGTAGCTTTGTCTTTTAAACTGTTTACTATAACACTTAACAAACGGAATTACAAAGCAAACACGTATAAACGAACACGGTCAAAAACTGTACTGCTCCAAACCTCACAGCTTCTGCCTCCTTCAACCACGTGCAGTTTAAACTGTAAAGTGGCTGCACCCATGTGTGGCTTAGGGACTGTTCCATTGTGGCAAGAATGAAGGGGGTGACTCGGACTATACTACTGGAGCAAGAGCATAGGGGGTTTCTTAATACAATAAGTCGGTCAGGTAAATTAACTGTATTATGCCATTTAAACACTATTTTAAAGTATTTTCTTAAGCTTTTATGGCTCTTACATTCTGGCCCCTAATTGACTAGGCACATGAAGCATATCAATTACTCAAACATTAAGAGTCATAAACTAATGAGTTCAACATATTTACAATATAAGTGTCCACTTTTTTCGTTCGGGAACCTTTCACGCTGCTTCTTGTAGCAGGCAGAGCTTTGTGATCGGTCTTTCCAGGGTACTGGTCTTGGTTTGCAAACAAACGCGATGAACGACGCCTCTGGAGTCTGGCATGGTCTTAATTATTTTTCCCATCAACCAAGAATTTCTAGGGGCTGAATCATCCACAATTAAGACAATGTCTCCGACAATGATGTTCCTCTTTATTTTGGACCATTTTTGACGCTCCTGTAGCAGAGGTAAGTATTCTCTTGTCCATCTGGTCCAGAAAAGGTCTGACATATACTGAACTTGCCTCCACTTCCGACGGGCATACAGATCTTCCTTTTTGAAGACTCCCGGGGGCATGGCTGGCTGTGTTTTCAATAACAACAGGTGGTTCGGAGTCAGGGCTTCGAGCTCATTGGGATCATCTGATGTCTTAGTTATCGGTCGGTCATTAATGATGGCTTCGACCTCGCACAGAACGGTTTGGAGTCCCTCGTCGTCAAGCGCTTGCTGCTCCAGTACAGAACTGTGTAGTTTTCTTACGGTGCGTATCTGTCTTTCCCAGACACCTCCGTGGTGGGATGCAGCCGGAGGATTGAAGATCCACTTCATTCCTGTTTGCATCATGGCTTCCTGTATTTTAAGCTGATTCCAACCTTCAATAGCTTCCCGTAGTTCTCTCTCCGCTCCGACGAAATTAGTGCCATTATCAGAACGCATAATGGACACCTGTCCTCTTCTACAGACAAAGCGCCGCAAGGCGTTAATACAGGAATCAGTGTCAAGCGTGTGTGCCACCTCAATGTGAACAGCTCTGATGGTCAAACAAGTGAAAAGCACACCATATCTCTTGACAAGGCTCCGTCCTCGCTTTACCTCGAAAGGCCCGAAATAGTCCACCCCTACATTTGTAAATGGGGGCTTGTCTGGTAACAAACGGTCTTCAGGCAGGTCTGCCATTTTCTGCTCCCCAGCTCTAGCGTGTAACCGTCTGCAAACAACGCATTCAGAGAGTATTTTTCTTATTACGGAATTAGCTCCTGGAATCCAGTATCTTTGTCTTAGCTTCGCAAGCACGTGATTCCTCCCACTGTGTCCAATCCTCTGGTGTATATGCTGAAGAATGAGGGTAGCAACCCGGAGGTCCTTAGAAAGGATAGCAGGATGCTTGGCCTCCTCTGGCATAGCAGATTTGTTTAGTCTCCCTCCCACCCTCAGTACTCCATCTTGCAGTGTAGGGTCCAGCTTGTAGGTATGACTACCTTTCTTGATTGGAGTATTTCGCTGTAGAGCTTCGATTTCTTCTGGGTATCTTTGTCTTTGACTGAAGCGAACTATCTCCTTCTCAGCCTTGGCCAAATCCTCCACGGTCAATGAATTCTTGCCCAATGTGGTCTTGTGATGATGCGTATACTGCTGTAGAAGCATTCTCTGCTTATCAGGGTTACTTTCAGACTGACTGATAGTGGCTCGGTACTCTTTTCTCTTACCGCTCAGGTGTAGCAGCAACTCTTTCAACCTTAGAAACCATGCAACTGCCTTCCTCAACTGGTGCCATCCTGAGAAATGGTTAACAAGCTTGTTCACTGTGTCAAAGTTCTCTTTCGTATTTATGAGATTTACTGTGACTGATCTCTTGACTTCGACGTCGTCTTCAGCAATCTGACTTGGCATATCTGGTCTTTCTGGCCATGATCTCTCTGTTTCCAGCAGATAACTTGGGCCTTGTATCCAAGTTTCACTCCTCATGAAGTTTTCAGCCTTCAATCCTCGTGAGGCTTGATCTGCTGGGTTTAATGAGGTGTTTACGTACCTCCATTGAGATGGTTGTGTAGCTTCTCTAATGGATGAGATTCTGTTTGCTACGAAGGTCTTGAAGCGTATCTTCTCATTCTCTATATACTTCAGCACCGTCGTGCTATCCGTCCAGAAGACAGATTCTTCTAATGGGAGCTGTAACTCTTTCCGCATCACCTGGTCAACTTTAACTGCAACAACCGCTGCCGTCAATTCCAGTCTCGGGATGGTGACCTGCTTCAGCGGAGCCACCCTGGATTTCCCCATGAGGAAGGCACAATGTTTCTGGCCCTGTTGATTTGTCAGCAAGAGGTAAGTAGCCGTGCCATAGCCGTCCTCACTGGCGTCCGAGAAATGATGTAGTTGAGCCGTCTTTGTAACTCCGAAACTCGCGGGCTTGATGCATCTACTGATGTTGAAGCTAGAAAGTTGTTGCAAATCTGTCAACCATCTGTGCCATCTCTGAGCTTGACCTTCTGGGATATCTTCATCCCATCCTCTCTTGTCTCTACACAGCTCTCGTAGCATCAGCTTCACCGGCAGAATGAGTGGTGCCAGGAATCCAAGAGGGTCGTAGATGGAACTGACCACGAAGAGAATCCCTCGTCTTGTGGATGGTCTTTCGTTCACCATTATCCTGAAGTTGAACATGTCTGACTCGATGCACCATTGTACACCAAGAGCTCTCTCGATAGGAAGGACATCGTGGCTCAGGTCCAGATCTTTGACTTCAGTGGCTCTTTTCTTTTCTGGGATAGAAGCTAGAACTGCTCTGCTGTTGCTTATCCACTTAGTCAGATGGAATCCTCCATTTGAACACAGAGTTCTAAGGTCTCTCGACAGTGCGATGGCATCGTCTTCTGTTGACACGGACTTCAGACAGTCGTCGACATAAAAGTTTCTGAAGATTGTCTCCACAGCCTCCGATGGTGCTTTGCCTTTGCCATCTTCTGCAGTTTTTCTGAGAGCGTAGCTTGCACAGCTGGGAGATGATGTGGCTCCGAACAAGTGTACGGCCATTCTACTTTCCACCATCGCTTGACTAACGTCGCCATCTGGCCACCAAAGGAAGCGCAGAAGATCAGCATCTTCATCAGGGATTCTAACTTGGTAGAACATTGATTCTATGTCTGCCATCATGGCAACGAGCTCTTGTCTAAACCTAGTCAAGACGCCAATGAGGGTATTAGTAAGATCAGGACCTTGAAGCAGCTGGTCATTCAGTGAAGTTCCTCTGAATGAGGCGGCGCAGTCAAACACTACACGGATCTTTTTCTTCTTTGGGTGATACACCCCGTGATGAGGAATGTACCAGACCCTTCCATCGTCTCTGTTCAACTGTTCCTCGGGCACCTTTACAGCATAGCCTTTCGCTATGATGTTTCTCATGAAGTCTTTGTAGTCTGCATGAAAGTCGGGGTTCTTGTTCAGCTTTCTCTTTAGACTGATGGCGCGTTGATCTGCTATGCAGCGATTGTTCAGCATCTTTGCGGTCTGTCTTTTCAGTGGCAAACCAATGTGATAGTGGCCATCAATGAACTGTGTAGACCTTGTCATCAAATCCATGAACTGATGGTCTTCTAGTGACATCTCTGTCTTTTCCTCACAGCTGCGTTCTGCGAAGCCTGCGTTGAACTGCTGTATCAACAGCTCTTCAATGCTTGCGATAGAGATGCGATTAACTGTGATGTTTTGTCGTTCCTCCTTGTTCGACTTGTGGCCATCATCTCTCCTTACCGGTCCATTGACTACCCATCCAAGGGCTGTCCTGACGGCGTAGGGTCCGTCATCCTTGCTGTTTATCACCTGCCATGGCTCCATAGTTTTGTAGGCATTGGTTCCAATTAATAGGCCAATTTCTGCTTCAATGTATGGGAGACGCACCTTTTCTAGGTAAGGCCATCTATCCACATCCTTCTGCAGGGCTAGGTTCCCTATTCTAACAGGAATCTCCCTCTGTGTGAAAACATTAGGCAGGTCTATGAAGTCCTTCTCTTCAAGTCCACACACTTCTAGGTCTGACAGGATATAACTTTGCATTGACTTCTCATGACCCATGGTGCGTAATAGGATTTCTGTTCTTCTGCCTCTAACGTTCAGCTGTCGCATGAGTGATTCTGTGCAGAATGTTGCTGAGCTACCTGGATCCATGAAGGCGTAAGTCTCCACAAGCTTCTCGCTCCTCTTAGACTTGATCTTTACTGGTACGATGGCAAGGATACAGTCACTGTCACCGGCCCCAGTGTGTCCACAAGTCTCTGGTTCTAGCGACACCAGGGCACTTGAAACAACCTTCTCGTCGGTATTGTTTTCTTCACTCTTCTTAGAGACTTGCTCTTCTTTATGGATATGCAGCAGACTGGGATGTTTCCGAGTGCACTCTCTGCATGTTGTTCTTTGCTTACAGTTTCTACTCAGGTGCCCCTGAGAGAGACATCCAAAGCATAGGCCGTTGCACTTCAGGAATTCGATTCTGTCCTTATGTGGCTGTGCTTTGATGTCGCTGCAGAAATCCAATGTATGATTCTTCTGGCAGAATAAGCATGGCTTCTGAAAGGCATTAGCAGACGTCACTGTGCTGCTCTTTTTGGGAGATGAGTTCTGGGGCCTTTCTTCCTCGGCCTGGGTGACGATAGTTGCAAAGCTGCTTCCCCTGGAACCACCTTTCCTGAGAGTCTTTGATTCAACAGGCTTGGCTTTCACTCTTCCATCGGTGGTCGGGCTGACATCTTGGATGTTTCCAAACAATGGGTCCCTAGCAATTTTAGCCTGTTTGTCTATGAAGTTCACTAAGTCTGCAAACCTGGCTCTACTTTTCCGTCTCTCCATTATCTCAAAGGCTGGTCTTCTCCATTGTTCTCTCATCCTGTAAGGAAGCTTAGAGATGATGATTCTCATAGTCATAGGATTGTCCATCTCTTCCATGAATTCAACATCCTCCATGGTGTTGCGACATCCTATGAGGAAAAGAACATATGCGTTCAATGCCTCTCCGTCCTCCGATCTGACCTGTGGCCACTTGGTAGCCTTTTCGATATATGCAGTGGCTATCTTCAGCTCGTTACCATAGTGCTCCTGCAGCAACTTCCTGGCTTCTATGTAGCCCCAGTCCGGTCTCATGTGTTCACAGCTTCTGACCAGGTCTTGTGGCTTACCACTGGTGTACTGTCCCAGGTAGTACAACTTATCACTGCTGCTCTCTGTTTTGGAGTCAATGGCTTGTTCAAAGGATCTGATGAAGGGCTTATACTTGTGTGGGTCGCCTTGGAACACTGGTATGTCTCTTTGAGGGAGTCGAAACAGATTCTGTTGTTTTACAAGCATCTCTGTAATTTCGTTCTGACGTTGCATCACTCGGTATAGGCTTCTCCCTGTGTCTTCAGGCCTCTGGTGGTCATCAGCAGGGTCTAGTCTAGACCGTCTGACGTCTGGGGTAGCATCACGTGCTCCTGTTAGTGGAGAGGCCACTCTTCCACGCCGTAATGCCAGGGGGTTGCCTTCGGGCTCTGTTGTAACTCTTGAAGGTGCCCTGGATCCAACTCTATGTGACGACGTTGACTGGCAGTGGCTCCCGCCATCCCGTGAGCCTTCATAATCTTCGTACGCACTCAACCTGGCGTCTGAGACCTTGATAGCTGTTTTTATCTGCAGCTGTTCTTTCTTTGCCTGCACCTAGGCCCGTTGGGCCTGCAGTTAGGCCTCTTGGACCTGCATTTGGGCCTCTTCCCGTTCAAGAGCTTGCTTCTCTGCTAAAGATGCTGCGCGCGCCATCAACGCTGCCCGTTCGGCCTCCGCTCTCATGCATCGCGACGAGCTTGTGGTAGAAGCGACTGACCTGCGTCCAGAAACGGAGCTACCTTCTTTTCGATTTTTGCTCGGTCTGTCGGAAGTCTCTGAAATGCTATCGTCTGGTCCGACTTCATCGTCAACTTTATCTTTCTCTGCTGTATCAGCGTCTTGACGAATCTTTAACATCCACTGTTCCGTGGCCTTGATATAGTCCTTAATGCTGGTTGATTTAAGATCAAACCAGTTGTGCTGATCAGCATTTCCCTCTTCTTCAGGCAGCAGTGCTAATACATCTTCATTGAGTACATTAAATTCTTCATGCAGCTTGGAGAAATCGTAATACATCATGTCTTCAGCTTTCTTAATATTAGCATTATCTTCCATGAGACGATCGATTATCTTCATTTTTCCAGTTATCTGAGCTAATTTAGCCTTCCTTGCACCTATGCTTCTATGTAACTTCTCTTCCATTGCCTTTGGGGTGAGCTTTATTTCCCTCTTTTGGCCAGCAATCTTTCTGGCTGATGGAAGCTCCTGGCTCCGTAAGGCCTCGGCCATTTTACCCGCAGCTCTTATTTAGCTTCTCAATAGAATGAACAAAGCAAGTAGCAGTCACTGTACCTTCGCTTTCTTATATTGTCGTCTGGCTCCGTGACCATTCGGGTATACGTTCGCCGACGATTCCGTCCCTTCCTTCTTAGGGAGCAAGTTTTTGACTAATGTAGTGGCGCTTCTTAGTTTCCAAACAGGCAGCCACTGAGCTGTGGGGTTTTTAACAACGAGTAGACGCGTGTCGAAATAAAACGTTCCCAAACGTAGCTTTGTCTTTTAAACTGTTTACTATAACACTTAACAAACGGAATTACAAAGCAAACACGTATAAACGAACACGGTCAAAAACTGTACTGCTCCAAACCTCACAGCTTCTGCCTCCTTCAACCACGTGCAGTTTAAACTGTAAAATGGCTGCACCCATGTGTGGCTTAGGGACTGTTCCATTGTGGCAAGAATGAAGCGGGTGTCTCGGACTATACTACTGGAGCAAGAACATAGGGGGTTTCTTAATACAATAAGTCGGTCAGGTAAATTAACTGTATTATGCCATTTAACCACTATTTTAAAGTATTTTCTTAAGCTTTTATGGCTCTTACAGACTAGCTTCAGAGGCCTACTCAGTCCCAGTGGACTGTGGACGGTCTAATCACACTGTAGGATTTGCAAAATTGGACTTTATATCAATAAGGGTCAAATGGCAGAAGAGGCCGTGATTTTAAAGACTGTTTTAAAAGAAACCCAGAAAAAGGGGCATACAAAATGGCCACTGATGTAAGAAAAAGGAGGCTTACCATCAAGTAACTTTAAAGTAAGCTTTAAGTAACTTATAAACACACTATATACAAGAGAGGTCTTTACCATGCCTCTGGTAGAAGCCTCTTACAATACTGAACAGACCAGTATTTATACCAGTCCAACAGGAAGTGACACATGACAGGAAGTGAGGTATGTACACAGTTCATAGTTCATAGTTCATAGTTCACAGTTCACAGGAAGTGATGACATAACTTCCCGGAAGTTATTATTTTTATCACATTCTTCCCTCCTGCAGGTTTAGGAGGCTGTGGTCTACCTTTTGGTCCGCAGCCGCCGAACAAGGAAGAGTCGCACCCGTTTGGATTCCCGTCGTAGAGGGTCGCTGGTCCGCTTACATGCGGTTGGCCATTGGCCAGAGTCCGTGTGGCCTGGATTGCCCTGTGAAGGGTCGGGGAGATCATGGCTTCGAGTACGAGCCCCAATAGGTTCAAAGTCAGACTGCCTCTGTTCAGAGAGAGGTGCAGAGCTGGTCTGTGGCGGACCAGTACTTTCATGCGTGGTACTGGGAGGGTCGCAACCTTGAGCACGGGGTTCTACCGGCACCAAGCTAGTTGGTGTCCGATCAGGATCCTGGAGAGGGGTACCCGATAGGTCCCAAGAGTTTCCTGGTGAAATGCCATCACCCGATGTCCCACTAGGTCCTGGTGGGCAGGGAGCCAGATCCCGTAATGATACGGTAGATTCTCGGCCGTCGGAATATCGTATGTTTGCATAGGTGGGGTTGGCATCGGTTAGTTCGACCTCGTCTACAAGAGGGTCATTTTTAGACGTCCGAACGTATCTTCGGAGTAATACAGGTCCAGGAGTAGTTAGCCATGACGGGAGTGATGTCCCATGAGATGAGCGACGCTGGAATCCAAAGAACCGCTCATGAGGTGTAGTATTTGTGGCTGTAGAAAGCAGGGACCGTATAGAGTGCAATGCATCCGGAAGCACTGTTTCCCATTGCTGGCCTGGTAGGCCCCGAGATCTTAAAGCGAGACGTACGGAATTCCAGATGATACCGTTATACCTCTCTACCTGCCCATTTCCGATGGGATGGTATGGTGTTGTTTTGCTTGTAGCAATTCCCCGTTCTGAGAGGTAGTCCTTGAGTTCCCTCGACATAAAGGATGGACCCCGATCTGAGTGAATATAAGCCGGCATGCCACAGAGAGGAAATACCTGCTCAAGGCAGCAGATTACTGTGGACGCCAGCATATTGGAGCAGGGGAAGGCAAACGGAAAACGTGAATATTCGTCGATCATGGTGAGCAAATATGTGTTCCGAGTTGAAGAGGGCACTGGGCCCTTAAAATCGATGCTAAGTCGTTGCATCGGTTGGGTTGCATGTATGAGTATACCATCTGAGGGGCGGAAGAACTGAGGACTGAGGTTTTAATTCCGCACAAAGCCGGCATTCTGAGCATATTTTCTTTACATCTCCAGTGGAAAAAGGGAAATTCCGTGATCGTACGAAATGTAGCATGCGCGTAACGCCAGGATGACACAAACCATTGTGGACATCCATGAGGGTGGAGGATGACATAGTGGAGCAGAATGCCCGTGTGAGGGTGTCCGGGGCCACATTCTCCTTGCCAGGCCGATAGAGAATGGTATAACCAAAAGAGGCCAGTTCCATCCTCCAAAGTTGTATTTTATTATTCTTAATTTTGGTTCGTTTTCGATTATCGAGCATGAAGGCGACTGATCGTTGGTCCGTGATCAATGTAAAGTGCTGGCGAGCTAGAAAATGGTTCCACTTCCGTACTGCCTCTATGATGGCTGTGGCTTCTTTCTCAACCGGAGGATAATGTAGCTCGGCACCTTGTAAGGTCCTGGACATAAATGCTACAGGACGACCTTCCTGATTCAGAGTAGCCGAGATCGCCACCTCCGAGGCATCACATTCAACCACGAAAGGGAGATTCTCATCAATGGAGTGAAGAGCCGCTTTCTCCAACTGTTTTTTGAGAAGGTTAAAGGCTGCAACAGCCGCTGTTCCCAGTGGAAATGATCTAGCATGCAGCAAGGGTTGGATTTTGTCCGAAAAATGAGGAATCCATTTAGCGTAGTATGCAAACAGACCGAGAGCCCGACGTAAAGAAGCCGGATTCTTAGGTGACGGGAGCTCTTGGAGCGGGCGAAGTCTTTCTGGGTCTGGCTTAATGATACCATTGCCTACGCAGTAGCCAAGGATGTTGATGGTCGGTTGCGACTCAACAGATTTGGATTCATTCAGGGTCAAATTACGGCGATGGAGGGCATCCCGAAATTTTTGGAGGTTGGAGTCGTGTTCCTGTTGATCGTGACCTGCAATGGTAATGTTATCAAGATAGGGAAAAGTGTCCCTTAGGTTTTCCTGCTTAACCAGGCCATCCATTGCCCATTGAAAGACAGCCACTCCATTAGTAACCCCGAATGGGAGGCGACAAAATTGGTACAGCCGTCCATTAGCCTCAAAGGCTGTGTACTGCTTATCTGAGACCTTCAAGGGTAACTGATGATAGGCACTTTTTAAATCGTAAGTTGAGAACACTTTGTATTCGGCCAGTTTATTAACCATATCATCAATGCGTGGCAATGGGTAGGCGTCCAAGTCGGTATATTGATTGATGGTTTGCGAATAATCGATGCATAGTCGCTGTTTGTGAGGTTTTAGAGGGTTCTTGACAATGACGACTTGAGCCCGCCAGGGCGACGAACATGGTTCAATGATATCCTCTGCTAGAAGTCGAGAGATTTCAGCCGCAATAAAAGATTCGTCTTCCTGATTAAAGCGCCGCAATTTCGTTATTATCGGTTGGCATTGAGGCGGAATACTGGCAAATAATGAGGGTTCATCAAGTGAAGCTGCTGATAATGCACAAAATGGTAATTTAGACGGTATCTTAGAAATAGTAAGTCCGGGTTTGGATCCACCAAACTCAATGGTGAGTTTCTTATGCTGTTTTTGGAAGTCCAGTCCTAAGAGGAGATCACTACATAAGTCCTTGAGCACCGAAAGTCGGGTGGAGGGATACATACGACCATGAAGTGTCATATCAACAACACAAAAGCCGGAGATTCTGGTATTAAGTGATGACTGGGCCATCGCAATTGCCTGGTCCGATGGGAAGACATGTAGTTTCAATTTCGCAACAATCTGTTCCTTAATGAAACTATCAGTACTTCCTGAGTCAATTAAGGCATCTAAGGTATGCCCTTTAATTGAAATTTTTGTGGCTGCATGAGACAGGTTCTGTGGGCAAGCAGCTGTAATTGGTGTCGTTGCACAGAGAGTGGCTAAAACTCTCGGTGTGCTTCTTCGGGAGAGAGCTCGAGAGGAAGCTTGATAGGTCCTAGCTGGAGCATCTTGATAGGCCCTAATTGGGGCAGTTCGGTAGGCCTTAGCTGGATTGGCCCTCGTAGAGGCCCTTGATAGGCAAACTTTAGCAAAGTGTCCTTTTTTCCCGCAATAACTGCAGTTTGCATTGCGAGCAGGGCAGGTTTTCCTAGGGTGAAAAGCATCTCCACAAAAGAAGCATTCCTTCCTAGATTGCCAAGAGGCTGCTAAAGTGGGGTCGTCCTCCTCTTCTTCATCAGAATTATCAGAATTAGATTCCCCCACGATAGGGTTCACCTGAGACCGCTTGAATTGTCTGGTTGCAGCTAAAGCAGCAGATCGAGATCTGGGCAGCTGATAGAGGTCTGCATTTCTCTTTGCCAAATCCAGTGAACAAGCTAGGTCAAAAGCTTTTTGTAGCTCAAGTGTTTTACTTTCTAGTAGACGCTGGCGTATAAATGGAGAGGCAATCCCGCAGATGAAAGCATCACGAATCATTTCTTGGCGGTACAGCTCAGCTGAGGCTGCCTGAAAGTTACAATCTACGCTGAGCCTGCGAAGTTCTTGCAGGAATTCGTCAATTGACTCCCCTGGCCCTTGTCGGGCTGTGGCCAGTAGATGTCTAGCATAGACCTCATTTGGGGTCTTGGCATACAGCTTCTTAAGTGCCCGAATCACCTCATCGTAATTATCCCATTCATCAACATATTCGAACACTTTTGGGGTCACATAATTGATAAGTATCTTCAATCTAGCAGGAGCATCTGCTTCACATTCATCCAGAAAATTCTCAAAAGTACGGTACCAATGCTTCCATACCCTGCCAGCTGCTGGTGCATTCGGGTCCAAGTCCAGACGAATAGGTCTAAGGATTTTCTCCATGATGGGTGGTTCCCTGGATCCTTAATTCTGAGTTTGTCCGAAGGTCTAGTATTTGTGAGTGTAAATACTAAGTTACTTAAATTGATGTAAGAAAAAGGAGGCTTACCATCAAGTAACTTTAAAGTAAGCTTTAAGTAACTTATAAACACACTATATACAAGAGAGGTCTTTACCATGCCTCTGGTAGAAGCCTCTTACAATACTGAACAGACCAGTATTTATACCAGTCCAACAGGAAGTGACACATGACAGGAAGTGAGGTATGTACACAGTTCATAGTTCATAGTTCATAGTTCACAGTTCACAGGAAGTGATGACATAACTTCCCGGAAGTTATTATTTTTATCACAGCCACCCTACCATGTGACCAACTTATTGGGACACTTTAAATTAGTTCCTGCGCAACCTCAGACAGCTTTGTGGCTTCAACCCACAGCAAGTTCTGGAAGCCGTTTCTGAGAGAACGAAACCAGACCCACACATATGCATATGGATTAGATGCAGATTCAGTCAAGATCGGCCTGGAGACAGAGGCCATCAAAATGTTGCCCCAGACAAAAGGGGACAATTTCATATTCATGAGAACAGCACGCAGGACTAGATAACGAGATCAGCAGGACATTAAAAGCAATGAAGGTCATTCCAGACCAGAGATGGGCCTTTACCGGCCATCGAAAACATTTTAAAATATAATAACTACCCCGCTGTGCTCCCAGCCTGCCAAAAGTAAAACAAAGGCTAAACAGATTTTGGGTGGGAGACGGAAGTTTCTGGGAGAAAGGTATATCAGAGAGACATTTCGGCAGTTGGGAACGAGAGCTTGAATCTGGATACTCAGAAGAAGAAGCAGGCACTCGCAGGAGGAAGAAGAAAGCCAACATCGAGAAGGCCATCTCGAAGCCGGCGTCCCGCCCCGGGGAAAACACATCGGGAGATCATCAACCAACCCCGGGCCATTGCCGGAACGAGAGGCCATCGACCCAACTTGGGAGAAGAAATAATAAAATAAAACCCCAAGAGAAGAAACCTACCAGCCACCCCGGATCGGGAGAAGAGAGAAAAAGAAACTGAAGAAGCGATGGGATACAGCCCAAGGCTCCTCTGACCAGGGTCGAGCCGACGATCCTCGACCCCGCCGACATCCAGGCCCGCCGGTGTCCAGCCGCCCCCGACCCCCACCTCAGGAGAGAGGTGTGGTGCAGCTCGCAGGGGCTCCACGATCCACGTGGAGACGAAACGCCTGAAAGGACCAAACACAGACTCGATTTCAAAACCTTGCACTTCCTAGTGGGATTGGTGAGCATGTTTCTGCCCCTTCACAATCAGATCTAGATAGGTTTAATAAGGGGGTGGATTTTAAGGGTACAATTAACATGAGTTGTTGTCCCTCGATGTTCCGTGTGTTTCCTTATTTCATGATGATCTTTGTAGAGTATAAGATGCCTGTATTTGCCTTAGTTAGTACTGTGTCATTATGATTTGTTTGTGTGTTTTTCCCTCCCATGTACTCCCTTATCTGCTTGCATTTGTTTTGATATTTTTCCTTATGCAATAAAATTTCATTTTGTATCATCAAACTTGGTCTACAAGAGTTTTCTCTACATTGTAGTTCCTGCCCCTAAGTCCAGAGTATAGAATCTAAGGGGCGAGTGGGTCGAACCACTCAAGGTTTTATTGTGCAAGAGAGAGAGGCCTCTAGAGAGAGAAACCTCAGGGAAATCTCTCAAGGAAAACCCCTTACAGAAAATGGTGACCACGGCAGGACTCTGGCAGCAGGATTGCAATGTAGTAGATCCAAGTTTGAATGGTCGAAATGAAATGGATGAGAGGATAGCAGATTATGTCTTTGGCAAGGTAAATCTCACTAAACAGTGGATTTCTGATCTCTTGCTGGATGGGCGTCCGGTGGACGCAGCCATCAGGTGGACAGAGAGCAAAGAGCATAAGAAGACAGTGGAGAAGTCAGTGTGGCTGATGTGTTACAAGAAGCAGGTCCAGATCTTGGACCGGGTCATTGCAGCACAGGCAGCCAAGATCACTACCCAGGCAGCAGAGATAGAGGAAAAGGCCATGGGTGGGGAAAAACTCATCACAGCGCTTCACGCGCTGAATCAGGAATGCCAAGTGGTAGCTAGTCAACATCAGGCTAGGATAGAGTACCTGGAGTGCCAGGTTACTGAGGCAAAGATTAATGAAACGAGGATACGGGAGAAAAACGCCCACCTCGCACAACAGCTAAGAGCGCAGGGGGAGAGAGTAGTGGAGGTTAAGGCAGCTTACAAGCTAGCCCTCGAGCACGGGTTTGAGAGCACAGACCACGGCCCCTGCCAAAAGACCATAGAGGACCTAAGAACGGCCCTGGTTAAGGCAAAAGGCATGGTGTGTCTCGTCAGCCCGAAAGCTAGTCACATGGACTTTTTAAAGGAATCAAAACAGCCGATTCCAGCTGAGGTAATTGTGGTACCAGCCACCGAGCCCTCAGCACCGCCGAGTTATAGTGAGAATTGGCCGGAAAAGGAGGGGGTAGTGAAAGAGGGGGTAGCCGAGGTGGAGTGTGTGGAAGAACCACTGGTCGCAAAGCCAGGACCGGCACCAATGTGTCCCGCTCGGCACCAGAGGTTTGGTCCCAATGCTGCCGATGGCAGTATCGGACCCCACCAGAACCAGTTTGTGGTGCCCTACGCTGGCCCGGAATTGAGGTCCATGGTGAGCCACCTCGCACGACTCACAGTAAAGAGAGATCCCTCGCTTCATTTCAGGGAGATAGAGGAAAGAGCAGCCATTAATGACTGTGATGATCAGGAACAGGTGAAACTGTTGCTTTTCTCCCTGGATTCCACAATCCTTCAGTGCCTCTCAGAGGATGGTAAGAGGGGACGAAAAGGGTATGCGGATCTCAGGGAGGAAGTTTTAGAAGTAATGGGAGTGGACGACGATAGTCCGCTCGACCATGTGGAAGGGACCGTGCAGCTGTCTGGAGAACCCCCACGGGTTTGCGCAGAAAGACTGTGGCCGGTGTATCGACGCAGCTGTCCGGGTATGCCTGAACGGGCTACAATGAGCAACGAACAGCAGGTTCATTGGCTCCGTTGCTTGGTCACCAACAGCTTGCCAGAGATACGGGCCCTAGCCAGGTCTTGGTTTGAACCCCAAGGTGCCGGCGTCATGGAGGAGACAGTACTCCGTCAGCTAAATGTGGCGTACAAGAATTGTAGAGGTCAGGAAACACCTCCCCAGAAGGGAAAGGTGCATGAGGCAAAACCCGCAGCCCCAAGCAAGAAGGAGTGGCGTCAGGAGGGGAATCGCCCTGTCCAAGCCAAGCTCAATTGCTACGGGTGCGGGAAGGATGGACATTGGTGCAAGGACTGTAGAAATCCGTGGAAGGATAATTAAGGGAGATTTCCCACAGCCCAAGCCCAAGCCCAGGCCGTCGCCCCAGCACCAGCCCAAACCCAAGCCGTAGCTCCTGCCCCAGCACAAGGAGCTGGTGCGGTTATGGATCCCGCTGCGATCGAATCAATTTTAGAGACAATGCGGTCTCTGATGATTTCGCTGGGGAAAATAGCTGTCACCACCGGTCTTGTCACTCCCGAAACCCCGACCGCTGTGCCCAAATGACTAGAGCCGGCGCAGCCCACTTACTTGTGTGCGCTGCGATATGATGTATGGAGGCGACCCCTCGTGGAGATGGAAGTACAGGAGGTAAAAGGGACCTATTTGTTGGGTACGGGATCATCGTGCACCGTGATCCACACAGATAACCCCGCCACCTCGCCTCTGTCCACTGGGGTTCCATATATTCTGTCGGGCTTCACAGGCAAGGAACAGGCTGGCGCACATTCCATTCCCCTCTCCATTCATTTAGGACCACTCCACACCAAGTGGAGGTGTACACTGATGAAGTGGGAGGTGGAGAATGGGAAAGGGACCCTCGAGTCCAATTTCCTGGTCGAACACGGGATCCTCGTGGACCTAAGAAACCATTGTCTTTGGGGAGTGAGTAAGGGTGAGCCGGGCAAGTTAGTCATCATCCCAGGCGAAGGAGAAAGAGGGACCCTGTGTACCGTGAAGCCAAAAGAGGGCTACGACCTCGAGCTCATGGTCACGGGGGTCCCACAAGATTTGCAGGCATTCGTGTGCGACCACCTGACGACGTTTGCCACTCACAAGCACGATTGCGGGAGGGTCACCGGGTTTGAGGTTAGCATAGACGGGGACCCCATGGCCCGACCCCAAAAACAGTACAACTTCCCCCGGGAAGCGGAGCCCGACATGGAGACAGCAATATCTTCACTGGTGCAGCAGGGCGTGTTGAGAAAGATAGTCACCCATGTAAACTCTCCGTTATGGCCGGTGAGGAAGCCGGACGATTCCTGGAGAGCCACGGTGGACTACAGAGTCCTCAATAGCAACATCCCAGCCTGCGCGCCGACAGTAGCAGCAGTTGCCGACCTGATAGGAAGTATTCCAGCCCCCGTGACCACGTTCACAGTACTGGATATTTCTAATGGGTTTTGGTCCATCCCTTTACGGAGGGAGGATCAGTACAAGTTTGCCTTTACGTTTAAAGGGCAACAGTACACCTGGAACTGCTTGCCACAGGGTTTCCACAACAGCCCCAGCATTATTCCATCAATGCATGGCAGGGAGTTTAAAAGAGTTCAGCCAGCCCAATTGATGTGCCTCAATAATCCCGAGACTCGATGTTAGCGGAACAAAACAAGGCTTTTATTAACTTAGAAGATAACACGCAGTGGAGAGAGGTATCTTCCATCTGGAGCTCTGCAGTACTGGATATGAGGCCAGACTGAGCTGGCTTACATAGAGGCCAGGTATGGGCGGAGCCCTACACACAACACATTCCATACATTCCAATATACAATACAATGGTGAGGAGAAACCTGAAACCAGCCACAGTCACAGGCAATACAATGGTGAGGGGAAACCTGAAACCAACCACAGTCACAGGCAGTGATGAATGGAATATTTCATCACACCAATCAGCTAGTGCAGTATGTGGACGACCTGCTCCTGTTCACAGACTCGAGAGAGGAGCATGGCCCACTATTGGCCGAGTTACTGGAGCTGTTAGGAAGAAAGGGTTTCAAAGTGAACCCAAAGAAGGCACAGATCGGCCAGCAGGAAGTGAAATTCCTGGGTCTGACCATCC
Source organism: Somniosus microcephalus (assembly GCF_052327205.1). Lineage (NCBI taxonomy): Eukaryota > Metazoa > Chordata > Chondrichthyes > Squaliformes > Somniosidae > Somniosus > Somniosus microcephalus. The sequence goes on from NC_140987.1 coordinate 231,553,276, forward strand.
GCGCTGGTGAGAGAGCCATAGATAAGGCCAGGCGGGAATCAGTGCAAGATCTATTGATCCCCACCACCGGAGCCCAGGAGTGAGAAGTAGGAGATAAGGTCATGGTAGGAGACTCTGCCCGAGTGGGGAGTTCAGAACCACTGTACAGGGGACCCTACAAGATTGTAGGCAAAGCCAGCCCCATGGTATACGCAGTGAAGTTGCCCCGGCGCACTAAATGGCTTCACATCAATCAGTGCAAACTGTTTAAACCGGGTGCAAGAACATCAGCAACCGAAGCCAGGTCTGAAGATAAAGATCCTCAGCCTGAGGCGCGTGATGAGTCACAGACCACACAAGCTGGCGTTGTAGCCTGCTTGGAAGGAGAAGAGGTCCCGCCCACCTGGGGGGTGCTTTCTCCGATGGCCTGGGACTCGGACGAGGAGGGGCCCGAACAACAAGGCCCCGCCCTCGACACGATTCTGGAGGAGGTGGAGTCGGAGGACGGAGGTCCCGCCCTCGACTCGAGCGTGGGGGAGGTAGAAATTGGAGGCAGAGATTCTCCACCTGTAGGGACAGGTGAGGAGGAGCCATCTGCCACAGGCCCAATTCCAGAAGGGGCGGAGCCTGAGGGGAGGGAGCTGAAGCCCACAGTCGTGGAAGAGCCACGGGCTGTGAGAGCTGAAGTCCCACCCGAAGGTCCACTCACCAAGGGAGCCTGCCCAAATCCCAAAGGGGCGGAGCCTGAGGGAAGGGAGCCGAAGCTTACAGTCGTGGAGGAGCCACGGGCTGTGAGAGCTAAGGTCCCACCCGAAGGTCCACTCGCTAAGGGAGCCACGCCCAAAGTACCTTTTTGCAGGTCGACTCGTACACCTCAGCCAGTAAAACCTTGGCCCGATTCCCCCGCCCCCAGTAGACGCCGACTTCAGAAATCCATGAAAAAACACAGTCCCCGATTAACAGCAAAAGGCTGCGGGGAACCCGAGCCACAGGTCACTGCAGCCCCGCCACAGAGAGCGGCAAGCTGCAGTCCAATCAGGGATTAGGCAAGCCGCCCGGGGATGGACGGTGCTGTACATAAGTTTAGGTTTAAGTTTAAGGTGTGTATATATTAAAATGATTAGAGATTAAGTAGTTTTAAATCTGCCCAGTATGCGTGTTGTTTTGGATCGAGGTCGAAAGACCCGATCATGCCGTCACCCAAGCCAGAATCTTTCGGGAGCCTGGCTATATTGTTTGATTTGTTGCAGGAACCAGGAGAAAAATGAGAGGGATCCTCATCGCGTTCGTGATGATAGGATGGAGCTGGGCCTATCGGGGCCGCACCAAGGACTCCACGACTTATGGGTGCTCTGGAAATAGAGGCCCCATCGCGACTGACGGAACCGGCTCACGGGACGCTGAAGAGACTGCTGCCTACTTCCATGAAGGAAGATGACCAGGCTGGCTGGGGTCGAACTCTACTGAATACTCCAGCCAGACAGGGTTTGCATACAGAGAAACGTCTCTGATGTGCCCCAGGGTGCGGATCATTGCACCCAGGATCGGCGTCACCGTGGGCAAGAAGATTTGCCTTGTTTGCCATGGACATGTACATTTGGACCGCTGGTGGTGGCTGTGCAAGTTGAGCAGCACCATGAAGAATTCAACTGTGGAATGGGAGAGATTGGGTAATAACACTCATCGGACGATAACGGGAACTCACGGGGGGTTGATTGTCTGTTGGGACAAATGGTGGGAACCAGATGAGGGGATCTACATCTGTATGTGGGGTTCAGAACGCGCTTGCCCCACAGGCGTCTCCATCTTTTTCCAAAGACAGTGGCAGGATGCTGGACAAGGAATGAGGTGGGACGTCAGCACACGGGCGTGCGGAGTCCCATACTCTCAGATCCCAGTAAACGCCACTGAGCTCATCACCCGACCCCACAAGCCCCTGCCCACAGTTCCAGTAGCTAAAGCCCTCAAGGAAGGGTGCCCCACCACGACAAAGGGACCCGGGAACAGATTGGTATTGGTACCCACAGGTCAGGTACTGTACCAAGGGGTCCACTACGTGGTGGCTTCGGTGATTTTAAATCTCACCGAGGTAAGATTGCCAGCGTGGTGCCCCAGGGAAATGGAGCAATTATACCACGTCCTGTTAACAAACATGTTTAAACAGTTTTACGAATTCGACTTTGCCGATGTCGAAAGAGCCGAATTGCACACCACACCACATGAGTTCTTCGACAGAGTAGGGAGGTAAAGAAGGGGTGCAGTAAATGATATTTTCACAGCTTTTAATACAGGAGCTTCTGTCATCAACACACTGGATGACGTGGAGCTGCAAACCCAGATCAATGGTTTAAAAACACAGTTAAGAAAAATACTGACTGATGAGAATAAGGTAGTGGGTTCTGAGTTACATGAGGGCCAGGCCATGACACTACACTTAAAAGAGATTATAGCTGAGCTGGAGAAACATGCCAGAATGGTAAATGCCCTCATTAGGGAGGATCGGAATGCGTCCGATCAGGCTGCGCAGAACGAAGCTTGTGTGCTATATGGGGCGTGGTTACTGGGCGAGGGCGGCAGTAATCTGGAGGATTTAAAGCAAGGTTTAGTCCCCTCCTGGATCAGCAACAAGCACCTCGCAGCCCTCCACCCTTTTGAGAATACATTGAGTCCGTGCCAGCTCAGACTAGCTTCAGGGGCCGACCCAGTCCCAGTGGACTGTGGACGGTCTAATCACACAATTATGGGTATAGTGGTAAGAATGCCGGTGATGGGAAAGACAGCCAAACCCGCCCCAGTATACAGGGTGGAGAACACTGGAGTCATTCAGGGGGGTGCGCACATTCGCTACACGGGGGTCCCACCTTACGTCATTCGATGGGAGCATGCAATGACGTGTACCGACCTCTTGGGGTGCCGGAGCCGGGGAGCACACATCATCCTGTGTCCCCAGCACTTGAATGCCCATTCAAAACCACAGTGCAGGTTCAGAACTGCTGGCGCGAAGCCTATAAATTGCACAATGGAGGCAATGGCACGAGGCCATGTGCCCCCGCAGGTGGCATATATAGGAGGTGGGACATACTGTGTCACCACTGCAGCGCCCCACTACCAACATGGACAGCACGGTTGGTGTCCGGTCAGTGACAGCAGCTTCTGTTTCAAGCCCAGGGCAGAAGTTCAAGTGGTCTTAGAGCGAATTGTCCCCATTCCTGAACCTTCCACTGTTCACATCACTGTTAAAGAGAATTTCACCGATTTGCAGTGATTCATTGCACATTTTGGATATATCATTCCCCCTCTCCCCGAACACCTCACCAAGATATTAAAAGCCGTTGTTGTTTCACAAAAACAATTCTACACACTGGAGCAGAAGACTTTAGAGATGGGGCAGACATATTGGACATAGTGACCCCACCGTGGTGGGACCTGTTCACTAATATAGAAGTCCCTTCTTGGATTAGGATAGCCTCCCAAGTTCTTGTAATGTGCCAGGTTGTCATCGTAGTTTATTTACTGTTTGTACACTGTAAAAAGGTCAAACATTCGCAAAAGTATGAGAATAGAGGGGAATGGAGGGAGCATTATGTGCGGGTAGAAGAAGAGACAACCATTTAGATTTTGCTGCTTTGTATAAAGTTAAAATTTTCCCTCCCTGCTCTGTATTATTTTTGATATGTATTCACGAGCATTTTTGATTTTTCCTGAGTATTTTATTTTATTATTGAAGTTTTATTAGATGTGATGTTATTATAAGAAAGTAATGTATATGCATTAGGTGCTGTAGGGGTATAAGGACCCCCTCCACGCCTGGAAGTAAGTTGTTAGATTTTAAGTCCAAGTTATTGCCATCTATAGATGCTAAATGTATACTAGATTTTTCTGAAATGGGAAATGCATGTGTCGTTGGGTCATAGATAGGTAAATACTGGGGATGGATTGATTGTGGAAAGTCAGAAAATTTTGCTCACCCAGAATTATGATACTCCAAGCAAGTTACAGTTTATCTTAAGGGGGGAGTGTAGAATTTGCAAAATTGGACTTTATATTAATAAGGGTCAAATGGCAGAAGAGGCCATGATTTTAAAGACTGTTTTAAAAGAAGCCCAGAAAAAGGGGCATACAAAATGGCCACCATACCACGTGACCGGCTTATTGGGACACTTTAAAATGGTTCCTGCGCAACCTCAGACAGCTTTGTGGATTCAACCCACAGCAAGTTCTGGAAGCCGTTTCTGAGGGAACGAAACCAGACCCACACGTATGCATATGGATTAGATGCAGATCCAGTCAAGATCGGCCTGGAGACAGAGGCCATCAAAATGTTGACCCAGACAAAAGGGGACAATTTCATATTCATGCGAACAGCACCCAGGACTAGATAATGAGATCAGCAGGACATTAAAAACAATGAAGATCATTCCAGACCAGAGATGGACCATTACCGGCCGTTTAATACATTTTAAAATATAATAACTACCCCGCTGTGCTCCCAGCCCGCCAAAAGTAAAACAAAGACTAACCTGATTTTGGGCGGGAGACGGAAGTTTCTGGGAGAAAGGTGTATCAGAGAGACTTTTCGGCAGCTGGGAACGAGAGCTTGAATCCGGATACTCAGAAGAAGAAGCAGGCACTTGCAGGAGGAAGAAGAAAGCCAACATCGAGAAGGCCGTCTCGAAGCCGACGTCCCGCCCCGGGGAAAACACATCAGGAGATCATCGACCATCCCCGGGCCATTGCCGGAACGAGAGGCCATCGACCCAACTTGGGAGAAGAAACAATAAAATAAAACCCTAAGGGAAGAAACCTTTCAGCCACCCCGGCTCAGGAGAAGAGATAAAAAGAAACTGAAGAAGCGATGGGAACCAGCCCAAGGCTCCTCTGACCAGGGTCGAGCCGACGATCCTCGACCACGCTGACATCCAGGCCCGCCGGTGTCCAGCTGCCCCCGACCCCCACCTCAGGAGAGAGGTGTGGCGCAGCTCGCAGGGGCTCCACGATCCACGTGGAGACGAAACACCTGAAAGGACCAAACACAGACTCGATTTCAAAGCCTTGCACTTCCTAGTGGGATTGGTGAGCATGTTTCTGGCCCTTCACAATCAGATCTAGATAGGTTTAATAAGGGGGTGGATTTTAAGGGTACAATTAACATGAGTTGTTGTCCCTCGATGTTTCGTGTGTTTCCTTATTTCATGATGATCTTTGTAGAGTATAAGATGCCTGTATTTGCCTTAGTTAGTACTGTGTCGTTATGATTTGTTTGTGTGTTTTTCCCTCCCATGTACTCCCTTATCTGCTTGCATTTGTTTTGATATTTTTCCTTATGCAATAAAATTTAATTTTGCTTCATCAAACTTGGTCTACAAGGGTTTTCTCCACATTGTAGTTCCTGCCCCTAAGTCCTGAGTATAGAATCTAAGGGGCGAGTGGGTCGAACCACTCAAGGTTTTACTGTGCAAGAGAGAGAGGCCTCTAGAGAGAGAAACCTCAGGGAAATCTCTCAAGGAAAACCCCTTACACACACCATTATGTGTATAGTGGTGAGAATGCCGGTGATGGGAAAGACAGCTAAACCCGCCCCGGTATACAGGGTGGAGAACATTGGAGTCATTCAGGGGGGTGCACACATTCGCTATACAGCGGTCCCACTGTACGTCATTCGATGGGAGCATGTAATGACAGGTACCGACCTCTTGGGGTGCCGGAGCCGGGGAGCACACATAATCCTGTGTCCCCAGCACTTGAATGCCTATTCGAAACCACAGTGCGGGTTCAGAGCTGCTGGTGCGAAGCCTATAAATTGCACCATGGAGGCAATGGCACAAGGCCATGTGCACCCGCAGGTGGCATATATAGGAGTTAGGACATACTGTGTCACCACTGCAGCGCCCCACTACCAAAATGGACAGCACGGCTGGTGTCCGGTGAGTAACAGTGGTTTCTGCTTCAAGCCCAAGGCAGAAGTTCAAGTGGCCCAAGAGCGAATTGTCCCCAATCCTGAACCTTCCACTGTTCACATCACTGTTAAAGAGAATTTCACCGATCTGGATAGATTCGTTGCACATTTTGGATATATCATTCCCCCTCTCCCTGAACACCTCACCAAGATATTAAAGCCGTTGTCGTTTCACAGAAACATTTCTACACACTGGAGCAGAAGACTTTATAGATAGGGGCAAACATATTAGATATATTAACCCCACCGTGGTGGGACCTGTTCACTAATATAGATGTCCCTTCTTGGATTAGGATAGCCTCTCACATCCTTGTAGTGTGTCAGGTTTTTATTGTGGTTTATTTACTGTTTGTACACTGTAAATAGGTCAGACATTCACAGAAGTATGAGAACAGAGGAGAATGGAGAGAGCATTATGTGCGGGTGGAAGAGGAGACACCCGTTTAGATTTTGCAGCTACGTATAAAGTTAAGGTTTCTCTCCCTCCTCTCTGTTTGGTGTTTGTTCATGTGTAATTTTGTGTGCACTTTATTTTTATTATTGAAGTTTATTAAGCGAGTTGGTATCAATAAAGATAATATGTATGGACCAGGTGGTGTAGGGGTATTCAGCCCCACTCCACGCCTGGAAATTAATGTCAGATTTTAAATCTAATGTATTGCCATCTATAGATGCTTAATGTACACTGTAGGTTTTCTGAAATGGGAAATACATGTGTCGTGAGGTCATAGATAGGTAATTTCAGGGGATGGATTAATTATGGAAAGTCAGAAAATTTTGCTCACCCAGAATTATGATACTTCAAGCAAGTTATAGTATCATCAGGGAGGACTGTAGAATTCACAAAATTAATATTGTACTATAAGGGTCCTCTGGCAGAAGAGGCCGTGATTTTAAAAGGCTGTTTTAAAAGAAGCCCAGAAAAGGGATACATAAAATGGTCGCCAGACCCCGTGACCAACTTATTAGGACACTTTAAAATGGTTCCTGCAGTCCCCAGACAGCCTTTGTGGATTCAACCCACAGTAAGTTCTGGAAGCCGTTTCTGAGAAAACGAAACCAGACTTTAACACATACATAAACATTGCATGCAGATCCAGTCAGATCGGCCTGTAGATAAAGGCCATCTAAATTTTTACCCAGACAAAGGGGAACAGTCCCATATTCATAAGGAATGCATCAAGGACCCGTTAAAGACATCAAGAAAACATTAAAACATTACCAGGTCATTCCAGACCAGAGATGGCCATCACCGGCCATCCCGAAAGCAGTTTAAATATAATAACTACCCCGCTGTGCTATAAGCCCGCCAAAAGTTAAACAAAGACTAACCGTGATTTGGCGGGAGATAGAGGCTTCTTCTGAGAGTTATAATTGGAGACACCCGGGGTAGCGATAAGGAGAATAGCCATCGTAAGAAATAGCCATCGTAGAGGAGAATAGCCATCGTAGCGATCAGTAGCCATCGTTGCGATCAGAAAGCCATCAGAGCCATCACAGAGCGCCATCGTGGCCATCGTGGCGATTGAAGAAGAAGAAGACGGTTCGAGTCGACATCCCGCCCCAGGGTAATCATTGGGAGATTGTCTACAAACCCCGGGCCGTTTGATGAGACAAAACTACAGAAGAAACCTACATGAAAGCCGGCTAGAGGCTTCCAACCGTGATCAAGCAGATGGTCTCTGTCCCGTCGACATCCAGACCCGCTGAGATCCAGCCTGTCCGTGACCTTCACCTCGAGGAAGAGAAGGCGTGTCACAGCTCGCAGCCCGCAGCGCTGACCACGAGGAGACAGGACGCCTGAAAGGATCAAAATGCAGACCTGTTTCAAAACCTTGCAATTCCTAGTTGGATTGGTGAGCATGTTTCCGGCCCTTCATAATTGGATCTAGATAGGTTAAAGGGGGTGGTCATTTTGGGTATAATTAACATGAGTTGTTGTCCCTCGATGTTCACAGAATCACAGAATCACAGAAACCCCACAGTGCAGATAGAGGCCATTTCGGCCCATCGAGCCTGCACCGACACATATCCCACCCGATCCCCGTAACCCCTACACGAACAGTTATCCCACCCTATCCCCGTAACCCCACGTATTTAATCCCCCTAACACTAAGGGTCAATTTATCATAGCCAATCAACCTAACCTGCACATCTTTTGGACTGTGGGAGGAAACCGGAGCACCCGGAGTAAACCCACGCAAACACGGGGAGAATGTGCAAACTCCACACAGACAGTCGCCCGAGGCCAGATTCGAACCCGGGTCCCTGGCGCTGTGAGGCAACAGTGCTAACCACTATGCCACCGTGCTGCACACATGTTCTGTGTGTTTCCCCATTTCATGATGACTTTTGTAAAGTATAATATGCCTGTATCTATTTTAGCTAGTTCTGTATTGTTATGATTTGTTTCTCCCCCCCATGTACCCTCTCATTTGCTTGCATTTGATTTGTTCTTCCATATGCAATAAAATTCCATTTCGATTCATTAAACTTGGTCTATAAGAGTCTTCTCTGCATTGTAGTTCCTGCACCTAAGACCAGTGTCTAGAACCTAAGGGGCGAGTGGGTCGAACCACTCAAGGTTTTACTGTGCAAAAGAGAGAGAGAGGCCTCTGGCGAGAGAAACCTCTGCGATACCGGAGAGAAAACCCCTTACAGGGAGTGCAGCGAAGATTCACCAGGCTGATACCTGGGATGGCAGGAATGACGTATGAGGAGAGATTATGTCGATTGGGCTTATACTCACTGGAGTTTAGAAGATTGAGAGGGGATCTCTTCGAAACCTATAAAATTCTGTCAGGCCTGGACAGACTAGATGCAGGAAGGATGTTTCTGATGGCCGGGGAGTCCAGAACCAGGGGTCATAGTCTAAGGATAAGGGGTAAGCCATTTAGGACTGAAATGAGGAGGAATTTCTTCACCCAGAAAGTGGTGAACCTGTGGAATTCTCTGCCACAGAGGGCGGTGGAGGCCAGTTCATTAAATATATTCAAGAAAGAGTTAGGGTTAGGGCTAAAAGTATCAAGGGATATGGGAAGAAGGCAGGGACAGGGTACTGAATTTGGATGATCAGCCATGATCTCATTGAATGGCGGAGCAGGCTCGAAGGGCCGAATGGCCTACTCCTGCTCCTATCTTCTATGTTTCTAATGGACTCTAGCATTTTCCACACTGCTGATGTCAGGATTACCGGTCTATAATTCACCGTTTCTCTCTACCACATTTTTTGAATAGTCGGGATACATTAGCTACCCTCCATCCATGGGAACTGTTCCAGAATCTATAGAATTTGGGGAAATGACCAGCAATGCATCTACTATTTCTAGGGCCACTTCCTTAAGTACCCTAGGATGTAGGTTATCAGGCCTTGGGGATTTATTGGCCTTCAATCCCATCAATTTCCCCAACACCATTTCCCTACAAATACTGATTTCATTCAGTTCCTCCCTCTCATTAGACCCTATGTTCCCCGACATCTCTGGGAGGTTATTTTGCCCTCCTTTGTGAAGACAGAACCAAAGTATATATTTAATTGGGCTGCCATTTCTTTGTTCCCCATTATAAATTCCCCAGATTTTGTCTGCAAGGGACCTACGCTTGACTTCACCAATCTTTTTCTCTTCACATATCTATAGAAGCTTTTACAGTCACTTTTTATGTTCCCTGCAAGCTTACTCTCATACTCTATTTTCCCCCTCTTAATTAATCCATTTGTCCTCCTTTGCTGAATCCTAAACTGCTCCCAATCCTCAGGTTTGCTGCTTTTTCTGGCCAATTTATATGTCCTCCCCTTGGATCTTATGCTATCCCTAATTTCCCTTGTTAGCCACGGTTGAGTCACCTTTTTTGTTTTATTTTTATGCCAAACAGGGATGAACAAATTCTGTAGTTCATCCATGTGATCTTTAAATGTTTGCCATTGCCTATCCACCGTCAACGCCTTACGTAATGTTCCCCAATCCATCCTAGCCAACTCGCATCTCATACCATCGTAGTTTCCTTTATTTAAATTCAGGACACTAGTCTCTGAATCAAATGCTTCACTCTCCATCTTAATGAAGAATTCTATCATATTATGATCGCACTGCCCCAAGGGGCATCGCACAACAAGATTGCTAATTAATCCTTTCTCATTACATAATACCCAGTCTAAGGTGACCTGATCTCTAGTTAGTCCCTCGACATATTGGTCCAGGCAACCATCCTGTATACACTCCAGGAATTCCTCCTCCACAGTATTGTTACTAATTTGTTTAGCCCAATCTATATGTAGATTAATATCACTCATGGGCCCTTATTGCACATGTCTCTAATTTCCCGTTTAATGCCATCCCCAACCTCAGCATTACTGTTTGGGGGTCTGTATACAAGTCCCACTAACATTTTCTGCCCCATGGTATTTCTCAGCTCTACCCATACAGATTCCACATCAGCAGAGCTAATATTCTTCCTTATTATTGTGTTAATCTCCTCTTTAACCAGCAATGCTACCACACCTCCTTTTCCTTTTTGCCTGTTTTTCCTGAATATTGAATACTCCTGGATGTTGAATTCCCAGCCTTGGTCACCCTGGAGCCATGTCTCCGTAATCCCAATTAGATCATATCTGTTTATATCTATTTGCGCAGCTAATTCATCCAACTTATTACGAATGCTCCTCGCATTAAGACACAAAGCTTTCAGGTTTGTTTTTTTAACACTCTTCGACCTTTTAGAATTATTATTTACTGTGGCCATGTTTGATATAAACCCTTGATTTCTCTGACTGCCACTTTTGCTTTTCTCCTTTCTGTCTTTTGCTTCTATCCTTGCTTCCCTTTCCTCTGTTTCCCTGCACAGGTTCCCAACCCCCCGCCATTTTAGTTTAAACGCTCCCCAACAGCACTAGCAAACACTCCCTCGAGGACATCGGTCCCGGTCCTGCCCACGTGCATACCATCCAGTTTGTACCTGTCCCACTTCCCCCAGAACTGGTTCTAATGTCCCAGGAATTTGAATCCCTCCCCCTTGCACCATTCCTCCAGCCACATATTCATCTGAAATATCCTTCTATTTCTACTCTGACTAACATGTAGCACTGGTAGCAATCCTGAGATTACTACCTTTGAGGTCCTAGTTATTAATTTACCTCCTAACTCCCTATATTCAGCATTTAGGACCTCATCCCGGTTTTTACCTATGTCGTTGATACCAATATGCACCACGACAACTGGCTATTCACACTCCCCCTTCAGAATGCCCTGCAGCGGCTCCGAGACATCCTTGACCCTTGCACCAGGGAGGCAACATACCATCCTGGAGTCTCGTTTGCAGCCGCAGAAACGCCTATCTACTCCCCTCAAAATAGAATCCCCTATCACTATAGCTCTCCCGCTCTTTTTCCTCCCGTCCTGTGCAGCAGAACCACATACGGTGCCAGAAAGTTGGCTGCTGCTGCCTTCCCCCGATAAGCCATCTCCCTCAACAATATCCAAATTGGTATGTCTGTTTGAGAGTGGGATGGCCACAGGGGACCCCTACATGACAGATGCAGTATAACATGGATAAATGTGAAGTTATCCACTTCGATAGGAAAAACAGAAAGGCAGAGTATTATTTAAATGGTGATAGAATGGGAAATGTTGATGTACAAAGGGACCTGGGTGTCCTTGTACACCAGTCACTGAAAGCAAACATGCAGGTACAGCAAGCAGTTAGGAAGGCAAATGGTATTTTGGCCTTCATTGCAAGAGGATTTGAGTACAGGAGCAAGGATGTCTCACCACAGTTGTACAGGGCCTTGGTGAGACCACACCTGGAGTACTGTGCGCAGTTTTAATCTCCTTACCTAAGAAAGGATATACTTGCCATAGAGGGAGTGCAGCAAAGGTTCACCAGACTGATTACAGAGATGGCAGGACTGTCGTATGAGGAGAGATTGGGTCGACTAGGCCTGCATTCACTAGAGTTTAGAAGAATGAGTGGGGATCGAAATGTATAAAATTCTGACAGGGTGAGACAGACTGCATGCAGGGAGGGTGTTTCCCCAGGCTGGGAGGTCAAGAACGAGGGGTCACAGTCTCAGAATACGGAGTAGGACATTTATTACTGAGATGAGGAGAAATTTCTTCACTCAGAGGCTGGCGAACCTGTGGAATTCTCTGCCACAGGAGGCTGTGGAGGCCAAGTCAATGAATATATTTAAGAAGGAGATAGATATATTTCTAGACACAAAAGGCTTCAAGGGGTATGGGGAGAGAGCGGGAATATCGTATTGAGATAGAGGATCAGCCATGATCATATTGAAAGGCAGAGCAGGCTCGAAGGGCCGAATGGCCTACTCCTGCTCCTATTTTCCTATGGGGGAAAAATTGGGTTGCTTTGCACATCTCGCTAACAAAGTAACTAGCGCCCGGGCACGGCACCGCCCATGCCTCCCACAAAATTCAGCGAGAGGTTAGCGGCGGTGCTAACCAGTAGTGCCCCGTGGTCCTACGCCGCCGGCGATGATGTCATCGTTGCGCCCCGCTCGCGCCTCAGCCGCGATCCTCGGGAGCTCCCCCTGACTTACCGCCGGACGCTATGTCTGAAGGGGTCTTCTCTTGAGTGGTGGGCTCTTTTGCTGGCACTCCCGATCCCCAGGGGCCCAGCTGTGCCCTGGGTCACGCTGCACAAGGCCCCTCCCCTTTAAGAAGGAGAGGAAGGCCTGCAATACCATGGCACAACTTCCAAGAATATAAGAAATAGGAGCAGGAGTAGACCATTCAGCCCCTCGAGCCTGCTCTGCCATTCAATAAGGTCATGGCTGATCTTCTACCTCATCTCCAGAGGGTGTTAGGTCAAGTGCTATCCACCGAAATGCAGTGCAGTCTCCTTAATGAGTATGAGCAGGCAATTTATGTGGCAATTAAGCCCCTTAATGATCCTTCGGGTAGCTGTTCCTAGTGCAAGCATCAACTGCTTTACCAAGATGGTGTCTTGTGCTAAACGAGGGACAAACTGGCGTTTCACATTAAGACCTCATCTTGGCCACCTCAGAGACTCTTTAGCGCCTAAAGTACCTGGGCAGAATCACCCCCTACATATTTGAGGATTTAGAGGGGGAAATCTCAGCCTCTCTAAACCTTTAAATCAATGTCATTGAAGTACAAAAAGTGTTGAGGAAATTCAGCAAACTCTTGAGCACTTAGTAGCCCAGGTCTGAGATCAATGACTGCAGTGTTAATGCAGCCTTTGCATAGTTACCACAAAACAGAGTAGTTAGATCATAAAGACCTTTGTGAATAAAAGCTTTAGTCATGGATGAACTGAACCAGCATTGTACAGCTCTTTAGCATAAAGAGCAGCTTTGATTAGGAATTTAACAGCTATATGTGTGTAATGTGAATGTGTGTGCCCATATATGTGTGAAAGGGAATTTTACTGTATAATCTAAGCTTCAAATGGGATTCTGTGCATTTCCTCTCAACTTAATAAAGCGGGATGAAAGAAATGACTGGTAACTAAGGGTCATTTCTTACTTTGCAATGTTTTCCAAATACTGCTTTAAACTAATTAAAATTTATGCTATCAATATTTCTTACTCACTAAGTATAATTTACAAAAATTATCAAAAAAAGCATTTCTTTTGCAGATATGGTACTTATGGGGTAATTGTAAACTCCAAAAACGGGTGGGTTTGGTTTGGGTAAGTGGTTAAAAAGCTAAAAATCTGAACTAGGAACACAACTGGCCTCAAACCCGCTTACTTCTGGTTTTAATGGAGCTGGGACGAGGGTGGGTGACCAACCTGCTCTCAGGAAGCAGGATGGTCATTTAAGTATTTTAATGAGGCTGTCTGCCTTCATTTTAATCGTGATTCTCTTTTTAACCACAGGCGGCCGGGTTTCCCTAGCCTCGGGAAACCCGGCAGGTAAAAGGTGAGAGCCCACGAGGTAAGTGCCATTACAGCATTGCTTGTGGGCCAGGGGGAGCAGAAGTGTTTCCACCAGGCCCAACAAGCTCACTAGTAAAGATCACCACTCCCTCTCTGCGATCTGTCTGCTTCCCTCCGACCACTATCTGCTCCCCCCCAATCACCATCTTTCTACCCCCCCTGTGATAGGTACCCCCACTCCCACCCCGGCCACATTCTGCACCCCTCCTACCACCATTGGACCCAGCCTGAACTCCACACCCCCGCCCCCCACCCCTGTACCCACCAATGATGCCTCCCCCCTCCCCCACCCCCCACTAGACCTACCTGCTCTCAGCTCAGCTGCAACCTTGTGCTGCAGGCATCGGCAGGAAACTGACAGAATTCTTTTTAAAAGTCCCGCAGTTAAAAAACCCAGAAGTACGGGTTTCCCATTCCTAACTTCACCACCCACCACCCCCCCAACCCCGCTCCCCACCTGCACCTGCACAGAATGTGCCTTGGAGGTAATAGCGGGGCCTTAATGTTTCACTGAGATTGCGAGTGTCTGAAAGAACAGAAATTATATTCCATTGCTGCTGTGTGTTTTCATTTTAATCCCCACATCTTGACTGTTACAGGCCATTGAAACAAGCTTCAAAGTTTTCAAAGGTAAAATTGCTAATATATGCTCAAGGAAATGCTACAAAGTGTTGTTACCATTTTGGTCCCACTAACTGGATTCATACATTTCTGTTTTTCATTCAGGAACTTGCAATAAAGGAATGATGGTCCCCATAGAAGCACCGTTGTACTTACTTTAAGTGGAACCCAAATATGGGCATGAAAGCAGGTGAGTCACATGGGACAAGTGTGATTTGAATGAAAAGAAGCCTCCGACAGCCAGTACTCGACAATCTATGTCAACCCCATGTGGGGCAGCACGCTGCTTCCTATCAAATGCAACTAGCACAATTCTGACAGACTGCATGTAACAAACAGCCTTACAAAAGAGATACTTAGAATGTATGGCACCAACAGCTTGCTGTCAAGATTTAATTAAAATGATCAACTTTTAAAGAGGAACTTTTAAATAAATTTGAAATAAGTAACGTAAAAAAGAACCTCATTGATGTTGTATCATTCCAGTTAATGACAGGGATCCTAGTGCAAACATTTATTCACCAATAAATATTACGGTAATTGTATACGAGAGGACACACAGCACAAAGCTCTCTCTGCACATTTTTTTCCTAATTCCCTCCCTGCTGCCCTGATGGCAGTGACTCAAGGATACAGCCCCGCGAGCTTCAGCAACCCACCATTACCCAAATAGCCACAGTTCATGTATGAGCTTGGACACTGAGTGTCAGAGGCTATTCAACCACAAGGACATCACCGCCAAGCCTGATCGCTCCCTTACCCATCCCCCCACCGTCCATCCATACATTCCTCAGAGATCAGTGGCTAGCAGCCAGAAGCAGGCAGCCTGGCTGCTTTTTTTCCTCTATCTGGACTGGGACAATGAGGTTAATTGTAACTACCCTGGACTGCCCTGGTTTAGAGCAGTTAACTCTGCTTAGACTGGGGAATGGGCCTGGAATTAATATATTAAAACTGTTCATAAAGCGTGCATTCACTTTAAATATCTCACTTACTTCCTGTAACACATTCGCATCACACTCTGTTGATAACCCTATTGCTGGAAATTGTTATGTTTCTGGTTTTAACACTATAGGGAAAAAATTTGGTATTGTCCATTTTGGGGCGCTAATATCGACCGGGCGCAAAGTTTAGCACTGGTCTAATTAGCACGGTGCGAATTATCGCCTCCGACTGTTAAATTTGCCTCTATCGCCCCTGCAGGTGATTTGAGCGCTAAATCAGGCGCTACACACCTCTCTTAAGATGCAAACATCAGGGAGCGAGGCGCTACCTCAGAACGCTACCGAAGCTCAGACGATGCCAGTTACCATGGAAGCCAGACAGACTGGCGCCGTCCAGTTCTTAAAGAGGAGGAGCCATCTTGCTGGCCAGCCACACCCTGCTCATTGCAGCCTATAATCTCGGCCTGGAGAGACCTCAAAAGCAATTGTGTTAGAAGCACTAATGGATAGGCCCAGGCAAAGAGCTCGGCGCTTAGGAACCTCAAAAGTGGTGCTGAGGGCCAATACTCCTTAGGACAGCATTAAAACCAAAAATTTTGCCAACAAGAAAAGGCAGGAAGCGCCCACCTATAAATAGCACTCCCCCAGCCCCTTCCCTACTTGAAAACGTTCCCCTCTACCTCTCGTTCCTAGCGGCAGGCGCTAAGGCAGGGGGCGTGACTCAATATCAAGTCTGGGGCATTACCGGGTGCTAAACGCTCGACTAATGTCATGATCTGCGGGCGCAGGAGATCGTGGTGGTAGTGTTTAGCGCCGCCGCAAAACGACTGGTCAATTTTGCGAGCGGCGCTAAAATCGCCGCGCTCGGGCGGTAAGTTCCTAATGCCCCGTTAGCATCTCCCAGAGGCACAAATGGGAGGCGCTAACCAACTGAATTTTTCCCCTAAATATTTTGTTGGGTTCAGCCTTCCTAGTGCTCCTGTAAGTGAACCCCACTTCCTCTATGTCCCAGAGTATGCCTAACCCGCCCAAAATTAGGAAAATCATAGCAAGACCAGAGATCATAACAAAGAAACATTACCTTGTACATTAGCCATTGGAGTGTATCATGTGCTGTGGGTAATGGGTAAAAAAAAAAAATTCTCCTCGCTTCAAGCGGCAGACTAAACATATAGGCCTAGAAATTCAGTATAGCCACGTTTGGGGCGCTACAGCCGGGCGGCCGCGAAAGTTTGCGCCCTGCTCAACTTCGCGCCACCTTCGCCGATATTCAGTGGCATCGCCCCAAGAGGTTGCTGCTGCGCTAAAGCAGACGATGCACGACTATCATTAGGTGCTAAGCCGGCGATCCGGGGCGCTAACACCGAGGACGGGCGCAGCGCGGGTGCGGCGAGTTGCTCAATGAAGGCAGACACGCTGGCGCTGGTCAGCACTTAAAGGGGAAGGGTCGACTTGTTTGGCTGCCATGCCCTGCACACTGCAGCCCTGAAGCAAGGCCTGACCATTGCTGGTTCATCAGTTCTACGCCCTCAACCATGGGGAAGGCCGCTATTCTTCCAAAGCTGATTGCACGCTCTTGCTGCTTGTCCAGGGTCATGGGGAAGGAGATGTACTGACGTCTCCTTCTGAAAAGGGCATTGTTCACCTGGCGGATGCAGCAATGTACCGCGAACTGGGAGATGTTGACAATGTCCCCAGTAGCGGATTGGAAGGAGCCAGTGGCATCGAAGTTGAGAGCCACCGTCACTTTCACTGCCACTGACAGAGACGTCCTGCTCCTCAGCTGTGGCTGCAGATCTCTGCGAAGCAGGTGGCAGATCTCAGTGACCACCTCCCTTCTGAATCGTATCCTCCGAACACACTGCTCCTCAGACATGTTCAGATATGAGAACTGCTGGCGGTATACCCTGGGTGGGTAAGGCCTCCTGTGCCGACGCCTGTTGGCCAATCTCCGTCTGGCCATGACTGGCACTCTCTCACGGCGTCTCTGATCCCTTTGAATGCAATGCAGAAAGCCAACGTTTCCACCCATTGCAGCCCCCATTATATGTGGCGACTCAAGGCTATGGCACTGAAAGTGAAATCCAAGTGCAAAGCTCTGGCCTGAAGCCACAAGTACCTGTGCAAGCGCTGAGTCAAAGCAGAAAGCTCTCTGCCTTTGTGTCTCTCCAAATATCCGTCTCTCACACAGAGGGATTGGCACAAAATGGCTGCCACTTATACTGCAGGAGGAGTCCCCTTTAAATAGCGCCCCCCGCGCCCCGCAGCGACTGGGAACCGTTCCCCTCTACCAGGCGCAAAGAAGGGCGGCGCCACTGAATTTCCGGTTCGGGGTGCACAAAGGGCGTTGCACGATGAAATGACGTCAGGATCTGCGCACGCAGCTGATCGCGCGCAAAGGCTTTGCGCCGCCGCTAAATCTTTACTGAATTTGGGGAGAGGCGCAGATCGCGCTGCGCCCGGCCGCTAGCCGCCTAGCGCCCCACATCTCCTCCTCCTAAGGCGCTAGCGGCTGGCGCAAACAACTGAATTTCTAGGCCATACTCCTTCAGACCCAAGACTCAGGCTCTCAAGCAAACAGATAATTTATTTCAATAAGACAAAAATGTGAATAGTGTAGAGTGTAAAACATTTAATCATACATAGAATTTTACAGCTCAGAAACAGGCCATTCAGCCCAACTGGTCTATGTGGGTGTTTCTGCTCCACATGAGCCTCCTCCCACCTTACTTCATCTCAGCCTATCAACATATCCTTCTATTCCTTTCCCCCTCATGTACTTATCTAGCTTCCCCTTAAAGGCATCTATGCTAATTGCCTTAACCACTCCCTGTGGTAGTGTGTTCCACATTCTCACCACTCTCTGAGTAAAGAAGTTTCTCCTGAATTCTTTATTGGAATTATTAGTGACTATCTTTTTTTTATGGCCCCTAGTTTTGGACCCCCCATAAGTGGAAACATCTTCTCTACGACTACCCTATCAAACCCCATTCATAATTTTGATGACTTCTATCAGCTCACCTCTCAGTCTTCAACTTTCTAGAGAAATGAGTCCCATCCTTTTCATTCTTTCCTGATAGTTGTAACCTCTCTGGTATCACCCTTGTAAATCTTTTTTGCATTTACTCCAATGCTTCTATTTCTTTTTTTTAATATGGAGACTCGAACTGGACACAGTGCTCTAAGTGTGGTTAACATAACTTCTGTGCACTCCACTACACTACGTACACGTAACTGTTCTCCTCGGTGCATAAAATAATTAAAACACTACCCGCTCTCTCTCTCTCTCTCTCTCTCTTTCTCTCGCTATAGCTTAAAATAGAAACTTGCTCCTGATCCTATGAAACCTGTTGCAGATCCAAACTGGTCTAGTTTCCCGACTGCACCGGCACAGCCTCAAAACAAATCTTACTACAGCTGGAAACTGCTGCCCAAGTAAAACAAATACAATCTAAACTCCTTTGAAGTTAAACAGAAACAAAAGGCAATAGATAGCTACATCTCTCATACATAAATGCAAGCTATTTCTTTCTTTTCAGGATCCAGAGAGGCTTCAGCATAGATCTCCTAGTTATGTCAGCTTACATGATCTCAGCCCAGGCAGTGGTTAATTTGCTACAACTTATTTTAGTAACCAAAGAGTTTAGATCCTGATCACTGTCCCTTGACTTCATTGGCCTCTGCTGGAGATGTGGCTGTCAGGTGAGGACGGGACCAAACTCTAATGTGAGGCTTCCCGTCCCCCACAGTTAAACACCCAACTTGCACTTGCTGCCTAGGGTCACACATCAACAGTAGCATGTGTAGTGTATGTAACTGTTCTACCTTTAAGAGAACTATTGTATGTAACCGTCCACCTTTAAGAGAACTATTTTAGGTGTGGCACTACTTTATCTTGGCTGCTGTATACTGTAATACCGACGGTCACCACACCGGTATATAAGTGCTGTGTCAGGATTTATTGGGCAGATTCGCCCTGACCTTCGAATAGTAAAGTCCTGTTAAAGTTACTCTTGTAGTCTGTGTATTAATTCGCCATAATACCTACAGACTTTACAGTGGCGACGAGTTCGATCTTACCCTGCGGCAACAATACTTCCGAAGCAGTTAACGAGCGTCGAGAAGAGGCACCCGCCCTCGTCGTTCTGCTGAGAGAAAACTCGAGTCTGCAGAGCAAGGAAGAAAGAAGAATTCAGACACGAAGCCTTCCATCAGCAACAGGCACTGATTGTCCCTTCTGCCACGGTGGTGAGTGAGCCGATCAGCACGAGAAGCAAGTCGGCCACGGTGACTGTGAGTAAAGGGAAAATAAAAAAATGAATAAATAAACAGAGGATAAGGGCGGTGAACTCGACCACGGTCGGGGGAAAGGAGCTGGACAGAAGTCGGGCCCAGAGGCGCTGAGACTGGGGCAGCGTGGAGCACGGAAGCTGCGGTACAAGCGGGCTGGGAGACGCAACGGCGTCATGAGACAGCTAGACCGCGACCGGCGAAAAAGGCCGGGCAGCTACCGAGGCCACGAGGCGCTGCGACCGGGATCGTAAGGCGTGGGAAGATATAAAAATAAATAAATCGCGGTGAACTCAGCCGCAGCCGGGGAGGAAAGCACCGGACTGCGAGAGGGCTGGGAGGCGCGAGTGGAGTGAAAAAGGCCGGGCAGCGACCGAGGCCACGAAGCGCTGCGACCAGGATCGTAAGGCACGGGAAGATATAAAAATAAATAAATCGCGGAGAACTCAGCCGCAGCCGGGGAGGAAAGCACCGGACTGCGAGAGGGCTGGGAGGCGCGATTGGAAGCCGCTGAGGGAAAGACAGAGCCCGAGCGAGCGGGAGAGACAGAGCCCGAGCGAGGGAGACTGAGCGAGATCCAGCCCAGCGGCTGAAACTGTTCGCCGTCAACGGGTTGTACCCAGCGCCGGTTGCCCTGCCGAGAAAAGGGAACAAGGAACGCACTGAAGCCGACGCGCAGGCTGCGAACCCCGAAAGCCAGCGGTCGTCGCCCGAGGGAAAAGCTTACCCCTCCCGCCAGGGGAAGAAACGCGGGAAGCCGCCAGTAGGCGGGGAAGAAAACAGAAGCGGGAAACCGCCATTTTGAAAGTGGGCGGGGAAAGAAGACAAGCGCGGGAAAACACCATTTTGAAAAAAAAAGTTAAAGAAATATTTCGTTGTTGTTTCTCAGGAAGAGTGTGAAGATGCCTAAGCGTAGTAACATCAACGGTTTCGATTCCGATGTGGAAGATTGGGCCACTTATGTAGAACGCATCGAGATATATTGTAAGTTCAATAAGATAGCAAATTATGACAAAGCTCTAACCTTACTGAACTCAATGGGTGCGAAGACATACGGGTTATTGAAGCATCTTCTATCACCAGCTAAACCGGCGGATCAGTCTTTCGCTAATATTGTTGCTGTCCTGAAGGATCATTTTAACCCCGCACCGCTGATGTTAGCGGAACGATCTAAATTTTACGTGAGAACGCAACTAAAAGAGGAAAGCAACGCGGAGTACCTGGTTGAACTGCGTAGGCTAGCAAAATACTGTCAGTTTGGGGTAAATCTGACAGAGGCACTGAGAGACAAGTTCGTGTGCGGGATGTCAAAGGAAGGAACACAAAAACGACTGCTCAAAGAGAACGATCTTACACTTGATAAGGCTGTCCTTATTGCAGCATCGCACGAAGCCGCAGCGAGAGGCACGGCGGAAATGCAGCGGAAGACAGCGGTACTCAGTGTGGATCAAATGACTTCGGGTACAATGAAATGTTATCGTTGTGGGAAGACAACACACGACCAGAACCAATGCTGGTTTAAAAACAAGGAATGTAGAAAATGTGGCAAGCTTGGTCACATAGCTAAGGTATGCCGGTCAGGAAAGAAGACCAGCAATAATAAGTCACCGCAGAAGAAGTACAGAAAGGTACATAAGGTGACTGGGAAGAGTCCAGATGAACAGAATTCGGACTCAGACTCCAACAGCGAGGAACTGGGTAGTCTGAGGATTCACAATGTGAGTAAAGAAGCTGACCGACAAACTATCTGGGTCACACTACAGATTGCAAAAGTCCAAGTGAAGATGGAAGTGGACAGCGGATCGGCATTGACGGTCATGAATAAGCAAGATTACAAAAAGTTATTCAAACATATTCCCCTACGGGATACGGAGATAGTATTGCAGACATACACGGGGCACAAAGTATACCCCATCGGAAAGATAAAAGTCAAGGTGAGATACAAGGACAAAGATCACCAAGGGATGGACATGTATGTGCTGCCCAAGGGAGGTCCACGTCTTCTGGGACGGGAGTGGATCAGGAAAATAAAGATAGACTGGCATTCACTAAACACAATGACGGTAGATTCCGGAAAGGAAGATGTCAAACCTGAACGGTTGTCCAGAATATTGGACAAAGCTAAAGAGGTATTTCAGCAAGGACTGGGAACACTGAGAGGAATTAAAGCAAAAATCAAGATTGCAGAACATGCAAGCCCAAAATTTTTCAAAGCCAGATCGGTACCTTACGCGATACGACCTGCTGTGGAGGCAGAGCTGGAAGAGCTTGAACGTTCAGGGGTACTGTCTAAGGTGGACTGGAGTGAGTGGGCCACGCCCATTGTTCCCGTCATGAAGTCTTCGTCAAGTAACAAGCCAGGGGGACCGGGAAAGGTCCGCATCTGCGGAGACTTCAAGATCACAGTTAACCCGGTGCTTCACACGGTACAATACCCGCTTCCGCGGATTGAGGATATCTTTGCTTCATTGTCTGGCGGGAAACACTTCACCAAGATAGACCTGGCACAAGCATACTTACAAATGGAAGTCGAGGAAGAGTCGCGCCAGTATCTCACAATCAACACGCACAGAGGCTTGTATTGTTATAATAGACTGGTTTTTGGAGTAGCTTCGGCTCCAGCAATTTGGCAGAGGGCCATGGAGCAGGTCTTACAGGCGATATCCTGATTACAGGAGAGGACGAGGAGGAACACCTCGCAAATTTGAAACTGGTGCTCACCAGGTTGAAGGAATATGGCCTTCGAGTTAATCGCCAGAAATGTGAGTTCTTCCAGAAACGGATCTCGTACTGCGGTCATGTCATTGACCAAGAGGGGCTGCACAAGTCACCTGACAAGATAGAAGCTGTCGTGAAGGCCCCCGCTCCGGAAAATGTATCACAGTTGAGATCGTTTCTGGGGTTGATTAATTATGACCACAAGTTTCTGCCAAATCTATCCACGGTGCTGCATCCGCTGAATGCTCTGTTGCGGAAAGAAGTACCATGGAAGTGGAGCGAGGACTGTAAGAAGGCCTTTCGCAGAAGCAAGGCGTTGATTACCTCTGAGGAAGTGTTGGCTCATTTCAACCCAACGTTACCTCTTCGTCTAGCTTGTGATGCTTCCCCTTATGGAATTGGAGCAGTACTTTCACACAAGTTACCAAATGGCTCGGAAAGGCCAGTCGCATTTGCGTCCCGATCATTGAACTCCGCTGAGCGAAATTATGCTCAGATAGATAGGGAGGCCCTCAGCCTTGTGTGGGGAGTAAAGAAATTCAATCATTACCTGCAGGGCAAGAAGTTCACATTACTGACAGACCACCAGCTGTTGGTGTCCATATTCAACCCTAACAAGGCCGTTTCCACTATGACAGCACAAAGGCTACAGAGGTGGTCCGTGTTGCTTGGGGCACACCAATATGACATCGAATACAAAGGGTCCAAACAGCATGGAAATGCTGATGGGTTATCGCGCCTACAGTTGCCAGTAGTAGAAGAGGCGGCTACAGTGGACCCGGTAGAGATGTTCCACTCATCCATAGTGGAATGTCTACCAGTAACAAATTCGATGATCGAAAATGAAACAAGAAATGATCCGACTCTCTCACGAGTCTACGATTTAACAGTGGAGGGATGGCCAGCACATGGCGAACCAACGCTGCCCGCATTTTCGCAAAGAAAAGAACAGCTGTCAGTGTGCCGAGGAACCTTGATGTGTGGATCTAGAGTGGTGATTCCACCCAAACTTCAGCATAAGGTGCTAAAGGAGCTTCACGAGGGGCATCTGGGTGGAGTGAAAATGAAGAACCTAGCAAGAGCGTTTGTGTGGTGGCCAGGTATTGATGGAGACATCGAAGAAATAACCAAGAGCTGTCTAGGATGCCAGATGGTCCAAAACACGCCACCACAAGCTCCTCTGCATCCATGGGAGTGGCCCTCATCTCCTTGGCAAAGGGTACACGTCGACTTTGCTGGTCCATTTATGGACTCAATGTTTCTAATCGCGGTGGATGCACACTCCAAGTGGCCGGAGGTAATAAAGATGTCCTCCACCACCACAGAAAAAACCATCACAGTATTAAGGACCATGTTTGCCAGGAATGGGCTGCCGGAATAGGTCTGTTCTGATAATGGACCGCAATTTGTGTCCGAAGAATTCAGGAAGTTCTTAAAAAGGAATGGGGTCAAGCACTACACGTCAGCCCCATACCATCCCGCCACCAATGGATTAGCTGAAAGGTTTGTCCAGACCTTCAAGAAGGCCATAAAGGCCATGGGTAATGAAGACATCAACCTACAACATAAGGTAGATAACTTCTTGTTGGCGTACAGGAATGCAAAACATGCGGTCATAAACCAAACTCCCGCCATGATGTTTTTCAATAGAAGACTAAGATGCCGGCTGGATTTGATTAAGCCAAACGTCAGAAGGGACGTAGAGAACCGGCAATTTCAGAGCATGAATGAAAGGCCAACTAGATCCTTTCAGATAGGTCAACAAGTTTTGGCCCGGGACTACCGTACCGAGAAATGGCAGCCTGGAACTATTGGGAAAAGGCTAGGGCTGCTGATGTATACCGTGGACATTGATGACAGCATCATAAGGCGACATGTTGACCAGATCATAGGGTCATCCACAAAGGACCAACCTACTCCACAACCTTACACGGCTAATGTTGAAGCAGAGATACCCAGAGCACCTACCTCCGATCTGGTAATACTGGAATCAGATGAACCTGACACTGTCCTTCAATCCGAATCGACCTTGCCAGAAGAACCGACTACCCCGCCGAAAACTACTACACCACCGAGGCATTATCCGGACAGAGTCAGGAAGCCTCCAGAGAGACTGAATCTGTGAACTGTTTTGCATAAGTTGTATATATGTTATGATGTTATGTTAATGGGGAATAAGTATGTTGTAAGCTAAAAAGGGAGGATTGTAGTGTATGTAACTGTTCTACCTTTAAGAGAACTATTGTATGTAACCGTCCACCTTTAAGAGAACTATTTTAGGTGTGGCACTACTTTATCTTGGCTGCTGTATACTGTAATACCGACGGTGACCACACCGGTATATAAGTGCTGTGTCAGGATTTATTGGGCAGATTCGCCCTGACCTTCGAATAGTAAAGTCCTGTTAAAGTTACTCTTGTAGTCTGTGTATTAATTCGCCATAATACCTACAGACTTTACAGCATGGAGTTGAACTTTGGGGGCGAGGCGAGCATGGGGCAGGTGGAGTGAGTGACAGGATTGCTCTGACTCACCGGCGTGAGGCCTGGCCTGTTTTTACCCCTGGGCCTCATTACAATATCCCTGCACTGACTTTTGCCTAAACCCAGCAGGAACGGCGGGGCGGGAAAGTGGAGTTGAGTTCGAAGATCAGCCATGATCTTATTGAATGGCGGAGCAAGCTCGAGGGGCCAAATGACCTGCTCCTGCTCCTATGTTCTTATGTTCTTATGAGGCTGGCAGGCGGGAGCGGGATATTGCATAACTGCAGTCCACCAGCGAGAACCCAAGGCAATGGCCTTGGCAGTCCGGATAAATGCATCGGTGGGGATGGGGCGGTCCAACAGAGATCATGATTGGGGGAGGGGACGATGCCTGCAGCAGGGGAGAACCAAGTTTTCTTATGGGGCTCGGAGGAGCAGTAACCTAAAGTAACTGTTCGGCCATTTTCTTGGCATGCTCCCACGTGCATCAGGCTTCCCTGGTGAGGCCAGCAGCAGGCATTGAACGCATGACCACACGTTAAAATCTAGTCAGGGTCCGATTGATGTCATCATATTTATGAGGCCCTCACCTGCCTGTGGTGAGGGTCTCGCATGCTCCCCGAAACCCTGGAGTTAAAATTACAACTGATGAGAGTGCAGCACTGAGCCAGAGGGAAAAAAGGAGAAATAACAGATAAATCTCTGAATCTCGAGGAATTAGCATTCATATAGGAGACACAAAAATTGAAGGCAGCTGTAAGTAGGCCTCGATTTGCCTCTATTTTAATCTCCCGTACCCCCTCCTTTCTCATCAGTTGTGGGGGAGGGGGATTTAAATATGTCCTTAATGAGTGAAGTCTGGAGGAACATCAGTGCATCAGGAAGTGTATCCTAGCAACATCTGGAGACGTGATTTGAATGACGTGATCCTGTTGTTGTGCTTCGTCAGTTAGAATCAGCAATCATACACGTACATTGCAGCATTGTTCCCAACTGGCAGCCGCATTCTCATACACCGCTTCTTCAACTGAGCACTTTGGGACTGATAATGGCCCAGAAATTCGGGTCTCCACGGGTGAGTACGCGTTGTGTACTCACCCGTAAGCCTGATGGAAGTGCCGGTTACGTGCATGCACTGCGCATGCGTAGGAAACCGGCACTTCTGTTCCTCTGAACGAGGAGGTTCAGAGGTCGAACGCGTGCGCAGGAGAGTCTGCGCGTGCACTTTGAACTTACATTTTTTTACAGGTTTTTCCGTGAGGGTAAGTCTTTAGAATTTAGAAATTTAAAAAGCAGGCATAAGGCATAAGGCCTGCTTTTTACAAGGTAAGTGGTCAATTAATTAAAATTAAAACATTTTTTCCACAGGTTTATTATTTTTAAATACTTTAAAGCAAGGTAATTTTATTTTTAGCCCCGTTAGAATATAAAATGATTTTTTTCAAAAATTTAAATTATTGTTTAAAATAGTTATTTAATGTAATTTATAGTTTATTTTAAAAATGTGATTA
Source organism: Somniosus microcephalus (assembly GCF_052327205.1). Taxonomy (NCBI): domain Eukaryota; kingdom Metazoa; phylum Chordata; class Chondrichthyes; order Squaliformes; family Somniosidae; genus Somniosus; species Somniosus microcephalus. The sequence goes on from NC_140987.1 coordinate 231,579,696, forward strand.
AAAAAATATATATATTTGAAGGTTTACTGCTATTTTGGGGCCGTAGTATTTATATGTCTTGACAGCTCTTCCTGTCAAGGCTTATGAATGGGCTTTTCCCTCCTCCGATTGGCTGCCCATGGCCCACGTGATCCCAGGGGACGCATCGAACTAACTGCGCCCCTGGGACACGCAAGCAATGTGTGCCGACAGCTGGGACAGGCCCCGGATCGGAATTCCATGGGGCCCTACAGCTCAACTGCCGGCGCGCAAGGTAAGTGCAGGTCGGGGGCTTGCATCCGCGGGAAGCCCCCGACCCGAATTTCTGGGCCATTGTGTTCGTAATTCAGATTTTTCAATTGCAGAACAATGAATAAATGACAGGTGCTGCAGTCACCATATTATTGTTTGGAGTGTGCCAGAGTCGAACAGCCACATCATTTGTTATGTTATATAAAATATACCAACTAAGCTTTTGTTTTCAAAAACTGATCAGTAGCACACACAAATAATAATAATATTAATAATAATAATCAACTTTATTGTCATTGTTAGTGCACAAGTGCAGTACAATGAAATGTAGGCTTGCGGCTCCTGAGAGTGTACATTTAGATTAAGACATTTAAACATTCAACATTCATTTGGCTTGTAATACATTAACATAAACAAAACCATAATAAAGTGCATTGGCAGATGTGCAGGCTTTAGAGTTTATTTGTGGAGTTCAGTAGGATGACAGCCCTGGGAAAGAAGCTGTTCCTAAATCTGGTCGTACGGGTGCGAATGCATCTGTAGCGTCTCCCAGATGGCAGGAGGGCGAACAGACTGTGGCTGGGGTGGGTAGGGCCTTTGATGATGGTCCGTGACCTCCGTAAACAGTGTTTCTGGTATATGTGCTCTATGGTCAGTAGCCGGGTGCCGGTAATGCGTTGGGCAGTTTTGACTACCCGCTGCAGGGCTTTCCGGTCATAGGAGCTACAGCTGCCATACCATACTGTGATACAGTTCGTCAGGATGCTCTCTATTGTGCAGCGGCAAAAGTTAGAGAGGATCAGGGATGACAGGTTACATCCCTTCAGCCTCCTTAGGAAATATAGGCGCTGCTGGGCCTTCTTCACCAGAGAGGAGGCATTGAGGGACCAGGAGAGGTCTTCCGTGATGTGGACTTTGTGGAGAATTAAAGGTATTTTGTGGAGAATTAAAGGTTCCAAGTTAATCATTAATTTCTGATAACGTTCACTTTTACAAGCAGGAGGTTTGTGGAAATCTGTGATTGGATTACGGTCTTGTGACTTCATCTAGAATATCTTCCAACTGAGCATAAAGCACTGGTATGGCTGGTAGACTGACAGGCTTGAAACAACAATAACCTACATTGCTACAGAGGCCCTCCCATACAACAATGTCTCAATAGGCTTCACAGGGCTTCGAGAAAGTAAAATAATGCAAAGGTTAAAGGAGGATAAGGCACTTCAGGAGGATTTTGAAAGTGAGAATGGGGAGGTGAGGGGGTGATGAGATCGAGAGAGGGGGTTCAAGAGGGCAGGAGTAAAGTAGCCAAAAAAGCAGCCACTGATGGCGGAAAAGGGAATAGGGAATAAAAAGCAGGCCGGTGTCGGCGGAGTGAATAATGTGTACAAGGAAATATGGCTGGAAGAGATTGCTAAGGTAGGTGGGGCAAGGTCATGTTGGGATTTCAAATCAGGAGAACAACTTCTACTTACACCTGTATAGTACCTTTAGGATCAGTAAACATCTCAAAGCATTTCAGAAGAGAGGAGGAAAATTGGATATTGAGAAGGAAAAAGAGTTAGGGGAGGTGATGGAAGGCAAGCTCAAAAAGGTAGGTTTTGAAAGTGGGGAAGATGAAGCGAGGTGGAGGGATTTAAGGAGACAGTTCCAAGATGTTGAGGTCAATTCATCAGGGCATGGAGAGCCAGTGGAGTTTGCCAAGGACTGAGGTGGTGGGAAAAGGAGATAAATGAAAAAAGATGGAATGGATGGTGCAATGGGTTAGCAGACTGTCCTTTCACTTTGGTAACCTGGGCTTAAATGAAAGCTGGACTGATGAATAACACATCTCCGCTGTCTGTTGGCTATACAGTCCTATGTGACATGAGTTTGAAGAGTCTCAAAATGCTTCTCAGCAAGCGTGGACTACAGAATAAAACTTCCCCTAGTTTGGCAATTGCACTCAGAGGACACAAGGATGGTTAATGTGCAAAAAGGATATTTCACACTGGTGCAGTAGTGCTGTTCATCTGGGGCATTGGCTGGGAGGAGATTGCTCAGGTAGAGGCCAAATTTTCACTCTGTATGGGTGGAAAATCTACATTGAGTCCACAGTGGAGGTAAACTGAATTAACATGTACAGGAGGCTTGTTAAGGAGATGGAAGCCCATGGAATTAAGGGGAAAGTGGCAGTATGGATATGTAATTGGCTCAGTGACAGGAAGCAAACAGTAGTGGTGGATGGATGTTTTTCAGACTGGGAGGTGGTTTGCAGTGGTGTTCCCCAAGGGTCAGTTTTGGGTTCATTACTCTTTCCAACTTTTATAAACGATCCAGACTCAGGTGTAGAAAGCAGCATTATAATGCTTGCAGACGATGTGAAACTTGGCAAAGTATTAGATAGTGATGAGGATAGTTGTAGAATCCAGGATGACACAGACGTGGGCAGAGGCATGGCAAATGGAATTCAATGTGGAGAAGTGTGAAGTGATGCACTTTAGGAGGGCTAAGATGGAAAGACAGTATACTATAAATGACACGAATTTGAAAAGTGTAGGTGAGCAGAGAGAACTTGGTGTCCATATATACAAATCCTTAAAGGTGGCAGGGCAAGTTGATAAGGTGGTTAAAAAAAGGATATGGGTTACTTAGGTTCATAAATAGAGGAATAGAATATAAAAGTAGGCCTCAGCTGGAGTATTGTGGGCAATTCTGGGCACCACACTTCAGGAAAGATGTAAAGGCCTTAGAAAGGGTGCAGAGGAGGTTTACCAGGATGGCACCAGGCAAGAGGGCTTCAGTTATGAGAAGAGGTTGGAAAAGTTAGGACTGTTCTCCTTAGAACAAAAAAGGTTAAGAGGGACCCTAATAGAGATTTTTAAGATGATGAGAGATTTTGATGGAGTAGATAGAGAAAAACTATTCCCTCTGGCGAGTGAGTCAATAACCAGACGTCATAGATTTATATCATTGATCTAGAGGGGAGATGAGAAAAAATGTTTTCACTTAGAGAGTTGTCGGCATCTGGAACGCTCTACCTGAAAAGACAGTGGATGCTGATTCCATAAATAATTTTAAGAGGGAGTTGGGCAGGTACTTGAGGATGAGGAACTTACAGGGTTACGGACAAAAAGTGGGAGTGTGGAACTCAGCATGACTGCTCTTTCAAAGAGTCAGCACAGACACGATGGCTCGAATGGCCCCATTCTTTGCTGTAAGTTTCTATGATGACTCTAAGTGACAAGAATGGAGATGCACTGCATCTGTGCTGGTGTTAATTCAGCTCTTTAACATTGTCAGTCTTAGTAACTCCTCCCAATGAATTACGCTGGTAAAGTCATCATGACTTATTGTTTTATTTAAACAAAAACAGTCGAAGGTAGTCAGAGGCAAAACAAACGGATGTTAAAATTAATGACGGTTCTTTGTAACTGATTCAAAAGGAAGATGAATTATGAGACTCTCATTTTAATGATGTTGCAATTTATTACTAATGTAAATAATTAAGTGATTAATCAAAAGGCTGTTGTACTCAATGATAATGTCTAACTGAAACTGATTTCACTAAATCTGTAAACACAAGCTATAACCAGTTTATCAATTAATTGACAGCATTTAACAATGTGTTATTAATTTGTAATGAACTGTGTTTCAAAATGTGCTAATCTACCATTTGGCTCAACCATCTGAGGATTACCCCGCATACTAGGTCACTGCTAATTATCATTTTTATTATGAAGAAAGAAACATTTGAGGTGTGAGGAAATAAATGTCCCTATGGTTCAGTAAATAAATGCACTGCACTGAGCTAACTGATCTCAGACAGGACATGCTACAGTTGGTCTCAGTGCCACTGTACTAAGTGAGGAGTAAAATTTGTCAGAATTCTGTTCTCTGTCCAGTGACACCCGCTGTTAGAAAGTGCACATTTGTGGGCATTGGGTGAGGTCACAATTGAGTGAGGACAAGATTGGGTTCGGCTATCATGCCCTCCATGAGTGAGTATCCCATTGAAGCAGCGAGAAAAATGGACATTTAGCAAGGTAGAAGAGGGTTTCCTGCACTAATTGGGATCTTGCACAACATGAATCACCACATTCAGATGAAGGGGGTATTAGATAAAAAATGAATAAATAAACACCCTGTCGATGTAGTAGCTTCTCTGAGTCTCCAAATTATTGTAAAGTGCAAATGCCCAATGTTGATCCTTGCTGTGTCATTGTTCAGATACTTTGCCTAGCAGCAACTGGGATTGATTATTTGACACTAGAATCTTGTATATGAAAACTTAGCTAACCATGCACAATGCTTTAGGCAGGTCGTTAGCGGTGAACTATCTAAAATTCTGCTGTTAGTGCTTCTCAAGTTTCTCATCTGCATTCTTCAAAAATTGAATTTCCCGCTATTATACTTGTTTCAAAGAATGGAAAGTACCAAAGCTTCCGTTGCACTTGCAGGAGCACCATTTTTTCTATGAACCAGCTGTGGACACTGTTGCTGTATATTGCACCCAATCTCATTGCGACCCTTTTCCCTTTTCTCTTTTCACCTGTCCTCTCATCCCAGCCCAAACAACATTCACTTTCAGGATCGCAAATTGTACATCAAGGATAAATTAATTCAACCTGTGCTCCCCACTGGGGAGCTATGCTGAAAGGAAGCATGGATCGGGGATAGGGTAACAACACTTGAATGCTAACTCTCTAACCTCCACTCCCAACTTAGAGTGTGGGACCGGCGAACTTACTCTACTGTGTATTCTCCATCATACCTGTCCCAATATCTGACACCAAAACACTGGGATTACTTGTGGTGCTGACCGAATTAAGAATGAGCTCACTTAACAAAATATTATAGTTCAATGACTACATGAATATTACCGAGCACAATCTAAAGGTGTTAGATATGTATCACTTTTAATAATGCTTATGTACTACATTATCTTGTCAGAAATGTCTCAAAGCTCTTGGCACAATTAATTGGTTTTGGATTGCCAACGACTTTTCTTTTGTAGGTATCATCCAGCAAAGAGCCATGAAATGAATGGTGGTATTGACTGAGGGTCATTTGGATGTGACGTTAAACCAAAGGCCCATCTGCCCTCTCAGCTGGACATATAAAATCTCACGGCACTATTTTGAAGTTGAGCAGAGGAATTCTCCACGTTGACCTGGCCAATATTTATCCCTCAACCAACATCACTGAAATATCTGGTCATTATCACATTGCTGTTTGTAGGACCTTGCTGTTTGCAAATTGACTACCATGTTTCCTATTTTATTCCTATTTCTACAACTGGTGGCTAACCATTTTATACACTTAACATCTTGTTCAGTAGATTGGGGTCAATGTTATGGTGGTGTGCTCCTGTGAGTGTGTATCATGAAATTGCCAAAATTGATATGTGGGAAATAGTACAGGCTGCGAATTGAATGCGCTGACTTTCCATGCTTGAATTTAGCCATGTGATCCTCTGATATTAAGCTCCGTCCCAGGAGCACTAAATATAACCCATTGTATCATTTCTCCTTCATCAAGGCCACAGTGTAGGGGGTGGTGTGTGGAGTCAGCTTTGCCCTGACTGGTTTTGAGCAGTTTGAATCGCTCCCACACCCCTGGGTTCTAGACACCAGATGTAGGTACAGGCTGCGATACAGAATTGGAGTAGACAACTGGTTTGGTGCAAGAAAACCGTATTTTTATTAGAGTCACAATAAAATTATACACGTAGATTACTGGAGTAATTAGAGACATTCAAGAGTACACTTAATTAAGAATGTGGAACACACGGCACAATGAGGGAAAATCACATTAATAATCCCCCTACACTTGTCCCATCCCCAATATCTAACTAAATTGCACTACAAGAGCCAGGGATTATGCTCACCAATAGGGGTTTCTTGACAGTTCGAATCCTGTCAATTAAGCTGGTTGCGTTTTTGGGGTTCACTCTTTGTGTCCTTTGGGGCCTGCTGTCGCCACATGGTTCCAGTCTTAGAATCTGCGAAGATTCCTCAGTTGGGCAGAGTCCGCAGATGCGGTAAGGGCGTGGTTGTGGATTTGTCTGGGTAAGTACCTTCTTTCCTTCGTTAGAAATAGGGAATAAAGTTTTTGTTGGGTACTTTAGCTTGTAGAGTGGAAAACTTCGGGTTTTGTTCTTCTGGTGGTGGTCTGGTCGTCGAGTTTTGTTGCGGTTGGGGTTCGGTTGACAGTCTTCGGTGTTGGCTCGGTCGCGGTGGCCTAGATCATTACCTGTGCAGTGGTAATGATCTGAAGGTATGGTTTACCCAGCCCTTTTGTTACCGCGGTGCTCGTGGTTGGTCTCTATGTAAGGCTGCGGTTGCAGCCTAGTTGTCTTTGGTCGAGCCTGCCCCACCGTGCCTCCTCACCGTTGTTCTGTGAGCCTTATGGTTGGATGCCCCTGTGGCCTGAAAGCTTCTGCGAGTGTCCGTCTGCTTCTGTGTTCGTCCTTGGTTACCGGTGGGCCTATAATTATACTGGTTTTGAGTTTGTTATCTGCGTACCAAATCAGGGTTGGTTCTTTGTCTGACTTTTGGCGGGCTCGTTAAGGTGATTATAGCCATTCACAACTGGTTTTTGGGCGGTTGTCCCGTTGTTAAATGGTTTTTTAATGTCTTGGCGTTTGTTTATGCATAATGTAAATTGGTGTCTTCCTGGCTTGGTAGCTTGTTTGAACTGTAAGCGATTATATATGCATAGTCTTGATTAGCTTTAGGTTTGTGCAAGATTAAGTCTCTTCCTGAGTTGATTTGTTTTAAAAGGGAAGAATGCGTGTTCTGTCTCCTTCAGCTGTCTGGTTTTGAAATAACAAATCAAAGCTGTCTCCCACAGGCCCGGGCATGTCAAGTTTGAGTTTTGAACTTGACATGCTGTTTGCAGGGTCCTGTTTTAACCTTGCAGGTCTTGCCATAAAGTCCAAAAGCCATTGTCCTTCAGGGTTCCCTTATTAATAACTTGGGAGATGTGGGAATTTTGAGAATCCTACACCAGTTGGGATGGTTTTTACCTCTATCTGCACCTGTTGTTGCCAGTTAAACATTGGAAAGACCTAAACTATTGTCTTCAGTCCCCATCACAAACTCCGTACCCATGCTACTGATCCCATTCCCCTCCACGGCCACTGTCTCCAGTTGAACCAGATTGTTGGCTACACTGCATTCTATTTGACCCTGAGCTGATCTTCCGACACCATATCCTCTCCATCACAAATACCATCTACTTCCACCATCATAATGTTGCTTGCCTCAGCCTATGTGCTGCTAAAACTCTCATCCATGTTTTTTTCACTTGCAGGCTTAACTATTCCAATGCTCTCCTGGCCGGCATTCCATTCTCCATGCTTTGCAACCTTCAATTCATCCAAAACACTGCTGCCCTTATCCTATCGCCTATCACCCTTGACTTTGCTGACCTACGTGAGCTCTGGGTTCCCCAACACAACCAATTTAAAGTTCTTTTCCTTGTATTAAAATACCTTCATGGCCTCGCTCCTCCCTAACTCTGTAACATCCTCCAGCTCTATATTCCTCCCCAAACTCTCCATTCCTCCCATTCTGGCCTCTTGTGTAGCCACCCCAGCACCCCAGCGCCCCATCATTGGAGATTATGCGTTCAGCCATCTTATATCAAACCTTGGTTAGACCACATTTAGAGTACTGTGCTCAGTTCTGGTCTCCATATAACAAAAAGGATATGGGGCACTAGAGAAGGTGCAAAAAAGTTTTACAAGGATGATACCAGAACTGAGAGCTTATAACTATCAGGAAAGACTGAACAGGCTGGTGCTCTTCTGTCTAGAAAAGAGAAGGCTGAGCGGTGAGCTGATAGAAGTCTTTAAAATTAGGAAGGGATTTGATAGGGTAGATGTAGAGAAGATGTTTCCACTTGTGGGGGAGTACAAAACTAGGGGCCATAAATATAAGATAGTCACTAATAACTCCAATAAGAAATTCAAGAGTAACTTATTTAATCAGAAAGTGGTGAGAATGTGGAACTCGCTACCACATGGAGCAGTTGAGGCGAATAGCATAAATGAATTTAAGGGGAATCTAGATAAGTGCATGAGGGGGAAAGGAGTAGAAGGATATGTTAATAAGGTGAGATAAAGTAAGGTAGGAGGAGGCTCATGTGGGGCATAGACACTGCATAGACCTGTTAGGCCAAATGGCCTGTTTCTGTGCTGTAAATACTGTATAATTCCATGCCTTTGTTACCTCTAGACTTGGCTATTCCAATGTTTTCCTGACCGGCCTCCCTTCTTGCACCCTCCATAAACTTGAACTCATCCTAAACTTTGTTGTTCATATCCTAACTCGCACCAAGTCTCATTCACCCATCATCCCTGTGCTCACTGGCCTCCATTGGCTGTGAGCCCAGCAATGCCTCAATTTTAAATTTCTCATCCTTGTTTTCAAATCCCTCCATGGCCTTGCCTCCCCCTATTTCTGTAACCTCTTTAAGTGATCCTCTATTCTAGCCTCTTGTGCATCCCTGATTTTAATCGCTCTACCATTGTCAGCCGTGCCTTCAGCTGCCTAGGCCCTAAGGTTTGGAATTCCCTGCCTAAACCTCTCTACCTCTCTCTACTCCTTTTAGACTCTCTCTAAAACTGAACTCTTTGACTAAGCTTTATGTCATCTGTCCTAATATCTCCTTATGTGGCTCAGTGATAACGCTCCTGTGAAGCACCTTGGCACTATATAAGAACATAAGATTAGGAGCAGGAGTAAGCCATACAGTTCCTCGAGCCTGCTCTGCTATTCAATGAGATCATGGCTGATCTTCGACCTCAGCTCCACTTTCCCGCCCAATCTCCATATCCCTTGATTCCTGTATAAATTCCTCCCTTAGCCCCTCTGCTTTCCCACCTCCTTTAAACCTCAGATCTTTGATCCTCCTAATATCTTCTTCGTTGGCTCAGTGTCCATTTTTGGCTGATAACATCTCCGTGAAGTTCCCTGGGATATTTTTCTACATTAACAGCACTAAGTAAATGCAAGTTGTTGTTCTTGTTGCCCTGTACTGTTGCATTCACATCAAATATCTGATCCGTTTACCAAGTTATTGCTTTTGTGAACTGGAGTCATTCAAACCTCCTTAGCTGCATCTTACTAATATTATTTATTAAATTAAATTATCTCATGATTACATTTAAAATTACTTGCATATTGAAACGAGAAAAGCGAATGAAGTAGCAGAGAGAAAGGGAGAAATGATAGTGAATAATCAGCTTGTTCTGAGACAGCCAATTATAATCTCTGTTACATTATATTTATGTTGATTCTTTTTGTGGAGTGATTTTAAGTCTTTTAAAATTCATGTAATTATTTTAATCACAAACACACAAACAAGCTATTAGACTGAATGCTGATTTCAAAACCTTTGTTGGATATTCCCTTTTGATTTGAGCAAAATGAAAAGTGGAACCTGAGAAAGAGGGAGAAATAGAAATTAAAGAGGGCAGTGTTTTGTTTATACACAGTGACTGGCATGATATCACAGCATGCTGTTATCATGTCATTACATGTCCACTTTGGCATGGAGGTCGCCATGACCAATGCCCACACACGTGCATTGTTAGCAGGGATCAATGTATACTGATGAGGAGTAGGACTCTGAGTTGATTTTTCCCTCCTTAATTTACTGATACTGAGGTCAACCACTGTGCATGCACTGCTGCTTGGCTAAGATCAGCTAACTCAACAAACACTAGGGGCTGGATTTTGTGAATGGAGGTGAGTTGGAGGCGGGACTGCTGCTTGTCGGGTCTAAGTCCCGCCTCCATCATCTTCTGGCCAACAAGCGGGATTTTCCCCTGATTGACCTTGTTAAGCCCGCCCTGCGGGCTCAGCAGGCCAATTAGGGGGAAGTCACTGGCAGATGTAAGATTCGCAATTTTCAGCAAAAATCACGCAAGAAAACTGGATAAAATAAGACTGTTTATTGACCAAAGTAAGCTTGCACAGAAAAACCTTTGATAAAAGGGCATACAAAATGGCCACCAGGCCCCGTGATCAGTTTATGAACCATTTTATTTCTGTTACTGCAAGCCAGACAGGCTTGTGGATTGAAGACAGTGAGCCCACGAAAGCCAGTCTCTGGGAACCGAAACTCAGAGCAACAGCATACATATTCAATGGATTATAAGTACAGGATGGGGCCCATCAAGATATGGGCGGACAATGTAAAAACACTTATACCCATTTATCGTACAAAGGAAAAACCGTTTAGCAGCCATCAAGGAAAATGTCCGGACCGATCAATATGCGAACCGAGCCACGGTGACAATGCAAAAGACATTGAAAGACATTATCGGCCAGGAAGGCCAGTTTAAGTTATCACCGGCTCCGTTACAAGACAAAGCGCCCCTGCAGAGATTTCTGCCCGCCAAAATTAATACAAAGACAGGACTATGATTTGGCGGGAGATAAGACTGTCCCAAAAGAGTATAACTATGGATTGAAAGTCCATCTAAAAAAACTTCGGACTCCGGGTTACTTGAACAACTTCTTCTTCGCTGCCACGGCTTCTTGTTGGGCGACTTCAGGCTTCCATTTCTTCAAGAACTTTCTTCTACGAGGAACGAACGAAGGGCGGACGGTGCCCGGATCGGCGCCTCTTCCACTTCGGCAGATCGATGAAAACGTTTTCGTTTTTTTTTAAAGACGGACGGTTTCGGTAAAAGGACAACGTGGTCGGTGTTCAGCCAAACAAGGCTCGGCCACGACGAGAAGACGACGAGGGTGGCCCGGGTACTGGGGTCGGGAGATCATCGACGACCCAGGCCGACGGAGAAGAAACCCTCTGGAGAACCGGCGATCGATGCCACAAGATTCTCCCAAGTGCATAGCCTGCATCTGGGTCTGCTCCATGAACCCAAATTGACTTGGTGGATCTCAACCTTAACGAGCGCTCATCGAGGCTGGGTCTACCCCACCGCCTCGAGGGAGGAGAGAATATCGACTGCGCCAGAAGTTTCCAAATCCACGTGACGACGGAAAGCGGTGCCAAAAAGGCTGCGAACCCCCCTTTCTCGCGATTTCGAGAGTGGTGAGCATGATCCCAAGTTCCCCAGGTCGAAACTTAGTTTAGGTATAGGGGAGGGAGTTAAGGGAAATCGTAATGTGTTTCCCCTTTTTCGATGTGCCGTGTGTTCCCCATTTCCATAGAGTCAAGTTCATAAATTTGTGCATGATTGTAGTAACTTTAATCTGTGCCTTTGACATGTATTTTGTAATGCTTCAAACTGTTTAAAAATAAAAGCATCCATTTCGTGCTATTCAACCTGGTCTATTGAGTTCTTTCTCTGCACTACTGTTCTCTGCACCTAAGTCCAAGGTCTAGAACCGTAGGGGGGGAGTGGGTCGAACCACTCAAGGGCAATTATTGCACGAAGCCTGGCAGGAGACCAGAAAGAGCAAGAGAAACCCCCTACACAGAGCACATCAACCTCTGACGTGCCATCTGTCAAGGTTTCTTGAAAGAAGAAATGTCATCGTTAGACAGCTCTGTGAAGCTGTCAAACACTGACATTCTGTATAGTTTGATGAGGCCTTGTGTTCAGGACTCATCAAACATTTCTACTTTGTAGATTTCAGATGACTGTTGGTTCGGAGGATCCAGCAGCCAGTCCATGAAATCTACAAGGAAGATGTTGGGACTCCCGATCCAGAGTGGATGAAGGCTGTAGGCAGAAACAAAGGTAAGTGAACATTTTTTAACAATTTACACTCAACTTACATACTTACCACTCCACACTTGCACCCATCACTCACCTCTACATCTCACTTTCAGACCCCTCCGACACCCGCAGACCTCCTACTCGACTGCTCCAACCCGACGGGGATCTCCAAGATCAGAAAGCCTGCAGTTGAAAAGGTAAAAAGGAATAATCCTTTATTCTGCCTGTTAACTACCTGTTAACAGACAATTAAAAGGATTTAATCCCTTTCCCGCCTCGAGGAGACGGGACCCGGGTCAGGACGGCTTCCCACCTCCCAGCAAAAGGGCACAGAGGTGGGATGGGGGCGGGTTTGTCAGCTGCCCCCACTTTCTGCAACTTTACCGGCAGTCCCGCCTCCATACCCGCCTCCTCGGGGCTTGGAAAATCCAGCCCTAGGGATCAAATCTGGGAACAGCCTGCCCACATGACTCAGTTGAACATAATGGGGGAAGATTTCCTATGTGCAGTGGCAAAATAGTAAACTTGTCTATAAAGAAAAGGGTTATGATTTGCTATGCCTAATGCACAGCAGAAATGTTCACCCCAATGTGATGTATGTATGAACTGCACCACTGAGGGATCTTTGTGATGCTAGATCTTAAAATTGAAACTGAACGTTAAGTGAGCTTGGGCAGTCTCAACCCAATTCCTAGGTTTGGAGGCACAGAATAAAACTATCTCTGATTTGCACTAACTTGGAGCAGCCACAAGGCTAGCTAATGTGAGAACAATAAAAATGTCACACTGGTGCAGTTGGGGTTGCTCTTTTGAGACTGGGACTGAGGCACACTGTTGGAGTAGAATTTTACTCTGCATCTGACCTATGTATATTTAAACTGGGAGTTCTTGATTTCTGACACTGGGTGCCAGAAATGGGTAAGTGTCTCATTTCTAAGCATGAGATTTCCTTGTCTTGATAAGCAAAACATAATGCACCAATTTATTTTTGAAGCAAAGAAAGCAGCATTGAAAATGTCACACTGACGCAGTGACAGCATTGACTGTAATGTAACCCTGCCACCCGATCCCTTTCCCTGGCTGTTCCTTAATCTGAGTTTATCTCAAAACTCCCCAACATGCTAACAATGCCCCATTAAAATAAGCTTTAGTGCTTTCGGAATAGCAGCTTGTAATTAAAAACCCACTCTAAGCCAGGTTTAATTACGCAATAAGCAGTTGTGCTGTAAAACTTTTCAAGGACACATTTTCTTTTCTAAAGTTAATTTGTGACTCCACAATTAACTTTCGAATCAGTTAAACAAGCAGCATCTAATTCCGTATCAATAAACTGAGCCTCTTTGGGGGGGAAAAAAATCAATCTCTAACTTAAAAGAAAAAAGTATTTTGCAGAACTGCCTCCCAAGGGTCCATTCTTCTAATTACAGCACCAGATAGTTTGCTAGGTCATTCAAGTACCTTCTGCTACATCTGCTCTATTAGATAGGGCTGGTATGTGTGATAATGTAGCTGGCAGTGTACTATTCACAGAAATCACAGAAACCACACAGTGCAGATAGAGGCCATTTCGGCCCATCGAGCCTGCACCGACACATATCCCACCCGATCCCCGTAACCCCTATACCAACACATATCCCACCCTATCCCCGTAACCCCACGCATTTAATCCCCCTAACACTAAGGGTCAATTTATCATAGCCAATCAACCTAACCCGCACATCTTTGGACTGTGGGAGGAAACCGGAGCACCCGGAGTAAACCCACGCAAACACGGGGAGAATGTGCAAACTCCACACAGACAGATTCGCAATTTTCAGCAAAAATCACGCAAGAAAACTGGATAAAATAAGACTGTTTATTGACCAAAGTAAGCTTGCACAGAAAAACCTTTGATAAAAGGGCATACAAAATGGCCGCCAGGCCCCGTGATCAGTTTATGAACCATTTTATTTCTGTTACTGCAAGCCAGACAGGCTTGTGGATTGAAGACAGTGAGCCCACGAAAGCCAATCTCTGGGAACCGAAACTCAGAGCAACAGCATACATATTCAATGGATTATAAGTACAGGATGGGGCCCATCAAGATATGGGCGGACAATGTAAAAACACTTATACCCATTTATCGTACAAAGGAAAAACCGTTTAGCAGCCATCAAGGAAAATGTCCGGACCGATCAATATGCGAACCGAGCCACGGTGACAATGCAAAAGACATTGAAAGACATTATCGGCCAGGAAGGCCAGTTTAAGTTATCACCGGCTCCGTTACAAGACAAAGCGCCCCTGCAGAGATTTCTGCCCGCCAAAATTAATACAAAGACAGGACTATGATTTGGCGGGAGATAAGACTGTCCCAAAAGAGTATAACTATGGATTGAAAGTCCATCTAAAAAAACTTCGGACTCCGGGTTACTTGAACAACTTCTTCTTCGCTGCCACGGCTTCTTGTTGGGCGACTTCAGGCTTCCATTTCTTCAAGAACTTTCTTCTACGAGGAACGAACGAAGGGCGGACGGTGCCCGGATCGGCGCCTCTTCCACTTCGGCAGATCGATGAAAACGTTTTCGTTTTTTTTTAAAGACGGACGGTTTCGGTAAAAGGACAACGTGGTCGGTGTTCAGCCAAACAAGGCTCGGCCACGACGAGAAGACGACGAGGGTGGCCCGGGTACTGGGGTCGGGAGATCATCGACGACCCAGGCCGACGGAGAAGAAACCCTCTGGAGAACCGGCGATCGATGCCACAAGATTCTCCCAAGTGCATAGCCTGCATCTGGGTCTGCTCCATGAACCCAAATTGACTTGGTGGATCTCAACCTTAACGAGCGCTCATCGAGGCTGGGTCTACCCCACCGCCTCGAGGGAGGAGAGAATATCGACTGCGCCAGAAGTTTCCAAATCCACGTGACGACGGAAAGCGGTGCCAAAAAGGCTGCGAACCCCCTTTCTCGCGATTTCGAGAGTGGTGAGCATGATCCCAAGTTCCCCAGGTCGAAACTTAGTTTAGGTATAGGGGAGGGAGTTAAGGGAAATCGTAATGTGTTTCCCCTTTTTCGATGTGCCGTGTGTTCCCCATTTCCATAGAGTCAAGTTCATAAATTTGTGCATGATTGTAGTAACTTTAATCTGTGCCTTTGACATGTATTTTGTAATGCTTCAAACTGTTTAAAAATAAAAGCATCCATTTCGTGCTATTCAACCTGGTCTATTGAGTTCTTTCTCTGCACTACTGTTCTCTGCACCTAAGTCCAAGGTCTAGAACCGTAGGGGGGGAGTGGGTCGAACCACTCAAGGGCAATTATTGCACGAAGCCTGGCAGGAGACCAGAAAGAGCAAGAGAAACCCCCTACAGAAATGGCGACCGCGGCAGGACCTTGGCAGCAGGAAAGTAGTGTGTTAGATCAAGATCTGAATAGACGAAATGTGATGGATGAAAGAATAGCAGATTATGTTTTCGGAAAAGTCAACCTCACAAAACAATGGATATCTGATCTACTAAGGGATAGGCTCCCGCTAGACGCAGCCATCAAGTGGACAGCAGGTAGAGAGCATAAGAAATCTGTAGAAAAGGCGGTCTGGCTGATGTGCTACAAGAAACAAGTCCAGCTTTTGGACCAGGTAGTTGCAGCACAGACAGTCCAGATCAACGGCTTGCTTAAAGGCGTGGAGGAAAAGGTTGCGGGAGGTCAAAAACTGATTGAATCGCTTGACGCGCTGAACCAGGAACGCCGCTCTGTAATTCGCTGCCACGAAACCCGGGTAGAATATTTAAAATGTCAGGTCATGGAGGCCAAGGCCAGTGAAGGTAGAATGAGAGAGAGGTGTTCCCGTCTAGCCAAACAAGTAGATGCCCAAGAGGAAAAGCTCCTGGGAGCCAGGGCAGCATATAAAATGGCCATGGAGGATAGATCTGAGAACACCGACCACAGCACTTGCCGCCGGGAGCTAGAGGACCTGAGAAAGGCCCTAGCGAAGGCAAACGGGTTGGTGTGTCTCATAAATCCACCAGCGAGTCAGCTGTTGCTAGCCAAGGAATCCAAAAGACCGATTCCACAAGAGGCAGTTGGGGTACCAACCCCCGAACCTTCTGCGCCTCCTGCCTATGAGGAGTCTTGGACTCCGGGACAGGAGACGGAGACGGTAGAGGAAAAGAGCCCTGAGGTAGAGCAACCCCAGACAGTAGAGTCGGGGTCGGCGCCAATGTGTCCAACGAGACACCGGAGGATCGGTCCAAATGAAGAAAATGGCGATGACGGACCCCTTGAGAGTCAGATCATAATGCCTCATAGCGCACGACAGCTAAGAGAGATGATAAGTCACATCCCAAAACTCTCCGAGTCAGGAGATCCCTCCGTGCATTTCAGGGACGTGGAGCAGACCGCAGCAGTCAATGACTGCGACGGGGTTGAACAGTCTAAAATGCTGCTGTTCTCCCTGGACAGTTCGCTCCTCCAGTGTCTCCCTGACGAGAGCAAGAGAGGGCACAGGGACTATGAGTTGCTACGGGATGAGATTCTGGAGATCATGGGAGAGGGGGACGGAACTCCGTTCCTCCGTTTAGAAAAGACAGTGCAGCTAGAGGGAGAACCCCCACGGGTTTTCGCCGACAGGTTGTGGCCAGTGTATCGGCGCAGCTGCCCGGGCGGGCCGGCCCGGGCCGGGCTGGATGGCGAACAAAGGGCTCACTGGCTTCGGTGCCTGGTAGCAGGTTGCCTGCCAGTAGTGAAGGAACAGGCCAAAGCATGGTTTGACCCCACTAACGCCCGCTCCACGGAGGAAGTAGTACTAGATCAGCTCACGATCAGTTATAGAAACAACAAGGGCAAGAAAACGCCTGTTGTGAAAGGAAAGGTGCATGAGGTGAGACCCGCAGCCTCTGCTAAAAAGGAATGGCGTCAGGAGGGAAATCGCCATCCCCAAGCAAATAGCAGTTGTTACGGGTGTGGGAAGGAGGGTCATTGGCGCAAGGACTGTAGGAATCCTTGGAAGGATAAGAGGGAGAGAGAGTTCGCCGCAGCCCAAGATCGAGCCCAAGCCCGAGTCGCCAACGGCCCGAGAGTTTCCCCAACACCAGCACAACCACAAGTGCAGGCCGCTGCCCCAACACCAGTCCAGAACCCAACCGTAGCCTTTGCCCCGAATGAAGGGGGTGGTGCGGTTGTGGACCCCACTGCGATCGAGTCAGTCTTGGAGACTATGCGGTCTCTGATGACCTGGCAGGGGAAGGTAACGGTTGCTAACAGCCCTATCGCCCCCGAGACCCCAGCCGAAACACCTAAATGACTGACGCCCGCGCAGCCCATCTACTTGTGTCCGCTCCGCTATGACGCTTGGAGAAGACCTGTGGTGGAGATGGAGGTGGAGAAACAAAGGGGTAGTTACCTGTTGGATACGGGTGCTTCGTGTACCTTGATCCACACGGACAAACCTTTTGCCTCACCTCTGTCCGCCCAGGCTCCATATTTAGTAGCGGGTTTCACGGGTAGAGCACAGGCTGGCGCGCACTCCCTCCCGCTCTCCATTCAGTTGGGAGCGCTCCACACCACATGGACGTGCATCCTATTGAAGTGGAAAGAGGGGGGGGGGAAAGGCATCCTCGGGGCTGATTTCTTGGTGGAACACGGGATCCTCGTGGACCTGAGAAATCACTGTCTCTGGGGAGCCGAGGGCGGTTTAGGTAAGGTAGTCGTAATCCCGGGGAAGGAAGAAAAGGGGGCCCTGTGCACTATGAAGCCATCAGGAGGTTACGATCTCGAGCTCATGATAACAAACGTCCCAACGGACTTGCAGGCGCGTGTGTCAGAAAATCTGACCGCGTTCGCCACCCACAAGCACGACTGCGGGAGAGTCACTGGGTTCGAAGTCAGCGTAGACGGGGACCCCATGATCCGACCCCAAAAGCAGTATAATTTCCCCAAGGAGGCAGAACCCGACATGGAGACAGCAATATCTTCATTGGTACAGCAGGGCGTATTGAGGACGATAGCCACCCACGTGAACTCCCCATTATGGCCGGTAAAGAAACCGGACAATTCGTGGAGAGCCACGGTGGACTATAGAGTCCTCAATAGTAATATCCCAGCCTGCGCGCCCACGGTAGCAGCAGTTGCAGACTTAATAGGGAGTATTCCAGCATCGGCGACCACATTCACGGTGCTGGACATCTCGAACGGTTTTTGGTCCATTCCGCTGCGGCGGGAGGACCAGTACAAGTTTGCCTTTACTTTCAAAGGGCAACAGTACACCTGGAACTGCTTACCACAGGGTTTTCACAACAGCCACAGCATTTTCCATCAGTGTATGGCGGGGAGTTTGAAAGAGTTCAGCCAGCCCAACCAGATAGTGCAGTATGTGGACGACTTACTCCTGTTCACAGATACAGGGGAGCAGCACGGCCCACTGTTAGCCGAATTGTTGGAACTGTTAGAAAGGAAGGGTTTCAAAGTAAATCCAAAGAAAGCCCAGATCGGCCAGCAGGAAGTTAAATTCCTGGGTCTGGCCATCCGCGCTGGGGAAAGAGCCATAGATAAGGCCAGACGGGAATCTATACAAGATCTGCCGATTCCCAACACAGTAACGGGTGTAAGGTCCTTTTTGGGATTGACCGGGTACTGCAGAGATTTCATCGAGGACTATGCTGCCACAGCGGCCCCGCTACTTCGACTCTTACACAAGGGAGTCGAGTGGTCTTGGGACGAGGGGTGCCAGGCAGCATTCGAGAAGTTGAAAAGAGATCTGCAGACCGCGCCAGCCCTAGGGGCCATAGATGGGGGAGAGGAGTTCTTTCTGGAGGTAGCCGCTAGTGGGGACAGCCTGAGCGCAGTACTGCTCCAAGAGCGGCACGGCAAGCTAAGACCAGTAGTTTATTCCTCCAGGGTGCTCACGGATGTGGAGAGGAGTTTCTCCAATTGCGAACGGCATCTCCTGGCCACGCATTGGGCTGTGAACAGATCAGTGATCTTCACAGGGACCTCTCCCATTACGCTCCTCACCCATCACACCCCCACGAAGATGCTTCTGGACGGGAGGATTAAGGATGGGACCGTAAGCAGCGCTCGGATTGCGCGCTGGACACTCCTCCTTTCCCAGATGGATCTCAAAGTTAAAGGCCTCTGCGCGCCAAGGCTCGCAGCCAATATGGCATATCCCGGGACAGCCCATCAATGTTCCGTAGAAGGGGTATGGGAAGTTAACATAGGTTTACGGGCCGGGATACATCCCACGGGCCGCGAGATCTACGTAGACGGTTCTAGCACTGTAGCTGACGGCAAGCGACTCACAGGGTGTGGAGTTTATGACCCTGCGGCAAACATTGCCCTGGCAATTAAGCTCCCCAGCACTATGAGCGCGCAGCAGGCTGAACTGTCCGCGGTGGCGTACGTGGTTACCCACCCCGAGATTTTCCCAACCCCATACACGATTTGCTCAGACAGCATGTTCACGTGCAATTCATGTACGGAGTACCTCGCCATCTGGTCCCGACGCGGGTACACCTCCGCGGACGGGCGGCCTTTAACAGTTAAGCCCTTGCTGGAGAAGATCCTAGCAGCTGTGGGGGAGAAAGGAGAGGTGTTCATCCATAAGGTGAAGGCTCACTCCATTACAGAACCCCGCAGTCAGGGCAACCAGCAGGCGGATGCGCTAGCCAGGGAGGGTGCCCGCAGCGGCATTCTCTGGGACCCATACGAACCCGGACCCGTGGCGGCGATCCAAGGCAGGGAGGGAATTCCCGGGAACACAGGGGTGACACCACCCCCAGACCTAAAGACCGTCCAAACCCTGGATCCCGCCCTAAAAGCAGTCCTAAAAGCCATCACAGAGGGCAAACAGGTAGAAGGTCCGTACAGTACGGCAGCCCTCACAGTCAAGGAAGGTATGCTGTTCCGAAAGGAGCAGTGGGTTGTGCCGCAGCAGCACCGAAGGGAATTCCTGCAATTGGCCCACGAGGGTCCAGAAGCGGGACACCCCGGACCTGAGGTCACCTGGCAACGGGTGGAGCAGGCGGGATGGTGGCCGGGACTTCGGGACGATGTCCGCGAGTTCTGCGCAAGCTGTCTTGTGTGTGCTGCTAACAACCCAGACCCCCACAAAAGGAAGGTGCCCATGGGGCACATCAGGAGGGTAGAGGGACCATGGCAGTCGATTCAGGTCGACTACATAGGGCCCCTGCCCGCCGCCCAGGGAGGCTATAAGTACTGCCTTGTCCTGGTAGATGTGTTCACCAAATGGGTAGAAGCCTTCCCGTGCAGAACAGCTACGGCACTGGGTACTGCTAAGATCTTGATTCGGGAAGTGTTCTCACTGTGGGGACTCCCCCGTTTTGTAGAGTCCGACCAAGGGAGTCAGTTCACCGGTCAAGTAATGCAGAACGCCCTCAGGCTCTTGGGCATTGAGGGAAAGTGGCACGTAGCATACAATCCCCAGTCATCCGGGATTGTTGAGCGTATGAATCGGACCCTCAAGGAAAAGCTGAGGAAAGAGACAATGGGCTCGCCCCAGAAATGGGCGGAGGTCCTGCCTTTAGTCCTCATGGGGATCCGAGCCAGCCAGTCCAAAAGCACGGGGTATTCCCCGCACGAGTTAATGACTGGAAGGATCATGCGAACACCCACCCATGTGCTAGCCCCGGTGCTCACTGAGGGCCAGCTCCGAGAGGTGAAACGGGACAAATTCGCCCAAACCCTCTTGGAGCGCCTGAGACAGATTTATGGGCAGGCGGCTGGGAACATGGGAAGACAGCACCAGGGAAATAAACTGTTGTTAGAACCTCGGAAACAACAAGAGTGGGTAGTCGGGGACCAGGTCATGGTCCGAAACTACGCCAGGGTAGGGAGTTTTGAACCACTGTACATGGGGCCATACAGCATTGTAGACAAAGCCAGCCCCATGGTTTATGCAGTGAAGACGCCCCGACGTACCAAATGGTTTCACATCAACCAGTGTAAACTGTTTAAACCGGGTACACCAGGGCCACCAAAGGGGACCAGGTCTGAGAACAAAGATCCTCAGCCTGTAACAGAGTCACAGACCACACAGGCTGGAGCAGTAGCCTGCGTGAAGGGAGAGGCCATCCCATTGGAGTGGGAGGTCTCATCTTTTGAATGGGATTTAGGCAGGGGAGAGCCCGAACAGCTCAACCTCGCTTTAGACCCAATCACGGAGGAGGAAGAGTCAGAGGACGGCAGTCCCGCCCTCGACTCAAGCTTGGGGGAGGTAGGGAGTGGGGGTGGAGACTCGGTACCTGTAGGGACAGGTGAGGTGGGGTCGGAAGCCACAGATCCCGACCCCGGGGGGGCGGAGCCTGAGGAAGGGGAGCTGGAGCCGGCAGCTGTGGAGGAACCACAGGCTGTGCCGGTAACAGTCACGACCCCAGGTCCATCGGCCCCAGGAGCCCAACCCAAAGCAGCCCCTCGTAGGTCAGCTCGAGCGCCCCAGCCCAGAAAATTTTGGCCAGATTCTCCCCATCCTCCCCAACCACGGTTTAAAGCAGCCCCAGGAAGACATGATCCCCGTTCAGCAGCGACAGGCTGCGGGGGATCAAGGCCAAAGATCAATGCAGCCCCACCGCAGGGTGTGGCACACGACAGACCTCACAGGGATTCGGAAAGCCGCCCCACGGAGGGCGGCGCTGTACATAAGTTAAGATAGGTAATTATGGTCATAGTTTAAGGAATGTAAAGTATATGGTGTTAAGAGTACAATTTTGAAGTCTGCCCGGTATGTGTGTTTGTTAGGGAGCGGGGTCCAGGAACCCGCGCGTCCAATTAATTTAGGCCAGCACCTATCGGGAGCCCGGCTACATCATTTTGTTGGTTACAGAAACCTGGGATACGATGGAAAGGATTGTCGTAGCGTTCATGGCGATCGGGTGCGGGTGGGCCTACCGAGGCCGCACCAAGGACGTCATCATTTTCGGGTGCTCCGGGGACACGGCCCCCATCGCAACGGATGGGACGGGGGAGCGAGAGGTAGAGGAAACCGCCACCTACTTCCACCAAGGGAGATGGCCAGGTTGGCTGGGAACGAATTCTACGGAATATTCCAGCAATTTCGGTTTTGCCTACCAAGAGACTTCATTAACGTGCCCTCGAGTGAGGATCCTAGCGCCCAGAGTCAGCGTCACCGTGGGAAAGAGGATTTGTCTGGTGTGCAATGGGAACGTACCACCAAGGCGATGGTGGTGGCTACGAAAGCTGGGAAAGGACATGAGAAACTCTACGGTCGAGTGGGAGCGACTGGGTAATAATACCCATCGGACTATTACGGGAACTCACGGACAATTACGTGTGTGTTGGGACAAATGGTGGGAACCGGATGAGGGAATATATGTCTGTATGTGGGGTTCGAGACGCGTCTGCCCCAAGGGCGTGTCCATCTTCTTCCAGAGGCAGTGGCAGGATGAAGGGAAGGGGATGAGATGGGATGTTAGCACTCGAGCGTGTGGAGCCCCATACTCCCCTATTCCGGTGAACGCCACTGAACTCATCACCCGCCCACGCAAGCCCCTGCCCACGCTTCCGGTAGCACTAGCCCAGAAAGGAGGGTGCCCAACCACCACCAAGGGACCCGGGAACGGTTTAGTATTGGTACCCACCGGTCAGGTGCTGTACCAAGGGGTACACTACGCGGTGGCCTCAGTGATTTTAAATCTCACTGAGGTAAGATTGCCGGAGTGGTGTCCCAAAGAAACGGAACAATTATACCAGGTCCTGTTAACCAGTATGTTTAGACAATTTTACGAATTTGACTTTGCCGACATCGACAGAGACAAATTATACACCACACCGCCAGAAGTTTTGGATCGAGTCGGGAGGCAAAGAAGGGGTACTGTAAATGACATATTCACTGCTTTTAATACCGGGACATCTGTTGTCAACGCTCTAGATAACGTGGAGCTGCAGACACAGATCAACGGTTTAAAAGCCCAGTTAAGGAACATATTGACAGACGAAAACAAGGTCGTGGGTTCTGAGTTGCATGAGGACCAGGCCATGACACTACACTTTAAGGACATAATTGCTGAGCTGGAGAAACACGCGAGAACGGTAAATGCACTCATTAAGGAGGATCGGAATGCGTCCGATCAAGCTGCGCAAAACGAGGCCTGTGTGCTGTACGGGGCGTGGTTATTGGGCGAGGGCCGCAGTAATCTTGAGGATTTAAAACAGGGTTTGGTCCCGTCCTGGATCAGCAACAAGCACTTGCAAGCGCTCCACCCTTTTGAGAATGCATTAAGCCCGTGCCAGCTCAGACTAGCCGCAGAAGCATACCCAGTTCCAGTGGACTGCGGACATTCGAATCACACTATTATGGGAATAGTAGTAAGAATGCCGGTGTTGGGTCCCGCAGCAAAGCCCGCCCCGGTATACAGAGTAGAGAACATTGGAGTCATTGAGGGGGGCGCACACATTCGTTACGCAGTGGTCCCGCCTTACGTCATCAGATGGGAGCGTACGATGACAGGCACCGACCTCTCGGGATGTCGGAGCCGGGGAGCACACATCATCCTGTGTCCCCAGCACTTGAATGCCTTTTTGAAACCACGGTGCGGGTTCAGAACCGCTAGCGCGAAGCCGGTGAATTGCACCATGGAGGCAATGGCAGAGGACCATGTGCCCCCACAGGTAGCATATATCGGGGGTGGGACATACTGCGTCACCACTGCAGCGCCTCAGTACCGATATGGACAACACGAGTGGTGTTCGGTCGGTGATAGCAGTTTCTGTTTCAAACCCAGGGCCGAGGTTCAAGTGGCACAACAACGAATTGTTCCCATTCCTGCGCCCTCCACTGTACACATCACTATCAAAGAGAATTTCACAGACTTACAACGATTTGTCGCGCATTTTGGTTATGTCATTCCCCCTCTTCCCGAACACCTCACCAAGGTTTTAAAAGCCGTTATAGTTTCGCAGAAACATTTCTATACACTGGAGCAGAAGACTTTAGAGATAGGAAAAGACATATTGGACATAACCATCCCACCATGGTGGGACTTGTTCACCAACATAGAGGTCCCCGCCTGGATTAGAATAGCATCCCATATCCTAGTAGTATGTCAGGTTTTGATTGTGATATTTTTGCTCTTCGTGCATTGCAAAAGAGGCAAACGCCTCCAGAGGCACGAGAACACAGGAGAATGGAGAGAACGCTATGTGCGGATGGGGGAAGCAGATACCCCACTCTAAGCTGCTAGTATAAGATTAAGCGTCCCTCCATTTAAAATTTTTTTTTTTTTTGATTGTTTTGGGTTATAAGGAAATAAGTATTGTCATGTTATTAGTTGTTCTTAAGTTTTTTTGGATTAATAAAAGATGCATGCAGATGGCGCAAAAGGGTATCAACCCCTGCCCATCTGACAGGTGAAGGTGTTATAGTTTAAGATTTGCTGTCTATGATTCCAAATGAGCATGAGGTAATTTTCATTTTTCTCCGGAAATGGGAACTGCATGTGTCGTGAGGGGCATAGATAGTTAAGTGCCAGGAATGTTTGGATGTGGGGAATCAGGGAAAATTTGCTCATCAAGGATTATTGATACTTTAAGCAAGCTATCAGTATCACAGGGGGGCCTGTAAGATTCGCAATTTTCAGCAAAAATCACGCAAGAAAACTGGATAAAATAAGACTGTTTATTGACCAAAGTAAGCTTGCACAGAAAAACCTTTGATAAAAGGGCATACAAAATGGCCGCCAGGCCCTGTGATCAGTTTATGAACCATTTTATTTCTGTTACTGCAAGCCAGACAGGCTTGTGGATTGAAGACAGTGAGCCCACGAAAGCCAGTCTCTGGGAACCGAAACTCAGAGCAACAGCATACATATTCAATGGATTATAAGTACAGGATGGGGCCCATCAAGATATGGGCGGACAATGTAAAAACACTTATACCCATTTATCGTACAAAGGAAAAACCGTTTAGCAGCCATCAAGGAAAATGTCCGGACCGATCAATATGCGAACCGAGCCACGGTGACAATGCAAAAGACATTGAAAGACATTATCGGCCAGGAAGGCCAGTTTAAGTTATCACCGGCTCCGTTACAAGACAAAGCGCCCCTGCAGAGATTTCTGCCCGCCAAAATTAATACAAAGACAGGACTATGATTTGGCGGGAGATAAGACTGTCCCAAAAGAGTATAACTATGGATTGAAAGTCCATCTAAAAAAACTTCGGACTCCGGGTTACTTGAACAACTTCTTCTTCGCTGCCACGGCTTCTTGTTGGGCGACTTCAGGCTTCCATTTCTTCAAGAACTTTCTTCTACGAGGAACGAACGAAGGGCGGACGGTGCCCGGATCGGCGCCTCTTCCACTTCGGCAGATCGATGAAAACGTTTTCGTTTTTTTTTAAAGACGGACGGTTTCGGTAAAAGGACAACGTGGTCGGTGTTCAGCCAAACAAGGCTCGGCCACGACGAGAAGACGACGAGGGTGGCCCGGGTACTGGGGTCGGGAGATCATCGACGACCCAGGCCGACGGAGAAGAAACCCTCTGGAGAACCGGCGATCGATGCCACAAGATTCTCCCAAGTGCATAGCCTGCATCTGGGTCTGCTCCATGAACCCAAATTGACTTGGTGGATCTCAACCTTAACGAGCGCTCATCGAGGCTGGGTCTACCCCACCGCCTCGAGGGAGGAGAGAATATCGACTGCGCCAGAAGTTTCCAAATCCACGTGACGACGGAAAGCGGTGCCAAAAAGGCTGCGAACCCCCTTTCTCGCGATTTCGAGAGTGGTGAGCATGATCCCAAGTTCCCCAGGTCGAAACTTAGTTTAGGTATAGGGGAGGGAGTTAAGGGAAATCGTAATGTGTTTCCCCTTTTTCGATGTGCCGTGTGTTCCCCATTTCCATAGAGTCAAGTTCATAAATTTGTGCATGATTGTAGTAACTTTAATCTGTGCCTTTGACATGTATTTTGTAATGCTTCAAACTGTTTAAAAATAAAAGCATCCATTTCGTGCTATTCAACCTGGTCTATTGAGTTCTTTCTCTGCAATACTGTTCTCTGCACCTAAGTCCAAGGTCTAGAACCGTAGGGGGGGAGTGGGTCGAACCACTCAAGGGCAATTATTGCACGAAGCCTGGCAGGAGACCAGAAAGAGCAAGAGAAACCCCCTACAGAAATGGCGACCGCGGCAGGACCTTGGCAGCAGGAAAGTAGTGTGTTAGATCAAGATCTGAATAGACGAAATGTGATGGATGAAAGAATAGCAGATTATGTTTTCGGAAAAGTCAACCTCACAAAACAATGGATATCTGATCTACTAAGGGATAGGCGCCCGCTAGACGCAGCCATCAAGTGGACAGCAGGTAGAGAGCATAAGAAATCTGTAGAAAAGGCGGTCTGGCTGATGTGCTACAAGAAACAAGTCCAGCTTTTGGACCAGGTAGTTGCAGCACAGACAGTCCAGATCAACGGCTTGCTTAAAGGCGTGGAGGAAAAGGTTGCGGGAGGTCAAAAACTGATTGAATCGCTTGACGCGCTGAACCAGGAACGCCGCTCTGTAATTCGCTGCCACGAAACCCGGGTAGAATATTTAAAATGTCAGGTCATGGAGGCCAAGGCCAGTGAAGGTAGAATGAGAGAGAGGTGTTCCCGTCTAGCCAAACAAGTAGATGCCCAAGAGGAAAAGCTCCTGGGAGCCAGGGCAGCATATAAAATGGCCATGGAGGATAGATCTGAGAACACCGACCACAGCACTTGCCGCCGGGAGCTAGAGGACCTGAGAAAGGCCCTAGCGAAGGCAAACGGGTTGGTGTGTCTCATAAATCCACCAGCGAGTCAGCTGTTGCTAGCCAAGGAATCCAAAAGACCGATTCCACAAGAGGCAGTTGGGGTACCAACCCCCGAACCTTCTGCGCCTCCTGCCTATGAGGAGTCTTGGACTCCGGGACAGGAGACGGAGACGGTAGAGGAAAAGAGCCCTGAGGTAGAGCAACCCCAGACAGTAGAGTCGGGGTCGGCGCCAATGTGTCCAACGAGACACCGGAGGATCGGTCCAAATGAAGAAAATGGCGATGACGGACCCCTTGAGAGTCAGATCATAATGCCTCATAGCGCACGACAGCTAAGAGAGATGATAAGTCACATCCCAAAACTCTCCGAGTCAGGAGATCCCTCCGTGCATTTCAGGGACGTGGAGCAGACCGCAGCAGTCAATGACTGCGACGGGGTTGAACAGTCTAAAATGCTGCTGTTCTCCCTGGACAGTTCGCTCCTCCAGTGTCTCCCTGACGAGAGCAAGAGAGGGCACAGGGACTATGAGTTGCTACGGGATGAGATTCTGGAGATCATGGGAGAGGGGGACGGAACTCCGTTCCTCCGTTTAGAAAAGACAGTGCAGCTAGAGGGAGAACCCCCACGGGTTTTCGCCGACAGGTTGTGGCCAGTGTATCGGCGCAGCTGCCCGGGCGGGCCGGCCCGGGCCGGGCTGGATGGCGAACAAAGGGCTCACTGGCTTCGGTGCCTGGTAGCAGGTTGCCTGCCAGTAGTGAAGGAACAGGCCAAAGCATGGTTTGACCCCACTAACGCCCGCTCCACGGAGGAAGTAGTACTAGATCAGCTCACGATCAGTTATAGAAACAACAAGGGCAAGAAAACGCCTGTTGTGAAAGGAAAGGTGCATGAGGTGAGACCCGCAGCCTCTGCTAAAAAGGAATGGCGTCAGGAGGGAAATCGCCATCCCCAAGCAAATAGCAGTTGTTACGGGTGTGGGAAGGAGGGTCATTGGCGCAAGGACTGTAGGAATCCTTGGAAGGATAAGAGGGAGAGAGAGTTCGCCGCAGCCCAAGATCGAGCCCAAGCCCGAGTCGCCAACGGCCCGAGAGTTTCCCCAACACCAGCACAACCACAAGTGCAGGCCGCTGCCCCAACACCAGTCCAGAACCCAACCGTAGCCTTTGCCCCGAATGAAGGGGGTGGTGCGGTTGTGGACCCCACTGCGATCGAGTCAGTCTTGGAGACTATGCGGTCTCTGATGACCTGGCAGGGGAAGGTAACGGTTGCTAACAGCCCTATCGCCCCCGAGACCCCAGCCGAAACACCTAAATGACTGACGCCCGCGCAGCCCATCTACTTGTGTCCGCTCCGCTATGACGCTTGGAGAAGACCTGTGGTGGAGATGGAGGTGGAGAAACAAAGGGGTAGTTACCTGTTGGATACGGGTGCTTCGTGTACCTTGATCCACACGGACAAACCTTTTGCCTCACCTCTGTCCGCCCAGGCTCCATATTTAGTAGCGGGTTTCACGGGTAGAGCACAGGCTGGCGCGCACTCCCTCCCGCTCTCCATTCAGTTGGGAGCGCTCCACACCACATGGACGTGCATCCTATTGAAGTGGAAAGAGGGGGGGGGGAAAGGCATCCTCGGGGCTGATTTCTTGGTGGAACACGGGATCCTCGTGGACCTGAGAAATCACTGTCTCTGGGGAGCCGAGGGCGGTTTAGGTAAGGTAGTCGTAATCCCGGGGAAGGAAGAAAAGGGGGCCCTGTGCACTATGAAGCCATCAGGAGGTTACGATCTCGAGCTCATGATAACAAACGTCCCAACGGACTTGCAGGCGCGTGTGTCAGAAAATCTGACCGCGTTCACCACCCACAAGCACGACTGCGGGAGAGTCACTGGGTTCGAAGTCAGCGTAGACGGGGACCCCATGATCCGACCCCAAAAGCAGTATAATTTCCCCAAGGAGGCAGAACCCGACATGGAGACAGCAATATCTTCATTGGTACAGCAGGGCGTATTGAGGACGATAGCCACCCACGTGAACTCCCCATTATGGCCGGTAAAGAAACCGGACAATTCGTGGAGAGCCACGGTGGACTATAGAGTCCTCAATAGTAATATCCCAGCCTGCGCGCCCACGGTAGCAGCAGTTGCAGACTTAATAGGGAGTATTCCAGCATCGGCGACCACATTCACGGTGCTGGACATCTCGAACGGTTTTTGGTCCATTCCGCTGCGGCGGGAGGACCAGTACAAGTTTGCCTTTACTTTCAAAGGGCAACAGTACACCTGGAACTGCTTACCACAGGGTTTTCACAACAGCCACAGCATTTTCCATCAGTGTATGGCGGGGAGTTTGAAAGAGTTCAGCCAGCCCAACCAGATAGTGCAGTATGTGGACGACTTACTCCTGTTCACAGATACAGGGGAGCAGCACGGCCCACTGTTAGCCGAATTGTTGGAACTGTTAGAAAGGAAGGGTTTCAAAGTAAATCCAAAGAAAGCCCAGATCGGCCAGCAGGAAGTTAAATTCCTGGGTCTGGCCATCCGCGCTGGGGAAAGAGCCATAGATAAGGCCAGACGGGAATCTATACAAGATCTGCCGATTCCCAACACAGTAACGGGTGTAAGGTCCTTTTTGGGATTGACCGGGTACTGCAGAGATTTCATCGAGGACTATGCTGCCACAGCGGCCCCGCTACTTCGACTCTTACACAAGGGAGTCGAGTGGTCTTGGGACGAGGGGTGCCAGGCAGCATTCGAGAAGTTGAAAAGAGATCTGCAGACCGCGCCAGCCCTAGGGGCCATAGATGGGGGAGAGGAGTTCTTTCTGGAGGTAGCCGCTAGTGGGGACAGCCTGAGCGCAGTACTGCTCCAAGAGCGGCACGGCAAGCTAAGACCAGTAGTTTATTCCTCCAGGGTGCTCACGGATGTGGAGAGGAGTTTCTCCAATTGCGAACGGCATCTCCTGGCCACGCATTGGGCTGTGAACAGATCAGTGATCTTCACAGGGACCTCTCCCATTACGCTCCTCACCCATCACACCCCCACGAAGATGCTTCTGGACGGGAGGATTAAGGATGGGACCGTAAGCAGCGCTCGGATTGCGCGCTGGACACTCCTCCTTTCCCAGATGGATCTCAAAGTTAAAGGCCTCTGCGCGCCAAGGCTCGCAGCCAATATGGCATATCCCGGGACAGCCCATCAATGTTCCGTAGAAGGGGTATGGGAAGTTAACATAGGTTTACGGGCCGGGATACATCCCACGGGCCGCGAGATCTACGTAGACGGTTCTAGCACTGTAGCTGACGGCAAGCGACTCACAGGGTGTGGAGTTTATGACCCTGCGGCAAACATTGCCCTGGCAATTAAGCTCCCCAGCACTATGAGCGCGCAGCAGGCTGAACTGTCCGCGGTGGCGTACGTGGTTACCCACCCCGAGATTTTCCCAACCCCATACACGATTTGCTCAGACAGCATGTTCACGTGCAATTCATGTACGGAGTACCTCGCCATCTGGTCCCGACGCGGGTACACCTCCGCGGACGGGCGGCCTTTAACAGTTAAGCCCTTGCTGGAGAAGATCCTAGCAGCTGTGGGGGAGAAAGGAGAGGTGTTCATCCATAAGGTGAAGGCTCACTCCATTACAGAACCCCGCAGTCAGGGCAACCAGCAGGCGGATGCGCTAGCCAGGGAGGGTGCCCGCAGCGGCATTCTCTGGGACCCATACGAACCCGGACCCGTGGCGGCGATCCAAGGCAGGGAGGGAATTCCCGGGAACACAGGGGTGACACCACCCCCAGACCTAAAGACCGTCCAAACCCTGGATCCCGCCCTAAAAGCAGTCCTAAAAGCCATCACAGAGGGCAAACAGGTAGAAGGTCCGTACAGTACGGCAGCCCTCACAGTCAAGGAAGGTATGCTGTTCCGAAAGGAGCAGTGGGTTGTGCCGCAGCAGCACCGAAGGGAATTCCTGCAATTGGCCCACGAGGGTCCAGAAGCGGGACACCCCGGACCTGAGGTCACCTGGCAACGGGTGGAGCAGGCGGGATGGTGGCCGGGACTTCGGGACGATGTCCGCGAGTTCTGCGCAAGCTGTCTTGTGTGTGCTGCTAACAACCCAGACCCCCACAAAAGGAAGGTGCCCATGGGGCACATCAGGAGGGTAGAGGGACCATGGCAGTCGATTCAGGTCGACTACATAGGGCCCCTGCCCGCCGCCCAGGGAGGCTATAAGTACTGCCTTGTCCTGGTAGATGTGTTCACCAAATGGGTAGAAGCCTTCCCGTGCAGAACAGCTACGGCACTGGGTACTGCTAAGATCTTGATTCGGGAAGTGTTCTCACTGTGGGGACTCCCCCGTTTTGTAGAGTCCGACCAAGGGAGTCAGTTCACCGGTCAAGTAATGCAGAACGCCCTCAGGCTCTTGGGCATTGAGGGAAAGTGGCACGTA
Source organism: Somniosus microcephalus (assembly GCF_052327205.1). Classification (NCBI taxonomy): domain Eukaryota; kingdom Metazoa; phylum Chordata; class Chondrichthyes; order Squaliformes; family Somniosidae; genus Somniosus; species Somniosus microcephalus. Next base: position 231,610,789 of record NC_140987.1, read on the forward strand.
GCATACAATCCCCAGTCATCCGGGATTGTTGAGCGTATGAATCGGACCCTCAAGGAAAAGCTGAGGAAAGAGACAATGGGCTCGCCCCAGAAATGGGCGGAGGTCCTGCCTTTAGTCCTCATGGGGATCCGAGCCAGCCAGTCCAAAAGCACGGGGTATTCCCCGCACGAGTTAATGACTGGAAGGATCATGCGAACACCCACCCATGTGCTAGCCCCGGTGCTCACTGAGGGCCAGCTCCGAGAGGTGAAACGGGACAAATTCGCCCAAACCCTCTTGGAGCGCCTGAGACAGATTTATGGGCAGGCGGCTGGGAACATGGGAAGACAGCACCAGGGAAATAAACTGTTGTTAGAACCTCGGAAACAACAAGAGTGGGTAGTCGGGGACCAGGTCATGGTCCGAAACTACGCCAGGGTAGGGAGTTTTGAACCACTGTACATGGGGCCATACAGCATTGTAGACAAAGCCAGCCCCATGGTTTATGCAGTGAAGACGCCCCGACGTACCAAATGGTTTCACATCAACCAGTGTAAACTGTTTAAACCGGGTACACCAGGGCCACCAAAGGGGACCAGGTCTGAGAACAAAGATCCTCAGCCTGTAACAGAGTCACAGACCACACAGGCTGGAGCAGTAGCCTGCGTGAAGGGAGAGGCCATCCCATTGGAGTGGGAGGTCTCATCTTTTGAATGGGATTTAGGCAGGGGAGAGCCCGAACAGCTCAACCTCGCTTTAGACCCAATCACGGAGGAGGAAGAGTCAGAGGACGGCAGTCCCGCCCTCGACTCAAGCTTGGGGGAGGTAGGGAGTGGGGGTGGAGACTCGGTACCTGTAGGGACAGGTGAGGTGGGGTCGGAAGCCACAGATCCCGACCCCGGGGGGGCGGAGCCTGAGGAAGGGGAGCTGGAGCCGGCAGCTGTGGAGGAACCACAGGCTGTGCCGGTAACAGTCACGACCCCAGGTCCATCGGCCCCAGGAGCCCAACCCAAAGCAGCCCCTCGTAGGTCAGCTCGAGCGCCCCAGCCCAGAAAATTTTGGCCAGATTCTCCCCATCCTCCCCAACCACGGTTTAAAGCAGCCCCAGGAAGACATGATCCCCGTTCAGCAGCGACAGGCTGCGGGGGATCAAGGCCAAAGATCAATGCAGCCCCACCGCAGGGTGTGGCACACGACAGACCTCACAGGGATTCGGAAAGCCGCCCCACGGAGGGCGGCGCTGTACATAAGTTAAGATAGGTAATTATGGTCATAGTTTAAGGAATGTAAAGTATATGGTGTTAAGAGTACAATTTTGAAGTCTGCCCGGTATGTGTGTTTGTTAGGGAGCGGGGTCCAGGAACCCGCGCGTCCAATTAATTTAGGCCAGCACCTATCGGGAGCCCGGCTACATCATTTTGTTGGTTACAGAAACCTGGGATACGATGGAAAGGATTGTCGTAGCGTTCATGGCGATCGGGTGCGGGTGGGCCTACCGAGGCCGCACCAAGGACGTCATCATTTTCGGGTGCTCCGGGGACACGGCCCCCATCGCAACGGATGGGACGGGGGAGCGAGAGGTAGAGGAAACCGCCACCTACTTCCACCAAGGGAGATGGCCAGGTTGGCTGGGAACGAATTCTACGGAATATTCCAGCAATTTCGGTTTTGCCTACCAAGAGACTTCATTAACGTGCCCTCGAGTGAGGATCCTAGCGCCCAGAGTCAGCGTCACCGTGGGAAAGAGGATTTGTCTGGTGTGCAATGGGAACGTACCACCAAGGCGATGGTGGTGGCTACGAAAGCTGGGAAAGGACATGAGAAACTCTACGGTCGAGTGGGAGCGACTGGGTAATAATACCCATCGGACTATTACGGGAACTCACGGACAATTACGTGTGTGTTGGGACAAATGGTGGGAACCGGATGAGGGAATATATGTCTGTATGTGGGGTTCGAGACGCGTCTGCCCCAAGGGCGTGTCCATCTTCTTCCAGAGGCAGTGGCAGGATGAAGGGAAGGGGATGAGATGGGATGTTAGCACTCGAGCGTGCGGAGCCCCATACTCCCCTATTCCGGTGAACGCCACTGAACTCATCACCCGCCCACGCAAGCCCCTGCCCACGCTTCCGGTAGCACTAGCCCAGAAAGGAGGGTGCCCAACCACCACCAAGGGACCCGGGAACGGTTTAGTATTGGTACCCACCGGTCAGGTGCTGTACCAAGGGGTACACTACGCGGTGGCCTCAGTGATTTTAAATCTCACTGAGGTAAGATTGCCGGAGTGGTGTCCCAAAGAAACGGAACAATTATACCAGGTCCTGTTAACCAGTATGTTTAGACAATTTTACGAATTTGACTTTGCCGACATCGACAGAGACAAATTATACACCACACCGCCAGAAGTTTTGGATCGAGTCGGGAGGCAAAGAAGGGGTACTGTAAATGACATATTCACTGCTTTTAATACCGGGACATCTGTTGTCAACGCTCTAGATAACGTGGAGCTGCAGACACAGATCAACGGTTTAAAAGCCCAGTTAAGGAACATATTGACAGACGAAAACAAGGTCGTGGGTTCTGAGTTGCATGAGGACCAGGCCATGACACTACACTTTAAGGACATAATTGCTGAGCTGGAGAAACACGCGAGAACGGTAAATGCACTCATTAAGGAGGATCGGAATGCGTCCGATCAAGCTGCGCAAAACGAGGCCTGTGTGCTGTACGGGGCGTGGTTATTGGGCGAGGGCCGCAGTAATCTTGAGGATTTAAAACAGGGTTTGGTCCCGTCCTGGATCAGCAACAAGCACTTGCAAGCGCTCCACCCTTTTGAGAATGCATTAAGCCCGTGCCAGCTCAGACTAGCCGCAGAAGCATACCCAGTTCCAGTGGACTGCGGACATTCGAATCACACTATTATGGGAATAGTAGTAAGAATGCCGGTGTTGGGTCCCGCAGCAAAGCCCGCCCCGGTATACAGAGTAGAGAACATTGGAGTCATTGAGGGGGGCGCACACATTCGTTACGCAGTGGTCCCGCCTTACGTCATCAGATGGGAGCGTACGATGACAGGCACCGACCTCTCGGGATGTCGGAGCCGGGGAGCACACATCATCCTGTGTCCCCAGCACTTGAATGCCTTTTTGAAACCACGGTGCGGGTTCAGAACCGCTAGCGCGAAGCCGGTGAATTGCACCATGGAGGCAATGGCAGAGGACCATGTGCCCCCACAGGTAGCATATATCGGGGGTGGGACATACTGCGTCACCACTGCAGCGCCTCAGTACCGATATGGACAACACGAGTGGTGTTCGGTCGGTGATAGCAGTTTCTGTTTCAAACCCAGGGCCGAGGTTCAAGTGGCACAACAACGAATTGTTCCCATTCCTGCGCCCTCCACTGTACACATCACTATCAAAGAGAATTTCACAGACTTACAACGATTTGTCGCGCATTTTGGTTATGTCATTCCCCCTCTTCCCGAACACCTCACCAAGGTTTTAAAAGCCGTTATAGTTTCGCAGAAACATTTCTATACACTGGAGCAGAAGACTTTAGAGATAGGAAAAGACATATTGGACATAACCATCCCACCATGGTGGGACTTGTTCACCAACATAGAGGTCCCCGCCTGGATTAGAATAGCATCCCATATCCTAGTAGTATGTCAGGTTTTGATTGTGATATTTTTGCTCTTCGTGCATTGCAAAAGAGGCAAACGCCTCCAGAGGCACGAGAACACAGGAGAATGGAGAGAACGCTATGTGCGGATGGGGGAAGCAGATACCCCACTCTAAGCTGCTAGTATAAGATTAAGCGTCCCTCCATTTAAAATTTTTTTTTTTTTTGATTGTTTTGGGTTATAAGGAAATAAGTATTGTCATGTTATTAGTTGTTCTTAAGTTTTTTTGGATTAATAAAAGATGCATGCAGATGGCGCAAAAGGGTATCAACCCCTGCCCATCTGACAGGTGAAGGTGTTATAGTTTAAGATTTGCTGTCTATGATTCCAAATGTGCATGAGGTAATTTTCATTTTTCTCCGGAAATGGGAACTGCATGTGTCGTGAGGGGCATAGATAGTTAAGTGCCAGGAATGTTTGGATGTGGGGAATCAGGGAAAATTTGCTCATCAAGGATTATTGATACTTTAAGCAAGCTATCAGTATCACAGGGGGGCCTGTAAGATTCGCAATTTTCAGCAAAAATCACGCAAGAAAACTGGATAAAATAAGACTGTTTATTGACCAAAGTAAGCTTGCACAGAAAAACCTTTGATAAAAGGGCATACAAAATGGCCGCCAGGCCCCGTGATCAGTTTATGAACCATTTTATTTCTGTTACTGCAAGCCAGACAGGCTTGTGGATTGAAGACAGTGAGCCCACGAAAGCCAGTCTCTGGGAACCGAAACTCAGAGCAACAGCATACATATTCAATGGATTATAAGTACAGGATGGGGCCCATCAAGATATGGGCGGACAATGTAAAAACACTTATACCCATTTATCGTACAAAGGAAAAACCGTTTAGCAGCCATCAAGGAAAATGTCCGGACCGATCAATATGCGAACCGAGCCACGGTGACAATGCAAAAGACATTGAAAGACATTATCGGCCAGGAAGGCCAGTTTAAGTTATCACCGGCTCCGTTACAAGACAAAGCGCCCCTGCAGAGATTTCTGCCCGCCAAAATTAATACAAAGACAGGACTATGATTTGGCGGGAGATAAGACTGTCCCAAAAGAGTATAACTATGGATTGAAAGTCCATCTAAAAAAACTTCGGACTCCGGGTTACTTGAACAACTTCTTCTTCGCTGCCACGGCTTCTTGTTGGGCGACTTCAGGCTTCCATTTCTTCAAGAACTTTCTTCTACGAGGAACGAACGAAGGGCGGACGGTGCCCGGATCGGCGCCTCTTCCACTTCGGCAGATCGATGAAAACGTTTTCGTTTTTTTTTAAAGACGGACGGTTTCGGTAAAAGGACAACGTGGTCGGTGTTCAGCCAAACAAGGCTCGGCCACGACGAGAAGACGACGAGGGTGGCCCGGGTACTGGGGTCGGGAGATCATCGACGACCCAGGCCGACGGAGAAGAAACCCTCTGGAGAACCGGCGATCGATGCCACAAGATTCTCCCAAGTGCATAGCCTGCATCTGGGTCTGCTCCATGAACCCAAATTGACTTGGTGGATCTCAACCTTAACGAGCGCTCATCGAGGCTGGGTCTACCCCACCGCCTCGAGGGAGGAGAGAATATCGACTGCGCCAGAAGTTTCCAAATCCACGTGACGACGGAAAGCGGTGCCAAAAAGGCTGCGAACCCCCTTTCTCGCGATTTCGAGAGTGGTGAGCATGATCCCAAGTTCCCCAGGTCGAAACTTAGTTTAGGTATAGGGGAGGGAGTTAAGGGAAATCGTAATGTGTTTCCCCTTTTTCGATGTGCCGTGTGTTCCCCATTTCCATAGAGTCAAGTTCATAAATTTGTGCATGATTGTAGTAACTTTAATCTGTGCCTTTGACATGTATTTTGTAATGCTTCAAACTGTTTAAAAATAAAAGCATCCATTTCGTGCTATTCAACCTGGTCTATTGAGTTCTTTCTCTGCACTACTGTTCTCTGCACCTAAGTCCAAGGTCTAGAACCGTAGGGGGGGAGTGGGTCGAACCACTCAAGGGCAATTATTGCACGAAGCCTGGCAGGAGACCAGAAAGAGCAAGAGAAACCCCCTACACTATGATCTGTGGATGAGACTGATCGCAGCAGCATTTACATTCCAGTCCCCTGAAAATCACAGACCTTGCTAAATAATGCATTTGCACTGGAGAAGGATGCAAGTATTTGATTGTGTTTTCATATTATTAATGAGCTTTTCAGTTCTCCAAAGTGGTACTTGTAAGGATTATTCAAAGAGTATATTGAAATGGCGTTTTTCTTGTAGTAGCTCTTTCATAATCTTTCAATTTTCTATGCAATGCCTGGGCTAATTTTCCACACAGAGTTTACTGACAGAATTCACTGAGCTCTACTGAGAAGTTATATCTACCAACAGTGGTGCCTTCAGATATAATTGTCAAGAAAAATATTTCAATTGGACTGAATATTGCTTTTTGATGGGGTGTACTGGAGTTCTGTGTGTCTGAGCTAATGCACATGCTAAATATACAGTTAATGTGTTGGGTTTTGGTGCATTAGGATTAACAGAAAATTATCACATTTTTACCCATGCTTACGAAATCCTTATTGGGACTTAGCCAGAAATGTTGCATGCTAACACATGTAACTGACATTAACATTTTCTTAACACATTTAAAGCTTGTTGAGCACCAAGTAAAGGCAAATTACATGTTTACACATGCTTGGCTTCCAAATGTTTAATTCCATAAAGTGAACACTCCTGTCTTAAGAGAATTTGGGGTTTCCCACTTATTCTCCAGTGTAAACCATTTGGATGGCTGGCAGACCATGCATTTGAAATGTGACTTATGTAATCAATATGTAACCCTTGTAACCTACCCTGCACCTCACCCCCACGCCCATCACTCGGTGAGCAATGATGCACATTAGAAAGGCAGGAAAATCTTCAAGCAGATATTTGGTGTGCTAATACAATGGTGCCAATTATGGACTTTACCGGAGGTGATCTACAATATACCCCAGAGAGAGCTGATAGAATACTAGTGGTGTTCTGCATGCAGCCACAGAAAAAGGCACATGCGTGTTTGAGGAAGATGACAAGGCACAAAAATGGTACAGGAGGAAGAGGTAGAAGAGAAGAAATTAGGGGATAATCAATAAAAACTCCTGACTAATAGCCTCTCACGTGTGCTTTATTCTCTGGGCATTGGTGACTTCCCCCTCTGCTCCTTAGAGGCTGGTACCTAATTCAAGTTTATATCAGTTATCGTTAGCTAGTTGAGAAGACCTCTTGCAGGTGCGTTCCGATTGGGAACCAAGTTATGCTTGTACATGGTGTCATCAATGCCTCAGAGGTAGCACTCTTGCTTCTAAATCAGAAGGATGTGGGTTCCAGTCCCACTCCAGAGACTTGAGCACAAAATCTCGACTGACAATTCAGTGCAGTACTGTCAGAGATGCCAGCTTTCAGGTGAAATGCAAAACCTCTGCCCTCTCAGGTGGACATAAAAGATCCCATTGAACTATTTGAAGAAGAGCAGGGGAGTCCTCCCAGTATCCTGTCCAATATTTATCCCTCAACCGACATTACTAAAACAGATTATCTGGTTATTATCTCATTGCTGTTTGTGGGAGCTTGCCGAGCATAATTTTGGTTGCTGTGTTTCCTATATTAAAATAGTGGCTGCAGAGTAAAATTACTTCATTGGTTGTAAAGTGCTTTGGGATGTCTTGAAGTCGTGAAAGGCGATATATAACTGCAAGTCTATATATTTCTTTTTACTTCACACACCTAATGGACCCAACCTTCCAGAAAATACATAGCTTTGTGCTGTTGAGAGTACATGAAATAAATTGGGCAAAAAAATTCACTCCTAATTAAAACATTGTGTGCTAAGAAAAATTTCATCCGCAGTGTTCCCAGCTTTGATTTATTGGACTGCTTAATCTAGATTGTAAGCCCTACTAGCTTTTCAGTATAACTTAGCAAAGCTTATCTTCTGCATTTGTATGATAAATTCCTGTTAAGTTTATCCTCATAACTTACTGTAGATTTGTTTTTAATTTCACCCCTTCCCCCTTTCTCTTGTCCTCACTTCAAGGCACTCACTTTTGCTGGCGTATTGTTCCATGGCCACTGACAGCTCTCTGAAACCTCAGACAAGTGGTCATTCTTCATGTGTGAGCCTCGAGACAGTCATCCATGTGAAGAGGTGAAGTCTGGGGCTTGGAATGGAGAGCGAGGTATTGGATGAATTATAACTCACTTTACGTCTATTGGGAGGGAGAGTGTGGGAAATGTCAAGAGAAGAAAATGGCTGACACGTTCACCAGATTGGTCATTAAGGGAATTGTAATGTATATACCTTTAAGGGGGGAAATATGTTTTACAGCTCATGTATACTGCAGTACCGGCAGTGACCACACCTGTATATAGCACTGAGTAGTAATCTGTACAGATCAGTTGCAGTGTGAGCCACGTTGAGTAAACACCTGTTGTACCGTTCTCCGCAGTCTGTGTCTTATTATACACGGACGCAACATTGGCGACGAGGCAGGTTCGAACCTACCTGCAACTCTGCATCACCTCCCGGGGATTCGTTCCTGGAGATCAGTGGATTGGAGGTCAAGGCCAGAGACTCGGGCGTCGACCACGGGCAACCGCCCAGTCATCCAGCAGAGACTCGAGAATTGCGGGGGAGGCTGTCGAGAGCCAGGCTTGGCTTTCCAGTCGAGGTGGTCCAGCGAAACGGGCTGGCAACAGGTAGTGCGCAGACCCTTCCTGGACAGCGGCCGGCTAGAGCCCGAGCAGCGTCGACGGGGGAGAGAGAGAGAGGGCAGAGCGCACAGGGCGCAGCCGGTGCTCAGGGGCCGAGCAGCTTCGGAGAGAGGGAGAGAGAGACGCGCAGAAACCCGTGAGGCACCGCCATTGCCACGAGGACCGCTGAGAGCGACATTGGCAGCAGCGCAGGAGAAGCGCGCGAAACCTACAGGGCGCCGCCATTGCCACGAGAACTGCCGGGAGCGGCGTTGGCAGCAGCGGGGGAGGAAGGAAAGCGCGGGAGATGCCATTTTAAGCCATTAGGAGACGCCATTTTAAACCACACCCAAAATGCCGAAGAGTGGCAGTATCACCGCATTTGACAATGAAGTCGAAGATTGGACTACATATGTCAAACGAATAGACGTGTACTGCAAGGCAAATGAGGTGTCAGATGACAAGAAAGCGTCGGTATTGTTAAATTTAATGGGTGCAAAGACGTATGGTTTATTATGAAATCTAGTAACCCCAACGAAGCCAATGGAAAAGAGTTTTGAAGGCATAGTAACGATACTAAAGGAACATTTAAACCCCACATCGCTGCTGATAGCAGAACGATTCAAGTTTCACAAACGGAACCAGCATAAGGATGAAAGCAATGCTGATTATTTAACAGAACTGCGCAAACTATCGAAACACTGCCAGTTTGGAGCGGGACTGGCAGGTACCTTAAGGGACAAGTTTGTGTGTGGGCTTCAAAGTGAAGGAACCCAGAAACGGCTTTTATCTGAAAAGGACCTTACGCTGGAAAAGGCTTTCAGCATTGCGGTACCATATGAAGCAGCAGCACGGGGCGCTGCAGAGATACAACAGAGACCGCAAGAATATGGCACAAACGAAATATCATATGGAACAGAGAAGTGCTATCACTGCGGCAGAACAACACATGCCCAGAATGATTGCTGGTTCAAAGACAAAGTGTGCAGACAGTGTGGAAAAGTAGGACACATAGCACGAGTCTGCAGGTCGGGAAAGAAAACCAGCAATAAGAAACCCACCAAAGGAAAGCACAAGAAGGTACATAAGATGACGGAGAATAGTTCAGACGAACAAAAGAGTGATAACGACTCCGAAAGCAGGGAACTGAGTTGTCTGAAACTACATAATGTGATCACAACGGAGGATCACCGAACCATTTGGGTCACTCTCAAGTTAGCAGGAGTCCAGGTAAAGATGGAATTGGACACAGGATCAGCCCTAGCAGTCATAAACTGACGGGCCTACGAGCGGCTATTCTCACACATACACTTGAGAGACACAAGAATTATTTTGAAGACATACACGGGGCAAAAAGTCTACCCCAAAGGAAAAATAAGGGTGACCGTTATATATAACGGTAAGGAAACACCAAAACTAGACCTGTATGTATCGCAAGATGGAGGACCACCATTACTGGGACATGAATGGATCCGGAAAATACAACTGGATTGGCATTCCATAAAGGCACTGACTGTGGCTGACAAAAAGGATGACGATGTCACACCTGGGCGACTGTCAAAGATCCTAACTGACATGAAAGAAGTGTTCCAGCAAGGACTCGGAACACTAAAAGGCATGACAGCGATGATTAAAATTGAAGAAAACGCAAGCCCAAAATTTTTTAAGGCCAGACCGGTACCTTATGCGATCCGCCCAGCCATCGAAGCAGAGCTGGAGAGTCTGGAACGTTCAGGTGTACTGTCCAAGGTAGACTGGAGCGAGTTGGCTACACCCATCGTCCCTGTGGTGAAAAAGTCATTGAGCAGCACGCCTGGGGAACCAAGGAAGGTTTGCATCTGTGGGGACTTTAAGGTAACAGTGAACCCAGTCCTTCACACTGTACCGTATCCACTTCCGCGGATTGAAGATATTTTCGCCTCGCTATCTGGAGGGAAATGCTTCACTAAGATTGATCTGGCCCAGGCGTATCTGCAAATGGAGGTAGAAGAAGCATCAAAAAAATACCTCACAATCAACACCCATAAAGGTCTCTACCAATACAACCGGCTGGTATTCGGGGTAGCATCAGCTCCGGCTATTTGGCAGAGGGCGATGGAACAAGTCCTGCAAGGGATCCCAGGGACCCAATGTTATTTGGACGACATCCAGGTCATGGGCGAAAATGACAGTGATCACCTTGCCAACCTGGAGCAGGTGCTCACTAGATTGCAGGAATATGGGCTCCGAGCTAACCGCCCCAAATGCGAGTTTTTTAGAAAACAGATCTTGTATTGTGGCCACGTTATCGATAAACAGGGGTTACATAAGTCCCCAGAGAAGATTGAGGCAGTAGTCAAGGCTCCAGCACCAGAAAATGTGTCACAACTGAGGTCGTTCCTCGGGCTGGTAAACTACTACCATAAGTTCTTGCCAAATTTGTCTACAATACTACACCCACTGAACACCCTACTGCAAACTGGGGTGCCATGGAAGTGGAGTGACGAATGTAAACGAGCTTTCCAGAAGAGCAAAACACTAATCACATCGAAAGAGGTATTGGCCCATTACAACTCGGCATTACCAATTCAGTTGGCATGTGATGCGTCACCCTATGGCATTGGAGCGGTGCTGTTGCACGAATTCTCGGACGGCTCAGAGAGGCCAATAGCCTTTGCGTCACGATCACTAACCTCAGCTGAGCGTAACTACGCCCAGATTGACAGGGAGGCCCTCAGCCTAGTGTGGGGAGTGAAAAAGTTCAATCACTATCTGCACGGGCAGAAATTCACCTTGCTGACTGATCACCAGCCTCTTGTCTCCATTTTTAATCCGAAGAAGGGCGTTCCGGTGATGACTGCACAACGACTACAAAGATGGTCACTTTTTCTAGGGGCGCACGACTATGAGATTGAATATAAGGGCACGAAACAGCATGGAAATGCTGATGGGCTATTACGCCTGCCACTGCCTACTGCGGAGGAAGCACCAGCAGTGGATCCTGTCAAAATATTCCATTCGACTATAGTTGAATACCTACCGGTAACTAACGCTTGTATCGAAAAGGAAACCCGAAATGACCCGACACTGTCTCGGGTATATGATTTGACGGTGAATGGATGGCCAGCACTTGGCGACTCACTGTTGCCAGCATTCTCGACAAGGAGAGAACAGCTGTCAGTGTGCCGGGGGACCTTGATGTGTGGATCCCGAGTGGTAATTCCACCCAAGTTAAGGGATAGAGTGCTCAATGAGCTTCATGAGGTTCATCTGGGAGGGGTAAAAATGAAAAGCCTAGCCAGGGCTTATGTGTGGTGGCCGGGAATCATTAAACATATCGAGGACCTGACCAAGAGCTGCTCAGGATGCCAGAAAGTCCAAAATGCACCACCACAGGCCCCTCTACACCCATGGGAGTGGCCCTCATCTCCATGGCAACGGGTGCATATTGATTTTGCTGGTCCATTCATGGACTCAATGTTTTAAATAGCCGTGGATGTGCACTCGAAATGGCCTGAGGTCATCAAAATGTCCTCCACCACCACGGAGAAAACTATTGCAGTCCTATGGACCATTTTTGCCAGGAATGGCATGCCAGAAGAGATTTGCTCCGACAACGGACCACAGTTTGTGCCCGAAGAGTTCCGGATGTTCTCGAAAAAGAATGGGGTAAGGCATTACACAGCCGCCCCGTATCATCCAGCCACAAATGGATTGGCTGAGAGGTTCGTACAAACCTTTAAGAAGGCAATAAAGGCTATGTACAATGACAACATTCCGCTGCAGCACAATGTGGACAATTTCCTGTTCGCCTACCTGAATGCGACACATGCAGTCACCAACCAGGCCCCAGCCATGATGTTCTTTAACCGAAGGTTAAGATCTCACCTGGATTTTCTCAGACCAAACGTACGAAGAGATGTTGAGAGTAAGCAATTCCAGCACATCCATGAGAAGCCAACAAGGAGCTTCAATGTAGGGCAACCAGTCTTGGCCCGCGACTACCGAACAGAAAAATGGCAGCCAGGAACGATGTGCACATGGCAGGGCCCACTAATGTACACAGTGGATGTTGGGGAGAGCATCGTGAGATGCCATGTTGACCAGATCCTAGAGTCACAGGAACAAGTCAACCCCATGCCTCGCCCATACGTACCTGGTGATGAACCCGACGTACAGGTCGCATCTACCCCAGAAATAGTAGCATCGGAAGCTGATGAACCAACCGATGACAGGGGGCCAGAATCGCCTCCGCACCAAGAGCAAGACACTCGGGCAAGGCACTATCCAGAAAGGATCAGGAAGCCTCCCCAAAGACTGAATATATAAGTAGAATATTTTCAGCTAAATTGCATGTTAAAGGTGTTAATTGTAATTAGTTTGATATTTAATTGTTAAATGAGTGTTATGGTACTGTTAATCTAAAAGGGGAGGAATTATAATGTATATACCTTTAAGAGGGGAACTATGTTTTACAGCAGTACCGGCAGTGACCACACATGTATATAGCACTGAGTAGTAATCTGTACAGATCAGATGCAGTGTGAGCCACGTTGAGTAAACACCTGTTGTACCGTTCTCCGCAGCCTGTGTCTTATTATACACGGACGCAACAGGAATCAAGGGGGATCGGGTGGGAAAGGAGAGTTGAGGTAAAAGTTCAGCCATGATCTTATTGAATGGCGGAGCAGGCTTGAGGGGCTGTATGGCCTACTGTTGCTCCTATTTCTTACGTTCTTACAATGAGGAGCAGTTTCCAAGGTACAGACATTGTAATAAAGCTGCACAGACACTCAACATTATTTATACTGAAGCAGTGGACAATGAGATGTTGAATGGAGTAATTTTCAACAGATGAAAAATCCTGTTGGGTATGATAAACCAAATGGCGTGGGGGAGGGGGCGGAATTTCTAATCAGGCAGGGGGGCAGTTAAAAATGACTGTGTCAATTACCTTCTCTGTTCCCCTTCCACAGGGATTTAAAATCCGGCAGGAACCTCATACATGTGTGTAAATTCGAGCTCTATTACGTCAATAGGACCCGGACAGCCTTGGTCTGAGCTGTAAGATTCGCAAAATTGAACATTGTCCTATAAGGGTCTATTGGCAGAAGAGGCCTTAATTTTAAAGACTGTTTTGAAAGAAGCCAAGAAAAAGGGGCATAAAAAATGGCCACCAGACCACGTGACCAACTTTTCGGGACACTTTAAAATGGTTCCTGCAGTCCCCAGACAGCATTTGTGGATTCAGCCCACAGTAAGTTCTGGAAGGCTGTTTCGGAGAAAACGAAACCAGACAGAACCACATACATATGGATTGGATGCAGATCCAGTCAGATCGGCCTGTAGATAAAGGCCATCTACATGTTTACCCAGACAAAGGGAAACAGTTTAATATTCATAGGGGGAGCATCAAAGACCCATTAAAGACATCAAGAAGACATTCAAAACAATACAAGGTCATTCCAGACCAGAGATGGCCGTTACCGGCCATCCCAAAGTAGTTTAAAACATAATAACTACCCCGCTGTGTTACAAGCCCGCCAAAAGTTAAACAAAGACTAACCTTGATTTGGCGGGAGATAAAGCCCTCTTTTGAGAAGTATATCTGGAGACCCGGGGTAGCGATCAAGGTTGCTTCAGCTGGGGAATCATCCTTCGCAGATCGTCAGCTAGGAAGGGCTGGAGAAGGAAGAACATCGCCAGCCATCGACAATGCAGCCCTGTTCGGTGCAGAGTTTGGGTGGAGACAACGAGGCTCGAGATGGGAGATTAAGTCAGCATCTAGCCCCAGGGTAACTATCGGGAGATCATCGACCAACCCCGGGACGCTGATGAGACAGGAAGAGACCTATATGAAAATAGTCAAACAGTAGGTCTCGCCCCGCATCGACTTCCAGGCCTGCTGACATCCAGCCTGTCCGTGACCTTCACCTCGAGGGAGGAGAAGGTGTGTCACAGCCCGCTGCGTTCCGCTGACCACGTGGAAACAGGACGCCTGAAAGGATCAAAACGCAGACCTGTTTCAAAACTCTATACTTTCCAACTGGATTGGTGAGCATGTTTCTGGCCCCTCACAATCTGATCTAGATAGACTTAGCGGGTGGGCATTTAAAGGGTAATTTTAACAATGAGTTGTTGTCCCTCGATGTTCCGTGTGTTTCCCCATTTCGTGATGACTTTTGTAAAGTATAATCTGCCTGTATATATCTTAGCCAGTACTGTATTATGATTTGTTTTTCCCTCCCATGTACCTTATTGGCTTGCAGTTTGATCTGTTCCTTTATGCAATAAAGTTTCATTTTGTTTTCATTAAACCTGGTCTATAGAGTTTTCTCTGCATTGTAGTTCCTGCCTCAAAGACCAGTGTCTAGAACCTAAGGGGCGAGTGGGTCGAACCACTCAAGGTTTTACTGTGCAAGAGAGAGAGGCCTCTAGAGAGAGAAACCTCTGCGATCTAAAATCCCTTACAGAAAATGGCAACCGCGGCAGGACACTGGCAGCAGGATTGCAATGTATTAGACCCAGGTTTGAATGGACGAAATGTTATGGATGATAGGATAGCGGATTATGTTTTTGGCAAGGTAATCTCACTAAGCAGTGGATTTCCGATCTCTTACTGGATGGGCGTCCGGTAGACGCAGCCATCAGGTGGACAGAGAACAAAGAACATAAAAAGTCAGTGGAAAAGACAGTGTGGCTGATGTGCTACAAGAAACAATTCCAGATTTTGGACAGAATCGTTGCAGCACAGGCAGCCAAGATCACTGCCCAGGAAGCAGAAATAGAGGAAAAGGCCATGGGTGGGGAAAAACTCATCACAGCGCTTCACGCACTGAATCAGGAAAGCCAAGTTGTAGCCAGCCAACAGCAGGCTAGAATAGAGTACCTGGAATGCCAGGTTACTGAGGCAAAGATCCATGAAGCAAGAGTACGGGAGAAAAACGCCCGCCACGCACAACAGCTAAGAGTGCAGGCAGAGAGAGTAGTGGAGGTTAAGGCAGCTTACAAGCTGTCCCTTGAGCACGGGTTTGATAGCGCAGACCATGGCCCCTGCCAAAAGACCATAGAAGACCTAAGAATGGCCTTTGTTAAGGCAAAAGGCATGGTATGCCTCGTAAGCCCAAAAGCAAGTCACTTAGACTTTTTGCAGGAATCCAAAAATCCAATTGCTTGTGAAATAGTTGTGGCACCAGCCACTGAGCCCTCAGTGCCACCGAGCTATAGTGAGGCTTGGCCCGAAGGGGAGGTGGTGAAAGAAAGGGTAGCCAAGGTGAAGCAGGAGGAGGAACAACCCCTGGTTGTAAAGCCGGAGCCGGCATCAATGTGTCCTACTCGGCACCAGAGGTTCAGTCCCACCGCCGCAAATGGCGCGGATGGACCCCACATGAACCAGCTCGTGGTGCGCCACGGTGCCCAACAACTCAGGGCGATGGTGAGCCACCTCCCAAAACTCTCCGAGAAGGGAGATCCCTCAGTCCATTTCAGGGAGGTAGAGGAGACAGCCGCCATCAATGATTGTGATGATCTTGAACAGGCAAAGATGCTGCTCTTCTCCCTGGATAGCACAATCCTTCAGTGCCTCTCAGACGGGAGTGAGAGGGGATGGACAGGGTATGTGGAACTCAGGGACGAGGTCTTGGAGGTTCTGGGAGTGGACGACGGTAATCCGTTCCTCCACGTGGAAGGGACTGTGCAGCTAACTGGAGGAACCCCGTGGGTTTTCACAGAAAGGCTGTGGCCAGTTTATTGGCGCAGTTGTAAGGGCATGCCGGAACGGGCTGCAATGAACACTGAACAGCGGGTTCATTGGCTCTGTTGTCTGGTTGCTAACAGCTTGCCCCAGATACGGGTCCTAGCCAAATCTTGGTTTGACCCCCAAGGTCCCGGTATCACGGAGGAGACAGTGCTCCGACAGCTTAACATTGCTTACAAGAATTGTAGAAGTCAGGAGACACCGCCCTCTAAGGGAAAAGTGCATGAGGCAAAACCCGCAGCCCCAAGCAAGAAGGAGTGGCGTCAGGAGGGGAATCGCCCTGCCCAAGCCAAGCTCAATTGTTACGGGTGTGGGAAGGATGGACATTGGTGCAGGGACTGTAAAAATCCGTGGAAGGATAATAAGGGAAAAGCTCCCGCAGCCCAAGCCCAAGCCCAGACCGACACCCCAGCACGATTCCAGGTCCAAGACGCAGCCTCTGCCCCTGAAAGAGGAACTGGTGCAGCTATGGATCCCGCTGCGATAGAGTCAATTATAGAGACAATGCGGTCTCTTATGATAGAGCAGGGGAGGATAGCAGGGGAGGATAGCCGTCGCCACCGGTCCTGTCGTTCCTGCAGCCCCGACCGCTGCACCCAAATGACTAGAGCCGGCGCAGCCCGTCTACCTGCGCACGCTGCGATATGATGTATGGAAAAGACCCATCGTGGAGATGGAGGTGGAGGAGGTGCAGGGGACCTATCTATTGGATACGGGGGCATCGTGCACTGTGATCCACTCAGATAACCTTGCCACCTCACCTCTGTCCACCGGGGTTCCATATATGCTATCGGGCTTCACAGGCGAAGAACAGGCTGGTGCATTTTCCATTCCCCTCTCCATTCGTTTAGGACCACTCCGCGCCACGTGGAAGTGCACCCGAATGAAGTGGGAGACAGGGGGTGGAAAGGGTGTCCCTGGGTCCAATTTCCTAATAGAACACGGGATTCTCGTTGATCTTAGAAATCATTGTCTCTGGGGAACGAGTACGGGAGAGAAAGGAAAAGAGGGTTTCAAGGTGAAACTAAAGAAGGCACGGGTCAGTCGGCAGGAAATAAAATTCCTAGGTCTGACCATCCGCGCTGGGAAGAGAGCCATAGAAGAGGCTAGACAGGAATCGGTGCAAGACCCACCGGTCCCCGCCACCAGCGTGGTGAAGTTGCCCCGACGCACTAAACGGTTTCACATCAACCAGTGCAAACTGTTTCAGCCGGGTGGAAAAGAGCCAACAACCGAAGCCAGGTCTGAGGGTAAAAATCCTCAGCCTGAGGCGCGCAATAAGTCACAGACCACACAGGCTGGAACCGCAGCCTGCTTGAAGGGAGAAGCTGTCCCGCCCACCTGGGACTCGGACGAGGAGGAGCCCGAAGACCAAGGCCCTCCCCCTGATCCGAACGCCATCGGGGGGGAGCCCGAACAGCTAGGCCCTGCCCCTGACATGATTCTGGAGGAGGTGGAGTCGGAGGACGGAGATCCCGCCCTCGACTCAGGCGTAGGGGAGGTAGTTCTTGGGGGCGGAGATTCCCCACCTGTAGGGACAGGTAGGGAGAAGTCGTCTGTTACAGACCCAAATCCCAAAGGGGCGGAGCCTAAGGAAGGGAGCTGAAGCCGGCAGTCGTGGAGGAGCCACGGGCTGTGAGGGCTAAAGTCCCAACCACAGGTCCACTCGCTAAGGGAGCCTCACCCAAGGCACCCTCTCGCAGGTCGTCTCGGACGCCTCTGCCAAGAAAAACCTGGCCAGATTCCTCCTACCCCAGCAGACACCGACTTGGCAAATCCCTGGAAAACGCAGTCCCCAATTGGCAGCAAAAGGCTGCGAGGGACCCAAGCTACAGGTCAATGCAGCCCCGCCACAGGGAGCGGTGAGCTGCAGCCCAAACAGGGATTAGGCATGCCGCCCGGGGACGGGCGGCGTTGTACATAAGTTAAGTTTAATTTTAGTTAAGTTTAAGGTGTGTAATTTTTTAAGATGATAGTGTGTATAAGTTGTAGTTTTGGAATCTGCCCAGCATGTGTGTTGTTTTGGATCGAGGTCGAGAGACACAATCATGCCATCACCTAGGCCAGAATTTCTCGGGAGCCTGGCTGTATCGTTTAATTTGTTACAGGAACCAAAAGGATAATGAAGGGGATTCTCATCGCGTTCGCGGTGATCGGGTGTAGCCTGGCCTATCGAGGCTACACCAAGGGCTCCATCGTGTATGGCTGTTCCGGGGACACAGCCCCCATCGCGACCGATGGGACGGGAAGACGGGACGTTGAAGAAACAGCCACCTATTTCCATGAAGGGAGGTGGCCAGGATGGCTGGGGATGAACTCTACAGAATACTCCAGCCAGTCGGGTTTTGCATACAGGGAGACTTCTCTAATGTGTCCCAGGGTGAGGATCATCGCACCCAGAGTCAGCGTTACCGTCGGGAAAAAGATTTGTTTGAACTGTACGGGACATGTTCCTTTGGACAGATGGTGGTGGTTGCGCAAGTTGAGCAACACCATGAAGAACTGTACGGTCGAGTGGGAGCGACTGGGTAACAATACCCATCGGACTATTACGGGGACTCATGGGGGGTTGAGTGTCCGTTGGGACAAATGGTGGGAACCAGATGAGGGGATTTACATCTGTATGTGGGGTTCAGAATGCGTCTGCCCCACAGGCGTCTCCATCTTTTTCCAAAGACAGTGGCAGGATGCTGGAAAAGGGATGAGATGGGACGTCAGCACACGGGCGTGTGGAGTCCCATACTCTCAGATCCCGGTGAATGCCACTGAGCTCATCACCCGCCCCCGCAAGCCCCTGCCCACAATTCCGGTAGCCAAAGCCCGCAAGGAAGGGTGCCCCACCACTACCAAAGGACCCGGGAACGGATTGGTATTAGTGCCCACAGGTCAGGTGCTGTACCAAGGGGTGCACTACGCGGTGGCCTCGGTGATCTTAAACCTCTCCAAGGTGCAATTGCCAGAGTGGTGCCCCAAGGAAATGGAACAATTGTACCAGGTCCTGTTAACAAACATGTTCAGGCAGTTTTATGAATTCGACTTTGCTGATGTAGACAGAGCCGGATTGTACACCACACCACATGAGGTTTTGGACAGGGTAGGGAGACAAAGGAGGGGTACAGTAAATGATATTTTTACAGCTTTTAACACTGGGACTTCCATCATCAACACTCTGGATGACGTGGAGCTGCAGACTCAGATCAATGATTTAAAAGGGCGGTTAAGAAAGATACTGACGGATGAGAATAAGGTAGTGGGTTCTGAGTTAAATGAGGACCAGGCCATGACACTACACTTAAAAGAAATTATAGCTGAGCTGGAGAAACACGCGAAAACGGTAAATGCTCTCATCAGGGAGGATTGGAATGCGTCAGATCAGGCTGCGCAGAATGAAGCGTGCGTGCTGTATGGGGCGTGGTTACTGGGCGAGGGCCGCAGTAATCTGGAGGATTTAAAACAAGGCTTGGTCCCCTCCTGGATCAGCAATAAGCACCTCGCAGCCCTCCACCCTTTTGAGAATGCATTAAGTCCGTGTCAGCTCAGACTAGCTTCAGAGGCCTAGCCAGTCCCAGTGGACTGTGGGAGGTCTAATCACACCATTATGGTTATAGTCGTAAGAATGCCGGTTACGGGAAAAACAACTAAACCCGCCCTGGTATACAGGGTGGAGAACATTGGAGTCATTCAAAGGGGTGCACACATTCGCTACACAGCGGTCCCACCGTACATCATTCGATGGGAGCATGCAATGACGGGTACCGACCTCTCGGGGTGCCGGAGCCGGGGAGCACACATCATCCTGTGTCCCCAGCACTTGAATGCCTATTTGAAATCACAGTGCAGGTTCAGAACTGCTGGCGTGAAGCCTATAAATTGCACCATGGAGGCAATGGCACAAGGCCATGTGCCCCCGCAGGTGGCATATATAGGAGGTGGGACATACTGTGTCATCACTGCAGCGCCCCACTACCAACATGGACAGCACAGCTGGTGTCCGGTCAGTGACAGCAGTTTCTGCTTCAAACCCAAGGCAGAAGTTCAAGTGGCCCAAGAGTGAATTGTCCCCATTCCTGAACCTTCCACTGTTCACATCACTGTTAAAGAAAATTTCACCGATCTGTAACGATTCGTTGCACATTTTGGGTATATCATTCCCCCTCTCCCTGAACACCTCACCAAGATACTAAAAGCCGTTGCCGTTTCACAGAAACATTTTTACACGCTGGAGCAGAAGGCGTTAGAAATAGGGGCAGAATTATTAGATATAGTGACCCCACATTGGTGGGACCTGTTCACTAATATAGAAGTCCCTTCTTGGATTAGGATAGCCTCCCACATCCTTGTAATGTGTCAGGTTTTTATTGTGATCTATTTACTGTCTGTACACTGTTAAAAGGTCAGACATTCGCAGAAGTATGAGAACAGAGGAGAAAGGAGGGAGCATTATGTGCGGGTAGATGAGGAGACACCCGCTTAGATTTTCGCTGTTATGTGTAAAGTTGAAGTTTCCCTCCCTCCTCTATGTTTGATGTTTGTTCATGTGCAATTTTGTGTGTACTTTATTTTTATTATTGAAGTTCATTAAGTGTGTTGCTATTAATAAAAGAGAATATGTAAGAACCAGGTGGTGTAGGGGTATTAGGCCTCCTCCACACCTGGAAAAGAGTGTGTCAGATTTTAAATCCAATGTATTGCCATCTATAGATGCTTAATGTACACTGTAGGTTTTCTGAAATGGGAAATACATGTGTCGTGGGATCATACATAGGAAATTACAGGGGATGGTTTAATTGTGGAGAGTCAGAATATTTTTCTCACCCAGAATTATAATACTTCAAGCAAGTTATAGTATCATCAGGGGGGACTGTAAGATTCACAAAATTGAACATTGTCCTATAAGGGTCTATTGGCAGAAGAGGCCTTAATGTTAAAGACTGTTTTAAAAGAAGCCCAGAAAAAGGGGCACACGAAATGGCCGCCAGACCCCGTGACCAAAGGTTCGGGACACTTTAAAATGGTTCCTGCAGTCCCCTGACAGCCTTTGTGGATTCAGCCCACAGTAAGTTCTGGAAGGCCGTTTTGGAAAAAACGAAACCAGACAGAACCACATACATATGGATTGGATGCAGATCCAGTCAGATCGGCCTGTAGATAAAGGCCATCTACATGTTTACCCAGACAAAGGGAAACAGTTTTATATTCATAGGGGGAGCATTAAAGACCCATTGAAGACATCAAGAAGACATTCAAAACAATACAAGGTCATTCCAGACCAGAGATGGCCGTTACCGGCCATCCCAAAGTAGTTTAAAACATAATAACTACCCTGCTGTGTTACAAGCCCGCCAAAAGTTAAACAAAGACTAACCTTGATTTGGCGGGAGATAAAGCCCTCTTTTGAGAAGTATATCTGGAGACCCAGGGTAGTGATCGAGGTTGCTTCAGCTGGGGAATCATCCTTCGCAGATCGCCAGCTAGGAAGGGCTGGAGAAGGAAGAACATCGCCAGCCATCGACAATGCAGCCCTGTTCGGTGCAGAGTTTGGGTGGAGACGACGAGGTTCGAGATGGGAGATTAAGTCAGCATCTAGCCCCGGGGTAACTATCGGGAGATCATCGGCCAACCCCAGGACGCTGACGAGACAGGAAGAGACCTATATGAAAATGGTCAAACAGTAGGTCTCGCCCCGCATCGACTTCCAGGCCTGCTGACATCCAGCCTGTCCATGACCTTCACCTCGAGGGAGGAGAAGGTGTGTCAGAGCCCACTGCGTTCCGCTGAGCACATGGAGACAGGACGCCTGAAAGGATCAAAATGCAGACCTGTTTCAAACTCTATACTTTCCAACTGGATTGGTGAGCATGTTTCTGGCCCCTCACAATCTGATCTAGATAGGCTTAGGGGGTGAGCATTTAAAGGGTAATTTTAACAATGAGTTGTTGTCCCTCAATGTTCCGTGTGTTTCCCCATTTCGTGATGACTTTTGTAAAGTATAATATGCCTGTATATATCTTACTCAGTACTGTATTATGATTTGTTTTTCCCTCCCATGTACCTTGTTGGCTTGCAGTTTGAGCTGTTCCTTTATGCAATAAAGTTTCATTTCGTTTTCATTAAACTTGGTCTATAGGGTTTTCTCTGCATTGTAGTTCCTGCCTCAAAGTCCAGTGTCTAGAACCTAAAGGGTGAGTGGGTCGAACCACTCAAGATTTTACTATACAAGAGAGAGAGGCCTCTAGAGAGAGAAACCTCTGCGATCTAAAACCCCTTACAGAGCAGAACACTCCGCTCAGTGAAAGCTGCTCTAATGACTGAAGGGGCCACAAATTGTAAATTGTAAACCTTCCTTTGTGTGACTAGAAAGAGCAGCAGTGCTCCTGCGGCCCCCACAGACATTCCCGGCTTCTGCTGCCATGGACTCCCCTCCACCTTCCCACCCACAAGACTCTACAGAAACCTCCCTTCCAGCCTCCGGGATGCACGATGATAACCAGCCAGCCACCGGCCAGCTTCCTGTTTTGGGTGTACAGCTGGAGGCGGAGTGGAAATAAGATGCAGAAGTTAAAAAAAGCCCGGGCCTCAAATTGATGCCAACAGCGAGATTTTGACGCTCACCCCCCGCCCACTCAAAACTCACTCCCAGTTAAAATCCACCACCTCACTCCCGCACCCCGCACCACCTCACCCCCCACCACCGCACCCCCAGCTTTCTGATATATGGGCTGGAATTTTCATGCTGCCATGCGTGCGGGATTGGAGGCGGGTTGGGAGTAAAACTGAAAGAAAGTAGGAGCGCTTCGGGACCCCGCCATCATCCCGCCTCCTCGCGTCTTTAACTTGGGCGCATTTGCCAGCGCGGCACGGACCCGAACGGCGGAAGCGGGCAACCTCATTGAGCTCGTTAATATCTTGTTGTCAGGCCTTTAACACTACTTTAAACCATACCTTTTGAATTTCACTGCATGACCACGGGAATCACGTAGCTCGGGAACCATGTCTGTCAACCTGAGGCGGAAGCTCAGTGGCCATTGATCAAGGTCATTACTGCAGAGCCTGAAAATCCCAATAAATATTCCCACATGACACCTGCTTACTTGCCTAAAGGAAAGGCTCTTGCTGAGTGCATTTTGAGCACAGATTTACGTGTCTCCAGTCTGCAAGTCTTTTCTGCAACTTCAAAACCCACTCTCAACTCATTGCTACTATTTATCACACCATTGACAGATTGCCTCTCTGATCTCTACATGGCCTGCCACCTATTACATCAGCATGAGTACCGTTTATATTGTCTCACCTTGGTCCTCTGAATCGGACCAGGATGAGCTCCAACACCAGCAGCAGCAGGCATACCAGCAGCACTGAAGGGATAATTACAAGTCCTAGCCCTTCCCGGGCTACCCCAGATCAGGCGTATTCCCCAGATGTTCACCTTCAACTTTAGTTACAGATAGCCAAATTCTATAAGATGCTTAAATTGGTCTAAAGGTTTAGGCTATCTCTCCCTAAAGGAAAGGAATGACTGAAGAGGTTACCGTCCTCCAGGTAGCACTTTTAATAAGTTTAACTAGACTGTAACCTTCTGGATATTATGAGGGTCCGGAATACCCCCCAGAATTCTGCAACTCCTTACAAAAGAGTGTACAGAAATTGGGTTCGGGAGTTTATACAGAAATACTCTTTGAGACTATTCTAAAAATATATAGTTTTATTTAAGAGCCAACATTCATTTAACAGCTGTTGAGTCAGTCACAACATTAACAATTCAAAATACAAATAGCTTACATATCTTATTTCTCAGAGATCCTTATTCTCAAATCTTTACTTCGTTACATTCCTACATTTCTTACTTATCTCTAAATCCAGAACATCCACCAAATTCAAATTATAGTACTGTAGGAATTAACAAATTCCTACGAATAACGGAGATCGACACAAGAGAACAATCAAACAGGTCTTTACTCAAAGGAGAGGCCATGAGGACTGACTGGGCAGTCCCGTGGCTTGCGACGTGACATCATCGCGTTTGCCCGCATTTTCCCGCGCTCTTAAAGGGGCCATGCCCTGTACCTGCAAACATAATATACAAAACACAGTAATGCCTAACACAATGGTACAGGCTTAGGCTGGTGTTAGAACATCGTTAAAGAGAATTATATACAGTTAGCCAGAGTCATTCAGTGGTTCTGCCACATGCGCGCCCCCAGAATTCGCTTTAACGGACAAAGTCAAACGGTGAGGGGGTCTGACAAGCCTATCAGAACGACTCCTGTACTCTCGAGGCAGAGGCTGCTGGGCGGCTGGCGGTCTGGCGGGTGGTCGCACTTGGTCTGCCGTAACGACGACGGGTGGCCGACCCCGTCTCGGTGGTTGTGCTGTCTCGACGGGGCGGTCAAGGTCCAAATGTGCTGGCTTTAAGCGGTCGACTGAAATGTGGTCCGGTTTACCACCGACATCTACCGTGACGGTTTTGTCCCCTGCTTCCAACACGCGGAAGGGGCCTTGAGCGGATCCCTATGTGCGTCATGGCGAATAAAAACGTATTCAGCCTTGTGCAGCTCCGTGGGAACGTGTGACCTCTGCGGCCCGTGGTGCGAAGTGGGCACCGGTGCGAAACATCTGGCCTCCTCTTGGTGACTAGCAAGCTGGGCAGACGTGGACCATTACTCCGTCGATGTTGGTAGGAAGTCCCCTGGGACCCGCAGCGGCTGACCATACACAAGCTCCGCTGATGAAGAGTGAAGGTCTTCTTTGGGGGCCGTGCGAAGGCCCAACAGGACCCATGGTAGCTTGTCTGCCCATCCAGCATCCTGGAGGCTGGCTCTCAGGGTGGCCTTCATTTACCGGTGGAAGCGTTCGCAGAGGCCATTCACCTGTGGGTGGTAGGCTGTGGTGCGGTGTAATTTGACACCGAGTCCTTGGGCCACTGCATTCCAGAGTTCGGAGGAAAACTGCAGTCCCTTGTCTGATGAAATATCGGCGGGTACTCTGAAACGGGCGATCCAGGAGGAAATGAACGCCCTGGCCACGGCCGCCGAAGTAGTGGATGACAGGGGGACCGCCTCTGGCCATCTGGTGGTGCGGTCAACCATGGTCAGGATGTGTGAAAAACCATGGGAGGGTGGGAGTGGTCCTACCAGGTCCACGTTGACGTGGTCAAAACGTCACTCCGGAACTGTGAAGGCGGCCAACGGAGCTTTGATCTGGCGCTGTACCTTGGCCTTTTGGCAGACCACGCAGGTGTTGGCCCAGTCGCGGACATCTTTATGCATGCCGTGCCATACAAATTTCGCTGACATCAGTTTCTGAGAGGCCTTCATTCCAGGGTGTGACAACCCATGTATGGCGTCGAACATTTGCGGTGCCAGACGACGGGCATGACAGGGCAAGGATCCTGTACGGAGACGTCACACAACAGCGTGGTACCTGCCGAATGGAACTTGACGTCAGCCAACTGGAGGCCAGTGATGGCCGTTCGGTAAGCTTGGACTTCCGGGTCTGAGGCTTGGTCCGCTGCCATGAGGGCGTAGTCGATGCCCAAATGAACCGTATTGACGATCGCGCGGGAGAGGCAGTCTGCCACCAGGTTGTCCTTACCGGCCACGTGCCGTATATCCGTGGTGAATTCGGATATGTAGGTCAGTTGGTGCTGCTGTCGGGCTGACCACGGTTCGGCGGTCTTGGACATTGCAATGGTCAGCGGCTTATGGTCCACAAAAGCGGTGAAAGGATGTCCTTCCAGACGGAACCGAAAATGGCAGATGGCCAGAAAAAGGGCGAGCAACTCCAGGTCGAATGTGCTGTATGCTCTCTCGTTCTGCCATAGTTGACGGCTGAAGAATGCCAACGGCTGCCACGTCCCGTTCACCCACTGCTGTTGCACGGCACCGACTGCGTAGTCCGACGCGTCGGTGGTGAGGGCGATGGTGGCTCCTGGCAGCGGGTGCGCCAGCATAGTCGCGTTGGCTAAGGCGCTTTTGGTGTTGGCAAATGCTCGGGCCATGTCATCCATCCAGTCTACCGGGCTCTTGCCAGTCTTGCCCTTGAGGGCCTCGTACAGGGGCTGCATGAGTAGTGCCGCCTTAGGCACGAAACGGTGGTAAAAGTTTACCATGCCTAGGAATTCCTGCAGGGCCTTTATGTTCTGCGGGCATGGAAAGGGTGTCACTGCCTCTACCTTCGAAGGTAAAGGAGCCGCTCCCTCTGAGGTGATGCGATGTCCCAGGAAGTCAATTTGGTGCAGGCCAAACTGACACTTGGCCGGGTTGATAATCAGGCCGTGTTGGCTGAGGCGTCGAAAAAGGGTGCGTAGGTGACAGGTATGTTCTTCCTTAGTGGGACTGGCAATCAGAATATCGTCCAGGTAGATGAAGAGGAACTTGAGGTCCCGCAGCACGGAGTCCATCAGGCGTTGGAAAGCCTGGGCGGCGTTCTTTAACCCAAACGGCATCCGTAAAAACTCGAAGAGGCCGAATGGGGTGATGACTGCGGTCTTCTGGAAAGCTTGTGGATGAACTGGGACCTGGTGGTAGCCCCAGATGAGGTCGACTTTAGAGAACACTGTGTTCCCTGCCAAATGGGCAGAGGAATCCTGGATATGGGGGATCGGGTACCGATCCGGAGTGGTGTCGTCGTTTAGTCGTCCATAGTCGCCGCATGGCCGCCATCCACCGCCAGGCTTCGGGATGATATGGAGGGGTGAAGACCAGGGACTATTCAACCGGCGAATAATCCCTAACCGTTCCATGGTTGCGAAATCCGCCTTTGCGACCGCCAGCTTGCCAGGTTCTAGGCGCCGGGCCCACGCGTAGGCCTGGGGGCCGTTGGTGGTGATGTGGTGCTCCACACCATGTTTCGTGGCTGTGGAGGAGAACTTAGATCTTGTCAGGTCGGGGAATTCGTTGGGCAGGCGAGCAAACTCATCAGGAGTCGGGAACGCACAGAAGACAGTGCATGATGTAGTGTTACTGTGGTAACACGGAAGAGAATTAAAAGTTGCTGCGTTGATCAGCCGTCGGTTCCGAACGTCGACCAGGAGGCTGTTGGCGCACAGGAAATCCGCGCTGAGGAGGGGCTGGGAAACTTTGGCCGTAACAAACTCCCAGTGAAAACGCTGCCCACCGAGGCACAACTCCACTCGCCGTCTGTCGAAGGTCCGAATTGTTCCGCCATTGGCCGCTTCAAGGGCGGGGTCGTGATTTCCCGTCTGCACATCGAGGGCGGACGCGGCTAAAATGCTGCACTGCGCTCCGGTGTTGCACGGAAAACGACGACTGGAGAGAGTATCAGTGATGAAGAGCAATTTTCCCGCGTTGCCGATCGCCATCGTGGCCGCGGGGTGCCCGTTAGACCCGTTCCTCGGTGGTCGCAGTGTCAGTCATTGTTTTTTTTGGGGAAAACTGCAGGGAGTGTGGCAACGCTTCGCTTTCGCGCCGAACTGCGCATGGTAGAAACACAGCACAGCAGGCGGACGAGCTGGGGCGGTGTCTGCGGGGGATGGGTGCCTTGTGGCGGCGCAGTACTGCCGAGTTACTGCGAATATTTATCAGCCTCCGCAGCGAGTGTTGCACAGTCTTCAGTTTCAGATCTGGCCAGGGCAGCTTGTACCTGTTCAGGCAGTTGGCTGAGGAAAATCTCGCCGAATAGGAAACATTCCCGTTCTGAGCCCAGGAGTGTGAGCATTTGGCTCATCAACTCTGAAGGCTTGGAGTCCCCGAGCCCGGGCATAGCGAGTAATCGACGGGCGCGCTCTGATTTTGTGAGCCCGAAAACCTGCAGTAACCGCGATTTGAGGGTTTCATACTTGCGCTCCGTTGGGGGGTTTTCAAGGAGGCTGACGATCCGAAAGGCGGTAGAGCTGTCGAGTGCGGAGATCACGTAAAGATACTTGGTCTGATCCGTATCGATGTTCCTCAGGGTGAACTGGGCCTCGACGTGAATAAACCACGAGGGCGCTTGCTGCTCCCAGAACTGCGGTAGCTTTAGCGAAACGGCGTTTGCTTCCATGCTGTGCACTTCTTTTGTGAAAACGTTCACAAAAACGGGGTCACCAATGTAGGAATTAACGAATTCCTACGAACAACGGAGATCAACACAAGAGAACAATCAAACAGGTCTTTACTCAAAGGAGATGCCACGAGGTCTGACTGGGTAGTCCCGTGGTTTGCGATGCGATGTCATCGTGTTTGCCCGCGTTTTCCCGCACTCTTAAAGGGGCCACACCCCGTACATGCAAACTCTATATACAAAACACAGTAATGCCTAACACAATGGTACAGGTTTAGGCTGGTGTTAGAACATCGTTAAAGAGAATTATATACAGTTAGCCAGAGTCATTCAGTGGTTCTGCCACAGTACCGTTTGATCCCAGAGACTCAAAGTTAAAAACTTACAGATGGTGCCTGTAAAGTTGAGAAACGCTTGGCCCGTTCAGCGACTTCTGACTTTCTGTTTGAAAAGGTCCATCTTTAATACACTTTTTGCAGTGGTTTTTGCTTTGAAGTTCTCTGCTGATGTAAGCTAATTGTCTTTATTGATACCTCTGTTGAATGCTTTCTATCTTACTGTCAATTTAACTATTGCATGCATAATTATGTCTCTACCTTTAGGTGTTCTAAAAACTATCATAAAACCAATATGACAGCAATGGTTTCTGTTTGATGCCATTTTTACAAAGTACTTTCATTCAATTCTTAATATTGGCTTAACTGGTTTTTAGCAGACATTGTGACTCTGTGGTGTTCCAAGTTCAATACAGAAACAATGTAATTGCTTGGTACATCTATTGAAGTCATATCTTCAAAGTGTTCTTGTTTGTATCATATTTGCTATGTATAAATTAAAGACACTTTGACTGAGTGTTTGCTTGTTTCCTAGCTATCTCAATTGGTTGCATATTTAATCTTATATTTCCTGTCTTCCAAGTTTAACTTAAAAACTATTTGACCAGCAGGTGTTTCTTTTACTTGATGTCATCTTTTCAAAGGCACATGCCTCTTTTAATGTTTGTGTTTCTGTTCAATGTGTTAGCTTATAACACCTTAAACTGGGTCTTCCATTGTGTTATTTCCAAACTCCAGACCCTCTGGAATCGCCAATGGTTATTTCAATCAGGTCATTGTTTTAGTATATTTAACCAGTTCCCATTTCAAAGCTTTTATGTTTACAACTTTGTTAACAACTGATCTTTACCTCAGAAGCCTGTATTTCTGTTTCCAGCTTGTGTCTCCGAGGCTTTTAGATTTTTAAACCCAGTATATCATGTATTAATAAATATCAGAATTCTGTTCGTATAATGGTGTATCTTTCTGAAATATGGCTTATTCTGTGACAGCACCAGCAGCAACAACATTCTCCTCAATGACCTAATACTCCACATGACAGAGGACATCAGCGCAGGGCTGCACCATGCCGGAGGCAATACCCCCAACACAGGGTATACGGCCAGTGGATGAGCTTCCTCAACATGTCTGAGCAGCAGTGCCAAAGGAGACTTGGGCTATCGCGCCAGGTCATCGCAGACATTTGCACATTGCTGGAGCAAGATATTGAGTTTAGAGGAGCGGGTGGACACTCCTTACCAGTGGCAATCAAAATCACCAGCGCCTCAACATTTTTGCCTCAGGCTCCTTCCAGGGATCTGCAGCAGACATTTGCAGTATCTCGCAGTCGGCTTCCCAAAGAAACATCACACAGGTCACCGATGCAATTTTTGACAAGTCAGCCAATTATATCAACTTTGCCACTGATGTCGTCAGTGTTACTGAGCAGGCACTCAACTTTGCATCTCTGGCTGACTTCCCATGGGTGCAGGACGCCATCGACTATATACATGTGGTCATCACGGCACCCCATCATCACCCAGGGGTCTTTGTCAACTGCAAGTGTTCCATTCCCTCAATGTGCAGCTGGTCTGCAACCATAGGAAGATCATCATGCATGTATGCGCCAAATTCCCTAGCAGCTGTCATGTCTCTTTCGTCCTGCACCAGTCCACCTTCCCTCAGCTCTTTGCACCTCCAAACACATTTATGGGCTGGCTGCTTGGAAACTAGGGCTAGCCACTAAAGATGTGGCTCATGACACCTTTGAGGAGGCCAGGCAATGAGGCCAAGAAGCATTGGCCCAGTAATTCCGGGCCCAACGCGTGAGTAAGGATGGGGTACTCACGCGTGTGCCCGGAGGAATTGCCGGTTTTCAGCATGCGCAGCGCATGCGCTGAAAACCGGCATTTCCTGTCCTCTGACCCAAGGGGTTAAGAGGCTGAATGCGTGCGCGGTATCGGGCAGCACGTTCGACTTGGATTTCCTCTTTTTTTAGAGAGTTGCGCGTGTGTAAAGGCCTCCGGTATTTACGCATTGAAAAACCACACGTAAGTACTTAGTTTTACAGGTAAGTGGTCTATTAATACAATTGAGAATTTTTTTTTCCACAGGTTTGTTATTTTTAAAGAATTTAGAGTAAGGTAAGTTTAGTTTTAGCCCCGATTTTTTATATAAAATTTATACTCAAATTTTTAAATTATTGTTTAAAATAGTTTTTCAGAGTTCTTTATGGTTCATTTAAGTAGTGCAATGTTTTTTAAAATTTTCTCTCAGGTTTAAGTAGTGTTTTGGGGCCAGGAGTTTTCATGAGTTTGACAGCTCTTACTGTCAAACTCATAAATGAACTTTTGCAACCTCCCATTGGTTGCCCTGTGCTCATGTGATCCCAGCCGGCTCATCGCACTAAGTACGCCGCTGGGTCATGCACGCACAGCACGGCAGGACCTCAAGCGGGCCAGTGAGAGGAAATGCAATGCGGGCCAGAATTAAAATGTCAGCGCGTCGGGTGAGTGAACATCGGGGGCTTGCACGCGCGGCAAGCTCCCGATCCTAATTTCAGGGCCATTATAATGAAAGCCACATGTCCACCAGATGTGTCACAGAGCAGACACTAGACATGCTGAAAATGTGCTTCAGATGCCTTGATAGATCTGGAGGAACCCTTCAGTACACACCAGCCAGGGGCTCCAGAATCGCCATTGTCTGCTGCGCACTGCACAACAAAGTGCAGCAGAAAGGATTATCACTGCATGAGGAGCAAAGCGCAGAGCACATACCCTCTTCAGAGGAAGAGGAGGAGGAGGAGCATCAGCTGGAAGACGAGGAGGTGGAGCAGGAGGAAACAGAGGTCCAGTTGCCAGCAGCACCCGAGCACATTGCTGCCCGAGAGGCCAGGGATGGCCTCATCATGGCCAGATTTACATAACTTCCTGCATTACACCCATATGCCTGGCGCATGCTGTGCCAGGATCTTCGCCCCCTCCCACCTCTCCCCCCGCACCCCCTAACAGCACCATAAAGAATCCCTGCAATGAACAAGCCATTCTTTTCACACTGACCTCCATTGCTGGAGGTAAAGTTATGTCTCACCATTCACTACAAGTCACTAAGCCACTTGCAAAGTAGCAGACAAAAATGGGCATGATCGGAAAGTGGTGAAAATAAATAGTTTTATATGTGACATAAGAGTAACGGAACCTTAACAAAAACACTTATTTAAACATCCATGTGCTTACCCTTGTGCATCTACTAATGTGTCATCTTTCGCATGCTGCTACGAGGTGCAACCCCTATGGTGTCAGCAGAGGTAGAGGTAGCCTGTTCACTTCCCTGCTGACTGCATAGACACTTTTGGCGGACGTACTCTGGATTTTGGAGCCACTGATGGCCCAGCAAAATTCTGCTTCTCCTGTGACTGTACAGGGGCAGACTCAGCCATCACAATCCGAGGAGCCATCTAGGGCTCTGACTGAGGGGGAGGCAATGGGGGAGAAGTGTGAGCACTTTGTGATGAGCCCCCACTTCGATGTCCCCTCTCACCATCATCCCTCTCATGGGCCACCCGCACTTCCCTGCTAGCAAGGAGCTGGAGAGCACCTTGCTGCACAGCAATGGGGCCATGAGGACCCACATCTACACTGACATCCCTCCTTGGGAGGAGGTCTATGAACCTCTGCCATCTGTTCTCCATAGATAGCATGTGCTCATGTGAGTGGTGCATTAGCTGCTCCATGTAGGTTGACATCCTTTCCATGGAAGAACCTACCATCACCATCGCCTGCAACATGGTGGTGCTCATGTTGGAGATGTACTCCATTCTCTGCACATTTGTAGAAGTCACGGTCGCAAAACTTGTCAGAGCCTCCTGCACTTCTTCCTACACCTCCAGGATCGCCCTCTTTCTCGATGGCCCCCAAGGCTGAGCAGCTGCATGAAGCTGAGCAGAGCTGGGAGCGTCCTGTGCCCTCAAGTGAGGAGACTGCACTGCTGCCCCTGTCTCCACCATCCTCTTGCTCACTTGTGAGTTGTGAGACACTAGGTGACAACAGTACGCCATCTCATGTAGGTTCCACCGAAGTGTGCGTATCTGCGCTGGTGCTTAGGTCTGGTGGCAGTGCACCCTCAGAGGCTGGAGGCTCCTCTGAGGAGTCGTCTTCCTGGACAGTGGGGCGGGGGGGGAGGAGGGGGTGCTCTTGATGGACCTGTGGGAGAGTAAAGATATGAGTTAGATATGTCATATGAAGAATGGGTACAGATACCATTATACACATGATAATAATAATTAATAATAATAATAATTCAACTTTATTGTCATTGTACAATGAAATGTGATCTTGCAAGCTCCCATGAGTCCAGTACAAATAACATTAACATTAAACGTAAATAGCACCGTCCTGGGAGAAGCAAAGCCGCTGCGTCTGTGCGCGCCGCCATTCCATTTCCACCATTCCTCCTATCTTCAGCCCAATGCCCGGGCCTGCTCACCAACCACCCCTCCTCGGGGCTCCTTCCGTGACCTTTTGCACCTGGTCTTCCCTGATGGTCACCCCTCCAAGGTACTAACCAGGCCTGGCTTTGCTTAACTTCCAAGCCTTGCCAGTGACCCTGTCCCTAGTCCCAGGAACAGGGCTGAGTCCCAGGAACAGGGCTTCCCATGTACTGGCTGCTGACATTAGTCCCCATATGAGTGACTGCTGTATGCCCTATGGCTGTATGAAATACCATTCTGTCACCAGGTTGCTGAAAGGTCCCCCTTTCTCCGTCTCCCACCTCCAGCTGCTCCGCAACTCCTGCGACCTCCAGGACGACCTCCTCTGCTGCTGTCAAAGTGGCAAAGGGCAGAGGGCTGCATTCGGTTCTCTGTCTCTCCCTGTTACTGTGGGCTCTTTTCTCCTGCAAGGAGGGAAAGAAGAGACATTTGAGTGAGAGTAATGGCATAAGTGCAAGGAATGTGTGGGTCACATCTTTAGAGGGTGACTATGAGGGAGTGTGGTGTCAATGCCAAAGTTCCAATGTGAAGTGCCCTCCTTGTATGTTGTTAGTTAGTATGTTTGCATTAGGATGAGGGTGAGTGTGAGGGGTGGTTAGTCAGTTGGGGATGTGACTATGTATATAGAGAGAGAGGGATGGGTGGGCATGCAACGTATGCTGGTGTGAGTAATGATGTGCAGGAGTTGGGTTGGGAAGGCAGAGTGATGGGGATGTGGTGACAGGCACAGCAGGATGAAGGTGAGTGTGGCTTTGCACTCACCTTTCCTGATTAAAGTGCTTCCGGCACTGCACCCAGTTCCTCCTTGTAATGTATGTACCTTTAAGGGGGAGAACTACTTTTCACAGCTCCTGTATATCCTGTAGTACCTGTATATAAACCCTGAGTAGTGACCTGTACAGTCAGTTGCAGTTTGAACTCTCATTCAACAAACACCTGTTGATCGTTCCCTGCAGTCTTTTGTCTGATTATTGAAGGACACAACATTAAGATACACGGATCTAACATTGGCGATGACGCAGATTCGAACCTACCTGCAACTCTGCATCACCTCCCAGGGATTCACTCCTGGAGAACAGTGGAAGGAGGTCGAGTCCAGAAGCACGGGCGTCGACCACGGGCAACCGCCCAGTCATCCAGCGGAGATTTGAGCATCGCAGGGGAGGCTGTCGAGAGCCAGGCTTGGCTTTCCAGTCATGGTGGTCCAGCGAAACGGGCTGCCAACAGGTACTGCGCAGACCCTTCCCGGACAGCGGCGGCTAGAGCCCGACCGAGCGGCACAGAAAAAGGCCAAGCAGCGTCGACGGGGGAGAGAGAGAGGGCAGAGCGCACAGGGCGCAGCCGGTGTTCAGGATCGAGTGGCGGCAACGGGGAGAGAGACGAGAGAGAGCAGAGCGCAGCCGGTGTTCAAGGGCCGAGCAGCGTCAATGGGGGAGAGAGGCGCGCAGGAAAACATGAGGTGCTGACATTGCCACGAGGACCGCAGAGAGCGGCATTGGCAGCAGCGCAGGAGCAGCGCACGAAACACACAGGGCGTCGCCATTTGCCACGAGGACCGCCGAGAGCGGCGTTGGCAGCAGCGCGGGAGACACCATTTTAAGCCGCAGCGGGGAAGAAAGGAAAGCGCGGGAGACGCCATTTTAAGCCAGTCTAACCACACCCAAAAATGCCGAAGAGTGGCAGTAGCACAGCGTTCGACAATGAAGTTGAAGATTGGACGACATATGTCGAACGCATAGAAGTATACTGCAAGGCGAATGAAGTGCCAGATGACAAGAAAGCGCTGGTATTGTTGAATTCAATGGGTGCAAAAATGTATGGCTTACTACGAAACCTAGTAACCCCAGAGAAGCCAGTATAAAAGGATTTTGAAAACATAGTGTCAATCCTACAGGACCACTTAAACTCCACACCGCTGCTGATAGCAGAAAGATTTAAGTTTCACAAAAGGAACCAGCATAAAGGTGAAAGTAATGCTGAGTACTTAACGGAACTGCGCAAGCTATCGAAACACTGCCAGTTTGGAACGGGACGAGCAGATACTTTAAGGGACAAGTTTGTGTGTGGGCTTCAAAGTGAAGGAACCCAGAAACGGCTTCTATCAGAAAAGGATCTTACGCTGGACAAGGCTTTCAGCATTGCAGTATCACACGAAGCAGCCGCACGGGGCGCTGCAGAGATACAACGGAGACCGCAAGAATATGGCACAAATGAAATGTCATACGGAACAGTGAAGTGCTATCGCTGCGGCAAAACAACACACGACCATAATGATTGCTGGTTCAAGGACAAAGTGTGCAGACAGTGTGGAAAAGTAGGACACATAGCAAGAGTCTGCAGGTTGGGAAAGAAAACCAGCAGCAAGAAATCTCCACAGGAGAAGTACAAGAAGGTACATAAGGTGACGGAGAGTAGTTCAGACGAACAGAAAAGTGATACAGACTCCGGAAGCAAGGAGCTGGGTTGTCTGAAACTACATAATGTGATCAAAATGGAGGATCACCAAACTATCTGGGTCACGCTCAAGATAGCAGGAGTCCAAGTGAAAATGGAATTGGACACAGGATCAGCCCTAACAGTCATAAACCGAAGGGACTACAAGTGGCTATTCTCACATATACCCTTGAGAAATACAAAGATTGACTTGAAGATGTACACGGGGCAAAAAGTCTACCCCAAAGGAAAAATAAGGGTGAACGTTATATATAACGGTGTAGGGGGTTTTTCTTGCTCTCTTGCCCGTTCTGGCCCCCTGCCAGGCTTCGTGCAAGAATTACCCTTGAGTGGTTCGACCCACCCCCCCTACGGTTCTAGACCTTGGACTTAGATGCAGAGAACAGTAGTGCAGAGAAGAGGACTCAATAGACCAGGCTGAATAGCACGAAATGGATGCTTTTATTTTTGAACAGTTTGAAGCATTACAAAATACATGTCATAGGCACAGATTAAAATAACTACAATCATGCACAAATTTATGAACTTGACTCTATGGAAATGGGGAACACACGGCACATCGTAAAAGGGGAAACACATTACGATTTCCCTTAACTCCCTCCCCTATACCTAAACTAAGTTTCGACCTGGGGAACTTGGGATCATGCTCACCACTCTCGAAATCGCAAAAAAGGGGGTTCGCAGCCTTTTTGGCACCGCTTTCCGTCGTCACGTGGATTTGGAAACTTCTGGCGCAGTCGATATTCTCTCTCTCTCGAAGCGGTGGGGTAGACACAGCCTCGATGAGCGCTCGTTAAGGTTGAGATCCACTAAGTCGATTTGGGTTCATGGAGCAGACCTAGATGCAGGTTATGCACATGGGAGAATCTTGTGGCATCGATCGCCGGTTCTCCAGAGGGTTTCTTCTCCGTCGGCCTGGGTCGTCGATGATCTCCCGACCCCAGTACCCGGGCCACCCTTGTCGTCTTCTCGTCATGGCCGAGCCTTGTTTGGCTGAACACCGGCCACGTTGTCCTTTTTCCGAAACCGTCCGTCTTTAAAAAGACGAAAACGTTTTCATCGATCTGCCGAAGTGGAAGAGGCGCCGATCCGGGCACCGTCCGCCCTTCGTTCGTTCCTCGTAGAAGAAAGTTCTTGAAGAAATGGAAGCCTGAAGTCGCCCAACAAGAAGCCGTGGCAGTGAAGAAGAAGTAACTTAGATGGACTTTCAATCCATAGTTATACTCTTTTGGGGCAGTCTTATCTCCCGCCAAATCATAGTCCTGTCTTTGTATTAATTTTGGCGGGCAGAAGTCTCTGCAGGGGCGCTTTGTCTTGTAACGGAGCCGGTGATAACTTAAACTGGCCTTCCTGGCCGATAACGTCTGTTAATGTCCTTTGCATTGTCACCGCGGCTCGGTTCGCATATTGATCGGTCCGGACATTTTCCTTGATGGCTGCTAAACGGTTTTTCCTTTGTACGATAAATGGGTATAAGTGTTTTTACATTGTCCGCCCATATCTTGATGGGCCCCATCCTGTACTTATAATCCATTGAATATGTATGCTGTTGCTCTGAGTTTCGGTTCCCAGATACTGGCTTTCGTGGGCTCACTGTCTTCAATCCACAAGCCTGTCTGGCTTGCAGTAACAGAAATAAAATGGTTCATAAACTGATCACGGGGCCTGGCGGCCATTTTGTATGCCCTTTTTATCAAAGGTTTCTCTGTGCAAGCTTACTTTGGTCAATAAACAGTCTTATTTTATCCAGTTTTCTTGCGTGATTTTTGCTGAAAATTGCGAATCTTACAACGGCAAGGAAACACCAAAAATTGACCTATATGTATTGCCAGATGGAGGACCACTACTACTAGGACGTGAATGGATCCGGAAGATATAGCTAGATTGGCATTTCATACAAGCACTGACTGTAGATGCCAAAAAGGATGACGATGTCACACCTGGACCACTGTCAAAAATGCTAACTGATGCACAAGAAGTTTTCCAGCAGTGACTCGGAACACTGAAAGGCATAACAGTGACGATTAAAATAGAGGAAAATGCAAGGCCAAAGTTTTTTAAGGCCAGACCGGTACCTTATGCGATCCGCCCAGCCGTCGAAGCAGAGCTGGAAAGTTTGGAACGTTCAGGAGTACTGTCCAAAGTGGACTGGAGCGAGTGGGCTACACCCATCGTTCCTGTAATGAAGAGGTCGTTGAGTAATACGCCTGGGGAACCAAAGAAGGTTCGCATCTGTAGGGACTCTAAGGTGACAGTGAACCCAATCCTTCACACTGTACAATATCCGCTTCCACGGATTGAAGATATTTTCGCCTCACTATCTGGAGGGAAACGTTTCACTAAGATTGAACTAGCCCAGGCGTACCTGCAAATGGAGGTAGAAGAAGCCTCGAAACAGTACCTCATGATCAATACTCATAAAAGTCTCTACCAATACAATCGGCTGGTGTTCGGGGTAGCATCAGCTCCGGCTATTTGGCAAAGGGCAATGGAACAAGTCCTACAAGGGATTCCAGGGACCCAGCATTATTTGGACGACATCCTGGTCACGGGCGAAAATGACAGTGATCACCTCGCCAACCTGGAGCAGGTGCTCACTAGATTGAAGGAATATGGGCTCTGAGCTAATCGCCACAAATGCGAGTTTTTCCAGAAGCAGATCTCATATTGTGGCCACGTTATTGATAAAGAGGGGTTACATAAGTCCCCTGAAAAGATTGAGGCAGTAGTCAAGCCTCCAGCACCGGAAAATGTGTCACAACTGAGGTCGTTCCTCGGGCTGGTGAACTACTACCATAAGTTCTTGCTGAATTTGTCTATCGTACTATACCCACTGAACACCCTACTGCAAACGGGGGTACCATGGAAGTGGAGTGACGAATGTAAACAAGCTTTCCAGAAGAGCAAAGCATTGATCACATCAAAAGAGGTGTTGGCTCATTTCAACCCAGCACTACCAATTCGGTTGGCGTGTGATGCATCACCCTATGGCATTGGAGCGGTGCTGTCGCACAAATTCCCAGACGGCTCGGAGAGGCCAGTAGCCTTTGCGTCTCGGTCACTAACCTCAGCCGAGCGTAACTACGCCCAGTTTGACAGGGAGGCCCTCAGCCTAGTGTGGGGAGTGAAAAAGTTCAATCACTATCTGCACGGGCAGAAGTTCACCTTGCTGACTGACCACCAACCACTTGTCTCCATCTTTAATCCAAAGAAGGGCGTTCCGGTGATGACTGCACAACGGCTACAAAGATGGTCCCTTTTTCTAGGGGCGCACCAATATGAAATCGAGTATAAGGGCACGAAACACCATAGAAATGCTGATGGGCTATCACGCCTGCCACTGCCTACTGCGGAAGAAGAACCAGCATTGGATCCTGTCGAAATATTTCATTTGACTATAATTGAATGCTTGCCAGTAACTAACGCTGGTATAGAGAAGGAGACCCGAAATGACCCGACACTGTCTCGGGTATATGATTTGACAGTGATGGGATGGCCAGCACATGGCGACTCACTATTGCCAGCATTCTCATCCAGAAGAGAACAGCTGTCAGTATGCCAGGGGACCTTGATGTTTGGATCCCGAGTGGTAATTCCACCCAAGTTAAGGGAGAGAGTGCTCAATGAGCTTCACGAAGGTCATCTGGGAGGGGTGAAAGTGAAAAGCCTTGCTAGGGCTTATGTGTGGTGGCCGGGGATCGATCAGCAAATTGAGGACCTGACAAAGAGCTGCTCAGGATGCCAGAAGGTCCAAAATGCACCACCACATGCCCCTCTACACCCATGGGAGTGGCCCTCATCTCCATGGCAACGGGTGCATATTGATTTTGCTGGTCTATTCATGGACTCAATGTTTTTAATAGCCGTCGATGCGCACTCGAAATGGCCTGAGGTGATCAAAATGTCCTCCACCACCACAGAGAAAACTATTGCAGTCCTACGGACCATTTTTGCCAGGAACGGCTTGCCAGAGCAGATTTGCTCTGATAACGGACCACAGTTTGTGTCCGAAGATTTTCGAAGATTTATGAAAAGGAATGGGGTAAGGCATTACACATCCGCCCCGTATCATCCAGCCACAAATGTATTGGCTGAGAGGTTCGTACAAACCTTTAAAAAAGCAGTAAAGGCCATGTGCGATGACGACATTCCACTGCAGCATAAGGTGGACAATTTCCTGTTAGCCTACAGAAATGCGACACATGCAGTCACCAACCAGGCCCCGGCCATGATGTTCTTTAACCGAAGGTTGGGATCTCGTCTGGATTTGCTCAGACCAAATGTACGAAGAGTTGTTGAGAGTAAGCAATTCCAGCACATCAATGAGAAGCCGACAAGGAGCTTCAATGTAGGGCAACCAGTCTTGACCCGCGACTACCGAACAGAGAAATGGCAACCAGGAACGATATGCACACGGCAGGGGCCACTAATGTACACAGTGGATGTTGGGGAGAACATTGTGAGACGCCATGCTGACCAGATCCTAGAGTCACAGGAACGAGTCAACCCCATGTCTTGGCCATACGTACCTGGTGAGGAACCCGGCGTACAGGTCGCATCTACCTCAGAAACAATAGCAGTGGAAGCTGATGAATCAACTGACGACAGGGTGTTAGAATCGCCTCCGCACCAAGAGCGAGACACTCGGGAAAGGCGTTATCCAAAAAGAATCAGGAAGCCTCCCGAAAGACTGAATCTATAAATAGACTATTTTCAGTTAATGTTGCATGTTAAAAGTGTTAATTGTAATTAGTTTGATACTTAATTGTTAAATGAGTGTTATGGTACTGTTAATATAAAAGGGGAGGAATTGTAATGTATGTACCTTTAAGGGGGAGAACTACTTTTTACAGCTCCTGTATATCCTGTAGCACCGGCAGTGACCACACCTGTATATAAACCCTGAGTAGTGATCTGTACAGATCAGTTGCAGTTTGAACCCTCATTCAGTAAACACCTGTTGATCGTTCCCTGCAGTCTTTTGTCTGATTATTGAAGGACACAACATTAAGATACATGGATCTAACACTCCTCATCACATCCCTGCTGTTGACCTCCTCTGCTATTTAGAGTCAGGCTCTTTAGTCTCCTGGGGCGGTCTCTTCTGCCCATCAGCAGGGAAGAGGACCTCCCTGCGTGCTCTGACTCCCTCCACAAGAATATGTAGGAAGTCATAGGAGAAGCTGGGTGCAGCCCTCTGCCTCTGTGAAGCCATGTGTGCAATGCTGAGCACTAACCAGATGCTGATATGAACTGTCTGCACACTCCTAGATGAACCTTCAAATGCAATGTGGCCAAGGCTGCTTTAAATATCCCGGCTGGAAATGCATCATTGATGATGTCATCAGACTCGCATCATTTAATAGGGCCAGGAAACATGCAGGCCTGCCTTACTAGGCACAATTTAGGGAAAGTCGCTCTGAGGAGCAGGATGAAAAGAAGAACAGGGTTCCGATCCGCCACGCCGCCCGCCCACACCCGACCCACCCAGGTAATGAAAATTCCGGCTATGCTCCTGTTGCACACTGCTCTATGATGGGACCATGAATTTATTAAACCTAGCCATTCATTTTAAGGTCTGTCTAGACAGGAGCTTGAAAACCAACATGGCCACTGAAAAGATATTGGGAAAATATTTTGAGAGACGTTGATGGATTAGTTTTGTGCTATTTGCTGTCTCCAGACTGATAGCTTTGACAAAAATTTGGAAGATTTGATTGGCTGATTCTTGATTGGCAGATTTTTCGACTTGTCAAATAACGTTTGGTGAACTTATCAGACAGGTGGTTAATTGGATAAATGTGACAGAAGATTTTTCATGTTACAGACTCATTGGAAGTGAGCAATGTAGATTTATGGTATAATGGAAGGTATACACAAAACTTTTAATTATATAGGAAGGCAAGGTCTGAACCGTTAATGCTGATGCGTGAGGGGGAATTTGAACTCTCGGGCGGGAAGCTGACAGTGCACACCTGCCCAGGAGTCTCCATGGGAGACCAGGCCAAGATTAACTACCATGTCTCATTTACATCCCACCAGTAAGCTGCCCACACTCCTAGCCCCACAAAATTTAATTTATCTTTTAGGGGTTCCGCATTTCCCTGACAGGTTTTACTGAGTGGACATCTGCAGTGGGCACCCTTTTTGCTACGCTAAAAAATGCTATCGGGGTCCTCTGTACGCCAAAGTACCCGAATTAACACCTATTAGTGAGGCTTGCGGCTGAGTCAGGTGGGCACCTCAGCCATCGGCATTAACAGCTGTGTGAAACCTGCTGCAGGGGCAGGAATGAAATTACAAATAGAGCTGCTTGATTATAACTCCCATTCCACCCAGCTTCCGCCAGAATTACAATTCCCACTATGCTTACAGTGGTTATGACGAGCTGACATGGAAGATGCTTTTTGTATTGTAAACCATGCATAACAACATGCATCTCGCTATTCTTTGATTTCCATCTCCTTAGTTTAGTCTTTCTATTATTTAGTTATGGAATTGAATTCAATAAATCTGCTTTATTGTGGGCTGACACAAGAAAAACGATTGCGAAAGCTACTGAATTGTTTTAAAAACCTAATTAGTTCACTAACGCCCTTCAGCGAACAGAACCTGCCATTCCTACTTAGTCTAGCCTCCAGGTGACTCCAGTTCCACACTACATGCTTGGCACTTGATGTTTTCAGGCAACTAGGGATAGACATTTAATACTGCCTTGCCAGGGTCACCTACATCCCAAGAACAAATAATAAAACATTCCTGAGCCCTTTCCTCAGAGCTCAAATTTCTAATGCAGAGGAACTGAAGTCTAATTTTTGTGATTTTCTGGGAAGCCATGCTGGTTCCTTCCCAAAGATTTTGTTGCTTCCTCATGATGGTATCTAACATAGAGACATTAAAAAAGGGTTGGATGGTAAACTTGCGATTGTCAAGTGCAGACTGCTGTCACAATCTTACTAATGGTGTGCTTGGCTATAATGATGTCCCTTGGTATCCACTCAACAGCAGAGAGAGAAAGAAATCTGCTCTCCACAGCCACAAGATTATCTATTCATGTTTCCTGCAGAAACATGGAGACTGAAAAGAAATATTTACTTAACGAAATAAAATTAGTTAAAGACAATTTTTTGGGGGAAATATGTATTTCTCTTCAGTCTCATGCCACTTTAGGAAAAATTGTTGGATGGTTCTATGCATGTAAAGAGCTGTTCATTTTACGATAATGTGAAAAATATTATTAATATATCTCCACTACTAAGTTGGTGATGTAGCTTCTGGTGAACTTGTCTCCCTTAATGTTTGTCTAACCTCCAATTCTTTTATATTTTAACTTTTCGAGAATGGCTAGCCTTTCACAGGTGTCACCTTGATAGCAGCATTGTATTAGTAGATACTCAAATTTGTACTTGCCCATCAATGTTACCAGAAATACTCCAACCAAACTATCCTTACGTATTCTACAGTATCCTTATAGGGTTTGCTGTAGGACTTGCCATAAACTTTAAATGAATTTTATTAAGCCTTGGAAGGTCTCGCATAGAACAATGTCCCATTAAAATTTTTCTAACCAGGAATGTGTTCCAGCTATTATCATAAGCAAAGAACAGCTCCCGCTGCTTTAATTTTGTGTAAATTGTTGATATATTTGAGATGCTTAAACTAGGCCCAACTGCTGTGTCATGCTGGGTGATATAATCTGCAGTGTATTTGCCAGGAAGCATACTTTACCTTGGATTCAAGCAAAATTGTATGATTTATTTAAGGCTTTTGGCTGCTGGCAATGTCAAACACAATAAGCATTACAACTGGACACAAGTTCCTAAAATGGATGTTCCGGATCACCTAGACCCAGTGTGCAATGAGCAATGAATGCATTGCAATAATAAAACAATTGGCATTGGATTAAAGAAAGCCACTGCAGGCAACAAACACACTTACTAAACAGCAAGATATTGGCACCTGTGCCTCATTAATCGTTCCAAACTATCTCTTGTGCTTGGTGGCACCGTGACAAGTAAAGAGCTTTGTGATTTATCACTGGTAACATGACAGAAGAGGATTAAACCATATCTTTGGAAAGAATACTTCAAATAAATGTAAACATTCTGCTTATTATTTTCAATGTAAATAAAGTCTTAATGAGTATTTCTCAACACTGAACAGAAACTAGAAAATCATTGTACGATTTACTGGCCACATTGTTCGCTACTAATCAACTGCAAATTGCTTCTCAACTTACTTCCAATGGTTGCATAACTATCACTAATTCTTAAGTGTGGACGTCATCGTGCATGGATGATATGTTTTGGCTGCTGGAGTCAACACTGAAAGTCATGAGTGGCAGAAAACATGGACCACAGAGTTTAATCAAATGAAAATCATTAGCTTTCACTCCAGCAATGCCTTGATCTTCAAATTCTCATCCTTGTTTTCAAATCCCGCCAGGCCCTCACCACCCACACCTATCTCCTTAACCTCCTCAAGCCCTCCAAGATCTCTGCGCCCCTTCAATTCTGGCCTCTTGTACATCCTCGATTTTCATCGCTCCACCATTGACAGCCCTGCCTTTAGTGCCTAATCCCTAAGCCTTGGATTTCCCTCCCTAAACCTCCCCTCTATTCTTTCCTCCTTTAACATGCTGCATGAAACCTACAACTTTGACCAAGCTTTTGGTCACCTGTCCTAATATCTTCTCATGTGGCTCAGTGTCAAATTTTGTTTGATAGTTGTTGTTGTTTCTTTGCACTAAAATTTCTTGGGAGGGAAAATTGGGCTCTGTAGCACCTGTTTTTAGGTG
Source organism: Somniosus microcephalus (assembly GCF_052327205.1). Classification (NCBI taxonomy): domain Eukaryota; kingdom Metazoa; phylum Chordata; class Chondrichthyes; order Squaliformes; family Somniosidae; genus Somniosus; species Somniosus microcephalus. Next base: position 231,654,958 of record NC_140987.1, read on the forward strand.
CTACTTGGGCTCCTAAAGGTTGAAAATCTGGTGCTAGATATGTGCACGCACTTCTGACAGGAAGTGCGCCAGACGCCATCTTAGCACAGTGTTTTGCATATGTGCACCTAACCGCCAGCAGCATGCAGAGCAGGTAGATTATGGTACCAATCAGTGTGCAATGCTGATTTAACACCAGCGCTGCCATTTTCGAACACCATGCTCCATTCAACATCTTCTCTTAACCTCCCACAGCTGAACACGCATTGTTCTGGACCAATGAACATTTTATGTGTGCAGATAGCACCCTCTGGTGGTGGTTATTGTGTTAACAGTTTGTATGCTGGAAAGGTCATCTGATCTTTCTTCCTGTGTGAGGTCATTTGACCTTTGTTCCTTTCTTCCTGTGTGAGGTCATTTGACCTTTGTTCCTTTCTTCCTGTGAGAGGTCATTTGACCTTCCTACCTTTCTTCCTGTTGACCCCAGGAAGCAGTTTTGCTAGGAAGAACCTGACTTGAGTAATGGAGAATCTGCCATGAGAGGTTCCATTCACAATCCAATGTAATCTGATTTCATATGTTAGGCCAAGTGCAATATCTGTGAGTATCTTTGTTCCTTAGCATAATAGCAACATTGTCAGAGTAATATTTTGATAATACTATGTTTATAAAAGGTTAATATTTGATAGTTATAGAAGTTAGTCCAAATGTTAGTTAGTTATACAATTAGTCCATTCTACTGTTGTAAATATGTTTATATCTTATGTAATATCAAATGTATAGTACTCAGTTTATGTACAAAACATACTTTGTCTTTGTTTACAGTTCACAAATTTGTTCGAATAAAGGCTTCAAACAGCAAACGGCTTCAGAAGAATTATTTTGAATAGAGTGTTTAACTTGCTGGATAACTAGATAGGAGCACGTCTAGTGTGGCCAGTACACGCATTCAACGCCATGAAGGGCCCTCCACCAGCGCTACTTAAAGGAATCATGAACGACATACAGGTTAGTTGCTGGATTATTTCTTCTGGCTGCTGCTGCAATTCGACATGTTTTTGGAGCTTTCCTATTCGAATTTGACATCCTGTCTGAGCTCCTTTCAACGGGCGCAGGCCGATTGCCCATCGCAGTGCCGGCTCCCGTTTTTCAGCATAATCCAATTTCACCTCCTCTGTGTTTTTCTATTTCACAATCATTTATTTACTAGTCATTAGACACCTAATTATTCAAGAGCTTTCCACCCAATTTACTTTTCTCCCTAATCCCACACCCATCAAAACAATTGACCCATTAATATGGCAGCAAAATAAAGATTGAAAAATACAACCATTTTAACACTCCCTACTCATGCTCAAAATGAGAAGAAAGCTTTTGATAATGGTGTTGCTTTGAATGTTGTGAATATTGAGGTAAATGGATTATTATACAATACTAGGAATTCAGTGGCAAAGAGATTACCTACACAAATCAGCAGCTCCCTTTATAGGACAATTATGTAGAGCTGTTTAGTCCTCGGATTCAAGTTAAAGAGCACCATACCCACACTCGCCTGTATTCCACCATCAGGCCTACCGGTGTTCCACTCTAGGGGATGATTTTATTAATGAGGGCGTGTTGGAGGTGGGACTGCTGCTTGGCGGGTCGATGTCCCGCCTCCATCGATTTGTGGCCAACCCACGCTATTTTCCCTTGATTAACCTTGTTAAGCCCACCCAGCGGGCTGAGCAGGCCAATTAAGGGAAAGCCGGTTGCAGAGAACATCAACGTATGACGTTTCATCTGTCAAAAATTTTTGGCAGATGAATTGTCATCATTTGGCAGCACTGTGAAGCTGTCAAACAGTGACATTCTCTGCAGTTTGATGAGGCCTTGCATTCAAGACCTCACCAAACTTCTTTGTTTTACAGAAATGAGATGGTTGTTGCATCTGAGAATGCAACAGCCATCTCTCATCTGCAACATGGAGGTCCGAGACTCTCCGCATACAAACCGACTGAAGCAGCAGAAAGAAACAAAGAAACGTAAACTTTTAAAAACACTTTGCACTTACCTCAGATAATCACCTCTACACTCTTGCACCTATCATTTAGCTTCACACCACACTATTGCACTCCCCCGACCCCCGCAGACCCAGTATTCACCTCGCTGAGCTGGCGTGTAATGGAGCCATCAGGAAGCAAAAAGGGAATAATCCTATTGTCTGCCTGTGAACTACCTGTTAACAGGCAGTTAATAGGCTTTAATCCCTTCCCGCCTCCAAGGTAACGGGACCCAGCGCGGGACAGCTACCCGCCTCCTAGGAAGATGGCATGGAGGCGGGTTGGGCACCTGCCCCCAAATTCTGCCATTTTCCCAGCAGTCCCACCTCCATACCCGCCTCTCCAGGGCTGGCAAAATCGCCCCCTTGGTCTTAACTTTTTTGTTAGTTAATTTTCTTTTTTAAGTAAATCGGATGGCAATGCTGTCAAACACTGTCAAATCATCTGTCAAAAATAACTGGTTCATGTCAACACCCAACCTCACCACTCGCAAACAACAAACTTCAAACTAAAGAGTATATGTGTGTGGTGGTGGGGGTGGTGAGAGTGGTGAGGGTGGGGGGTTGGCAGCTGTGTGGGGGTGGGTGTTGGAAGCTGGAGACAACTGGAGCAAGGGCAGATGTCCTACAAATTTGAACCTGGTAAATCTAAGAACTCAGATAGCCCTGGAGTAATTGGGGTGACAAGGGCAAGTCATTTGGCAGGTAATTAGCAGGCAGTTAAGAGGCATTTTCCCATTTTGCAACTTCTGCTGTGGGCTTCCTGACATCGGGGAACCCCGCCAGGGTAAGTGAGGAGTGCTGTGGGTCTGTGTATAGATGACATCTGCAGGAGTGGTGTGAGGATGCAATGGGACACTGGTGAGCATCAGAGGTAAGGAAATGTTGGGAAAGTCATTTTTAATGTGTTTAGATTTTTCTGTGGGTGACAAGCTTAGAAGTGTTTGTGTGGCCTCACCTCATTGGGAGAAGTGACAGATCGCTTCTGTACCCTCACCTGCAGCTGCCATCTGTTTTATCCTAAGGAGAGAGTCATTGGAGAGCCTGGGTGAAAGGGCTCACCTTTGTACAGTGATTGTCAGTGTTTGACAGCATCTCAATGCTGTCAAACACTGTCAAATCATCTGTCAAAAATAACTGGTTCATGTCCCTTTAAGAAAGCCGGCAGATGAAGCATCATCAACTGACGTCATCTGACGCTGGCTTTCCCTTAATTGGCCAGCAAGCCCGCAGGGTGGGCTTAACAAGGCCAATCAGGGGAAAATAGTGTCTGTGCGTCGGACATTGCTGGGGGCGGGACTAGAACCCAGAAGGCAGCATTCCCGCCCCTAACTCATTTCGGTAAGTAAAATCCAGCCCATCGTATATAAAAAAATGTTGATATGTTTCTGAGAGATGTGATAAAATATTATATAAATACAAGTCTTGAATTTCTGCTTGCCAGTCCACAAGATTGTTCCAGGTTCACATAGGGACAAGTTCGCAAGCAGAAAAAGCAGTACCTGGAGCTTTGATATTGATAGTCCATGAAGTCCTTTTGGAAAGTTGAGATGCCATTGAGGTAGGTCTTTGGCTCCTCTGAGCTAAGCACCAGAAATTCTCTTGATTTTGCTCCAGTCATAATCTTGTCAAAAACTACAGCCCAGCCATATCCTTTTGAAACTGTAGAGGGTGAAACTCAGTCGGCTCATTGCATCATCCACTAGACTACATGGGGGAAAAATTGGGTTGCTTTGCGATCCCGTTAGTGCCCGAGCAAGATTTCCCAAACAAATTCAAGCCCCAGCTATTCCAGGTCCTGGCCTCTTTCCAAGCCACTCCATTGGAATCCCATTGGAGTTACGGAGGGAATTTGGTCCTATTGCTATTTTTAATGACAGCCACCAGCTTACGATGAAGTTGAGACTTAAGAGATCAATCACATTTCCTTTTGGAACCCCTGCTTAATTGTTGCTATGATATGATACACATTCAATTGGCATACTGCACTTAGATCCCTTGAGGCAGTTGCATTTCTGGTTCAACACCTCAACAAGTATTCCACAAGAGATCAAGGCCAACTTCTCAATGTGGCTGGAATAACATAGCATTTCAGGGGCTAGAGAAATGTCAAAGGTGTGTTCTTCTCTGGCAGAAATAAATGTGAGATTTCAAGCAATGATACATGAAAATGAAGCCGAATGTCAGAATGAAAGCTAATGCTCTTAAACATCCAAGGAATGTTATTTGCACAAGTGGAAAATAGAAAGTCAACAATAACTGGAAATTGGTCCAACTGTCTGTGCTGCAGTGGCAATATTAACAGTGGCAATATTAACCTGCATCAATGCAAAGTGCATTGACATTACCATCTACAATGCTCCCTAAACCCCTCTGCTTCTCTACCTCTCTCTCCTCCTCTAAGCTGCTCCTTAAAACCTACTTCTTTGAACAAACTTTTGGTCACCTGTGCTAATTTCTCCTTCTGTGGTTTGGTGTTAAATTTTTTCTGATAACACTCCTGTAAAGTGCCTTGGGATGTTTTACTACATTAAAGGCGCTACATAAATGCAAGTTATTGTTGTTGAAGTGTAATCAATATTGCAATGTAGGCAGATGTGGCAGCCAATCAGCACACAGCAAGGTCTCACTGCAATGAAATAAATGATGAGATGATCTGTTTTAGTAGTGTTGGTTGGCTGGGGGATGCAAGTTGGCCAGGACACCAAAGAGAATGTTCTTGCCCCTCTATGAATAATGGGATCTTTTACATCCACCTGAGATGGCAGACATCCTTGATATAATGTCTCATCTAAAAGACAGCACCTCTGACATTGCAACATTCCTTCAGTACTCCATTGACGTGTCAGCCTAGATCTTGTGCTCAAGTCCTGGAGTGGGGCCTGAACCCACATCAAGGGGAAACAACCTTAAAATTAGAGCTCGGCCATTCAGGAGTGATGTCAGGAAGCAGTTCTTCACACAAAGGATAGTGGAAACCTAAAACTCTCTCCCCACAAAAAGCTCTTGAGGCTGGGGGTCAATTGAAAATTTCAAAACTGTGATTAATAGATTTTTGTTAGGCAAGAGTATTTAGGGTTACGGAACCAAGGTGGGTAAATGGAGTTACGATGCAGATCAGCCATGATCTAATTGAACGGTGAAACAGACTCCAGGGGCTGAATGGCCTCCCCCTGTTTCTATGTTCTGATTCAGGGCAAGAGTGTTGACATTAAGCCAAGGCTGAAACCCTGATCCATAACTCAGACTCCTGACACTAGGGATCAGCCCCTGAACCACTTTCAAGGCTTAAATATCTCTCTTGTTTCTTGATTTTTATGTATAATTGGTGGGCTTCTAGTTACTTTATTCAGGCAGCTGTAAATCTACTAATGGAAAATATTGTTTAAAGTTGTGTGTGTGTGTGTGGTTTATATGAAATTATGTTTGGAAATCAGTGTGGATAATGTAATCTTTCATGAATGCATATCAAATCCCTCTCCTCATTCTTTAGATGGAGGTGTTAACCCATTTATTTAAGTTTTTTGTGTTGCTATATTGCTTTTTTATTCCAACAGTTGCTTTCAATACTCTGAGAAGCATAGTTTCAGTTTCAATGAGGGTATAGGCTCACTGTCAGTCATCTGAAGAAATGCTGATCCTTACAGGCTGGATTTGGAAATTAATATGTTACTCACATAGCTAGATGTCAAAATCAACACTTCTGCTGGCAGATTTGCAATGGTCTTTGCTTTCACTGAAACACATTGTGTTCATGGAATAAATGCCAATTTCGTTTTATTTTGTTGCTGGGTTGTGGTTGCTGTTCTGCAGCTTTTGCCCTGCCTCATTTCTTTTGTTGAGTTCTGCAGTTCTTTAGGTTGCTCATGACTTTCTTCTGTTCGCTCTCCACCTTGAAAGAAAGAAAGAACTTGCATTTATCTCATGCCTCTCAGATATCATAAAACACTTCACAGATCATTAGCTAATTTTGAAGTGTAGTCACTGTTGTAAAGTAGGAAACATGGCAGCCAATTTGCACTCAGCACGGTCCCACAAACAGCAATGAAATAAATGGCCAGATAATCTGTTTTTAGCTGTTGGTTGAGGGGTAAATATCGGCCAGGATATCATGAGATTTTCCCTGCTCTTCATCGAGTAGCGGGTTCTTTCACTTCCAACTGAGAGGGCAGACTCAGTTTAATATCTCATCTGAAAGATGGCACCTCTGACAATGCAGCTCCTTAAAACCTACCACTTCAACCAAGCTTTTTGGTCATCTGCCCTAACACCTCCTTATCTGGCTTGGCGTCAAATTATTGTTTTTTTTTATAACAGTCCTGTGAAGCGCCTTGGGACATTTTATTACGTTAAAGGCACTATATAAATATAATAAATCATTTTTGTTGTTGATGTTGCAACACTAGCTCAGAATTGCACTGGACTGTTGGCCTAGATTATGGTCTCAAGTCTTTGGATTGGGGCTTAAACCCGAAATCTTCTGACTCAGATGCAAGAGTGCCAGCACTGAGCCAAAGCTGACACCTAACTGAAATTGAATAACTGGCATTGTTCCAATATACTGGGCCGAATATTCCGATCCCTACGGGTGGGTACATGGAAACATAGAAAATAGGAGCAGGAGTAGGCCATTCGGCTCCTCGAGCCTGCTCTGCCATTTAATGAGATCATGGCTGATCATCCAAATTCAGTACCCTATTCTGATGTCCCTACGGGTGGGTACACATGGCATTGCACGGCAGGTAAGCGCTGCGCCACCTCTCTCCAAGCCCCCCAAATCCAATTTCACTCGGTGGCCATTTCCAGCGGCTGCTAACTGCAGTTGCCGGTAACACTGGCAACTTTGCTGGCCATGTATACCCACCCATAGGGACATCGGAAATGTCGGTTTTAGGCATGCACTGCGCATGCACTGGAAACCGGCATTACCGATCTGTCAAGAAAGCTCTTGACATATCCTCCAGCTGCCCTGGAGAAGGGCCTCTGCAGGTGGAGAGTTCCGCTTTTTGGAGATCCTCCGCCCGCAGAAAACCCTTACAATTCTTGTGCCTGGTCAAAGCCCATGGGAGGCCTGCTTTTACCAGGATAAGAGTTGAAAAAAGTGAAACAAAAAAATTTTTTCCACTGATTTATCATTTAAAAATACTTTTAAAAAAGGTAAGTTTATTTTTAACCCCATAAAAAACTTTAATTCTTTTTTCAAAAATTTAAAGTTTTGTTTAAAATAGTTAATTTATTTGTACTTTCAAGTCATTTTAAAAATGTGATTTTTTTTATTTATTTAAAGTTTTACTATGTTTTGGGGGGTGATTTCCATTCATATATTTGACAGGTCTTCCTGTCAAATGTATGAAGGGAGATTCCCTTCTTTGATTGGCTCCCCATGGCCCACGTGATCCCAGGGATGCTGCAAACTACATGCACCCCTGGGATACGTGGGCCCTGTGCACTGGCAGTTTGGAGAGGCCTAGCATCGGAACTGTGGCCTAGAAATTCAGTGGCCTGCGCCACCAGTTTGCGCCCAAAGAGGGCTTTTGCGCCTCTGGCCACAACCACCGCGATATTTAGCGGGGCGCTAATGGCGGCGTTAGCTTGTAGCGCTGCGCCGCCACCGATGACATCATCGGTGTGCGCAGCGTCCCGCTACCACCCCGAGCGCCATATTAGGTCGCAGCCACCTCTTCCGCGCCGGCCGCAAACAGCGACCGGTACACAGGGGCCTACCTGTGGCGGTAGTGGGGCGAGTTAAGGTGGAGGTGCGGCCGGCCTGTTTTTCGGCGGCCGCCTGCCCGCACCTCCGTCCCCGGCCTCCTACACCGCCCCCCCCCGCGGCATTGCCAGCTGTTTCCCGAGAGCCCGGCACTTCTCCTTGGTGCCGGGCTCATTTGCCGGCACTCGCGAGCGGGGATCGTGCTGTTGCAGGCACCTCCCCCTTAACAGTGGGTGGAAGGCCTGCAGTACTGCAGCCTGCCGTGCCGCAGCGGGTGGCGCTGCGGCACTTTGCGCGCCGATATTCAGTTTCAGTGCCCCAAGCGGGGCGCCGAAACCCTTGTTTAGCGGCCGGCTTCCACTTGGGGCGCTGAAACTGAATATCCCGATGGCGCAAGTGGCTCCGCGCGCAGCGGTAATTCCGGCGCCCAGGCGAACTGGGCGCCCCAAACTGAATTTTTAGCCCTGTGTGCCTCCCGGGAGCCCTCAGGTAAGGGCGCAGATTTTTCCAGATCGCAGTCCTCCGCCCGCGGGAGGCCTGCGATCGGAATATCTGGACATTGTAAAAGACAGGTGAGGTATACAGCTTTAAACGTAACAGGAGTAAATTACATTTTATAAACTCAAATTTGTATACCATAAACGCATAAATAAACCCTTAGCAACAAAAACTATGGGGGGGGAAATTCGTGTTCGCCAGCAAAGTTGACAGTGTTACCGGCAAATGCAGTTAGCGGCACTGGAAATGGCCGCAGCGCTAACCGAGTGAAATTGGTTATGGGGGGCATGGAGATAGGTGGCGCAGCACTTACCTGCCATGCAATGCCATCCTGGTGGCATTGCTGGAGGGATCCGGGACAAAGTTTCTGTCCAGGTGCAGCGTTGCAGCTTCCCAAAGCCTCTGTGAGCGAAGCTGTGGAGCTCGCAAGGAATTGTGGGCAATAAAGAGGTCTGAGAATTAAAGGGACTATGCACACTGAAGCAATACAAAATAAAATGCAGTGAAACAATACATTTTTCAGCCCTTTCTGCCTTTTAAGAAATATTTAATGTTTAAAAGATTTTCCAAATGTGAATATTCAGCTGTTAAAGCTGAATTACCTTCCTAAACTCAACAAATGAGAAAACTGCCTCAGCACTAACACAAATGGCTAAACAAGCCAGGGAAGGGGCACCAAGGGTCTCACACAGCACTCCAGCTTTGTGCAGAGGGTCAACACTGTAAGAGCGGCCCTCTACCCACAGGGGCCAGGAGGCCCTCCAGAAAGAACAATGTAGGAGAACATCACTGAGGCCATCACCGCCAGCAGTGTCACCCCCATCACCTGGCTTCAGTGCCCAAAGAAGCTTCATGACCTCAGACCACTGGTCAAGGTCAGTGAATGCATCTTCAAAAGCCGTCTCCTACCAACTGCACCACTAGCCTCACACACTGCTCAATGCAGGACCCCCAATCACTCACCTACAACAATCTGCACCAATGACAAGGCACATCTCCCATTCCTAGCCTCATCTCACCCCCTTGGAGGAGACGGAGCAGGCCATTCTTGGCTGGGGCATGTCTGAGCCCTTGGCCAGTGGTGGGGCTGAAAGGATACAAGATGCGGGTATCCTCATACATTATCCCCCTTCTGGCATGCAGCGCTATAATTCACCCCCTCCCATCAGCATAACTCCACCCTTGTGTCTTCCTAATTTCAGACACCCAAGAAGTGCAGCCTGCCCAGCCAGTGGGCCAGTAATTCCGGTCCCAACGCGTGAGTGCGGACGGGGTACTCACGCGTGGGCCCGTTGGAAGTGCCGGATTTCAGCATGCACAGCGCATGCGCGGGAAACCGGCATTTCCTCCAAGGGGTTCAGAGGTCCAACGCGTACGCATTGAACTTCCTTCTTTTTGACAGGTTTGCCCGCGTGTAAGGGCCTGAACTTTTTAGAAATGTAAAAAGGAGGCGTAAGGACTTGATTCTTTAAGGTAAGTGGTCTATTATTTAAAATTATAACATTTTTTCCACAGCTTTATTGTTTTTAAGGACTTTACAGTAAGGTAAGTTTATTTTTAGACCCGATTTCTTAAAAAATTATTTTTTTCAAAAATTTGATTAATTGTTTAAAATAGTTTTTTAAAGTTATTTATAGTTCATTTAATTAGTGGGATCTTTTTTAAAATTTTATTTAAAGTTTAAGTAGTGTTTTGGGCGTCCGTAGTTTTCATGAGTTTGACAGTTCTTACTATCAAACTCATGAATGAAGTTTCCCCTCCCCTGATTGGCTGCCCAGTGCTCACCTGATCCCAGCTGGCACATCGCACTAACTACGCCGCTGGATCAGGCAAGCACAGCGCGCCGACAGCTGAACCGGGCCAGTGACAGGAATTCCAAGCAGGCCCAGGCTTCAGATGTCGGCGCGCCGGGTAAGTACACATTGGGGGCTTGCACGCGCGGCAAGCCCCCGATCCTAATTTCTGGGCCAGTATGTCAACAAGAAGAGGCAGCCTGCCCAGCCAGTGGGGCTGCAGACGGATGATTCCACCCCGGACATCCCGGCCACAAAATTGGCTGTTTGGGATGCATCCTTCCATTTGATTCCTCCTCTTCAGCTTCCTCCTCTTCTGCATCTTCTTTTTCTGCGTCTTCCTCTTCCCTCTGCAAGCGGATGCTGTAAATGTGAAATGACAGCATAAAATGCTGGAAGTACTCAGTTGGTCAGCAGCATGTCGACCTGAGATGTGAACTCTACTTTTCTCTCCTGAGTATTCGCAGTATGTTCTGTCTTCTCAAAGGCCTTCATTTATCACCCGAGCCCTAGCAAGCATCCAGCAACACTCCCTACACACTTAAAAAACTTTTCACATCGATTGCAGTAAGCCACCACTTCAAAAAATTTTTTTTTTAAAAGCCCAAACCCTTAAATTCAAACTTACCTGAAAGATGTATGTGTCGCTTTAAGAGCTGCAGACATTGCCACTGTCAGCCTGCGTGCTTAGGACCCAGCTAGGGTTGAAGCTCACATTGGTGATGTTAAGTCAGCGTTGCACGCCAATTGACGTCACCATGCCGCCATTTTTTTCCCAGGGTGCTGCCAGTTACCGGCTGCACAAAGGGGGAGAGCAATATGGCGGCCACTGCGGGGTCCGCCACCAGCTGGTGAAAGAGCAGCACCGTCATTTTATTACCATTTCATGGCACTATGGAGTGGCGCTCAACAGATGAATTTCTAGCCTATATGAATGTCAAATAATTACCAAACTCAAATAGACAGCCATAGAATTTTTTTTAAATTTCACTGCCAATTTTCTCATCACCTGAAGGCACTGACTCGTTGCTGGAATATGGTTTTACTCATTCTGGGCACCTTCCAGTACCTCTCCAAGTGTCCATTGTTCATGAGTGAGCCTTGTCAATGAGTATTGGCCAGAAGTGGGCATCAAAACCAAACTACATTTTGTTCACACCTGATGTCCAACCACATACACTTGCAGCAAAGCTCTCTGTACAGTCATCAGGAAGGTGAACTCTGGCCAATTTTCCACTGCCGAACATGGGCACTGAAGTCAACTGTAATGACCCGACCATGGCCAGCGCTGAGATCATCTTACTTAGCACAGGCTGGGATTGAATGTGAAACTTTTATTTTTCTGTGTAGCTCAGCTACTCAGTAGATAACTTACTAAGCCATTAGGGCACATATTTATTTTAACAGCAAAATATTTTAAGCAGGTTATATTGTCTCATCTATTTATGTATACATTTAAATAACATTTTAGGGATCCAAATTATCCATCTTTGGATGATTTTACTATATAAGGTTTTGTTCTCAACCCTTTGAGTTCTAATGATACCAGTGGAATTTGGTTAATCTAGGCCCTGAATTCTGCCTGCCTTGAATATCCCAGTAATGCAGCACCGAGCTGTCACTTTGGAGGCATGGTGATAAGGAAAGGAACTCGTCAGCCTCCCTGAAAGCTATTCTGCCGTTAAAAGAGAACACTCTTGACACATCACACAATGACAAGTTAAATATAGAAGAGGATTAGAGGGCCATTGTTTTCAGTCATGTTGAATGAGATTATACACTTGAAATGGAATGTTGTCTGACCTTTGGTGTATTGTCCGCCTCTGTCTCTATTTAAATGTTAGACAATTGTCTTCTTATTGACAATCTGTTCTGGTGCAGGCACTGTTAAGCAGGAAGAGAATGCATGCACTTTATAAAGGGAGAGCTGCTACAGAGGAGGCTATGTTACCTGGTAAACAAAATGAACAGAAATCATTCCTTTCTCTGTCTCAGTTTGTATTGACTTCGGGCCAACTTGGACAGTGTGCAATACAAAAACATTCGAAAATTTCTTATGTTGAAGTGGAAATTCTTGATGCTCAGACAAAGAAGCAGATTTGTGTCCTGGAAAAAGTAAGTGAGTTCCTTTTTTAATAGAGTTGCCTAAATTAATGGTATTACCATACTGGTCCTGCCTGTCTGTGCATTAGTGTGCTGATATGACATCGGGTGTTAAACCAATGAAAAATTTTGGTATTAAAGAACAATGTTGGTTCTTAAAGAACAATATTGGATATTAAAAACAGTTGGTAAACAGGAAAGATTGTTTGATGACCATGAACAAATGATAAAGGTCACTTTGGTATTTACATTGAACATTTCGCATGGTTGAGATAAAAAAAATAGTATGATAAAAATTTGTATTGGTTAAGAGCCAATCAAAATGATCTCACATCACAAAATTGGACACATGGAAAACTGGGTGGGAGGGGCAGTGCGTGCACGACTGTTTGCATCTGACTGGGAGGACCTCAAGGAACCTGGCTCTAGCCCAGCTTCTGGCTTTGTTAAAGTGACATGAGCCTCTCTTGTTCATGGCCCATTAATACAGCTCCAGTCAAACACAAACTTGAGATTTGCTTATTAAGCCTTTGACCGTGAAGTTGGGCTCCGTGCACCTGTTGTTTTGGTGCTACAAGTGACAGTTTGCCTCCAACATGGCGTCCATCTTGGTGATGGCGTTAACAGGGGCGCAGTAAGTGCACACCGGAGATATGCAGTGTAGGCATATCGTGACTTTAGTCAGCGTGTAACGCTGATTTGACGCCAGCATTGCCATTTTTGGAATGCAACGCTCTAGCTAATGCCCTCTCTTAAGCTTGCACAGCAGAGCACATGTTCAGCAGCAGGAAGGACCCCCCTCCAGCGCTATTTACAGGGATCATCAACTACTTACAAGTTAGTTGCTGATTGATTTCTACTGGCTGTTGCTGAGTTTGGAGAAGTGTTTGGTGGTTTGTACAGTTATTTTTAGTACAGTTATTTAAAGTTGCTAAAGTCTACAGGGAGTGGTGTGGCAGGTGCTGAAGGACGTTGTCATGACTTCAAGGATTCTGCACAGACCACTTGGTCAAAGACATGGGTGCAGTAGTAGGCATTCCACTTGACAGGAGAATGCGCAGAGGTGAAAGCGAGCAGGACAAGCTGCTGGAAGAGGCAGGAGGAGGAGGGGGAAAAGAGCTCTCAGCAGGAGGCCATATCTGCCCAGGGTGTTCAGGGAGCAATACTCCTACCTGAACCTCAGCGAGGAACAGTGTGTCAGACATTTGTGCTTCACCAAGGACATCCTCACTGAAATTTGTCACCTGCTGCAGCCATAACTACAACCTCAGAGCAGGGTGAGGACCGCAATGACAGTGGCTGTGAATGTCACAACAGCCATGAACTTTTATGTGTCGGGCTCCTTCCAGGCTGGAGCAGGAGATATTTGCAACACCCCCCAGTTTGCCGTGCACTGTTACATAAGGGAGGGCACTGAGGGCAGCATAGATGTGGGCAGCATTCATACAGTAAAAGCCATGTTGCCATACAAAATATCAACGAGCAGAACATTGGCATACTGAAGCAACTCTTCCATTCTCTGGACTGCTCTGAAGGAGCCCTGCAGTACTCAGCAGAGCAGGTGTCAAGATTTGTGGTGGTCTGCTGCATGCTGCACAACCTCACCATCATGAGGGCACAGCCACCAGCCATACGGCAACCAGCTGAGGAGGAGGAGCAGGAGGAGAAGGAGCAGGAGGAGGAGGAGAAGGAGGAAGAGGAGGAGGATGAAAAGGAGGATGAGGAAGAGGAAGGGAGGAGGCAACCAAGACAGTCCCTTTCTGGCCGGTCTATCCATGACCAACTCATCCGGCTGCAATACCAGTAAACGCAACTCAATTCCACATTCACCAACAGTCCCACACTTTACCTTCCCTCTGTTTCTGACCATCACAGCGTCCACTTGGCCACAATGCAAAAATAGACAGTAAACTAATCACCCTTGTGCATTCCCTTAATGCCTGTCTTCCGTGTGCCTCTGCCTGTCCTAGTGCTCCTACGAAGAGCTACCCCAGTGGCTGCAGCATGGCTGATGGAAGGCTGCTGACTTTCAGTGGGGGAGACTGCAGATGGACTTGGAGGATGACCTCGAGCAGCTCTGGGCCTAGAAGGCCCAGCTTTAGACTGTACCACCTCAGCATGGGCGGCAGCAGTCTGGGCCAGCTGGCTGACAGGCAACAGCGAGGGAACTGGCAGAGTGGCAGTGGTGGGAGGACAAATGCTGTCATCCTGAGAGAAGACAGCAAGTTTATGCTCTACGGAGCCACTGCCACTCACCCAGGGCGGTGCCTCAGCAATCCTAGTAATCTGTTGGAGGACAGATTACTGGACTGCTGTGACACCCTGCAAACCCCTTTGAGCACTGGTAACAGTAGCCCCAATGGCAGCAATCTGAGTTTGCTTGGCAGCAAGCTGAGCTCGCATGACGGAAGTCTGAGCTTCCACTGCAGTACCCAGATGTTGTTTGGCTTCTGCTTGTGCTGCAATGGAAACTGAGTCATCAGCCATTAGGTGCTGCATCATGGTTGGGCCCGCAAGTTTGTTGACAGAGTTGGCCACCACTTCCATACTGGAAAGGATGGGTTCCAAGCTCTGCACAAAGCCCTGTGCCAGGTTGGTGCTGGACTCCTCCATGCTCCATGGCATTGCACACAGGCTTTCTAGCAGGCCTGCCAACCCCCAGCCTTCTTCTGTATGCCACCTCATCAATGTACTCATCTGAGTCCGCTGCAGCAGAACTTATGCGCGACCTCACCCTCTGGGGAGATTGCACCTGCGCTATCCTTGCCCCATGCCCTGGCTGCAGGCCACTCATGCCTGGTGTCTCACCATGGTGTCTTCTTCGCAGATCCCGTGGCTAAGCTATCGTCTAAATTTTGCGGAATGTCAGTATCTGAGCTGGTGTCTGCGAGTGTGAAATCGAGTGATGGTGCTGTGTCTTCATCTTCACTGCCTTATTTCTCTTCCATCTGTTGCTCTGCCATCACTGCCTGGTCAGATTGCAGTTCTTGTGTATCTGAAAGAGGAAAGGCACAAAAGTAGGGATGCAGTGCAGGGAGGGGGGAAAGTAAGAGGTGCATGCTTACACCATCAGCAGCTTTTAAATCAAAAGACATTGTGGGATGAGGGGGAAGTGGAACATTCCAAAGCGTTTTACAACCAATGAAGTACTTTTTAAAGTGCAGTCACTGTTGTAATGTAGGAAACGCGGCAGCCAAGTGCACACAGCAATGTGATAATGACCAGATAATCTGTTTTTGTTATGTTGATTGAGGGATAAATATTGGCCAGGACACAGGGAATAACTCCCCTGATCTTCTTCGAAATAGTGCCATGGAATCTGTTATGTCCACCTGAGAGAACAGACGGGACCTTGGTTTAATGTCTCATCCGAAAAACGGCACCTCCAACAGTGCAGCACTCCTTCAGCACTGCACTGGAGTGTCAACCTAGATTTTTGTGCTCAAGTCTCTAGAGGAGTGGGACTTGAACCCACAATTTTCTGACTCAGAGGTGAGAGTACTGATCCACGACTGACACTGCTTAGTTATGAGGATATCTTCATCTTCGTTGGTGCAAGCCCCACCACAGGCCACGGGTTCAGCGATGGCCACTCCAATGATGGTGACCAACATCTCCTCCATCGGGGTATGGTTTTGCAGGTGCACCTCTCCCCCTCCGATTAGCTCCTGCTACCTTTGGTTATGTGCCAACTTGTTCTGCAAGAGAAAGGAAGTGTTTCATTGAATGTGGTGTAATCTATTTGGATGCTGTGGCTGTCATGGTTGAATAGCTGGCAGTGTGTTCAAGCTGTGAGATGTGGGTGTGAGGTTTGCAGCAGTGGTAAGTACGTGAGTGTGTGGTGAAGCTAGGAATGTGAAGTATGAGCCTATTGGATAGAAATTGTTGGGAGGTGACTGATGGGGGTGTGGTGCATTGAGTTGTGTGTGAGGCTAGTGGTGCAGTTGGTGGGATATGGCATTTAAAGATGAATTCATTGATCTTGATCACTGGCGTGAGGTCATTGAACTTTTTTACGGCACTGCATCCAGGTTCTCGAGGCTTGCCTCCTGGCATTGACCACCACAGCGATCTGCTCCCACTGCCTTTGCAGAATTTGTCTGGAGTGCTTCCAGGCACCCCTGTGGATAAAGGATCTCTCTCCTCCTGTCCAGCTCCTCCACCTCCTCGAGTGCAGTGTCTGCAAACCTTGTTGTGCTATTAGTCACTCTTCTTGCAGGTCAGACTCTCTTCCCCAGCCACTTCCAGCAGCTGTTCCAGCCAGAATACACCGCCCCTTTAAGAGGTGCAGGCTGGCTTTAAGTAGTGCAGGCTAGCTTTAATTGGCACTAGCCTTGCACGAACTTGGATCCCCCGCTGAGGCATGCAGCCACTCAACAGCGTTTAGCGCTGGGCAGCATGCTGCAATCATTTAAATTAGCAGGCAGCATGAAGTTTAATCGCATATCGTGATCCCTGCGCCCGCTTTCAGGAGCTATCAAATTTAACCCCCCTTAACTGTTAATTAGCATATACCTAAGTTGATTCTGTACATTGTCTAAAAGACATTGGCCCTGAAATGACACCCTGGGATGCAAGCATACGAGCAGTTTGTCTGAAATTCCGCAGTCTGCAATTTGAGCGAAGTCAATAACCCATTTAAAATAGTTGAAGAGTTGAGCATCGATAAGCCGATATATCACTATGTAATTTCTGGACCATTAAGTTACATTTTTCTACTGCTATTTTTTGGTGCAATCATTTTCATATCAGTCTAGTACTACACAAACTAATGTGTAATGGACAGATACATTCTGAGTACTAAACCTTTACAGCTCTAAAGACAGATTTTTAATTACTTAGGTTGTCGGAAAGAATGGATGGATATATAGATCAGATTTAACTTATTTCTTTAAGTTGCTTTTACAAAAGGGAAAACGGTAGAAAAAAATGAGGTGCAGGTATTGCACGGTAAGATGATTTCAGAAACAATAACTTTTCTCCTGGTTTGAAAAATTGGAAAATAAAACTCCTGAAGCAATGCCAGTGCAGAACTTACATTTAAGCCACAACTTAAATTAGACCTGCTCACTTCTGTGTAATCAATAAATAAGATTGACCAGCAATGCACAACTGCATTGTTACATGCCTCTCATGTAACTCTACTCCATATAAAATAACTACAGTATCGGCACTCGTTTCATGCTCCAACCCTGGTGCCTCCCTACTTAGTGGTGCAATCTTGTCTTTTTTTTACAACTCACCCATTATCTTGTCTTTTTTGTTTGCTGAGCCTCCCAATCAATTCACATTCATTCCATTTGCAGGTTCTTTTAATACCTTTCCATTGCCTCACTGAGGAGAGCGGTTAATGAGGGTAGTACAGTTGATGTTGTGTATATGGACTTTCAAAGGGCATTTGTAAAGTGCCCCACAACAGACTTGTTGGAAAAGTTGAAGCTCATGGGATTAAAATGGCAGTGGCAGCGTGGATACAACATTGGCTAAGAGATAGAAAGCAGCGAGTCGTGGTGAATGGTTGTTTTTCAGACTGGTGATAAGCAATGCTCCCTCTAAGCTGCACAGCAATGGGAAAGGTCCTGCGCAGACCACTCACCGGCTTCGCTATTGTAAATACCACGCATGCGTGGAAATGTAAAGGGACAGCACACTAAAAGAAACAGGCAGCGCATAATAAAGTGCAGCTTGGAGGAAACATTGGTGATAGGACCACTGCTATTTTTTAATATATATTAATGACCTGGAAATTGTTATAGGGGGCAAAATTTGAAAGTTTGCAGATGGCACAAAACTTGGAAATGCAATAAACATTGAGGAGGACATCAGCAGACTTCAGGAGACATTACAGACTGGTGAAATGGGCAGACCCATAGTAGATGAAATTTATTGTAGAGAAGTGTGAAGTAATGCATTTTGGGAGGAAAAATGAGGAGAGGCTCATGGTAAACTAAATGGTACAATTTTTAAGAGGGTGCAGGAACAGAGAGACCCGGGGGTTTACGTACAGAAATCTTTGAAGGCGGCAAGACAAGTTGAAAAGGCTGTTAAAAAAGCATACAGGATTCTTGGCTTTATAAATAGATGCATAGAATACAAAAGCAAGGAAGTTATGCTAACCCTTTATAAATCACTGGTTATGCCTCAGCTAGAGTATTGTGTCCATTTCTGGGCACCGCACATTAGGAAGGATGTCAAGGTTTTGGAGAGGGTGCAGAGGGGACTTACGAGAATGATACCAGGGATGAGAGACTTCAGTTATGTGGGCAGATTAGTGAAGTTGGGATTTTTCTCAGAGCAGAGAAGGTTAAGGGGAGATTTAATAGAAGTTTTCAAAATTATAAGGGGTTTTGATAGAGTAAATAAAAAGAAACTGTTTCCACTGGCAGGAGGGTCAGTAACCAGAGGACACAAATTTAAGAAAATGGGCAAAAGAACCAGGGGGAGATTATGTGTGATTTTTAAAATCGTAAAATGAATTATGAGTAGACTGCTTGTATTCTTGTGAGGTTTTGCTTACTCGCTGGTAGGTGTAATTGGATTTTATTCAGCTATGTAGGACCAGCATTTATTTTTGTACTCTTGTTTCAGAATGGTTAGAGACAATTAGCGTGGGCGTTAGGATGTTTAAATAGTGACAGTGTGTGCACAGCTTTTTATAATATTAGCACCTTGCTGGAAACTAGCTTTTGGCCAGGGAGGTATCTTGCTGTGTAGAATTAATTTTATATTCTTCCATAAGAACAAGTATCATCAGCTCTTTATGATCATGTACATTGCACATTTGAATTATTTTGGATGGATATGGATTCAGTGGGAGGGAGGAAGTTACAAGGGGTTTAGTTGAGAGATTATTGAAGTGCAAGATTAAATTGCAGCCTTGAAACAGCTCCTTCCTGTATTTATATTGGGCCAGAACTTCGGGTCCCCACGGGTGAGTACGCGATGGGTACTCACGCGTAGGCCCAACGAAAGTGCCGGTTTCATGCATGCACTGCACATGCATGGGAAACCGGAACTTCCATTCCCTTAAAGGAAGGGGTTCACAGGTCGAACGTGTGCGCCGGAGAGGCAGCGCGTACGCCTGGAACTTCTGTTTTTTTTGCAGGTTTCTCCGGGAGGGTAAGTCTCCAGGAGCTACGCTTCTAAAAAGCAGTCACAAGGCCTGCTTTTAACAAGGTAAGTGGTGAATTAAGTAAAATTAAAACCTTTTTTCCACAGGTTTATTATTTTTAAATTCTTTAAAGAAAGGTAAGTTTATTTTTAGCCCCGTTAGAAACTGTAATTAATTTTTTCAAAAATGTAAATTATTGTTTAAAATAGTTATTTTATGTAATTTCTAGTTATTTTAAAAATGTGAATTTAAAAAAAAAATGTATTTGAAGTTTTAGTTATGCTTTGGGGCTGAATTGTTTTCATAGATTTGACAGGTCTTCCTGTCAAATCTATGAATACAGATTCCCTGCTACGATTGGCTCTCCATGGCCCACGTGATCCCAGGGGACGCTTCGAACTAACTGCGCCCCTGGGATACGCAAGCACTGCACGCCGGCAGTTGGAGCAGGCCTCTATATAGATAAGTGTGAGGTGGTGCATTTTGGTAGGAAGAATAAGGAGGTCACTTGCTCCTTGGAAAGTAAGAGGCTGAATGGAATAGAGGAGCAGAGGGATCAAGGGGTACAGATACACAAATCACTAAACAGAAGAACATAAGAGTTAGGAGCAGGGGTAGGCCATACAGCCCTTCAAGCTTGCTCCGCCATTTAATAAGATCATGGCTGATATTCAACCTCAACTCCACTTTCCCGCCTGATCACCATATCCCTTGATTCCCTGAGAGTCCAAAAATCTATCTATCTCAGCTTTGAATATACTCAATGATTCAGCAGGCACAGCCCTTTGGAGTAGAGAATTCCAAAGATTCTCAACCGTCTGAGTAAATAAATTCCTCCTCATCTCAGTCTTAAATAGCTGACCCCTTATCCTGAGACTATGCCCCCTAGTTCTAGACTTCAGCCAGGGGAATCAATCTCTCAGCATCTACCCTGTCAATCACCCTCCAAATTTTATATGTTTCAATGAGATCACCTCTCATTCTTCTAAACTCCAGAGAGTATAAGTCCAATTTACCCAATCTTCGTTGCACCACCGCCTCTAAGGCATATATGTCCTTTCTCAGATAAGGAGACCAAAACTGTGCACAGTACACCAGGTATGATCTCACCAAAGCCCTGTACAATTGTAGCAAGACTTCCTTAGTCCTGTGGGCCTGCTGACTCTGGCAGAGTCCTTAACGAAGTCATGTTAGTATGATAGTGCACAATAACTAATAATCAGCAAACAGTTTGAAGGAACTGTTGGAAAGAATAAACTAATGACATGCACAAAGACGTGGAACTGGCTTTTGGCAGCAGGTCATTCAGTCCCACAAAGGAATATTTTTGGAGCTTCAGTTTTCTGAAAAATTCATCAACTTTTCATATGAGTTGAAAAATTCAGTTGCAGCAGTGCAGAAAATTAAATAAGGCAATAACGAAATGGATGATGTCTTATGATGAGCTGTGTAACATTCTAAATATAGCATAAAGTAGCATATAGAAGTGGGCTGTAGTCAGCCTCCTAAGTGGAGATACTAATCATGTCACATCACTGCCTGTTCTATTTATAATATTTGTATTCCCTCAATTGAAAAATGAATTGTTTTAGCCCAACAAAAACAGCTGAAACTGTTTTGTCCAGTCACCGTTTCCTAGTGCTTTAATATGAATCTGTGATTTTTAGTTCCATTTGCATTCCAGCAAACAAGTGTTGTAAAGCAATTCAGCAACATGTGAAGCATTATTGCAGAATAAGACAACTTTGAATGTTTGATAGCTGAAGGGGACATTTCAAATTCAAGGTAAGTTGCTTCTGTTAGCTTTAGAAAATGGAAAGCCAATTAGTTTCAGACAATTAGAGCTTAATGACTGAGTGTATGACATAAAGGCAAAGAGCTTTGAAATATCATATAAGCTCTTCCTGGTTTTATCAAAGTCACAGTGACTGTCCCCATTGTTTTGGTTTCTGCTACTTCATTGCTAGATATGAGTCGTAAAGGTAGAATAACACCCACCCTATGCTAACCGTGCAAAAACTTTAGAATCATGGTTGTTTTGTGAAAAGACTAAATCCACCTTCAGCCCGTCCACCATGGCTGCAACTACCACCCATGCCTTCACCACTTTTCCAAAAGTCAAGTGTTAGCTTTGACTCAGTGGTAGCACTCTCCTGAGTCCCACTCCAGAGACCTGAGCACAAAATCTAGGCTGACACTCCAGTGCAGTACTGAGGCAGTGCTGCCCTGTCAGATGTGCCATCTTTCAAACGAGACATTTAACCAAGACCCCCTCTGCCCTCTCAGGTGGATGTAAAAGATCCCATGGCACTATTCGAAGAAGAGCAGGGGAGTTTGCCCAGGTGTCCTGGCCAGCAACGTCCCCTGTAAGCTGCGAGGGTGAGCGGCTATACAGCAATCTATGAAGTTATCGTGCAAGCTGCTCACAAGCTGTCCTGTTGAAGATGCTGCGCATGCAGAGACGTGCTGCAAATTTACAGTTACCGCACATTTAAATAAGCTGGACCGCACCCACAGTAATATGCAGAGGGAGCATTACTGGCCAATATTTAATCCTCAACCGACATCACTAAAACAGCTGGTCTAGTCATGTATCTCATTGCACGTTGTGGGATCTTGCTGTGAACAAATTGGCTTCTGTAACTTTACAACAGTAACTACACTTCAAAACATACTTCATTGGCTTTGGAGCATTTTGCATGGCCTGAGGTTGTGAAAGGCACTGTATAAATGCAAGTTCTTTCTTTCTCTGTCACTCTCCTCACAAGCATTCTGACCTTTTATTTTATTTGTTCATGGGATGTGGGCGTCGCTGGCAAGACCAGCATTTATTGAACATCCCTAGTTGCCCTTGAGAGGGTGAGCCACCTTCTTGATCTGCTGCAGTCCGTGTGGTGAAGGTACTCTCACAGTGCTGTTAGGGAGGGAGTTCCAGGATTTGACCCAGCGACGATGAAGGATTGGCGATATACTTCTAAGTCAGGATGGTGTGTGACTTCGAGGGGAACTTGGAAGTGGCGGTGATCCCATGTGCCTGCTGCCCTTGTCCTTCTAGGTGGTAGAGGTCACGGGTTTGGGAGATACAGCCGAAGAAGCCTTGGCGAGTTGCTGCAGTGCATCTTGTACGCCAGTAGTGGAGGAAGTGAATGTTTAAGGTGGTGGATGGGGTGCCAATCAAGCGGGCTGCTTTGTCTTGGATGGTGTTGAGCTTCTTGATTGTTGTTGGAGCTGTACTCATCGAGGCAAGTGGAGAGTATTCCATCACACTCCTGACTTGTGCCTTGTAGATGGTGGAAAGGTTTTGTGGAGTCAGGAGGTGAGACACTCGCTGCAGAATACCCAGCCTCTGACCTGCTCTTGTTGCCACAATATTTATGTGGCTGGACCAGTTAAGTTTCTGGTCAATGGTGACCCCCCAGGATATTGAAGGTGGGGGATTCAACAATGGTAATGCCATTGAATGTCAAGGGGCAGTGGTTAGACCCTCGCTTGTTGGAGATAGTCATTGCCTGGCACTTGTGTGGTACGAATGTTACCTGCCACTTATCAGCCCAAGCCTTAATGTCATCCAGGTCTTTTTGCATGCGGGCATGGACGGCTTCATTATCTGAGGAGTTGCGAACGGCACTGAAAACTGTGCAGTCATCAGCGAATATCCCCACTTCTGACCTTATGATGGAGGGAAGGCCATTGATGAAGCAGCTGAAGTTGGTTGGGCCTAGGACACTGCCCTGAGGAACTGCAGCGATGTCCTGGGCCTGTGATGATTGACCTCCAACCACCACAACCACCTTCCTTTGTGCTAAGTATGGCTCCAGCCAATGGAGAGTTTCCTCCCCCGATTCCCATTGGCTTCAGTTTTACTGGGGCTCCTTGATGCAACACTCGGTCAAATGCTGCCTTGATGTCAAGAGCAGTCACTCTCACCTCACCTCTGAAATTCAGCTCTTTTGTCCATGTTTGGATCAAGGCTGTAATGAGGTCTAGAGCCGAGTGGTCTTGGCGGAACCCAAACTGGGCATCAGTGAGCAGGTTATTGGTGAGTAAGTGCTGCTTGATAGTGCTGTCGATGACACCTTCCATCACTTTGTTGATGATTGAGAGTAGACTGATGGGGCAGTAATTGGCTGGGTTGGATTTGTCCGGCTTTTTGTGGACAGGGCATACCTGGGCAATCTTCCACATTGTCGGGTAGATAACAGTGTTATAGCTGTACTGGAACAGCTTGGCTAGAGGCGCGGCTAATTCTGGAGCACAAGTCTTCAGCACAACAGCCGGGATGTTGTCGGAGCCCACAACCTTCGTTGTGTCCAGTGTACTCAGCCATTTCTTGATATCACTTGGAGTGAATCGAATTGGCTGAAGAATAGCTTCTGTGGTGGTGGGGACCTCAGGAGGAGGCCAATATGGATCACCCACTCGGCACTTCTGGCGGAAGATGGTTGCAAACGCTTCAGCCTTGTCCTTTGCACTCACGTGCTGGGCTCTACCCTCATTGAGGATGGTGATATTCATGGAGCCTCCTCCTCCTGTTAGTCGTTTAATGGTTCACCACCATTCATGACTGGATGTGGCACGACTGCAGAGCTTTGATCTGATCCATTGATTGTGGGATCGCTTAACCCTGTCTATAACATGCTGCTTTCACTTTTTAGCATGCATGTAGTCCTGTGTTGCAGCTTCCCCAGGTTGGCACTGCATTTTTAGGTACCCCAGGTGGTGCTCCTGGCATGCTGTTCTACTCTCTTCATTGAACCAGGGTTGCTCCCCTGGCTTGACGGTAATGGTAGAGTGAGGAATATGCCGGACCATGAGGTTACAGATTGTGGTGGAATACAATTCTGCTGCTGCTGATGGCCCACAGCGCCTCATGGATGCCCAGTTTGAGCTGCTAGATCTGTTCTGAATCTATCCCATTTAGCATGGTGGTAGTGTCACACAACACGATGGAGGGTGTCCTCAGTGTGAAGATGGGACTTCGTCTCCACAATGACTATACGGTAGTCACTGCTTCCAATGCTGTCATGGACAGATGGATCTGCAACAGATAGATTGGTGAGGATGAGGTCAAGTAGGATTTTTCCTCCTGTTGGTTTTCTCACCGTCTTTTGCAGGCCCAGACTGGTAACTATATCCTTCAGGACTCAGCCAGCTCGGTCAGTAGTGGTGCTACCGAGCCACTCTTGGTGATGGACATTGAAGTCCCCACCCAGAGTACATTCTGTGCCCTTGCTACTCTCTGTGCTTCTTCCAAGTGGTGTTCAACATGGAGGAGTACTGATTCATCAGCTGAGGGAGGGCGGTAGGTAGTAATCAGCAGGAGGTTTCCTTGCCCATGCTTGACCTGAAGCCATGAGACTTCATGGGGTCTGGAGTCACTGTTGAGGACTCCCAGGGCCACTCCTTCTTGTCTGTATACCATTGTGCCGCCACCCCTGTTGGGTCTGTCCTCCACTCTCCATAACTTCTAGTTTATCTAAAGTTCCACATAGGCATCCTAGCCTCCTTTAAATCTTACTTTCCTATCAGCCATATCCTTGCTGACCACCTAATTCTTGTCTTTGTTTTTAAATTAATCCATGGACTCACCCCACCCTACTTCTGCAGTCTTCTCCAGCCGTATGTGCCAGCATATGCTCTCTGCTCTTCTTACTCTGGTGTCTTTTGCAATTCCATTCATTCCACCTTTGGTAGCAAAGCCCCCAACCATCGTTGCCCTATTATCTTTGACTCTCACCATAAACCTCTCTG
Source organism: Somniosus microcephalus (assembly GCF_052327205.1). Lineage (NCBI taxonomy): Eukaryota > Metazoa > Chordata > Chondrichthyes > Squaliformes > Somniosidae > Somniosus > Somniosus microcephalus. The sequence continues at coordinate 231,679,944 of NC_140987.1, forward strand.
CCTTGCGACCTCTTTCCTTACTTTCAAAGGCCTCCTCAAAGGCATGCCTTCGACCATACCTTGAATTGCTTCCCTTTTTTCTTCTACTACTGATAGGTATTTGTTTTTACCTTAATAAAAATACCTTGTGGCTTTTTTTGATGTTAAAAGTATACATACAAGTTGTTGTTGTTATATGTCTTGAGAAAAACAAAAACATTTACATAGCATCTTTAATGGACGAAAATGCTCCAAGATGGTTCACAGTTGGGGTTCAGACCTAAGCAGAGCTCGGAGCATGATGATTAGAGGAATTTTCAGAAAGCAGTGTCAAAAATGTTAGATCAACCAAATAGTTTAATCCAAATGATATAAGTTTTGGATGCCAGAGATAAATTGTTTTGTTGGTTTTATTAATATCAACAGAAAGTACAAGCAAATCTTTTGGTCTATATACTTACAAGTAGGATATCCCTCTGTGAACTATTAATCAATCCAGGCAATTTCTCAGCACAGAATATCAAAGAGTTTTTGAAAGTGATCATATTTATAAACCTAGATGGACAATGTCAGATGTCTTGCTCTGAATCTATCAATTGTGAGATTATTGTCATCTGATCCTTATATGTCATATGCTATTACACCAGTTGATGGCAATGTTGCACCACATATACTTCATTCTCACTGTAATGTGGGTAGCATTTCATTTCATATCAGCAAAATATAGGACAATTTTATATGGTTATAAACATCACACTCTTTCCAGAGTGAAAGCAAACATGTTGGGCAGGATTTTCATTGGGCCATGGAGGCGGGATTGGAGACGTGTGGGGGTTTAAAATCCGAAAATCGGGGGGCACGAACCCATCCCGCCCCCAACCCGCCTCCATGCCAGTTTCAAAGGAGGCGGGTACCCGACCCGCACTGGGACCCGCCTCCCTGAGGCGGGAAAGGGATTAGTGCCAATTAACTGCCTGTTAACAGTAGTTAACAGGCAGTTTATAGCCTAATCCCTATTTTCATTCTTGAAGTGTGGGATTCCCGACAGCTCCAAACCACGCCAAGTTAGCGAGGCGGGCCGTCGGGCTGAAGGGCTTGGAGGGGTCAAGATGTCCGGTTTTCAGGTGAGTGATGGGTGCATGAGTGCAGAGGTAAGTGTGTTTGGTGTGTTTAAAGTGTTTAAAGAAGTTTTACTTACCTTTACAGCCTTCCTTCCTTCAGGTCTCGGGAGTCCCTCATCTCACCAGCACAGAAAGCAGAATGGCCGCGATCTGTCAAAAATTGCAGCATTCAGCTTTCTGTTCCTGAGAGATCTCTAAAGCATCCTGAGAGGAAAGAATTAACTTTGAGTAGGGAAGGCTCAACAAGGTAAATCAAGTCAAAATCACGTGGGTTAGCTAGAACTCAATGGAGGCGGGACTACAACCCCGAAAGTTGTAGCCCCGCCTCCTACCCGCCTCCTCAATGAAAATCCAGCCCATTGACGCCAAACTAGCCTTAATTCTTTATGCAAATCCTTTGATGCTTCTTAGATTGCCTTAATTATTACAACAGTGACTACACTCCAAAAGTACTTCATTGTCTGTAAAGTGCTTTGAGACGTCCGGTAGTCATGGAAGGCATTATATAAATGCAAATCTTTCTTTCTGTTTTTAAACTGACAACACATCCTGCTTGCTTAGTTATGACCTGCAGAATTTGAACAGTCTAATCTAAACCATGTGTTAGCCTGTATCACACAGGATACACTCTCGTAATACTATATTAATACTGACTTCGCTATTGTTAAGCTATATTTCGTCATTTCATATCAAATCTACTAAACCATCTACTGAATCACGCCCAATTTACGCCTATGGTTTCGACTCTTCTTCCTTCACTGTAGCCTTCTATGCTAACTATATCATGATACTCTTTATATATGCTAAGCAGTTAACACTACCCTGCAAAAAAAGTAGGTTTTAAAGAGGCTTTCAAAGGTAGAGAAGAGATGTAGCAAGGAGTTATTTATAGAAAGAGTTCCAAAGTATAGTGGCAAGATGACTGAAGGCTCTGGCCTCAAAGGTGAGGGTGGGGGAGGAATGTGCAGTAAACCTGATTGGAAAAAGGATGCAAGGTAGGGACTGTAGAGCTGGAGGAAGTGAAGTTTATACATGGTGGACCTTGGGAGGCCAGTGAGGAGAGCACTGAATGGCAACAGAGGGGACAGCATAGGGATGGAGGTAGGCAATGTTTTTGGGGAGGAAATAGGCAATCTTAGTGATGAACTGGATGTGCGTTTTAATGTTCAACTCAAGCTGAGCAGGACTTTGAGGGTGCATACCATCGGATTGATCCTGATCAGTCATCCAGGATGGGCGATGGGATTGGTGCTGTAGTACAACATTTTTGACTGGGCAAATAGGATGCATTTTGTCTTGTCATTGTTGAGCTGCATGTAGTTTTGGTTTATCCATATCTTCATGTCAAACAATTAGACACCATCGCAAATGCTATAGAATCAAGGGTGCTGGTGGAGCGATATAGCTGAGTATTGACGCCTGACCCCATATTTAAGGATAATGTTGCTGAAGGGCAAATTAAATGCAATTTAATCCCCAAATATAATTAAGCCATCTGAGAAAGGTAAAAGTTGAGAATGAGGCAATCTGAACATCCATTAAATAGACATTAGGAACTAATTGTTCAGTAAAACTGGTACCTATCTGAATATATACCTTATTGGAAAATGTAAATAGAGCATACCATGGCAATAAACAAGAAAACAAATGATCAAGCACATATATTCAGAAGCAAATCATGAGGAAAAGGTAAGTTAAACTGGGATATGAAGAATTAAATGTTAGATAAAATCATGGATAAATTACAGAGAAAAAAGAACAGAACGTTGCCAGACTCACACATGAACAGTATTCATTTGTATATAAACTAATTACTCAAGTTGTGTAGCAGGTCAAGTGGCCTTTTTCAGACATCTGTGAAACAAGAAAGAAAATAAGACCACTTGTATTTTGGTGAAATGTTTGCTCACCAAATGTTGGCAAGGACACTTCCTCTGAATCCGGCTTCATGTGCATTACCCAATTCCATGTCCTCGCCATTGATGGCAGCCTAGGTCCCACGATCTCAAATTTCCTGCTTAAACCAGTCACCTCTCCAGTAGCCTCTCTGGCTTTATACCCTCTAAAAGGACCACGTCTAATCAAGCTTTTAGCCACCTCTCCTAATCTCTCCATTGGCTTGGTATCTATGAAGCCCAGGTTGTTGTTGTTGTTATTGAAGAATGTCATTGTTACTTTAACATTTTCCACACAATGGGGCAGTAATTCCTCCCCAAACGCGTGAGTACGGAAGGGGTACTCACGCGTCTGGCCGGAGGAAATGCCGGTTTTCAGCATACACAGCGCATGCGCTGAAAACCGGCATTTCCTCTCCTCTAACGAGGTGAAGAGGCTAGCGCGTGCGCTGTAGGGGGCAGCGCGTGCGTCTTGGATTTCCTCTGTTTTGGGGGATTTGCGCATGTGTAAAGGCCTCCGGTCTTTACGCTTGTGAAAAGCACACGTAAATATTTATTTTTACAGGTAAGTGGTGTTTTAGTGCAATTTAGAATTTTTTTTCCCACAGGTTTATTATTTTAAAGAATCTACAATAAGGTAAGTTTAGTTTTAGACCCTTTTTATTAAAACATTTTTTTTTTTTTTTTTTTAATTATTGTTTAAATTATTATTTTTAACTTATTTATACTTAATTTAATGATTGGGATGTTTTTTAAATTTTTATTTAAAGTTTAAGTAATGTTTTGGGGTGCAGTACTTTTCATGAGTTTGACAGTTCTTACTCTCAAACTTATGAATGAAGTTTCCCCTCCCCTGATTGGCTGAACAGTGCTCACCTGATCACAGCTGGCACATCGCACTAACTACGCCGCTGGGTCAGGTTAGCACAGCGCGCCGACATCAGAACCGGGCCACTGACAGGAAATCCACTGCGGGCCAGGTTTCAGATGTCGGCGCGCCGGGTAAGTGCACATCGGGGGCTTGCACGCGCGGCAAGCCCCCGACACCAAGTTCTGGGCCAATGTGAACAGCAAACGCACAAGTTAGACACAGTCTGGATTAGATGCAAGGTCTCTACATTATTATCCTAATAAATGTGTTTTACCCAAGTATCAGGAGAATCTCTCTGTTGTACTAGGCTGATACATTTCCCACACTAACTATCCTTTATGGACTTATTTTTGTGAGTTTAGTTAATTAATGGCAAATAATGCAGAGTGGACAAGCATCTTCTGTGATCTGATTAGCCAAGCCACATTTAGGGTACTTAACAACTGTCAGAAAAAAGACTTAGTTTACCTCTTTAATCTGCATTTTAACCTCAGTTCCAGAGCTATAATGTTACTGTTCTAATTAAGTGTTGGCAAGTGCATCAAGATCATTTAAAATGTTGACGCCATCTGCAGTGAACTGAACTGGTCAATAGCAAAATTATTTGTGTTCAGCTTGTGTTGATTCACCCTCTAATTGTCCATTGCTTACTCAGGATAAATATCTTATCTTTACATTTTCCCTCCCCAAGAAGTGTCAGTTGGAATAATGTGAGGAGGGCTTGTGTCCTACACACTTGTGTACTGCACCAGTACAATATTATCTGGCACCATCTTGTCATATACATAAATATTACTATCTAGAATATCAAGAAATATGAAATCACCAAAAGATGAAGATAAAATGACGTGCCAAATTCAATACATGGCTCAATTGTTAGATTGGTACAACAAGCAAATGAAATCCAGAATGAAATGTTGCTCCAAGGGTAGACATCTTCTGCAAAGGATGCACAGAACTAGCAAGACCATTAGGTGGTCCATCAAGAGAATGTTAAAAGTGCACTCCACTCAAGGGCTTGAGTACATATTATAGCCTGATACTACAGTGTAATACTGAATGGGTGCTGCATTGAGATACCATCTTTTGGATGAGTTGTTAAACAAAGGCCCTGTCTGCCCTCTTAGATGGATGTATAAGATCCAATGACAGTATTTATAGAAGAGCAGGGGAATTCTTCCAGTGTCCTGGCAAATATTTATTTCTCAACCAACTCCACCAAGAAAGATTATTTGGGTCATTCATCTCACTGCTATTTATGGGTCGGGTCCTTGCTGCGAGCAAATTGGCTGCTGGGTTTTCCTACATAGCAACAGTGAGTGCACTCCAAAAGGAATTTAATGGCTGTAAATTGATTTGGGAAGTCTTGAGAACATGAAAGGCACTATATAAATACAAATTCTTTCTTTCTTACATATCAAGCTTATAACATTAAAAGTTTATTAATAGAGCATCTTTACATATTTGTTTTCTTCTTATGAAATTTGATTAACAATGTCACATGCTATCAAAATTAAAGACACTCTCACAGAAAATAAACTGACTTTTAGGCTGTTATTCGCTTTGAATAATTTACTGAAGTACCGTTTTCTGCTATTTTTCTATAACCTGTTCAATTGGTGGTTTGTTCACACACAAAAAAGCACTTCAGTTGGAAACAAATTGCTGATTATTATGTTTGAAGACATTAGCAGACCCTTTGTAAATATGAATGGTTCCTAGAATACTGATGTGGTTAGATGGTGATTTTTAAAGAAAGGTGGAAGTTGTAATTGACCTGACAGTCAGGTAACAGAAATAAACAAGGAATTGGAGGCTAAAGGATGGATGCTGCTCGGGAACTGAAAGAGAACACTGGAGTTTGAATGGAAGGCAGACAGCATAAGAGACAGATGGGCATATGTATATGTTTTAAGAGGAGGCAAATTTGCTATATAAAATGTTTTCTTAAAAGACTAGTAGTAGGGAATATTTTACATAAAGCTTGAACTCACTGTGGGTTTGTGAGAAACGTTTGTCTAAATATTTAAGGCAGAAATGCACATTTTATTTTTGAATTTCTATTTTAATATCTGTACCTTCTGAAGCAAATCTCATGCCTCTGAAATTCTCGAAGCCATGCTCTACTACCAGAAGTGTGGCAGGGTGGGACTCCCAGCCATCAGACTCAGTCTGGCCCCGCAGTGATCCCACACCAAATTTGTCAGGGGAGGGCGACGGTGGGGGGCAGCTGCATGTTTCTACCAAAGAATAAGATGGAACCGGTAGGATTTCTGGCAGGGGACATCATCCTGCCAGTCCCAGACCCTTTAATAACACGCACCCCCACCCCCATCTGTATTTCTGAATATGGAAAGAAAAAGACAGAAAACTAACGAAACCCCAAGTTCCAGCCCCCCTGTCCAGATCTGTTCCAGTTAGTGGCCTCATGAGCCCAGAAATTTTGGGGCCAGCGCTTAGTTGTCCTGCCACATTTCTGTTGGTACACATCCAAAAATGATTTGCACCAACACGAAAATGGCAGCACAATTTGTACAAGTGTTAAAATCATATCTGACTATGTTTAAGCAGGTTTTTTGTTCTTAACAATAGATGTCATTATATCATTGGAATTTCTCTGCCCTGTATTCGTGTTATTGATAATTGTCTGAATAACATAAAAGGACTGCTACTGGTTGGAGTGTATGGCTGTGAATGAATCAGTGGTAGTATGATTTTTTGAAAAAAGTCCATTGCCCTTATTCTCTATAATCAAAAGCTTGACATGCAAAAGCAACTGTGGTACAATTGATATCACAGTAAAGCATATCAATGATTCTAAACTACTATATCTATAACATCGATAATGGAAAGTGACAAATAATTTCTCATGCTCATGTAATTGCTTTCAGACTCTTAGAATGACTAAAATGATACATATGGCATCACTATAGATCAACAAAGGAAAAGTCATCTATTCATACCTGGTCATAAGCATCATTAGTCAGAGCATTATTAATTAATGGTGCATGCAGAACAAGAATGACTTATAAACATGATTAATTTAGATTGCTTTGGGTGAACTGAGGATGGACAATGCATGATTAATACTTCACAGAGCTCTATGTTTTGATGCATTTATTCCCACAAGTGAGGCGACACTATAATAAACCTCACAAGTGGAAATAAAAATCATGTTTCAAAGACAGCTCTGAAGTGTTTTGTTCCTTACAGGTGTGTAAGGCATCTTTTGTAATGAAACACTAAGCCCGCCCTTAACATTGGGTGTTTTAAGCTGGGAAATGAATGTTAAATTGTGCGGTGTGTTGCTCAGTCATCAGAACTGATTCCCACTGTTCTTTGTTGTTTATTTATCAAAGATCATGAACAGTCCATCTTAATTTGATCATGACATGTTGTCATTTTAAGGAAAAAAAATCAAACTTCCCTGGCCAGCTTGTGAAATGTTCATCGGATAGACATTGATGAGATATTAATAATTCAAGAAGATACACACGGACGTTAAGATTATTCTCTGTTGCAGTTTCTAAACTGAGATTTCTCACTGACTTTCAATGGACAGACTGTAGCTTATGGGCACAGGAGAAATAACAATTCATTTAAAAAGGACCTCTTAAAAATCAGGACCACCATTGGGACCGCTTTTAAAAATCAGACAGCCATATAAAATGATGATAAATGTGAGCAGTTTTCTTTTACTTCATTTTGCATTTTAGTCAATTTTTATGTTTGTTTGTTTAAATAGTAAGTGGTACCAGGGGAAGAAGGCTCTTGTTTGAAAGCATCACTGAGCCTGACACCGTGAGAGATCGCGTTATTGCAAAACGTCTAACATTCTTACAAAAGCAAAATACTGCAGATGCTAGAAATCTGAAATAAAAACAGAAAATGCTGGAAATACTCAGCAGGTCAGGCAGCATCTGTAGAGAGAGAAATAGAGTTCACGTTTCAGGTCAATGGCCCTTCGTCAGAACTGGAAAAAGTTGGAGATGTAAAAGGTTTTTAAGCAAGTGTAGGGGAAGGGAGAGGGGCGAGGAGAGGAAAGAGCAAAAGGAAAGGTCTGTGATTGGATGGAAGGCAGGAGAGATGAAGTGACAAAAGGGATGATGGTGCAAGGCAACCGAGGATTCCCCTCTACTATGTTAGACACGGCCCTTGACCGTGTTCGTTCTATTTCCCTCACTTCTGCTCTCACCCCTTTCCCTCCCTCCTGGAACCATGATAGGGTTCCCCTTGTCCTCACCTTTCACCCCACCAGCCTTCACATTCAACGGATTATCCTCCCCCATTTCCACCACCTCCAGCATGATCCCACCACCAAACACATTTTCCCCTCACCTCCCCTTTCAGCATTCTGAAAGGACCGCTCCCTCTGCAACACCCTGGCCCGCTCCTCTATCACCCCCAACACCCCCTCCCCTTCGCCCAGCACCTTCCTATGCAAGCGCAGGAGATGCAACACCTGCCCTTTTACCTCCTCCCTTCCCACTGTCCAGGGCCCCAAACACTCCTTCCAGGTGAAACAGCTATTTACTTGTACTTCTCGCAATCTAGTATACTGTATTCACTGCTCACGATGCGGTCTCCTCTACATTGGGGAGACCAAACGCAGATTGGATAACCGCTTTGCAGAACACCTCTGTTCAGTCCATAAGGGTGACCCCGAGCTTCCAGCCGCCTGTCACTTTAATTCTCCACTCCACTCCCACTCTGACCTCTCTGTCCTCGGCCTCTTACACTTTTCCAATGAAGCTCAACGTAAGCTCGAGGAACAGCAACTCATCTTTTGATTAGGCACTTTACAGCCTCCTGGACTCAACATTGAGTTCAACAATTTCAGACCATAACCTCTGCCCCTATTTTTTTTCACATGGCAGCTGTTGATGACTCTACCATTGCCATTTACACTTCATCTTGACTCATCTTTTGTTTCTTAACTTGTCCCATTACCATCTCCTTTTGCCTTGCACCATCATCCCTTTTGTCTCTTAATCCCTCCTGCCTTCCACCCTATCACAGACCTTCCCTTTTGTTCTTTCTTCTCCTCCCCCCTCTCCCTGTCCATATACTTGCTTAAAAACCTGTTCCAGCTCCAACTTTTTCCAGTCCTGACGAAGGGTCATCGACCTGAAACGTTAACTCTGTTTCTCTCTCCACAGATGTTGCCTGACCTGCTGAGTATTTCCAGCATTTTCTGTTTTAATTCTGACATTCTTGGTTAATTTCAGTCATCAGTGCCTTTTATTGTTCTTCATCTGACCTCCTGTCCTAAAGTTAAGAGCACTGAGGCTTATATCTAAAAAATAATTTCAAACAACCTAACTTGTATTTATAGAGCACATTTATCGTAGAAAAACATAAAATTAAGCTGAAGTTTATGGAGGGTGAAGGAGAGAACTTTTAAAAATTAAAAATGCCTTTATGCATTACATAATGAAAATATGATTTCAGTCATGAGATACTTAGTGGTTTTATCAGTTACTGGTTATCTATTCCACCACCTGATTTGTTTTATGCCAAGACTAACATTGCAAACCTTCAATATATTTTCAAGCCATCTCATTCACTATTGCCTTCACATGTCATTCATATAATTAAAAAAAAATACTATCCCTTGGAATAAAATTAAAAGCTATAATGATAAATACCATATTTATCTGTTGAAATAACAATCTTTATCAATGAGTACCGGACTCAGAGGAGACCGCCTGACACAGAATTGCTTGGCAGACCCCTTGGAGTCCTCCAGATCCCCCTTACACTAGTGCTCTAAGAATAAGCAGCTTCATCATCATCATTATAAACCTGCAGGAGTCAGTGTGCCAAATTATCGAGGATCTCGACAAAGCAGCATGACCTGGAGTTCAAGCCCTAGAGCACGCTAAGAGTAAAGGAGTTCCTGAATAAATAAACTTAATTTAAACAAACATGCTGATATCTGCTAGCAAAGTAGCAAGTGAGAAGCCAGACTGAACCTTTGCCTTCACCCAACAGCAGATGATGGTCTCAGCTGCACAAAAACTGTTCTCAGTGTTTCAGTATGGGCTTCATAGTCCCAGCTCTCTGCCAAAAGCACCAAGTAACAGATTCTGAAAGCAGGTCAGGTTGTTGAATGAAGCTGGGAATGAAGTGCTTTTGTAGGAAATGGAGCCGAATGCTAACTTTAATCTTACTTATCTTACAGATCCTCCCTTCGTTTACCATTGCAGATGTAAAGCACAAGTTTCACAAAGCTTGTAAGTAACACATACATCCTTTATATTTTTTACACATTAGGATCTTCATGAAGATATAATGCAGAATTCTGGAAATTTCTCAAGTTGGTTTGATTAAACATCCAAAATCGGGTGAGTGCTCCATGGCAAACTGTTGCGGTGCCACCTGGATTCACTTTAAGCAGCAATGAGGCACTCGAGAGGGTGCAAAAAAGATTTACAAGGATGATACCAGACCTGCGAGATTATACCTATCAGGAAAGGATGAACAGGCTGGGTCTCTTTTCTCTTGAAAAGAGAAGGCTGAGGGGTGGCCTAATCAAGGTCTTTAAAATTATGAAAGGTTTTGCTGGAGTAAACACAGAGAGAGTGTTTCCACTTGTGGAAAAGAGCATAACTAGAGGCCATCAATATAAGATAGTCACCAAGAATTCAGAAAAAACTTCTTTACCCAGAGAGTGGTGAGAATGTGGAACTCACTACCACAGAGAGTAGTTGAGGCGAATAGCATAGATACATTTAAGAGGAAGCTAGATAAGCATATGAGGGAGAAGGAAATAGAGAGTTATGCTAAGAGATCTAGATGAGGAAGGATGGGAGGAGGCTCGAGTGGAGCATAAATGTCAGCATGGACTAGTTGGGCCAAATAGCCTGTTTCTGTGCTGTATATTCTATGTAATTCTGAACAGAGATATCTGCGCATATGTTTAGTGGCATACTGTTCTAGTGTGTCATGCCATAAGGTGGTAGGGCGTAGGTTGGTACCTCTGACTTCAAAGACAAATTGCGTTTCCTGGTCAAGTCATGCCATCGGGAGAGACCGTAAGCAGAGGTGAGATGCTTGTGCCCGGAGATAGAAGATAACGTGTAGGGTGAGTTATCCTGAGCCATACCCATGTAACTCCGGAAACAATTTGCAAAGAAGGATGGGCAGCGGGCAAAGAACAGATCACCTGACCATCTTCACTGGTGTAACCTAGTGCATGGCATTTGGTATAGGAAGTCCTCAAAACCAGGATGAAAAGAAAACTTGCAAGACATAGTGCCATTCACATCCTCAGGACATAGTCACTGTTGTCATGTTGGAAACACAAAGGTCAATTTGCTTACAGTAAGCTCCCACAGATAGCAATGTGATAATGACCAGATAATCTGTTTTAGTGATGTTGGTTGGATAAATATTGGCCAGGACACCAGGGAGAACTCCCCTGCTCTTCTTTAAATAGTGCCATGGGATCTTTTATGACTACCTAAAAGGGCAGACAGGGCCTCAGTTTAACAGGGTTTCATCTGAAAGAAGGCACCTCCTGTTAGATCCGTGGTTCAGTGGATAAATAATCACACGGATGCTGTACATTAACAAATAACAGGTCTTTACTGGAGGAGGGTAATCTCTAGACTGGGGTACAGAGGCATGCGCACAGCTTATATACCGGTGTGGTCACTGCCGGTACTACAGTATACAGGAGCTGTAAAAAGTAGCTCTGACTTAAAGGCACATACACTACAATTCCTCCCTTTTTAGATTAATAATACCCCCTTAATATTCAAATAACAATTACATTTTTACATGTACATTCAATAACAAAAGTCCATTTATATATTCAGTCTTTGGGGCGGCTTCCTGACCCTTTCGGGATAGCGCCTTTCCAGAGGTTCTTGTTCTTGGTGCAGAGGCGATTCGGACCCCTTTTCATCGGGTAGTTCATCAGGTTCCACTGCTACTGGGTCTGAAGTAGATGCTACCGGTATGTCGGGTTCATCCCCAGGTACTCGAGACATGGGGTTGGCGCATTCCTGTGATGCTAAGATCTGATCGATGTGGCGTCTCACAATGTTCTCCCCGACATCCACAGTGTACATTAATGGCCCCTGCCTTGTATATATCATTCCGGGTTGCCACTTCTCTGTTCGATAGTCCCGGGCCAAGACTGGTTGCCATACATTGAAGCTCCTTGTCGGCTTCTCGTTGATGTGCTGGAATTGTTTGTCCTCAACATTTCTTCGCACATTTGGTCTGAGCAAGTCCAGACGAGATCTCAACCTTCGGTTAAAGAACATCATGGCCGGGGTCTGGTTGGTAACTGCATGTGTCGCGTTTCGGTAGGCTAATAAGAAATTGTCCATCTTATGCTGTAGTGGAATTTCCTCATCGCACATGGCCTTTATCGCCTTCTTAAAGGTTTGTACGAACCTCTCAGCCAATCCATTGGTGGCTGGATGATACGGGACGGATGTGTAATGCCTTACCCCATTCCTTTTCATGAATTTTTGGAACTCGTCGGACACAAACTGTGGTCCATTATCAAAGCAGATCTGCTCTGGCAAACCGTTTCTGGCAAATATGGTCCGTAGGACTGCAATCGTTTTCTCTGTCGTGGTTGAAGACATCTTTATCACCTCAGGCCACTTCGAATGAGCATCCACTGCTATTAAGAACATTGAGTCCATGAATGGACCAGCAAAATCAATGTGCACCCGTTGCCATGGAGAGTTGGGCCACTCCCATGGGTGTAGAGGGGCATGTGGTGGTGCATTTTGGACCTCCTGGCATCCTAAGCAGCTCTTCGTTAGGTCTTCGATTTGTTGATCGATTCCCAGCCACCACACATCAGCCCTAGCAAGGCTTTTCATTTTCACTCCCCCCAGATGACCTTCATGTAGCTCTTTTAGCACTCTCTCCCTTAACTTGGGTGGAATCACCACTCTGGCTCCACACATCACTGTCTCCTGGCATACTGACAGCTGTTCTCTTCTGGATGAGAATGCTGGCAACAGTGAGTTGCCATGTGTTGGCCATCCCCTCACCGTCAATTCATATACCCGTGACAGCGTCGGATCATTGCGGGTCTCCTTCTCTATATCCGCGTTTGTTACTGGCAATTGTTCAATTATCGATGAATAAAATATCTCGATAGGGTCCACTGCTGGTGCTTCCTCCACAGTAGGCAGTGGCAGGCGCAATAGCCCATCAGCGTTCCCATGCTGTTTCATGCCTTTATATTCTATTTCATATTGATTTGCCCCTAGAAACAGGGACCATCTTTGTAACCGCTGTGCAGTCATTACTGGCACGCCCTTCTTAGGATGAAAGATGGAGACAAGTGGTTGGTGGTCAGTCAGCAAGGTGAACTTCTGCCCATGCAGATAGTGGTTGAATTTTTTTACTCCCCATATTAGGCTGAGGGCCTCCCTGTCAATCTGGGCGTAGTTGCGCTCGGCTGAGGTTAGTGACCGAGACGCAAAGGCTACTGGCCTCTCCAACCCATAAGAACATAAGAACATAAGAAATAGGAGCAGGAGTAGGCCAATCGGCCCCTCGAGCCTGCTCCACCATTCAATAAGATCATGGCTGATCTGATCCTAACCTCAAATCTTCTATCACTCTGCATCCACCCAAACCCATGTGATCTCCCGGGAGAGGCGAAAAACCAGATAAAGACCCAATGGCCAATTTGGGAGAAAAAAATCTGGGAAATTCCTCTCCGACCCATCTAGGCGAACGAAATCCTTCCAGGAGATCACTCTGTCCCTATATTTTCTACAATACTTACCTTCTGTAAAGGCGATCTCCACCCCAGCCAGGAACAGGAATAAAACCATCTCCTGAAATCTAACACAGAATTAGAACACAGTAGGAACAGAACCAGGCTACAACTCCACTACCCACAGGGCCATGACCATTCCGAACCTAGACTCATATCCAATTTCCTGCCCGCTCCCCATAACCCTTAATTCCCTTTACTTCTAGGAAACTATCTATTTCTGTTTTAAATTTATTTAATGATGTAGCTTCCACAGCTTTCTGGGGCAGCAAATTCCACAAACCTACCACCCTCTGAGTGAAGAAGTTTCTCCTCATCTCAGTTTTGAAAGAGCAGCCTCTTATTTTAAGATTATGCCCCCTAGTTCTCGTTTCACCCACCATTGGGAACATCCTCACCGCATCCACCCGATCAAGCCCCTTCACAATCTTATATGTTTCAATAAGATCGCCTCTCATTCTTCTGAACTCCAATGAGTAGAGTCCCAATCTACTCAACCTTTCCTCATATGACCACCCCCTCATCCCCGGGATTAACCAAGTGAACCTTCTTTGTACTGACTCGAGAGCAAGTATGTCTTTTCTTAAGTATGGACACCAAAACTGTATGCAGTATTCCAGGTGCGGTCTCACCAATACCTTGTACAACTGCAGCAATACCTCCCTGTTTTTATATTCCATCCCCCTAGCAATAAATTTGTCTGGGAATTTGTGCGACAGCACCGCTCCAATGCCGTAGGGTGATGAATCACATGCCAAACAAATTGGTAGTGCTGGGTTGAAATGGGCCAACACCTCTTTTGATGTGATCAATTCTTTACACTTCTGGAAAGCTCATCTACGTTCGTCATCCCACTTCCATGGTACCCCTGTTTGCAGTAGGGTGTTCAGCGGGTGTAATACCATAGACAAATTTGGTAAGAACTTGTGGTAATAGTTTACCAGCCCGATGAACGACCTCAGTTGTGACACATTTTCTGGTGCTGGAGCCTTGACTACTGCCTCAATCTTGTCAGGGGACTTATGTAACCCCTCTTCATCGATGACATGGCCGCAATACGAGATCTGTTTCTGGAAAAACTCGCACTTGTGGCAATTAGCTCATAGCCCATATTCATTTAATCTGGCGAGCACCTTCTCCAAGTTAGCGAGGTGATCACCGGCATTTTCGCCCGTGACCAAGATGTCGTCCAAATAACACTGGGTCCCTGGAATCCCTTGCAGGACCTGATCCATCGCCCTTTGCCAGATAGCCGGAGCTGAGGCTACTCCAAGCACCAGCCGGTTGTATTGATAGAGACCTTTATGGGTGTTGATCGTAAGGTAATGTTTCGAAGCTTCTTCTACCTCCATTTGCAAGTACGCCTGGGCTAGATCAATTTTGGTGAAGCGTTTACCACCAGATAGCGAGGCAAAAATATCCTCAATTCGTGGGAGCGGATATTGCACCGTGTGAAGGATTGGGTTCACTGTCACCTTAAAATGCCCACAGATGCGGACCTTCTTTGGTTCCCCAGGCGTATTACTCAACGACCTCTTCATTACAGGAACGATGGGTGTAGCCCACTCGTTCCAGTCCACTTTGAACAGTACTCCTGAACATTCCAACCCTTCCAGCTCTGCTTCAACTGCTGGTCTGATCACATAAGGCACTGGTCTGGCCTTCAGAAACTTTGGGCTTGCATTTTCCTCCATTTTAATTGTTGCTGTTATTCCTTTTAGTGTTCCTAGTCCCTCCTGGAACACTTCTTTTGCATCAGTTAGCATTTTTGACAGTTGTCCAGGTGTGACATCGTCATCCTTTTTGGCCTCAACCTTCAGTGCCTGTATGGAATGCCAATCTAATTGTATCTTTCAGATCCATTCACGTCCTAGCAGTGGTGGTCCTACATTTGGCAATACATATATATCCATTTTAGGTATTTCCTGACCATTATATGTCACTTTCACCCTTATTTTCCCTTTGGGGAAGAGTTTTTGCCCCGTATACGTCTTCAAGACAATCTCTGTAGCTTTCGAGGGTATGTGTGAAAATAGCCGCTTGTAGTCTCTTTGATTTATGACTGTTAGAGCTGACCCTGTGTCCAATTCCAATTCCACTTGGACTCCGTCTATCTTGAGCGTAACCCAGATAATCTGGTGATCCTCCATTTTGGTTACATTATGTAGTTTCAGACAACCCAGCTCCTTGCTTCCGGAGTCTGTGTCACTTTTTTGTTCGTCTGAACCACTGTCCATCACCTGGTGTACCTTTTTGTACTTCTCCTGTGGAGATTTCTTACTGTTGGTTTTCTTCCCAGACCTGCAGAATCTTGCTGTGTGTCCTGCTTTCCCACACTGTCTGCACACTTGGTCCTTGAACCAACAATCTTTCTGGTCATGTGTTGTTCTGCCACAGCGATAGCACTTCCCTGTTCCATAGGTCATTTAGTTGGTGCCGTATTCTTGCGGTCTCCGTTGTATCTCTGCAGCGCCCCTTGCGGCTGTTTCGTGTGATTCTGCCATACTGAAAGCTTTGTCCAGCGTAAGGTCCTTTTCTGATAGAAGCCATTTCTGGGTTCCTTCACTTTGTAGCCCACACACAAACTTGTCCCTTAATGTGTCTGCTAGACCCGCTCCAAACTGGCAGTATTTCGATAGCTTGCGCAGTTCCGTTAGGTACTCAGCATTGCTTTCATCTTTGTGTTGGTTCCTTTTATGGAACTTAAATCGTTCTGCTATCAGCAGCGGTGTGGGGTTTAAGTGGTCCTGTAGGATTTCTACTATGCTGTCAAAATTCTTGTTTACCGGCTTTTCTGGGGTTATTAGATTTCGCAGTAACCCATAAGTTTTTGCACCCATGGAATTTAACAGAACCAGTGCTTTATTAGCATCTGGCACTTCATTCGCCCTGCAGTACACCTCAATACGTTCCACATATGTCACCCAATCTTCGACTTCATTGTCGAACATAGAGATACTGCCACTCGTCGGCATCCTTGGTTGTGCGTTAACTATCACCAATGGCGCCTCCCGCGCTCCCCCTTCTTCTCCACTGGCACAAAATGGCGTCTCCCGCGCTTTCCTTCCTTCCCGCGCTCGCCCGTCTTCTCCGTTGCGGCTTCGCAAAATGCCGTCTCCCGCGCTCCTCCTTCTTCTCCACGGCTCAATGGCGCCTCCCGCGCTCTCCCTGCTTCTCCGCGGCTCAATGGCATCTCCTGCGCTCTCCCTGCTTCTCTGCGGCTCAATGGCATCTCCCCTTGCTTCGCCCCGCGGACCCTGATCAGCCCGTGATCCCTGGCTGTGCGCTGCGCGTTCTTCTCTTGATATTTGTCGATGCCGCTCAGTCTAGAACCCGGCTGTTTCTTACCCTCTCTCTCTCCGGTTTGCAGTATTTTCCCTCGACGCCGCTCGGTGACCAACCCCCAGCTGCGCCCCGCTCTCTTCACCCTCTTTCTTACCCCGTCGATGCTGCCCGGCTCTCTCTCTCTGCCGTCGGTTGGCTCCAGCTGCCGCTGCTCGGGAAGGGTCTGCTCTGGACCTGTCATCGGTCTCTTACTGCTCGTTGTGGCTGGGGAACCAAGCCCGGCTCTCCACAGCCTCCCCAGCGAATTTGGATCTCTGCCTGACTGCTGGGCGGTTGCTCGCGGTCGACGCCCGTGTTCCTGGGCTCGACTATTTTAAAAAAGAAAATTTTATGTTGCAGTTAGATTCAAATCGACACTCGTCGCCACTGTTAGATCCGTGGTTCAGTGGATAAATAATCACACGGATGCTGTACATTAACAAATAACAGGTCTTTACTGGAGGAGGGTGATCTCTAGACTGGGGTACAGAGGCATGCGCACAGCTTATTTACCGGTGTGGTCACTGCCGGTACGACAGTATACAGGAGCTGTAAAAAGTAGTTCTGACTTAAAGGCACATACACTACACCTCCAACAGTGCAGCACTCATTCATTACTACACTGAAGTATCAGCCTTAGATTATGTGCTCAAGTCTCGTGGAGTGGGATGTGAACCCACAGCCTTTTGACTCAGAGGTAAGAGTGCTACCACTCAGCTACGACAGTCATGGTGGGAATCAGGGGCTACTACAATTTGCCACCATGCCTTGAGGCTATGAAGGGGAAAAGAAAAATCAGCCAAAGTTCCCACTTTTCCGGGGGGTCAGCGGGTGGGATTGGTGGCGGGTTGGGTGGGAAAATGTTTTTTTTGACAGTGTGTTGGAACCCCGCTATCAACCCACCATAACGCACCTTTCCTATTGTTGGGTCTGTCAGCGCTGAGTAGGCCCAACAGGCAGCAGTGGGTGACCCGATTAAACTCATTGGGGGCAAAATTCCCCTCGTTTGCGCCTCCGATGGGAGGCACTAACAGGGCACAAATGGTTTTGCGTCCCCCAGGTGATAACCGCGCCTCACGCAAAATTCAGCGGGAGGTTAGCGGCAGTGCTATCGGTTTTCGCCCTAATCTTCTGCGCCCAGAGATCATGACGTCATCTCTGTGCAAATCGCCCCGTTTGCGCTCCCGATGCAAAATTCCCATTTTTGGCCTGCCTGTGCACCTGTTTTTTAGCGACAGGTTCAGCAGGCGTTTTCCAGTCAGGAGGCCTGTGGAGGAGTGCTAGTTAAAGGCGTCCACTTCCGGTTGTTGTTTATGTCGGCCAGGACACCAAACTTTTTGCTGCTCAAAAGCAAAGATCCCTTTTGATTATTGAAAGCAGTTTTGAAATTTCAGCAGACTCCTTCTCCATGGTCGTGGGCGTAACGATGTCGCAGCAGGTCTGTCCAGGCCTAGAATCAGGGCTCCAATGTGCAGGGCGTGGCTGCAAGCCAAACCGACACTCCCCCTTTAAGAGGTGACCGGCGCCAGCATGTCTGCCTGCAATCTCTAACTCGCCGCACCTGCGCTGCGCCCGCCCTCAGTGGTAGCGCCTCAGCTCGCCGGCTTAGCGCCTTAGGATAGTTGTGCACCGCCTGCTTTAGCGCAGCAGCAACCTCTTGGGGCGATGCAACTCAATTTCAGTGAAGGTGGCGCTAAGTTGCACCGGGCGCTAAATTAGCACACACTCGACTGTAGCGCCCCAAACGTGGCGATACTGAATTTCTAGGCCAAAGTGTTGAAAGTAAAGGTTTCAATGTTTGACAGCACATTAACAGAAACTTTACATGAACATTGGATAAAACACCCAAGTGGCTATCCTTGTGTGTTGTTAGTTGGTATGATCGCATTAGGATGAGGGTGAGTGTGAGGGGTGGCTAGTGAGATGGGGATAATGTAGATAGCGAGAGAGGGATGGGTGGAGGTGCAAGGTAAGTTGGTGTGAGTAAAGATGTGCAGGAGTAGGGTAGGAAAGGCAGAGTGATGGGGATGTGATGAGAGGCACAGCAGGGCAAAGGTGAGTGTGGCTTTGTACTAACGCTTCATGAGCTAATGAGATAATTGAAAGGTTTGCGGCAGTGTACCCAGGTCCTCCTGACCACATCCCTGCTTGTGACATCCTCTGCAATGCGCAACCAGGCTCCTGGAGAGGTCTCTTCTGCCCATGGGAAGGCAAGAGGATCTCCCTGTGTGTTGTGACTCCCTCCATAGCCATATGGAGGGAGTCATGGGAGAACCTGGGTGCAGCTCTGCACCTCTATGCAGTGATTGTCAGTGACCCACTTCCTCTAATTGGACCAGGAAATGCACTGGGCGGGCTTAACGAGCCCTATCAATGGAAATTCATTTTCCAGAGTGGGATGGAGCCAGCAGCAGGGTCAGGACCCAACAGCGATGTCACCCGCCCCAGGCCTGGGCAGGTAAGGAAAATCTCAGCCCTGGTTATTATCTAACAACCACTGCTGGAGTTGAGCACATGTGGATGTTGAGTGAAGACATAATCAGGCTCAGCTAATATATTTCCATGTTTGAGTGTTGTTGTCAAGTATGTCACTTAGGAAACCTATTGGAAGTTAAGAAGGATTCAATTGTCTTTGGAACCTTATCCCTGTATAATTCAGTTTCATCATCAGACAGAGGGAGAAAACTGTAACAAGGAAAGAAAGACTTGCATTTATATAGGGCCTTTCACGGCCTCAGGACCTCTCAAAGCGCTTTACAGCTAATGAAGTACTTGTTGAAGTGTAGTCACTGTTGTCATATAGGAAACATTGCAGCCAATTTGGCACAGCCAGCTCCCACAAAGAGCAGTGTGATAATGACCAGATAATCTGTTTTTTTTTAGTGATGTTGATTGAGGGATAAATATTGGTCAGGACACCGGGGATAACTCCCCTGCTTTTCTTTGAAATCATGGCATGGGATCTTTTACATCCATCTGAGTCAGCGAACGAGGACTCAGTTTAATGTTTCATTCAAAAGACGGCATCTCCGACAGTGCAGCGCTCCGTCAATACTGCACTGGAGTGTCAGCCTAGATTTTTGTGGTCAATCCTCTGGACTTGAACCCACGACCTTCTGACTCAGAGGCGAGCATGCTACCAACTGAGCCACAGCTGGAAAATCTGCAGTCCTTCTGGTGCAGTGCTGCTAAAAATTAGGTCGGGACCCAGACACATGAATTCCTGCTTACCCTCTCTCCACCCCAATCAAGGCCAGTGGCATAAGAGGGACTGGAGTCGGGGAATCCCGAGTGCCCGGAGTACCCACGTTCCTAATACAAAAGCAAATTACTGCAGGCGCTGGAAATCTGAAATAAAAACAGAAAATGCTTAAAATACTCAGCAGCAACGCATAGCCACGCAGCTCACTGCTGGTCCCGCACAATGTTAAGTTTTGCTTGTGAATGGGCCAAGCAGACCCTTAAACGAGCCACGCACCCCCCAAAAAATTAGGGGGAACATTGCTCAGTAGTTCAGGCAGCATCTGTGGAGTGAGAAACAGAGTGGGAAATTTTAACCTGCAGGAGTGTGCAAGTACGGGTGTGGATGGAGGGGATTAAAACCAGGAAAAATGCGAGCGCGTCGGGAAGCTGGCTCTCATCCACCGACCTCCACGTTTAACTTGGGTGCACTAGGCTGCTTGCGCGCAACCCTCCCGGGAGAGGCAGATTGCCTACTAACTATGTAATTGCTCAATTAGAGCGATATTTCAATGGACTTTTAAATTTAACGGCGCATGCACGGGTTTCCTGGGCTTCCTGAAACTCGCCAGTGAAAGCAAAGTGAGAACACAACAGCAATTGACGGGGCTGATTAAAAGTTATGCAATACTTCAATAAATACTTAGTACTCAGCAGCTTTATTATCTTCCAGTGGTGAAGTGTTTGTTCACATTACTTTTGCTGAGAGTTTACTTTCGACAATTTGGAAGTTTTCACAAACAGATTAGGATGGGTGGCGCCTTGGCTGCCTTAGATTGGACCACAGATGAGGAGCAAATGACCAGCATCAGCAGTAACAGGCTGCTTTTGAGAGACCTGCAGCTGGGCATCAGAGAGGGGAGCAGCTGGGGCGTGGACCTCGCAGGAGGAACTACACGCAATACAGCATGTACAGGCAGAGGTTGATCTCCCTTGACCCGTCGGAACAGCAGTGCTTCCAGAGGCTCGGGTTGTCGCATCAGGTGGTGGCAGGCATCTGCAGCCTCCTCGAAGAAGACTTGCTCCCTGCTGGACCTGGTGGCCACGCGTTACTAGTGGCTGTCAAAGCGACCACCGCCCTCAATCGTTTCTTCCTCCAGATTTTTCCAGGACTCTGCTGGAGACATATCCAGGACCTCACAGTCGGCCGCCCACAAATGCATAAGACAGGTAACTGATGGATTGTTTGCCAGGGCTGGCAATGATCTGAACTTCGCCTGCAATGACGCTAGCTAAAATAAGCAGGCGCTCAGCTATGCGTCGCTGGTTGACATCCCACAGGTGCAGGGCATCATCAGCTGCATGAATGTGGCAATCCCCACATCCCCAGATCAACCAGGAATATTCGTGAACGGCAAGGCCTTCCTCTCCATCAATGTGCAGCAGGTGTGCAAACACAAAAAGATCTTTCTGCAGGTCTGCACAAGTCTCCCAGGGAGCTGCCATAATGCTTTCCTCCTGCGGTGGTCCAAGCTGCCCGACGTCTGCAAGTTGACTTAAGGGTTAGCTGCTAGGAGGCAAGGGAAACACCCTTCACACATGGATAACGACACCCATGAAAAACCCAACAAATGAAGCATGAATATCTGAGCTGGTGCATGGTAAGCATGATTCCTGTGATGGTGCGCCCTCAGAAAGAATCAGCTCCTCTGAAGATTTGACGTCTATGAGGTCCCTGGACTTCTGCTTGCATGTGTGATGGCCATATCGGAGAGAAAATATATGAATTAATACTGGCAAGCTAAGAATGTTGCAACTGATCGTTATGAAGGTGATCATATTTCACTTCTGATGAAATCAAGTCAACATGACTGAGTCTCAAGCAACACGCATGTGCATTATATTCCTTTCTGTCACCGGGTAGTTGGGAAGTCCCCATCTCCTCATCTCCTTATCTTCAATGGCAAGGGATGCCAAGATGCCACTGATCTCCAACGCTTCCTTCTCTGCAGCTGTCAAATGCAAGATCTGTGGAGGACCACCTTCGGTTCTTTCCTTCTCCTTTGTATCTTCCGCTCTCTTCTGCAACAGGAGAAAGAGCAGACCGATGAGTGACTAATAACATGTTTTCATCCAATGGCAGCAGTGCATTTGGTGAGGGTGATTATCAGGGAGAGGCATGACATTGCATAATGATGAGGGTGAGTGGCAATGGTGGATGTAGAGATGAGGATGTGTGGAAGTGCATAGAAAGAGAAAGATGTGTGCACTTGCAAGATGTGAGGAGAGATGTGATGGAGTTGGCTTAACAAGGCATAGTGAGTTGGGGGGTGGGTGATGTGAACAGCAGGATGTAGGTGAATGTGCAATTGTACTCACCTTTCCTGACCTGATTAGGTCATTAAAGCGCATCCTACAGTGAATCCAGGAGTGTGGCACAATGCTCCTGCTGCCAACCTCCTGGGCCACTTCCACAATCGATGGCAAACCTGGAAGTAAAATGACAATGAGGTGCCTGCGTTAAAGTGCTACAGGCAGATGCGCTGAAATTCCTTCCTGGTTTCCCCCGTTCCCAATGCATCTCAGTTAATATCGATGCCCACGTTTCAGGTTGATGACCTTTCATCAGAACTGGATAAAGTAGAGATGTAAAAGTTTTTAAGCAAGTACAAGGGCAGGGAAAGTTGTGAGGGGGTGGGCTGGGGGCTAGGAAAGCCTTCCACCCTATTACAGATCTTCCTTTTTGTTCTTTTCTTCTCTCCTCTTTCCCAGTCCCTGTACTATTGACCCTGAATTGCCTCCCCCGCCGCTGCATGTCAGTTCTGCTCAGTGCTGACAGACCCAACATTTGGTAAAGGCGCATGGTGGCGGGTTGACGGTGGGGTCGCGACCCGTTGTCAAAAATAAACACATTCCTACATGACCCACCACCGATCCCGCTTGCTGACCCCCCGGAAAATTTCCCCCCCCCCATTAACTTTGTTTCTTTATGCACAGATGCTGACTGATCTGCTGAGTATTTCAAGCATTTTCTGTTTTTATACCCACATTCTTAGCCTTTCAGAGAATTTGGAGATCTTTGATGGCAGTATGCCCAGCCAGGTGCAGCCTGCTGAATTGAAGTTTTGGGCTCCATTTGGGAGCCCAGGCTGGGGACAATAAAATCTTTTGGTCATCTGTTGGCTTCTTTACACTACGAGTGGAGCATATCCAAGATGCACAGTTAATTGAGCTGTGGTTTAGGGAGCAAATTCCCAGTTGCTTTTGGCAGTCTCAAATTATGCTAGGCATGAGTGAGATAGCGTTCTGAGTATTCTGCCCAATTTTGGTTATGTTACTTCAAAGAGAGTTACTGTGGTATTGAGGAGTGTTCAGCAAAGGATTGCAAAATTAATACCGGAACTTAGAGGACTCAGCTATGAAGAGTGATTATGTAGCCTAAGGTATTTCTCTTGAGAAGATGTGATAGAAGCTTTTAAGGTTATGAAGGGGATTGATAAATTGCAAATGGATACATTTTTCTGCCATATACAGAATTCCAGAACCAGGGGTGATATATTCAAGTTAAAGAAAACTATTGATGAGCTGTTAACCTGAGGCCATGTCTGCCCTCTCAGGTGGATGTAAATGATCTCATGCCATTATTTGAAGAAGAGTAGAGGAGTTATCCCTGGTGCCTTGGCCAACCAAATGATCTGGTCATTTATCTCATTGCAGTTGTTGGGAACTTGCTGTGTGCAGATTGGCTGACACATTTCCTACGTTACAACGGTGACTATGCATCAGTAGTGCTTCATTGGCTATAAAGCACTTGGGATGCCCTGAAGTAAAGAAAGGTTATGTATAAATGTAAGTTCTTTCTTCTTTCTTACTGTAAATAGACAATTCAAACAGCAGAAAGATAACCAACAAAGTGCCAGATCAGGCAGTCACACAGGAAACTTTAAGGAGTTTCCAAAAAGAAATAGACAAATTCCTGGCATTTGAATCAATTCATAATTATTAAATGCTGAAAAATAATTTAGGGGTATCACAGGAAAGAAAGATAATAAGAGAACTGTCTTGCCCAGTGTATATTTTGATGGCCGGAAACAAAGTTATGTGCATTAAATTAACCAACCGTCGGGAATAGAAGTTAACAGTTTCTGATGTGGGTTTGTGAATTTCCCTCCAGAGCAGCAATGAGAGCATTTCTAATTGGTTCTGTTAATATCACAATGGTTGTGTATCTGAGGATTCCATTGCAGATGCCAATACCATTGCTACATACTCAGTGGCAGATTTCCGTGCAGACAATTGCTTTTTTTTATTTGTTTATGGGAGGTGGGCGTCGCTGGCAAGGCCAGCATTTATTGCCCATCCCTAATTGCCCCTGAGAAGGTGGCGGTGAGCTGCATTCTTGAACTGTTGCAGTCTGTGTGGTGAAGGTATTCCCACATTGCTGTTAGAGTTTGGGGATTTTGACCCAGCGAAGATGAAGGATCGGCAATGTACTTCTAAGTCAAGATGGTGTGTGACTTGGAGGGAAACTTGGAGGTGGTGATGTTCCCATGCATCTGCTGCCCTTGTCCTTCTAGGTGGTAGAGGTTGCGGGTTTGAGAGGTGCTGCCGAAGAAGCATTGGCGAGTTGCTGCAGTGCATCTTGTAGATGGTACACACTGCAGCCACGGTACACCGATGGTGCAGGGAGTGAATGTTTAAGGTGGTGGATGGGGTGTCAATCAAGCGGGCTGCTTTGTCCTGGATGGTGTCGAGCTTCTTGGTTGTTGTTGGAGCTGCACTCATCCAGGCAAGTGGAGAGTATTCCATCACACTCCTTACTTGTGCCTTGTAGATGGTGGAAAGGCTTTGGGGAGTCAGGAAGTGAGACACTCACTGCAGAATACCTAGCCTCTGACTGGCTCTTGTTGCCTGTGTATTTATGTGGCTGGTCCAGTTAAGTTTCTGGTCAATGGTGACCCCCAGGATGTTGATGGTGGGGGATTCAGCGATAGTAATGCTGTTGAATGTCAAGAGGTGATGGTTAGATGCTGGCTTGTTGGAGATAGTCATTTCCTTGGAACTCGAGTGGCATGAATGTTACCTGCCACTTATCAGACCTAGCCTGAATATCATCCAGGTCTTCATGCATGCAGGCATGGTATAGTAATCTGGGATGTTATGATTAAGGTTATCCACCAGGTGGTGCTGTAGCCAATGCTGCTACTAAGGTTAGAGGTTTGCTTCCTGTTAAGGTCAGAGGGTTGCTTCCTGCATAGGCCAGCACAAGGTGGAATGCCAGGATGCTGATGCAGGCTGTCTGTAAACGTGTTTCCCAGTTGTTAATAAAGTACTCGTGTTAATTCTAACATCTAGCCTCTTTGAGTTCCTTGTTCCACTTTCTGGATTTATCACATTTGGTGACGAGACAACTAAAGGACCCTGCATAAAGAAGAAAAGTCTGCCGGGACGTTTAAACAACAAAATCCTGAGCTAAAGTAGCTACAAGCTGGAAGAGAGCATGGCTGCCACGGTAGGAATGGTTTCTGCTTTTGATATTCAAGCACAAACCTGGGAAGAATACTGTGAAGTGTTGGGTTATTTTTTCGAAGCAAATGAAATAAATGATGCCGGAAAAAGGAAAGCCATTCTGCTTAGTTCAGTGGGAAGCCAAACTTAAGTTTGATGAAAAATCTGCTCAGTCCTGAAAAGCCTGGAGACAAATCATTTGTTGAATTAGTGGCTTTGCTAAAAGAACATTTCAACCCTAAGCCTAGTGAGATTGTACAGCGGTTCAAGTTTATTTCAAGGAACAGGAAAGAGGAAGAGAGCGTAATGGACTATGTAGTGGTGTTGCGTAAATTAGCACAAAATTGCAATTATGGGAACAACCTGAAGGAAATGCTGCGAGATAGGCTAGTTTGTGGAATTATGGACAACCGAATGCAGCGTCAGAAACCACAATGTGAGCATGTGAAGGCATGTTATAGATGCAAGGGCGATCACCGGGTGAGTGAATGCCGGTTTCTGGAGGAAAAGTGCTACAAGTGTGGGAAACAAGGACACATAAAACGAGCTTGCAGGGCAAAATCACCTGTGGAGGAATCCAAAACAAAGGGGGGAGGACAGCAAAACCAAGGGAGAGAAGTGTAAAAACATGGAGCACACCACATCAGCAGGGAAGCTGAGGAAGAAGAGGACATGTTCATAATGTATAGCATGTTAGAGAACATTCCAAAAGTGGCTCCTATCACATTACAACTGACAGTAAATGACTATAAGGTGAACTTTGAAGTGGATACAGGGTGCGGCATGACCATAATGAACAAGGCAGTGTACTCAAAATTGTGCAACCATGCAAAAGTTCCAGAGTTAAAGCCTTGCTCCCTGCATCTTAAAACATATACAGGTGAACGAGTAGTGACATTAGGTACAGCTAAGTTAACTGTGCAACACAGGGACACAGTGGAACAGCTACCTGTAGTTATAGTATCGGGTACCGGACCAAACCTGTTAAGTCGGGGCTGGATAAAAGAACTTAAATTAGACTGGGGAGCAGTACATCAAATAGATGCGGGCAAACAGTTGACTTTGCAAGAAGTGTTGAGTGAACATGAGACTGTGTTCAAGGAGGAACTTGGCACATTTAATGGCCCCCCAGCTAAGATTTATATAGACAAGGAGGCACCGCCAAGGTTATTTAAACAACGACCTGTGCCTTATGCCATGACGCCAAAGGTAGAGGCTAAGCTTGACCGTCTATTGAGAGAGAACTACTGGAGCCGGTGAAATGTTCAGAATGGGCAGCTCCCATAGTACCTGTTTTAAAACCGGACAATTCGGTAAGACTCTGTGGAGACTATAAATTGACTGTCAATTGGGTGTCCAAACTAGAGCAGTATCCTATTCCCAAAACAAAGGATCTCTTTGCAAACCTGGCTGGAGGAAAGACATTCACAAAGTTGGATATGAGTCATGCCTACTTGCAGATTACACTGGATGATGAATCAAAGAAGTATGTCACCATAAATACACACAAGGGCTTGTTTACATATAACCGCTTACCGTTTGGTGTCTCATCTAGTCCAGCTATCTTCCAGAGGACAATCGAAGGTGTACTGCAAGGGATTCCACATGTTTCCATCTATCTGGATGACATTCTGGTGACGGGAAGAACCGACCAGGAGCGTCTGAGCATTCTGAGAGAGGCACTACAGAGATTGGAGAGGGCAGGGTTCCGGCTCAAGAGGAGTAAGTGCACTTTCCTGGGGAATGAGGCAGTGTTCCTGGGACACAGAGTGGACACCACCGGGCTCCATCCACTCAAGGAGAAGGTAGAAGCACTGCAGGATGCCCCTGCTCCTACAAATGTGGCTGAGTTAAAAGCTTACCTGGGACTGCTGAACTATTATAACAGGTTTTTACCCAACTTGTCAACTGTGTCAGCACCTCTTCACAAACTACTGCGCAAGGAGACACAGTGGCAGTGGGGAGAGGAGCAGGGGGTTTCATTTGAACAGTCCAAGAAACTGATGCTGTCGTCAGATGTGCTAGTTCACTACAATGCAGAGAACGACATCATTCTCTCTTGTGATGCTTCACCTTATGGGGTGGGGGCAGTTCTTTCACACTGCATGGAAGATGGAACTGAAAGACCAATAGGGTTTATGTCCCAAACTCTAACACCAGCAGAAAAAACTATTCCCAGTTAGACAAAGAGGGGTTAGCAGTAATGTTTGGGTTACAGAGGTTCCACAAGTACATATATGGCAGGAGGTTTCCCATATGCACCGATCATAAACCGCTCTCTTTTCAATGAAATGAAAGCACTTCCACAGACGGTGTCACCCCGGATCCAGAGGTGGGCAGTGACGTTGAGGGCATATGAGTATGTCATCGTCTACAAGGTGGGCAAGTAACATGGGAACGCAGATGCCTTGAGCCGTCTTCCACTGCCAGGCACACCTATCCGTGCAGCTCCAGAGGACAGAG
Source organism: Somniosus microcephalus (assembly GCF_052327205.1). Taxonomy (NCBI): domain Eukaryota; kingdom Metazoa; phylum Chordata; class Chondrichthyes; order Squaliformes; family Somniosidae; genus Somniosus; species Somniosus microcephalus. The sequence goes on from NC_140987.1 coordinate 231,708,045, forward strand.
TTTTGATGTTGGAGGACACTGACACGGCACTTGTGCCTGCAGAGCAAGTAAGAACATGGACAGGTAAAGATCCAGTACTGTCTAGAGTTTGAGAATATGTGGTGAGGGGATGGCCACAGCATCCGGAAGGGGCTGACTTCACACCCTACAGTGTCAGGAAAACAGAGCTGAGTGTGCAGGATGGTTGCATGTTGTGGGGAGCACGAGTGATTATTCCACAGCCTGCACGACAGTCTATCCTAGAGCAACTACATCAGTGTCATCCTGTGGTCTCGCGTATAAAAGCCTTGGCTAGGAGTTACTTGTGGTGGCCAAAGCTAGATGAGGAGATAAAAAATCTTGTCAAGACATGCAGCACTTGTCAGGAACACCGGAAGGCACCAGCAGCGGCTCCTCTCCACCCCTGGGAGTGGCTGGATAAACCATGGAGAAGATTGCACTTAGATTATGCGGGTCCATTCATGGGAAGATGTTCCTCATAATCATTGATGTACATTCTAAATGGATGGACGTTTATCCTGTAAATTCTGCTTCCGCCACTACTACTATAGACTGCCTGCGTCGGAGCTTCAGTAATCAAGTGCTACCGGAGATTGTGGTGAGTGACAATGCCACTTGTTTTGTGAGTACAGAGACAAAAGAGTTTTTGAGAAAAAATGGCATAGTGCAGGTGACCTCGGCTCCATATCATCCGTCCTTGAATGGACTTGCGGAGAGAGCCGTACAAACATTTAAGGAGATGATGAAAAAAAGTGCAGAAGGGAGTTTAGCAGCCAAAGTGTCACGGGTTCTGTTCAGCTACAGAATAACACCTCAATCCACCACAGGACTCTCTCCTGAGATGTTCTTAGGTCGTAGACTATGCTCCACTCTTGACCGTGTCCACCCAGACCTAAAAAGGAAAATGGAAAACAGACAAAACAAACAAAAAGAGAACCATGACAAAAGAACAAAGAGCCGAAGTTTTGGAGAAGGAGATGCGATCCTTACCAGGAATTTCAGTTATGGACCAAAGTGGATTCCTGGCTTCATAGACTCAATGACAGGTCCAGTATCATACAAGGTCATGTTGGGAGATGGTAGGGTAGTACGCAGACATGTAGATCAGATACTTCCCAGACAAGGGGAAATTGAACTGAAGGTTCCAGATGCAATGACTGAAGACAGGGTTGCCCCCAGTTATCCAAGTGCATCAGTGATGCCACCACCAGGGACAGAGATAATTCCACAGGAACCTATCCATCAAGAGGAAACCATTGTTGCAGCGTCAGATACTCTGAGCACTGCTCAGGAGCAGCTGGCGGCTTCACCACAAACAAGCAGGGACTTTACTGTTCGACATTCACAAAGGGCTCGCAAGCCACCAGAGAGATCGATACTGAACTGTTAGATTCGTCAAGTATGGAACATGATGAATGGAGACTCCTTATGTGACCCTTAGGAATGTTTGTTCGTTAAGCAATTCATACTGAAATCTTAAGGGTGAAGGGATATAGTAATCTGGGATGTTATGATTAAGGTTATCCACCAGGTGGTGCTGTAGCCAATGCTGCTACTAAGGTCAGAGGTTTGCTTCCTGTTAAGGTCAGAGGGTTGCTTCCTGTATAGGTCAGCACAAGGTGGAATGCCAGGATGCTGATGCAGGCTGTCTGTAAACGTGTTTCCCAGTTGTTAATAAAGTACTCATGTTAATTCTAACATCTAGCCTCTTTGAGTTCCTTGTTCCACTTTCTGGATTTATCACACATGGACTGCTTCATTATCTGAAGAGTTATGAATGGCACTGAACACTGTGCAATCATTAGCAAACATCCCCATTTCTGACCTTATGTTGGAGGGAAGGTCATTGATGAAGCAGCTGAAGATGGTTGGGCCTAGGACACTGACCTGAGGAACTCCTGCAGCGATGTCCTGGGGCTGTGATGATTGACCACCAACCACCACAACCATCTTCCTTTGTGCTAGGTATGACTCCAGCCAGTGGAGAATTTGCCCCCCAATTCCCATTGACTTCAGTTTTACTGGGGCTCCTTGATGCCACACACGGTCAAATGCTGCCTTGATGTCAAGGGCAGTCACTCTCACCTCACCTCTGGAATTCAGCTCCTTTGTCCATGTTTGGACCAAGGCTGTAAAGAGGTCGGGAGCTGAGGGGTCTTGGTGGAACACAAACCGGACATCAGTGAGCAGGTTACTGGTGAATAAGTGATGCTTGATAGCACTGTCAATGACATGTTCCATCACTTTGCTGATGATTGAGAGTAGACTGTTGGGGCGGTAATTGGCCAGATTGGATTTGTCCTGCTTTTTGTAGACAGCACATACCTGGGCAGTTTTCCATATTGTCGGATAGATGACAGTGTTGTAGCTGTACTGGAAAAGCTTGGATAGAATTGTTGCTAGTTCTGGAGCACAAGTCTTCAGCACGACAGCCGGGATGTTGTCGGGACCCATAGCCTTTGCTGTATCCTGTGCACTCAGCCGTTTATTGATAACACATGGAGTGAATCAAATTGGCTGAAGACTGGTTTCTATGATGGTAGGCACCTCAGGAGGAGGCCGATATGGATCATCTACTAGGCACTTCTGGCTGAAGATGGATGCAAAGGATTCAGCCTTGTCTTTTGCGCTCACGTTACTCCATAACATCACTTGTGTCAGAGATAACAGGGTATAATTGGGTGTTTGACTCCCCCATACCACACAGAATACTGTGGTGTATGTAACCTGTTCCACCTTAAGAGAACTTAAGCCTGTTCCACCTTAAGAGATGTACTACTTTCTCTGGCTGCTGTATACGTAATACCGGTGGTGACCACCGGTATATAAGCACTGTGTAGTAATATTGTATTTAGTATAGTCCTGACCTCCAACCAGTAAAGACCTGTTGAACTTTAATCTTGTAGTCTGTGCTGGAATTACAACTAGAACACACAGACTTAACAGTGGTGACGAGTCCGATTCTTACCCTGCGGCAGTTTATATCCACGGCGGCTTCGTCCACAGAACGGACGTCGAAGAGAGGCTTCCACCCTCATCACCCTGCTGGAAGACACGTCGCACGGCAGACATCGAGAAACCAGAGTGCAGAAGACATCCTGAACTCGAAGCCTCCATCAGCGGCTGTCAGCTATCTTCTTTCTACCTCGGTGGTGGGTAAGCCGGGCAGCGACGCGACCAGAAAGTCGGCCGCGTTGGCTATACAGACGGGGAGGGAAGACGGAGGAATAAGGGCGGTGAGATCGATCGCGACCGGAGATAAGGGCCGGGCCGCATTCGGGCTAAAAAGGCGCAGCGTCTGGGGCAACTGAAGGCGCGAGAGCCGCGGTGAAGCGGAGACAGCGTCGGGGGACGGGTGAAGACCGCCAAGCACGGGAAAACCGCCATTTTGTAGGCGGAGGATGAAGACAAGAGCGGGAAGCCGCCATCTTGGATAAAAATAAAAATAAATTAAATTGCAACGATGCCTAAAATGGGAACATTAATACCTTTGTTGCAACATCGAAGATTGGGCCATGTATGTAGAACGCATACAAAATTATTGTAAAGCAAATAAAATCCCAGATGAAGAGAAAGCACTAACATTATTAAACTTAATGGGTGCGAAGACATACGGGCAATTGAAACACCTTTTATCACCAGATGAACCGGCGGATAAGATGTTCGAGGAGATTGTTACTGTCCTGAAAAATCATCTAAACCCCACGCCGCTGATGCTAGCGGAACGATTTAAATTTTACAGCAGAAGGCAGCTGAAGGATGATAGCAATGCTGAATATTTAATGGAATTGCGTAAGCTAGCAAAGTACTGTCAGTTTGGAACGAGACTGACAGAGGCGCTACGAGATAAATTTGTGTGTGGTTTATTAAAAGAAGATACACAAAAGCGACTGCTCGAGGAGAATGAGCTGACGCTTGAGAAAGCGGTCACTATGGCAGCAGCACACGAAGCCGCAGCGAGAGGCACGGCAGTAATGCAGCTACGGTCACCGGAACTCAGTACAAATAAATTGGGTTTGAATACTGTAAAATGTTATCGTTGTGGAAAGACAACGCACGATCAGAACCAGTGTTGGTTTAAAAACCAAGAATGCAGAACGTGTGGCAGGCTTGGCCACATAGCTAATGTATGCCGGTCAGGAAAGAAGACCAGCAACAAAAAGTCACCGCAAGGAAAATACATAAAGGTACACAAGGTGACAAAGAACAGTTCGACCGAACAGAAGTCAGATTCAGATGCTAGCAGTAATGAACTGAGTAGCTTAAGAGTACACAACGTTGCTAAGGATGCAGATCTCCAGACAATTTGGGTCACCCTTCAGATAGCAGGAGTCCAAGTAAAGATGGAATTGGACACTGGATCGGCATTGACGGTCATGAATAAGAAAGATTACAAAAGGTTATTCCAACATATTCCCCTACGGGATACGGAGATTATATTGAAAACATACACGGGGCAAAGAGTGTACCCCATCGGAAAGATAGAGGTAAAAGTGGTCCACAAGGGCAAAGAAAGCCAAGTAATGGACTTATATGTGCTACCTGAAGGCGGTCCACCACTACTGGGACGGGAGTGGATTAGGAAAATGAATATGGACTGGCACTCCTTGAAGGCACTAACGGTAGATTCCGGGGAAACAGATGTCAAACCTAAACGATTGTCCAAAATATTGGATGATGCTAAAGAGGTGTTCCAGCAGGGACTGGGAACACTGAGAGGAATTACGGCAAACATCAAGATTGATGAACATGCACACCCAAAATTTTTTAAAGCCAGACCGGTACCCTATGCAATACGACCTACTGTAGAAGCGGAACTGGAAGCGCTAGAACGTTCAGGTGTACTGTCTAAGGTAGATTGGAGTGAGTGGGCTATGCCCATTGTTCCCGTTATAAAACGTCCTTCGAGCAACAAGCCAGGAGAACCAGGGAAGGTTCGCATCTGTGGAGATTTCAAAATCACCGTTAATCCGGTGCTTCACACGGTGCAGAATCCGCTTCCGCGGATTGAGGATATTTTTGCTTCGTTGTCTGGCGGGAAACACTTCACCAAGATAGACCTGGCGCAGGCGTACTTGCAGATGGAGGTTGAAGAAGAGTCACGCCAATACCTCACGATCAACACGCATCGAGGTTTGTACCGGTACAATAGGCTGGTTTTTGGAGTGGCATCGGCTCCAGCAATTTGGCAGAGGGCCATGGAGCAGGTATTACAGGGAATTCCAGGCACACAATGTTACCTGGACGATATTCTGATTACAGGTGATGGTGATGAAGAACACCTCGCAAACTTGGAACTGGTGCTCAACAGACTGAAAGAGTATGGACTTAGAGTTAATCGGCAGAAATGTGAGTTCTTCCAGAAGCGGATCTCGTACTGTGGTCATGTCATTGACCGGGAGGGGCTTCATAAGTCTCCTGACAAGATAGAGGCAGTTGTAAAGGCTCCCGCTCCGGATAATGTCTCTCAGTTGAGGTCGTCTCTAGGATTGATTAACTATTACCATAAATTTCTACCAAATCTATCCACGGTACTGCAACCGCTAAACGCTCTTTTACAGAAGGGGTTACCATGGGAATGGAGCGAAAACTGTAAGAAGGCATTTCGCAAAAGCAAAGAATTGATCACCTCAGAGGAAGTGTTGGCTCACTTCAACCCGACACTGCCTATTCAGTTGGCTTGTGATGCTTCTCCATATGGTATTGGGGCAGTACTCTCAAACAAGTTGCCAAATGGCACGGAAAGGCCAGTCGCGTTTGCATCCAGATCATTGACCTCCGCTGAGCGCAACTATGCGCAGATCGATAGGAAGGCTCTCAGCCTTGTATGGGGAGTGAAGAAGTTTAATCATTACCTGCAGGGCCAAAAATTCACACTTCTGACAGACCATCAGCCGTTGGTATCCATTTTTAACCCTAAGAAGGGTGTTTCAGTGATGACAGCACAGCGTCTCCAGAGATGGTCTCTTTTCCTAGGGGCACATCAATATCAAATAGAATTCAAAGGTACGAAGCAGCATGGCAATGCTGATGGGCTGTCGCGCCTGCCACTACCTGAAGAAGAAGAAACGACGAAAGTTGACCCTGTTGAGTTATTTCATTCAACCATCATCGAGTGTTTACCAGTCACCAATGCAAGTATTGAAACAGAAACCAGGAACGACCCGACACTGTCCAGAGTCTACGAGGTGACAGTGAAAGGATGGCCAACACGTGGTGATCCTCTGTTACCGGCATTCTCGGCAAGGCGAGACCAGCTGTCCGTCTGCCATGGTACTTTGATGTACGGGATAAGAGTGATTATTCCTCCCAAGTTAAGGGAAAGAGTTCTAAAAGAACTACATGAAGGTCATCTGGGGGGAGTTAAGATGAAAAGTCTTGCTAGGGCTTATGTATGGTGGCCGGGTATTGACCAACAGATAGAGGAGTTGACGAAAAGCTGCACTGGGTGCCAAAAAGTGCAAAATGCACCTCCGATCGCACCACTACACCCATGGGAATGGCCTTCAGCCCCATGGCAATGCGTACATATTGACTTTGCTCGTCCATTCATGGACTCCATGTTCCTAATTGCGGTGGACGCACATTCCAAATGGCCAGAAGTGATCAAGATGAATACCACTACTTCAGAAAAGACAATTGCGGTGTTAAGAACAATATTCGCAAGGAACGGATTGCCAGAACAGATCTGTTCAGACAACGGACCACAGTTCGTGTCGGAAGAATTCCAAAAATTCTTAAAGAAGAATGGGGTGAAACATTATACCTCTGCCCCATATCATCCGGCGACAAATGGGTTGGCCGAGAGATTTGTCCAAACATTCAAAAAGGCAATAAAGGCCATGAACGATGATCAGATTCCGCTACAGCACAAGGTGGACAATTTCCTAATGGCATATCGAAACGCCGCTCATGCAGTGACTAACCAAAGTCCTGCCATGATGTTTTATAACAGGAGGTTGCGGTCCAGATTGGACTTGTTAAAACCAAATGTGCGGAGGGAAGTGGAAAACAAACAGTTCCGGCATATTAATAACAAGACCACTCGAAGTTTCGACGCAGGACAGCCAGTGTTGGCAAGGGGCTATGGAAACGAAAAATGGCAGTCCGGAACAATTTGGGCCAGACAAGGACCTCTGATGTACACAGTAGATATTGGTAACAATGTGATAAGGCGTCATGCGGATCAACTGGTAGAATCGAGAGCAAGGGTCGAACCCATGGTTGCGACAGAGACAACTGTGGAAGACGTTAATGAACCTGAAGCATCTACCTCGGCAGGGAATGTACCTGATGATGATAACACCCAATGCATGGGAGACCAACTAGAGGAGTCACCTCAGCAACAGGAATCAGAGACCACTGAAAGGCGTTATCCAAACCGAATCAGAAGGCCTCCTGAGAGACTGAACCTTTGAACTGTTTATACCTGAAGTTATATATGTTATTATGTTATGTTAAATGGGGATATGACTGTTAAGCTAAAAAGGGAGGATTGTGGTGTATGTAACCTGTTCCACCTTAAGAGAACTTAAGCCTGTTCCACCTTAAGAGATGTACTACTTTCTCTGGCTGCTGTATACGTAATACCAGTGGTGACCACCGGTATATAAGCACTGTGTAGTAATATTGTATTTAGTATAGTCCTGACCTCCAACCAGTAAAGACCTGTTGAACTTTAATCTTGTAGTCTGTGCTGGAATTACAACTAGAACACACAGACTTAACAAATACCTTCTAATGTAGTTTGCAAAGAGGCAAGTAACTGCTCAACTTGGTTCTGCTGCTGTCCATCAGAAAGTACTGTATCCACATATAACTCATGAGGGCCACTCAGCAACCTGGACATCAACTAGCCCCTCTTCAATAACATAGAAACATAGAAGATAGGAGCAGGAGTAGGCCATTCGGACCCTCGAGCCTGCTCCGCCATTTAATGAGATCATGGCTGATCATTCAAATTCAGTACCCTGTCCCTGCTTTCTCCCCATATCACTTGATCCCTTTAGCCTCAAGAAATATATCCAACTCCTTCTTGAATATATTTAATGAATTGGCCTCAACTGCCTTTTGTGGTAGAGAATTCCACAGGTTCACCACCCTCTGGGTGAAGAAATTCCTCCTCATCACTGTCCTAAATGGCTTACCCCGTATCTTTAGACTGTGACCCCTGGTTCTGGACTCCCCCGCCATCGGGAACATCCTTCCTGCATCTAGTCTGTCTAGTCGTGTTAGAATTTTACAAGTTTCAATGAGATCCCCTCTCATTCTTCGAAACTCCAGCGAATATAAGCCCAATTGACCCAATCTCTCCTTATACATCATTTCTGCCATCCCAGGTATTAGTCTGGTGAATCTTCGCTGCACTCCCTCCATGGGAAGAACATCCTTCCTCAGATAAGGCGACCAAAACTGCACACAATACTCAAGGTGTGGTCTCACCAAGGCCCTGTACAACTGCAGCAAGACATCCTTGCTCCTGTACTCGAATCCTCTTACTATGAAGGCCAACATGCCATTTGCCATCTTAACCACCTGCTGCACCTGCATGCTTACCTTCAGCGACTGGTGCAGAAGGACACCCAGGTCTCGTTGCACTTCCCCTTCTCCCAATCTATTGCCATTCAGATAATAATCTGCCACCCTGTTTTTGTCACCAAAGTGGATAACCTCGCATTTATCCCCATGATACTGCATCTGCCATGCATCTGCCCAATCATCCAACCTATCCAAATCATACTGGATTTTCTCGGCATCCTCCTCACAGCACACATGCCCACCCAACTTTGTGTCACCTGTAAACCTGGAGATATTACATCAAGTTCCCTCATCTAGATCATTAATATATATTGTGGATAGCTGGGGTCCTGGCACCAATCCCTGTGGTACCCCACTAGTCACTGCCTGCCACTCGGAAAAAGACCCATTTATTCCAACTCTTTGCTTCCTGTCTGCCAACCAGCTCTCTATCCAAGTCAGTACCTTACCCCCAATCCCATGAGCTTTAACTTTACATGCTAATCTTTTATGCAGGACCTTATCGAAAGCCTTCTGAAAGTCTAAATGCACCACAGCCACTGGTTCTCCCTTATCTATTCTACCAGTTACATCCTCAAAAAATTCCAGTAGAATAGTCAAGCATGATTTACCTTTTGTAAATCCATGTTGACTTTTTCCGACCCTGAGACTGTTTTCTAAGTGCTCTGCTATTACATCTTTTATAATGGACTCTAGCATTTTCCCCACTACCGATGTCAGGCTTACCGGTCTTTAATTCCCCATTTTCTCTCTACCACTTTTATTAAATAGTGGGGTTACGTTAGCTAACCTCCAATCCATGGGAACTGTGCCAGAGTCTATAGAATTTTAGAAGATGACCAGCAATGCATCTATTAGTTCTAGGGCCACTTCCTTAAGTACCTTAGGATGTAGATTATCAGGTCCTGGGGATTTATCGGCCTTCAATCCCAACAATTTCCCTAACACCATTTCCCTACAAATACTGATTTAATTCAGTTCCTCCCTCTCATTTGACCGTTTGTGCCCCAACATCTCTGGGAGGTTATTTGTGTCCTCCTTTTTGAAGACAGAACCAAAGTATGTATTTAATTGGTCAGCCATTTCTTTGTTCCCCATTATAAATTCCCCTGATTCTGACTGCAAGGGACCTATGCTTGACTTCACCAATCTTTTTCTTTTCACATATCTATAGAAGCTTTTACAGTCAGTTTTTATGTTCCCTGCAGGCTTACTCTCATATTTTATTTCCCCCTCTTAATTAATCCATTTGTCCTCCTTTGCTGAATCCTAAACTGCTCCCAATCCTCAGGTTTGCTGCTTTTTCTGGCCAATTTATATGTCCTCTCCTTGGATCTTATGCTATCCCTAAATTCCCTTGTAAGCCACGGTTGCGCCACCTTTTTGTTTTATTTTTATGCCAGACAGGGATGAACAATTTCTGTAGTTCATCCATGCGATCTTTAAATGTTTGCCATTGCCTATCCACCGTCAACCCTTTAAGTAACGTTCCCCAATCCATCCTAGCCACCTCGCACCTCTTACCATCGTAGTTTCCTTTATTTAAAATCAGGACCCTAGTCTCTGAGTCAACTACTTCACTCTCCATCTTAATGAAGAATTCTATCATATTAATATCGCTCCTCCCCAAGGTGCCTCACACAACAAGATTGCTAATCAATCCTTTCTCATTACTTAACACCCAGTCTAAGATGGCCTGATCTCTAGTTGGTTCCTCGACTTATTGGTCCCGGAAACACTCTAGGATTTCCTCCTCCACAGTATTTTTACTAATTTTGTTAGCCCAATCTATATGTAAATTAAAGTCACCCATGATAACTGCTGTGCCCTTATTCAGGCCTTATCTTTGTATTTTTTTTAATTATGCAATATCCTCCAGAACTCCTGCCAGATGCACTAAGTTAACACCATATTGATTCCTCTAGTCATATGATTGTTATCTTCTTTGCACACTTCATTACTGTATCATTTTTACTGGTAAAATGGTTCATTAGCTGCTTGAAGAGTGTTAAAAGATTATTATTCCAAGTAAATTAGCTTCCTTTTTAAATTTTCTGCTAAGAAAATGCATTTTTAGGAAGCGTAGGTTCCAAACCATGTGCCTCTGTAATTTCATTAGTGGGTAGTAAATTATTAATTCTCCCACTTTTTGAAAGCAGAGAGAACATGGACATAACTGATTAATGATCCAAACAGAAAGCTTCACGCAATGGGAGTGTTGTAAAGGAATTTGGGGACAGGGATCAATGCAGCCAATTTCCTACCAGTGGAATTGTCACACAAAGCTCTGCAGTAGAAGTTCTAAATCATAAGAGTGAATTTTTGTTTCTATTCTTGTTCCTTTTTTTTGGCCATTGAGATTTAATTTATTTTAGTATTAGTTTTTTTTAAATTCGTTTTTGGGATGTGGACGTCGCTGGCAAGGCTAGCATTTATTCCCCATCACTAGTTGCCTTTGAGAACGTGGTGGTGAGCCGCCTTCTTAAACCGCTGCAGTATGTGTGGTGAAGGTACTCCCACAGTGCTTTTAGGTAGGGAGTTCCAGGATTTTGACCCAGTGACAATGAAGGATCGACGATATAATTCTAAGTCAGGATGGTGTGTGACTTGGAGGGGAAATTGGAGGTGGTGGTGTTCCCATGCGCCTGCTGCCTTTGTCATTCTAGCTGGAAGAGGTCGCGGTCTTGGGCGGTGCTGCCGAAGAAGCCTTGGCGAGTTGCTGCAGTGCATCTTGTAGATAGGATACTGCCCTGAGGAACTCCTGCAGTGATGTCCTGGGGCTGTGATGATTGACCTTCAACAACCACAACCATCTTCCTTTGTGCTAGGTATGACTCCAGCCAGTGGAGCGTTTTTCCCCCAATTCCCATTGGCTTCAGTTTTACTAGGGCTCCTTGATACCGCACTAGGTCAAATGCTGCCTTGATATCTAGGGCAGTCACTCTCACCTCACCTATGGAATTCAGCTCCTTTTTCCATGTTTGGACCAAGGCTGTAATGAGGTTGGGATCCGAGTGGTCTTGGCGGAACCCAAACTGGACATCAGTGAGCAGGTTATTGGTGAGTAAGTGCTGCTTGATGGCACTGTCGCTGACACTTTCCCTCATTTGACTGATGATTGCGTGCACTCAGCCGTTTCTTGATATCACGTGGAGTGATTCGAATTGGCTGAAGACTGGCTTCTGTGATAGTGGGGACCTTGGAAGTAGGCCGATATGGATCATCCACTCGGCACTTCTGGCTGAAGATGGTTGCAAACGCTTCAGCCTTGTCTTTTGCACTCACATGCTGGCCTCCGCCATCATTGAGGATGGGGAAATTCATGGAGCCTCCTCCTCCCGTTAGTTGTTTAATGGTCCACCACCATTCACAACTGGATGTGGCATGACTGCAGAGCTTTGATCTGATCTGTTGATTGTGAGATCTCTTAGCTCTGTCTATAGCATGCTGCTTCTGCTTTTTAGCACGCACGTAGTCCTGTGTTGCAGCTTCCCCAGGTTGGCACCTCATTTTTAGATACACCTGCTGCTGCTCCCGGCATGCTCTTCTACACTCCTTATTGAACCAGGATTGGTCCCCTGGTTTGATGGTAATGGTAGAGTGAAGGATATGCCAGGCCATGTGGATACAGATTGTGGTGGTATACAATTCTGCTGCTGCTGGTGGCCCACAGCACCTCATGGATGTCCAGTTTTGAGCTGCTAGATCTGTTCTCAATCTATCCCATTTAGCATGGTGGTAGTGCCACACAACACAAGGGAGGGTGTCCTCAGTGTGAAGACAGAACTTCGTCTCCACAAGGACTGTGCAGTGGTCACTGCTATCAATACTGTCATGGCCAGATGCATCTGCGACAGGTAGATTGGTGACGACGAGGTCAAGTAGGTTTTTCCCTCGTGTTGGTTTTCTCACCACCTGTTGCAGGCCCAAACTGGCAGCTATGTCCTTCAGGACTTGGCCAGCTCGGTCAGTAGTGGTGCTACCGAGCCACTCTTGGTGATGGACATTGAAGTCCCCTACCCAAAGTACATTCTGTGCCTTTGCTACTCTCAGTACCTCTTCCAAGTGGTGCTTGGGATGTGGGTGAAGCTGGTAAGGCCTTGTAGATGGCATGGAGGTTTTGAAGGGTCAGCAGATGAGCCACTCATCACAGGGTACCCAGCCTTTGCCCTGCTCTTGTAATCACGGTGTTGATATGACTGGTCCAGTGGTGATCTCCAAGATTTTGCTAATGGGGATTCAGCGATGGCAGATGGTGACTTAATTTATTCTCCTACTTGTAGCAGGCTAAAAGTGTGTCACTAGACAGCTGAAATTGTCTGTGAAATTTAGTCCCATGGTTAAGGCAGTGCTTGTAATCAAGAATTATGTTACTGCACGGTACACAGCAAAAACAAAAATTCTTACATTAAAATACAAACCAAACACCAACATTCTAATAAAGTGCGATAAAATGCCCATTTTCAGATAAAAGCCAGTCATTCTAATTTAAAATGCTCTGCAAATGTGGAAGATCTAGAACATTCAGTAACATTAACTGATTAACAGAGCTGTAGATTATTATTTTTGTTTGTCTGTTTTATAATTTATTAATATTTTCTCATCAGGGGAAAAGTACAGAATTGTAATGTGTCAGTTCAGTTTCCATCCTGGTACTTGCGATTTCATTATACGTATAATTTAATTCTATCTCCTATTTGTAGGGGGTGGCATGTGCCCAGTCAGCTTCACCTCTGACTGTCTCTGAGCGGTTCGAATCGCTCCCATACCCCTGGGTTCTAGACACCAGAATTAGGTACAGGCAGCGATACAGAAAATCGAGTAGACAAGTGGTTTGGTACAAGAAACCGTGAATTTTACTAAAAGGCTGAATAAAACACAATCTTACTGAGAATTACTGAAATAATTACAGGCATAAACAATTACACTTATATGGGAATGGGGAACACATGGCACATCGAGGGAGACAAATACATTAAAAATCCTCTTATCCTTATCCCACCCCCAATACCTAACTAGATTAAGCTACGAGGGGCCAGGAATTCATGCTCACCAATTCGAAACCTGTTGATTTAACTGGTTGTGGTCTTGAAGTTTACTCTTGTTGTCCTTTGGGGTTCCTCATCGTCAAGTGGTCACAGGGCATGGTGATGGAATTGTTTGTGCGAAGCACCCTCCCTTTCCTCCACTACCGACTCCGTTGTGTACTTTGTCGCGATGGGTCTTCTTCTTCTTCTGACGGTTTGTTCGCCGACAGGTTTATCATGGTTGGGGCTCGGTTGGCGGTTTATACCGTTAAACTGATTTTTCTACCCAAGCTTCGAACGCCAGTTTATTCACCAAACGCCAGCTTATAACTAGGCCGTTTGTCCTGATTTCACTGTCCATGCATCAAATGCCAGCTTATAACTAGGCCGTTTGACCCCAATGCGTCTTTCCGCTGCCCTTCTCTGCCTCTACCGGTTATACCGTTTTTCTCATCTTGTCTCATCTCGTCTGCCCGTTCGTGGCCCCGTATGTCCTGTGCGTCTTTGAATCGGGTCTCGTTCTCCTCCTGCGTTTGGCCCCCGGTGTGGTTATGGGCGTCCTTGGTGTTGAGCGGTGCGGGGAGCGAGAAGAGAGCCCGCCACGAGGCCAGGGCACGAAAGACGAGAAGCAAGCGAATAGAGCAAGAGATAAGAGCTAAGAGACCGATCACTACCGGTGGGCCTACAATTATACCTGGTTCTTCACCCCTTACCTGCGTGCCAAATCAGGTCAGTCCTTTGTCTAACTTTTGGCGGGCTCATCTAAAATGATTACAGCCATTTACTTTAACGACTTCTGGGGTGGTTGTCTCCATGTTTAATGGCTTCGATATTCTGGCTGTTTGTTATTTATGAAACTTAATTGGGTTTTCTGGCTTGGCAGCTACCTGAGAGCTGTTACCGATTATTTATGCGAAGAATTGATGGCCTTCAGATTAGGCCCATCCTGACTTGATCTGTTCCAAGATGAAGAATGCACATTCTGTGTTTATCTAGCTGTCTGGCTTTACAAAGTCTTTCACGGATCCATGCATATTAGGTTTCATTTCAGGGCCTGCCTTTTTGCAGGGCCTTGCTTTTAAAATCCTGTCGGTTTTGGTCACGAGGTTTCAGAAGCCATTTTGGGTACCCTTTTTAATAACTTGTCCATACAGGGTCCCTTCATCCATAACTTTGGGGAGTGTGGGAATTTTGAGAACTCTACACTCCCCGCTGTTGATATGAAACTCGCTTTAAGTATCATCCTGACAAGGTGAGCAAAATTTCTTCCCTCCATAGTCAATCTTCCCCTGTAATTACCTATCCATGATCCCACGACGCATGCATTTCCCATTTTGTAAAAATGTAGTGTACATAAGCATACATAGAATAATTACAGTCGTTTACACACATCCAAGCATGGAGGGGGACCAACACCCCTGCACCACTTGGTACACATACATCTTTATTAAAACAACACGTCGAAAATCTTTATTAAAAACAACAAAACACAAAAAAACAACAATCTTTAATCAGAAATACAAAAATTCAAACAGGTGTATCTCCCTCCACCTGAACACAATGTTCCTTCCATGTCCTTTGGTTTCAGAATTCTAGTATCTGACCTTTTCCCTTGCACTGAGTGCACACTAGGTACAATACTATCCCCAGCTGGCAGACCACTAGAATGTGGGAAGCCAGTCTAATCCATGAAGGGACCTCTATGTTTTCAAAAATGTCCCACCAGGGTGGAACTACAATGTCCAATATCTTTGCCCCTATCTCTACTGTCTTCTGCTCTAGAGTGTAAAAATGTTTCTGGGAGACTATTACTGCTTTGAGTATTTTGGTAAGATGTTCTGGGAGAGGGGGAATTTCGTAGCCAAAATGCGCTACATACTTTTGCAGATTGGTGAAATTCTCTTTTACAGTGAGGTGAACAGTGGAGGGTTAAGGAATGGGGACAATTCATTCCTGGGCCACTTGAACTTCTGCCTCAGGTTTGAAGCAGAAACTGCTGTCCATGCTGGTAGTGGGGCGCTCCTGTGGTGACACAATATGTCCCACCTCCTATATATGCTACCTGTGGGGGAACATGGCCTTGTGCCATTACCTCCATGGTACAGTTTATAGGTTTTGCACCAGTAGCTTTAAACCCGCACTGTGGTTTAGAATAGGCATTCAAGTGCTGGGGACACAGGATTATGTGTGCTCCCCGGCTCCGGCACCCCGAGAGGTCAGTACCTGTCATAGCGTGCTCCCACTTTATGACATAAGGTGGGACCGCTGTGAAACGGATGTGTGCATCCCCTTGAATGACTCCAATGTTCTCTACGCTGTATACCGGTGCAGGTCGGGCTGTCCCACCCATGACCGGCATCCTTACTACAATACCCATGATGGTATGTCTTGACCGTCCACAATCTACTGGGACTGGGTAGGCCTCAGAAGCTAGCTGGAGTTGACACGGGCTTAATGCATTCTCAAACGGATGGAGGGCTGCAAGGTGCTTGTTGCTGATCCAGGAGGGGACTAAACCCTGTTTTAAATCCTCCAGGTTACTGCGGCCCTCACCCAGCAACCACGCCACGTACAGCACGCACACCTTGTACTGTGTAACCTAATCCGAAGCATTTCTGTCCTCTCTTATGAGGGCGTTTACAGTCTTTGCGTGCTTCTCCAGCTCGGCTATAATTTCTTTTAAATGGACCGTCATGGCCTGGTCCTCATGTAACTCTGATCCTACTACCTTGTTTTCGTCCATCAAGATTTTCTTTAACTGTGTTTCTAAACCATTTATCTGGGTCTGCAATTCTATGTCATCCAAACTGTTGATGACAGAGAACCCTGTGTTAAATGCAGTAAAAACATCATTCCATGCTCCCCTTCTTCCTGAAATCCTCTCTGCAAAGAGATACAAGAACATACAGCCAGGTCCCGAGGAGATTCTTTGGCTTGGGTGAAGCATAGTCGAGTCTTGTGACATCGACTCAATATAAACACTCTTAACAACAATACTACTGTAGTGTATGTGCTTTAAGTCAGAACTACTTTTTACAGCTTCTGTATACTGTAGTACTGGCAGTGACCACACCGGTATATAAGCTGTGCGCATGCCTCTGTACCCCAGTCTAGAGTTTAACCTCCTCCAGTAAAGGCCTGTTATTTGTTTATGTACAGCATCCGTGTAATTATTTATCCACTAAACCACGGATCTAACAGTGGCGACGAGTGTTGATGCGAATCTACCTGCAACATAAAAAAAAAATGAAAAAATAGTCGAGTCCAGGAACACGGGCGTCGACCACGAGCAACCGCCCAGCAGTCAGGCAGAGATCCAACTTCGCTGGGGAGGCTGTGGAGAGCCGGGCTTGGTTCCCCAGCCACAACGAGCAGTAAGAGACCGACGACAGGTCCAGAGCAGACCCTTCCCGAGCAGCGGCGGCTGGAGCCGACTGACGACAGAGAGAGAGAGCCGGGCAGCATCGACGGGGTAAGAAAGAGCGTGAAGAGCGCAGGGCGCAGCCGGGGGTTGATCACCGAGCGGCGTCGAGGAAAAATACAGCAAACCGGAGTGAGAGAGGGTAAGAAACAGCCGGGTTCTAGACTGAGCGGCGTCGACAAATATCAAGAGAAGAACGCGCAGAGCACAGCCAGGGATCACGGGCTTATCAGGGTCCACGGGGCGAAGCAAGGGGAGACGCCATTGAGCTGCGGAGAAGCAGGGAGAGCGCGGGAGACACCATTGAGCCGTGGAGAAGCAGGGAGAGCGCGGGAGGTGCCACTGAGCCGCGGAGAAGAAGGAAGCGCGCGGGAGATGCCATTTTGCGAAGCCGCAGCGGAGAAGACGGGCGAGCGCGGGAAGGAAGGAAAACGCGGGAAACGCCATTTTGTGCCAGCGGAGAAGAAGGGGAAGTGCGGGAGGCGCCATTGGTGACAGTTAACGCACAACCAAGGATGCCGAAGAGTGGCAGTATCTCTACGTTCGACAATGAAGTCGAAGATTGGGCTACATATGTGGAACGTATTGAGGTGTACTGCAGGGCGAATGAAGTGCCAGATGCTAAAAAAGCACTGGTTCTGTTAAATTCCATGGGTGCAAAAACTTATGGGTTACTGCGAAATCTAATAACCCCAGAGAAGCAGGTAAACAAGAATTTTGACAGCATAGTAGAAATCCTACAGGACCACTTAAACCCCACACCGCTGCTGATAGCAGAACGATTTAAGTTCCATAAAAGGAACCAACACAAAGACGAAAGCAATGCTGAGTACCTAACGGAACTGCGCAAGCTATCGAAATAATGCCAGTTTGGAGCGGGACTAGCAGACACGTTAAGGGACAAATTTGTGTGTGGGCTACAAAGTGAAGGAACCCAGAAACGGCTTCTATCAGAAAAGGACCTTACGCTGGACAAAGCTTTCAGTATGGCAGTATCACACGAAGCAGCCGCAAGGGGCGCTGCAGAGATACAACGGAGACCGCCAGAATATGGCACCAACGAAATGACCTATGGAACAGGGAAGTGCTATCGCTGCGGCAGAACAACACATGACCAGAAAGATTGTTGGTTCAAGGACCAAGTTTGCAGAGAGTGTGGGAAAGCAGGACGCATAGCAAGAGTCTGCAGGCCTGGGAAGAAAACCAACAGTAAGAAATCTCCACAGGAGAAGTACAAAAAGGTACACCAGGTGATGGACAGTGGTTCAGACGAGCAGAAAAGTGACACAGACTCCGGAAGCAAGGAGCTCTGGCTGTCTGAAACTACATAATGTAACCGAAATGGAGGATCACCAGACTATCTGGGTTACACTCAAGATAGACGGAGTCCAAGTGGAAATGGAATTGAACACAGGGACAGCTCTAACAGTCATAAATCAAAGAGACTACAAGCGGCTATTTTCACACATACCCTCGAAAGCTACAGAGATTGTCTTGAAGACGTATATGGGGCAAAAAGTCTACCCCAAAGGAAAAATAAGGGTGAAAGTGACATATAAAGATCAGGAAATACCTAAAATGGATATATATGTATTGCCAAATGGAGGACCACCACTGCTAGGACATGAATGGATCCGGAAGATACATTTAGATTGGCATTCCATACAGGCACTGAAGGTGGAGGCCAAAAAGGATGACGACGTCACACCTGGACAACTGTCAAAAATGCTAACTGATGCAAAAGAAGTGTTCCAGGAGGGACTAGGAACACTAAAAGGAATAACAGCAACAATTAAAATAGAGGATAATGCAAGGCCAAAGTTTCTGAAGGCCAGACCAGTGCCTTATGCGATCAGACCAGCGGTTGAAGCAGAGCTGGAAAGGTTGGAACGTTCAGGACGACTGTCCAAAGTGGACTGGAGCGAGTGGGCTACACCCATCATTCCTGTAATGAAGAGGTTGTTGAGTAATACGCCTGGGGAACCAAAGAAGGTACGCATCTGTGGGGATTTTAAGGTGACAGTGAACCCAGTCCTTCACACGGTGCAATATCCGCTTCCACGAATTGAGGATATTTTCGCCTCGCTATCTGGTGGTAAACGCTTCACCAAAATTGATCTAGCCCAGGCGTACTTGCAAATGGAGGTAGAAGAAGCTTCGATACATTACCTTACGATCAACACCCATAAAGGTCTCTATCAATACAACCGGCTGGTGTTTGGAGTAGCCTTGGCACCGGCTATCTGGCAAAGGGCGATGGATCAGGTCCTGCAAGGGATTCCAGGGACCCAGTGTTATTTGGACGATATCTTGGTCACGGGCAAAAACGACGGTGATCACCTCGCTAACTTGGAGAAGGTGCTCGCCAGATTAAAGGAATATGGGCTATGAGCTAGTCGCCACAAGTGCGAGTTTTTCCAGAAAAAGATCTCGTATTGCGGCCACGTCATCGATGAAGAGGGGCTACATAAGTCCCCTGACAAGATAAAGGCAGTAGTCAAGGCTCCAGCACCGGAAAATGTGTCACAACTGAGGTCGTTCCTCGGGCTGGTAAACTATTACCACAAGTTCTTAACATATTTGTCTACAGTATTACACCTGCTGAACACTCTACTGCAAACAGGGGTACCATGGAAGTGGGATGACGAACATAGACGAGCTTTCCAGAATTGCAAAGAATTGATCACATCAAAAGAGGTGTTGGCCATTTCAACCCAGCACTACCAATTCGTTTGGCATGTGATGCATCACCCTAAGGCATTGGAGCGGTGCTGTCGCACAAATTCCCGGACGGGTTGGAGAGGCCAGTAGCCTTTGCGTCTCGGTCACTAACCTCAGCCGAGCGCAACTATGCCCAGATTGACAGGGAGGCCCTCAGCCTAGTATGGGGAGTAAAAAAATTCAACCACTATCTGCATGGACAGAAGTTCACCTTGCTGAGTGACCAGCAACCACTTGTCTCCATCTTTAATCCTAAGTAGGGCGTGCCAGTAATGACTGCACAGCGGTTACAAAGATGGTCCCTGTTTCTAGGGGCGAATCAATATGAAATAGAATATAAAGGCATGAGACAGCATGGGAACGCTGATGGGCTATCGCGCCTGCCACTGCCTACTGTGGAGGAAGCACCAGCAGTGGACCCTATCGAGATATTTTATTCGTCAATAATTGAACGATTGCCAGTAACAAATGCGGATATAGAGAAGGAGACCCGCAATGATCCAACGCTGTCATGGGTATATGAATTGACGGTGAGGGGATGGCCAACACATGGCGACTCACTGTTGCCAGCATTCTCATCCAGAAGAGAACAGCTGTCAGTATGCCAGGGGACAGTGATGTGTGGATCCAGAGTGGTGATTCCACCCAAGTTAAGGGAGAGAGTGCTAAATGAGCTACATGAAGGTCATCTGGGGGGAGTGAAAATGAAAAGCCTAGCTAGGGCTTATGTGTGGTGGCTTGGAATCGATCAACAAATCGAAGACCTAACTAAGAGCTGCTTAGGATGCCAGAAGGTCCAAAATGCACCACCACATGCCCCTCTACACCCATGGGAGTGGCCCTCCTCTCCATGGCAACGGGTGCACATTGATTTCGCTGGTCCATTCATGGACTCAATGTTCTTAATAGCAGTGGATGCTCATTCAAAGTGGCCTGAGGTGATAAAGATGTCTTCAACCACTACAGAGAAAACGATTGCAGTCCTACGGACCATATTTGCCAGAAACGGTTTGCCCGAGCAGATCTGCTCTGATAATGGACCACAGTTTGTGTCTGACGAGTTCCAAAAATTCATGAAAAGGAATGGGGTAAGGCATTACACATCTGCCCCGTATCATCCAGCCACCAATGGATTGGCTGAGAGGTTCGTACAAACCTTTAAGAAGGCGATAAAGGACATGTGCGACGAGGAAATTCCACTACAGCATAAGATGGACAATTTCTTATTAGCCCACCGAAACGCGACACATGCAGTTACCAACCAGACCCCGGCCATGATGTTCTTTAACCGAAGGTTGAGATCTCGTCTGGACTTGCTCAGACCAAATGTGCGAAGAAATGTTGAGGACAAACAATTCCAGCACATCAACGAGAAGCCGACAAGGAGCTTCAGTGTAGGGCAACCAGTCTTGGCCCGGGACTATCGAACAGAGAAGTGGCAACCCAGAACGATATGTACAAGGCAGGGGCCATTAATGTACACTGTGGATGTCGGGGAGAACATTGTGAGATGCCACGTCGATCAGATCTTAGCATCGCAGTGATGCGTCAACCCCATGTCTCGAGTACCTGGGGATGAACCCAACATACCGGTAGTATCTACTTCAGACCCAGTAGCAGTGGAACCCGATGAACTACCCGATAAAAGGGGGTCAGAATCGCCTCTGCGCCAAGAAAAAGAACCTCCGGAAAGGCGCTATCCCGAAAGGGTCAGGAAGCCACCCCAAAGACTGAATCTATAAATGGGCTTTTGTTATTGAATGTACATGTAAAAATGTAATTGTTATTTGAATATTAAGGGGGTATTATTAATCTAAAAAGGGAGGAATTGTAGTGTATGTACTTTAAGTCAGAACTACTTTTAACAGCTCCTGTATACTGTAGTACCGGCAGTGACCACACCGGTATATAAGCTGTGCGCATGCCTCTGTACCCCAGTCTAGAGATTACCCTCCTCCAGTAAAGACCTGTTATTTGTTTATGTACAGCATCCGTGTAATTATTTATCCACTGAACCACGGATCTAACAACTACTACGATTAAAGTACCCATCACCTCGCTTAACTTAAACCGAACACCCAAACTTAATGATATCAAAAACTTAAATTACCTAAACTATATACATCTGCCGCCCGTCTCCAGGCAGCCAGCCTAAATCCTGTTTGGGCTGCTACACACCGCTGGCTGGGGACCACTGCCCTCAGACCGATCCCTCACACGAGAGGCTGCCCTTTTTAGATGGGGAGCCAGTGACCACGGTTTCCTTGACTGAGGCGTCCGTGGGGACCTTCTAGGGACTTTGGCGGGTGGGGGTTTTCTGGCTGGTGGGCCTTTAACACGAGCCACTGCCCCCTCCGGTGTGGTCTGTGGACTTACCACTGCCGCTGGCTGGGGATCTTATTCCTCAGGCTTTACCTCTCCTGAACCTGGGCTAGGGGCAGGTAACTCTTCGCAGCCTGGTGCTACAGGCTGAGGGTCTCCGTCCCCAGGTCCCAAATTTGGGTCCGGGGCAGGGTCTTCGCCCTCGGTCCCTCCTCTTCTAAACCTGGGTTAGGGGTGGGGTCTTCGCCCTCGGCTCCCTCCTCATCTGGATCCCAGAAGAGTGGGGGAGTGTCGCAATCGGTTGACTGGATGGCCCCTCCCCTTAAACAAGCCACAGCGCCTGCCTGTGCAGTCTGTGAACTTGTTCCCGCTGCAGGCTGAGGATCTCTATCCTCAGCCCTTACCCCAACTGGCTGTTCTCTCTTCTCGGGCTTAAACAGTTTACACTGATTAATATGGAACCATTTGGTGCGCCGAGGCATCTTAATGGCGTATACCATGGGGCTGGCCTTGTCTACAATGCTGTAGGGCCCCATGTATAGCGGTTCTAGACTTCCTACCCGAGCGAAATTCCTCACCATGACCTGAACCTCTACCTCCCACTCGTGGTGTTTTTGGGGTTCTAACAGCAATCGGTCACTCCGATGCTGCTTTCCCATGTTCCCAGCCGCCTGCCCGTGGACCTGCTTAAGGTGCTCGAAGAAGTTTTGGGCGAACCTGTCCCGGTTTACCTCCCTGAGCTGACCTTCTGTGAGCACCGGGGCCAGTACATGGGTGGGGGTCCGCATAACCCTGCCAGTCACCAGCTCGTACGGGGAGTACCCCGTGCTTTTCGACTGGCTGGCCCGGATCCCAATCAGGACCAACAGTAGGACCTCTGCCCATTTCCGAGGCGAGTCCACCGTCTCTTTCCTCAACCTTTCCTTTAAGGTCCTATTCATCCTCTCCACAATCCCTGATGACTGTGGGTTGTGGGCAACATGCCACTTCCCCTCGATGCCGAGCAGCATAAGGGTATTCTGCATTACCTGCCAGGTAAAATGACTCCCTTGGTCGGACTCCACATACAATGGTAGCCCCCATCGCGAGAACACTTCCCGGACCAGGATCCTGGCTGTACCCAGCGCTGTGGCTGTTCTGCAGGGGAAGGCTTCTACCCATTTCGTGAACACATCCACTATGACTAGGCAGTACTTATAGCCTCCCTGGGCGGTGGGCAGGGGCCCGATGCAGTCAACCTGTATCAACTGCCATGGTCCCTCTACCCTCCTGATGTGTCCCATAGGTACCTTCCTTTTGTGGGGGTCAGGTTTGTTAGCAGCGCACACCAGACAGCCGGCGCAGAACTCACGGACATCTTCCCCGAGTCCTGGCCACCATCCCGCCTGTTCCACCCGCTGCCAGGTGGTCTCAGGCCCAGGATGCCCAGCTCCTGGACCCTCATGGGCCAGTTGAAGGAATTCCCTCTGGTGCTGCTGCGGCAAGAACCACTGTTCCCCCCGGAACAGCATGCCTTCTTTGACGGAGAGGGCTGCTGTGCCGTAAGGGCCCTCTACCCGTTATCCCTCAGTCACTGCACTGAGGACTGCCTTAAGGACGGGGTCTTGGGTTTGGACCGTCTTAAGGTCTGGGGCTAAAGCTACCCCTGCACTCCCTTATGTCCCATCCCTACCCCTGACCGCCACCATGGGTCTGGACCCAAATGGGTCCAGAACGTGCCTGTGCGGGCACCCTCCTTAGCTAGCATGTCAGCCTGCTGGTTGTCTTGACTACGGGGTTCTGTGGAGGAATGGGCTTTCACCTTATGGATGAAAACCTCCCCTTCCTCCCCCACTGCTGCTAAGATCTTCTCCAGCAGGGGTTTCACTGTGAGGGGTCTCCCGTCGGCAGAGGTGTATCCACGGCGGGACCAGATGGCCAGGTGCTCCGTACATGAATTGCACGTAAACATACTGTCCGAGCAAATCGTGTTTGGGGTGTGGAAGATTTCGGGATGTGTAATGACATACACTACCGCGGACAGTTCAGACTGCTGGGCGCTCATGGTGTTGGGGAGTTTAATTGCCAGGGCAATGTTTGCCGCTGGATCATAAACTCCGCACCCCGTGAGTCGCTCGCCAGCAGATACCGTGCTGGAGCCGTCCACATAGATCTCGCGGCCCGTGGGATGTATCCTGGCCCGTAAACCTATGTCCACTTCCCAAACCCCTTCTATGGAACACCGATGGGCTGTTCCAGGGTATACCAGGTTGGCTGCAACCTTTGGCTCGCAGAGACCCTTCACCTTTAGGTCCATCTGTGAGAGGAGCAGGGTCCAGCGAGCAATGCGGGCACTGCTCACTGTCCCATCCTTGATCCTCCCATCCAGGAGCATCTGGGTGTGTGTGTGATGGGTGTGGAGGGTGATCGGAGAGGTGCCTGTGAAGATCAGTGATCTTTTCACAGCCCAATGTGTGGCCAAGAGGTGCCATTCACAATCGGATTAGCTCCTCTCCACATCTGTGAGTATCCTGGAGGAGTAGACCACCGGCCTCAGCCGGCCGTGCCGCTCTTGGAGCAGCACAGCACTCAGGCTGTCCCCGCTGGCTGCTACCTCCAGGAAGAAATCTTTCCCCCCATCTATGGCCCCTAGAGCTGGTGCGGTCTGCAGATCCTCCTTGAGTCTGATGAGTGCTGCCTGGCAACCCTCATCCCAAGCCCACTCCACTCCCTTGTGTAGGAGTCAGAGCAGAGGGGCTGCTGTGGCTGCATAGTCCTCAATAAAGTCTCTGCAGTACCCGGTTAGCCCTAGAAACGACCTCACACCCGTGACTGTGTTGGGGACGGGTAACTCTTGTACTGCTTCCCTCCTAACCTTATCTATGGCCCTTTCCCCAGCGCGTACAGTCAGGCCCAGGAATTTCACCTCCTGCTGGCCGATCTGCGCTTTCTTTGGGTTTATTTTAAAACTCTCCCGCCTGAGCAGTTCCAGCAGTTCGGCCAGTAGTGGGCCATGCTCCTCTCTCGAATTGGTGAAGAGGAGCAGGTCATCCACGTACTGCACCAACTGTCTGGGCTTGCTGAAGCCCTTTAAACTGTTCACCATGCACTGGTGGAAATTGCTGGGGCTGTTGTGGAAGCCCTGAGGCAAACAGTTCCAGGTGTACTGTTGCCTTTTAAACGTAACGGCAAACTTGTACTGATCCTCCCTCCTTAAAGGGATGGACCAAAACCCATTGGAAATATCCAGCACCGTGAAAGTGGTCGCGGATGCTGGGATACTTCCTATCAGGTCAGCAACTGCTGCTACCATGGGTGCACAGGCTGGGATGTTACTGTTGAACACCCGATAGTCCACCGTGGCCCTCCAGGAATTTTCCGGCTTTCTAACCGGCCACAGTGGAGAGTTTACATGGGTGGCTATTGGTCCCAGGACCCCCTGCTGCACTAAGGAGGACATGACTTCTTCCATGTCTGGCTCCGCTTCCCTGGGGAAGTTGTCCTGTTTCTGTGGTCGGGCCATGGGGTCCGCGTCTACGCTGACCTCAAACCCGTTGACCCTCCCGCAGTCGTGTTTTTGTGTGGCAAATGTGGCCAGGTGGGCCTGCACAAATGCCTGGAACTCCTTTGGGGTATTGCTGACCATTTGGTCATGGTTATAACCCTCTTTAGGCTTTATGGTGCACAGGGTCCCCTTCCCTCCTTTCCCCGGGATGACTACTACCTCGCCGTCCTTTCCTGTACTTGCCCCCCATAGGCAATGGTTTCTTAAATCCACCAGGATCCCGTGGCCTACAATAAAGTCGGCTCCCAGGATCCCCTTTCCACCCTCCTGTTCCCACTTCATTAGGATACATGTCCACTTAGAGCGGAGTGTACCCGAAAAATTGGAGAGCGGGATGGAAAACGAGCCGGCCTGTTCTCTGCCTGTGAATCCTGCTAGACTGTATGGGACCCCGCTAGATAGAGGTGAGGTGGTGGGGTTAGCTGAATGGACCATGGTGCATGATGCCCCCATGTCCAACAGATAGGTCCACTTCACCTTTTCTACCTTCATCTCCACGAGGGGTCTCTTCCATACATCGTACCGCAGGGAACACAGGTAAACAGGCTGCGCTGGCTATAGTCATGGCTGTGGGTTGGATGGGGCTGATGGGGTTAGAGCACCAGTAGCAGTGGTACTCTCCCCTGGCCAGTCAATAAGGACCTCATGGTATCCAAAAATGACTCGACTGTGGCGGGAGGGATCCCTGCCTCTACCTTTTGGACTGGGGCTGTGGAGTTCATTCCCTTGCTATTTTTCCAAGGGTTTTTGCCCTCCTTCCTCCAATGGCCATCCTTCCCGCACCCGTAACAATTGAGCTTATTGCTAAAAGGGTTATGCCCTTCCTGATGCCACTCCTTCCTGCCCTGTCCGGGTTTTACCTCATGCACCTTCCCCTTAGGTGGGTGTGCATCGGTTCCCCTACCGTTCTTATAGGCTAGTGTCAACTGTCTGATCACCGTGAGTTCGGTGGTCAGGGGATTCCTGGGGTCGAACCAGGCTTCCGCCTTGGCCTGGACCTGTGGCAAACTGTTTGCCACCAAGCTACGGAGCCAGTGGGCCAGCTGATCCCCGTTCAGGAATGCCTGGTTAGGTGTCCCGGGACAGGCACTCCGGTACACCGGCCATAACCTGTCCGCGAAAGCCTGTGGGGTTTCCCCTGCGAACTGCACCGTCTTCTCCACACGGGAGAAAGGACTTCCCTTATTCATCCCCATGGCCTCCAGAACATCATCCCTGAGTGCCTCATACCCGCCCTTCCCGCTCTTACATTCATCAGACAGGGACTGGAGGAGTCTACTCTCCAAAGAGAACAGCAGCATTTTTGCCTGCTCAGCATCATTGCAATCGTTGACGCTGGCTGCCTGTTCCACTTCCCTGAAGTGGACCGAGGGGTCTCCTTTCTCGGTGAGCCTTGGGATATGGCTCACCATAGCCCTAAGCTGTTGGGTGCTATAGGGTAAAGCGAACTGGTTTTGGAGGGGTCCCTCTTCCTCGCCATTAACGGGTGGGCCGAACCTCCGATGCCGGGCTGGGCACATCGGTCCTAGTTCCAGTCTCTCTTGCGGGGGTTGTTCCACCTCTGCTTCTACCCCTGACTTTACCGCCCCTTACTGCCAGACCTCGCTAAAACCTGGCGCTACGGGTGGTGGTTGCGGGACCTCCTGTTCCTCAACCGGGCCGCCCCTTTGCACTACCTGTGGTGTCTGAACCATTCTCCCCTCGTTCCCTGTAAAATCCGCCTGGCCTGCCTTTGGGCTTATGAGGCACACCATGCCCTTTGCCTTCCTTAGGGCCAAGCTCAGGTTTTCTATCTGTTCCTTGCAGGGGCCATGATCTGCATCTTCAAACCCCTGTTCGCTCACTAAATGATGGGCTGCTTTTACTTCCTTTACCTTTTCCTCCTGCTCCCTTACTTGTCTCGCTAGGCGGGCGTTCTTTTCCCGCAACCTCAACTCGTTACCCTTGGCTTCGGTGACCTGGCACTGTCGGTATTCCAACCTGGCCTTATGTTCTCCCATTAAGTGCACCCTTTCCTGATTCAAGGCCTGCAGTGCTACCAGTAACTTCTCCCCTGCTAGAGCCTTGTCCTGGATATCCAGGGCTGACTCCTTTATCTCGGCTGTCTGTGCTGCAACGAGCCTGTCCAAGAGCTGGACCTGCTTCTTGAAGCACATCAGCCAGACTGCCTTCTCCAGGGATTTCTTTTGCTCCTTTCCTTCTGTCCACTTAGCTGCAGCATCTACCGGACGCCCAGCCTTTAACAGAGTGGTGATCCACTTCTTTGTGATATTCACCTTGCTAAACACATAATCAGAAATCCTTTCCTCCATCATGGTTTGCTCTTCCGAACCATTGTCTACTGTATCGCACCCCTGTTGCCGGAGACCGGCCGCGGTCGCCAATAAAAACATAAGAAATAGGAGCAGGAGTAGGCCAATTGGCCCCTCGAGCCTGCTCCGCCATTCAATAAGATCATGGCTGATCTGATCCTAACTGCCAATCTACTATCACAGGACCATCTCCTGAATCTAACAGAATTAGACACACGAAATAGGAGCAGGATCAGGCTACACGGCGCCTGGGCCCGCTCCGCTACCCACAGGGCCATGACCGATCCGAACCTAGACTAATGTCCAAATTTCTGCCCGCTCCCCGTAACCCTTAATTCCCTTTACTTCTAGGAAACTGTCTATTTCTGTTTTAAATTTATGTAATGATGTAGCTTCTACAGCTTTTTGGGGCAGCACATTCCATGGACCTACCACCCTCTGAGTGAAGTAGTTCCTCCTCATCTCAGTTTTGAAAGAGCAGCCCCTTATTCTAAGACTATGCCTCCTAGTTCTAGTTTCACCCATCATCGGGACATCCTCCCCGCATCCACCCGATCCAACCCCTTCATAATCTTATATGTTTCAATAAGATCGCCTCTCATTCTTCTGAACTCCAATGAGTAGAGTCCCAATCTACTCAACCTCTCCTCATATGTCCATCCCCTCATCCCCGGGATTAACCGAGTGAACCTTCTTTGTACTGACTCGAGAGCAAGTATGTCTTTTCTTAAGTATGGACACCAAAACTGTATGCAGTATTCCAGGTGCGGTCTCACCAGTACTTTGTACAACTGAAGCAATACCTCCCTATTTTTATATTCTATCCCCCTAGCAATGAAAGCCAACATTCCATTGGCCTTCTTAATCACTTGCTGCACCTGCATACTAACCTTTTGAGTTTCGTGAACCAGGACCCCCAGATCCCTTTGTACTTCAGTACTTTGCAGTTTCTTGCCATTAAGATAATAACTTGCTCTATGATTTTTCCTGGCAAAGTGCATAACCTCACACTTTCCAGTCTTGTATTCCATCTGCCAAATCTCTGCCCACTTACTTAGCCTGTCTATGTCCCCTTGCAGGTTTTTTATGTCCTCCTCACTCACTACTTTCCCTCCCATCTTAGTATCATCTGCAAACTTTGATATGTTACACTCGGTCCCCTCCTCCAAATCGTTAATATAGATTGTAAAGAGTTGGGGACCCAGCACTGACCCCTGCAGAACACCACTAGTTACTGATTGCCAGTCTGAGAATGAACCATTTATCCCAACTCTCTGCCTTCTGTTAGATAGCCAATCCTCTATCCATGCCAGAATATTATCCCAATCCCATGATTTTTTATCTTAAGCAATATTCTTTTGTGTGGCACCTTGTCAAATGCCTTTTGGAATTCTAAATACACTACGTCCACTGGTTCCCCTTTATCCACCCTATATGTTACTTCCTCAAAGAACTCCAGCAAATTTGTCAAACATGACTTCCCCTTCATAAAACCATGCTGACTTTGTCCTATTAAATTATGTTTATCCAAATGTCCTGTTGCTGTCTCCTTAATAATGGACTCCAAAATTTTACCTACCACAGATGTTAGGCTAACCGGTCTATAGTTTCCAGCCTTCTGACTACTGCCCTTTTTAAATAAGGGTGTTACATTAGCAGCTTTCCAGTCTGCCAGAACCTTTGCTGAGTCCAGGGAGTTTTGGAAAATTATTACCAATGCATCCACAATCCCTACTGCCACTTCCCTCAAGACCCTAGGATGTAAGCCATCAGGTCCAGGTGATTTATCCGCCTTGAGTCCCATTATTTTACTGAGTACCACTTCCTTAGTGATTTTGATCGTGTTTAGCTCCTCCCCCCCCATAGCCCCCTGTTTGTCCAGTGTTGGGATATTCTTAGTGTGCTCTACTGTAAAGACTGATACAAAATATTCATTCAGTGTTTTTGCCATCTCCATATTTCCCACCATTAATTTCCCAGTCTCATCCTCTAAGGGACCAACATTTACTTTAGCCACCCTTTTTCTTTTTATATAATAAAAAAACTCTTACTATCTGTTTTTATATTTTTTGCTAATTTACGTTCATAATCTATCTTCCCTTTCTTAATCAATCTTTTTGTTATTTTTTGCTGTCTTTTAAAGTTTTCCCAATCCTCTATCCTCCCACTAGATTTGACTACCTTATATGCCCTCGTTTTTAGTTGAATACTATCCTTAATTTCTTTACTTAGCCACGGATGGCTGCCTTTTCTTTTACACCCTTTTCTTCTCAGTGGAATATATATTTTTTGGAAGTTGTAAAATAACTCCTTAAATGTACACCACTGATCATGTATCGTCTTACCTTTTAATCTATTTTCCCAATCCACTCTACTCAATTCCGCTCTCATACCTTCATAGTCTCCTTTTTTCAAGCTTAGCATGCTTGTTTGAGATCCAACCTTCTCACCCTCTAATTGAATATGGAATTCAACCATTCCAAGGGGATCCTTTACTAGGACATTTTAAATTAATCCTGTCTCGTTACACAGGACCAGATCTAAGGTTGCTTGCCCCCTGGTCGGTTCAGTTACATACTGCTCAAGAAACCCATCCCTAATACACTCAATGAACTCATCCTCAAGGCAGCCCTGCCCAATTTGATTTGTCCAATTAATATGATAGTTAAAATCCCCCATAATTATAGATGTTCCCTTATTACAAGCCTCAACTATTTCCTGATTGATACTCCGTCCAACAGAGTTGCAACTGTTCGGAGGTCTATAGACTACGCCCACTAGTGTTTTTTTCCCCTTATTATTGCTTATCTCCACCCAAACTGTTTCATTCTCCTGATCTTTTGACCCAATATCATTTCTCTGTATTACAGTGATTCCTTCCTTTATTAACATAGCCACCCCACCTGCCCTTCCTTCCTGCCTGTCCTTCCTGATCATTAAATAACCTGGTATGTTTAATTCCCAGGCATTCTCACCCTGCAGCCATGTTTCTGTAATGGCCACAAGATCATACCCATATGTAGTTATTTGTGCCATTAACTCATCTATTTTGTTACGAATGCTACGTGCATTCAGATAGAGAACTTTCAAATATGTTTTGTGACACTTAGTTCCTGCTTTTGCCCTTTTTATTACTTTACCTTTTACTCCATACCTTCTGCCCCTTCCTGACACGCTCTGGTTTTTAATGTCCCCACTGCTACCTAAGTCTATGACCTTCTCTGTTGTCATTTTTATTATTTGCTCTCTAGGAACCTCCCCCCCACTAGTTAGTTTAAAGCCATCTCTACAGCCCTAGTTATATGATTCAGCAGGACTCTAGTCCCAGCACTGTAGGGGGTGGCGTGTGTGCCCAGTCAGCTTCACCTCTGACTGTCTCTGAGCGGTTCAAATTGCTCCCACACCCCTGGGTTCTAGACACTGGACTTAGGTACAGGCGGCGATACAGAAAATCGAGTAGACAGGTGGTTTGGTACAAGAACCCATGAATTTTACTAAAAGACTGAATAAAACACAATCTCACTGAGAATTACTGAAATAATTACAGGCATAAACAATTACACTTATATGGGAATGGGGAACACACGGCACATCGAGGGAGACAAATACATTAAAAATCCCCTTATCCTTATCCCACCCCCAATACCTAACTAGATTAAGCTACGAGGGGCCAGGAATTCATGCTCACCAATTCGAAACCTGTTGATTTAACTGGTTGTGGTCTTGGGGTTTACTCTTGTTGTCCTTTGGGGTTCATCGTCATCACATGGTCACAGGGCACGGCGATGGAGTTGTTTGTGCGAAGCACCCTCCCTTTCCTCCGCTAACGTCTTCATTGAGTACTTTGTCGCGATGGGTCTTCTTCTTCTTCTGACGGTTTGGTCGCCGATGGGTTTATCATGGTTGGGGCTCGGTTGGCGGTTTATACCGCTAAACTGATTTTTCTACCCATGCTTCGAACACCAGTTTATTCACCGAATGCCAGCTTATAATTAGGCCATTTGTCCTGATTTCACTGTCCATGCATCAAACGCCAGCTTATAACTAGGCCGATTGACCCCCAACATGTCTTTCCGCTGCCCTTCTCTGCCTCTACTGGTTTTACAATTTTTCTCGTCTCGTCTCGTCTCATCTGCCCGTTCCTGGCCCCGTATGTCCTGTGCGTCTTTGAATTGGGTCTCGTTCTCCTCCTGCGTTTGGCCCCTGGTGTGGTTATGGGCGTCCTTGGTGTTGAGCGGTGCGGGAACCGAGAAGAGAGCCCGCCACGACGCCAGGGCACGAAAGTCGAGAAGCAATCAGCCAGAGCAAGAGATAAGAGCTAAGAGACCGATCACTACCAGTGGGCCTACAATTAAACCTGGTTCTTCACCCCTTATCTGTGCGCCAAATCAGGTCAGTCCTTTGCCTAACTTTTGGCGGGCTCATCTAAAATGATTACAGCCATTTACTTTAACAACTTCTGGGGTGGTTTTCTCCATGTTTAGTGGCTTTGATATCCTGGCTGTTTGTTATTTATGAAACTTAATCGGGTTTCCTGGCTTGGCAGCTACCTCTGAGCTGTTACCGATTATTTATGAGAAGAGTTGATGGCCTTCAGATTAGGCCCATCCTGACTTGATCTGTTCCAAGGTGAAGAATGCATATTCTGTGTTTACCTAGCTGTCTGGCTTTACAAAGTCTTTCACAGTTCCATGCAAGTTAGGTTTCATTTCAGGGCCTGACTTTTTGCAGGGCATTGCTTTTAAAATCCTGTCGGTTTTGCTCACGAGGTTTCAGAAGCCACTTTGGGTACCCTTTTTAATAACTTGTCCATACAGGGTCCCTTTATCCATAACTTTGGGGGATATGGGAATTTTGAGAACCCTACACATTTAAAGTACAGTACCAGTGGGCTGTGGCTCTGAATTAGTTGGTTTAAATGTTATATGGTGCTTCATTAAAGCAGTGTAATGCTCATCAATGTAATTTGGTAGAGGCCCATGCTGTTTGATGAGCATGAAGCTCTGAGTGTGATAGTCTCACCTCCCTCTCTCTGAACTTCACACTGGCATAATCAATGCACTGAATTATATGTGACAATCATTCCTAAACAGGACTAACACAAAGGGGGTCTTCTATCTTTCACTTCTCTGCAAATTGTAAGTGATTGTTTGAACAAATCATGGAGTCTTATTTTAATCAGAAATAAAATGTGAGAAATCTTTCTTCATTTGCTGGTTGAAAGAAAGTGCTGACAAATTAAGTTATGTACATAATGACTGGCTCAATGTTCTTTCTCAAACAAGGTGTCATCTCTGGCTCAGTGCACTCTCCCCTCTGAGTAAGAAGGTTATGGTTTCAAGTCCCACTTCAGCAACTTGAGCACAAAGTCTAGGCTGACACTTCAATGCAGTACTAAGGGAGTGCTGCAATGTCAGAGGTGCTGTCTCTCTGATGAGATGTTAAAATGGTAAACGATGTCTGCCCTCTCAGGTGGACGTAAAAGATCTCTTGGCATTATTTCATAGAGGAGCAGGGGAGTTATCCCCAGTGTCTTGGCCAATATATATCCTTCAACCTGTAATGATCAGTAACATGTCATCCTAGAATGGTACACTAGGTGGAGCTGTATGTATATAAGATTGGGCTACCCACGATGCACTATGTCACCCACAAGGCAGCAGTCAAGATGGATGCCTGCACACAAAGTCCACATGGCTGAATAAAGTGACTAGCTCAAGCTAGCTGTTCATAATGATAATGTCTAGTTATTTATGAATATAACATGGTACCAGGATTGGTAAAATCTGCAGAATATTGTGAGAAACGCGACATGGAGAATTTGAAGCCACCGGAGGGTTTGAAACTCACGGGGAATGTCGACTGCAATTGGCGGACTTTCAAACAACAATTCAAACTCTACATTGCTGCCATCGGGTTCGGTACAAAGCCAGATGCAAGGAAAATAGCATTGCTGCTCATGGTTGCAGGCCCGCAGGTGATAGAGGTATTTAATACATTCGTATTTGATCAAGAGGAGGACAGAGAAAAACTGGACGATGTGCTAAAAAATTTGATACACATTGTTCTCCCACAAAGAATGAGACCTATGAGAGATACGTGTTCCATTCACAGGCACAGCAGCAAAATGAGACTTTTGATAGCTTTCTGACCGATCTGAAACTGAAAGCACAGACATGTAATTTCTCTGAACTGAAATCATCCATGATTCGTGCCCAGATTGTGTTTGGTATTCATGATAAAAAGGTTAGGGAACGTCTGTTGAGAGAAACCAAATTAACATTGGAAAATGCAGTGAAAATATGCCAAGCCAGTGAGCTAGCTCAAAAGTGAAATTAATAATAATGCGATTGTAGTAAGTGATAGTGCTGCTGTCAGTGCTGTGTCCTACAAGGGGAAGAAACCTGGGCAGAACAGAAATGCAAAGCAATCGGAGGATGGAATTTTTAATTGTAAATGCTGTGGTTACAAACACCAGTCATGAGAATGCCCAGCGTTTGGGAAAATGTGCACAAAATGTAATGGAAAGAATTACTTTGCCAAACAATGCTTTTCAAAAGTAAAAACAAAGAAAGGGCAACAAGTCAATGTGATTGAGGACACTGATTTAAGTGAGATATTTTTTGTCGGAATGGTGTCATTTGACAATATCAAAAAGGATACAGAAAATGTGCAGCCCTCAGGAATGGCCAATGCTGAACATAAAGTTAATGCAGTAAAAGAGGACAAATGGATGATGCCACTGCAGGTAAATGGAGCATTAATTACATTGAAACTAGACACTGGGGCAAAAGCAAACTTAATCAGTATGAGTGACATTAAAAATATGAAAGAAAAGCCCAAAATACAGAAAAAGTCAGTACTACTGAAGGAATATAATGGACAGAAAATAGATAGCTTAGTTGTATGCAGAGTTAAAGTGACAGTAAAAGACAAAGTGCATCATCTCATGTTTCTGTTGTGGCTGAAGGACTTGATTCACTACTAGGTGACAAAGCTTGTGAGGACTTAGAACTGGTCAAGAGAGTCCACTGCATAAACTGTGCTATAAGCAGACCAGATGACTCAGTGGATTTTGTAGTGAGTAATTTCCAGGATGTGTTCAAAGGATTTGGCGTTCTACCATTCACTTACAAGATCCAGCTAAAGGAGGATGCTCAGCCAGTGGTACGTGCTCCACGGAGGGTTCCACCACCCCTGCGTGACCGGCTCAAGAAAGAACTGGACAGAATGAGCACACTAGGAGTCATCAGGAAAGTCGAAGAGCCAACAGACTGGGTTAACTCCATGGTATGTGTAAAGAAAAAGAACAATGATCTAAGAATATGCATGGATCCAAATGCAAACATAAAACGTGAACACTACCAGATTCCCAAGCGAGAAGAAATCACCAGTGAAATGTCAGGTGCCAGATACTTCACAAAGCTCGATGCCTCACAAGAATGTTGGCAACTAAAACTGGATGAAGAGAGCACCAAATACTGTACCTTCAACACACTATTTGGCAGGTATTGTTTCCTCAGAATGCCTTTCGGGATAATATCTGCATCTGAAATCTTTCATAGAGCGATGGAACATATAATTGAAGGTCTGGAAGGAGTTTGGGTCTATCTTGATGACATCATCATCTGGGGCTCCACACTGAAAGAACACAATGAGAGACTGACTAAAGTGCTACAGAGCATACGCCGGAATGGACTGAAGCTCAACAAAGCCAAGTGTCAGTTTGGTGTCCAGGAAGTCACTTACCTAGGAGATAATCTATCTGGTAAAAGAATAGAGCTAGATATGGAAAAAGTAAACGCCATACTCAACGTGCCCCGACCCACTGACAAAAAAGGAGTGCTACGCATCATGGGGATGATAAACTTCATTGGAAAGTTAATTCCTAACTTGTCAGCCAAGACAGCCTGTCTGCGAGACCTGCTACGTAAAACAATGAGTTTGCATGGACAGAAAGACATGAACAAGAGTGGATGAACCTCAGAACAGTGCTGACAACCACACCTGTACTCACCTTCTTTGACCCAATAAAAAGAATCAAAGTGTCAACGGATGCATCAAAAGATGGCCTAGGCGCGGTCTTGCTACAAGCAGAGGGTGACGATTGGAAGCCTGTTGCCTATGTCTCCAGGTCTATGAATGCTTCTGAGTGTCGATACGCCCAGATTGAAAAGGAATGTCTAGGCTTGGTAGTTGGACTAGAAAAGTTCCATGGCTACATATATGGACTTCCCACATTCACAGTTGAGACAGACCACTGCCCATTGGTTGCCATCATAAATAAAAACCTGAATGAGATGTCTCCAAGGATTCAACAACTCATGATGAAGCTGCAAAGATATGACTTTGAACTGATCTACACACCAGGCAAACACATAGTGTTAGCAGATGCACTATCCCAAGCACCCACAATGAGTCATGTGAGCTCTACTGAGGAAGACGTGGATGTTCATGTGAGTATAGTCACTGCTGCGCTGCCTGTGTCAGACACAAAATCAAAGCAAATAGCAGAAGAAACAGTAAAAGATACAGGCCTAGGAATTAGGTTTGCCTCCGCCAGGGCTTTTGCGCCCGAAATTTTGCGCCCGCGATAATTGCCGCTGCGCCAGCCAAAAATTCAGCTGCCCCGCGCCCAGACGGCTGCGGGCGCTAATGGAGGGTTTCAGCGCCTCGCTATGGGCGCTGAATGCAGGTTTGCGGCGCTAATCCCCCGCTGCGGCACCCGATGCGGTGCAGCAGGCTGGGGTACTGCAGGCCTCCTCCTTCTGTTAAGGAGGAGCTGCCTGCAGCCGACCGCTGACCGGTCGATTCGCCCGACAAATGAGACCGGCACCTTGGAGAAGTGCCGGGCTCGCGGGCCACACACATCAGTGCCGCGGGGGGGTGGTGGAGGAGTCCGGGGAGGGAGGTGCGGGCAGGCGGCCGCCGGGAAAGCGGCCGGCCGCCGCTCCACCTTAATGCGCCGGCGCTACGTGCTGCAAGATCCCGTTGAACAATCGTTGGTTGCGGCTGCCACGGGCGAGGCGGCCGCAACTGAATTTGGGCGTCCGGCCGTGTTACCACAGCAACCGGGACGCTGTGCACACCGATGACGTCATCGGTGCCGGCGCAGCGCTACCGGCTAATGCCGATGGTAGGGCCCAACGCAATTTCGATCGCAGCTATAATTCCGGCGCAAGGCCCTCTAACGCCTCTAATTGGGCGCTAACCCCACCGAATTTCTAGGCCACAGTGTTACAAACAGTAATAGAGAACATTCACCATGGTTGGCCAAAAGGTTCCTATTCAAAGTACTTTCACATCAGGTCAGATTTGAGTGTAGCAAGTGGACTATTACTAAAACAGAACAGAATAATCATTCCACAGGCTCTACATCAAGACATGCTCAAAAGGATTCATGAGGGACACCTCAGAATTGAAAAATGCAAAAGGAGAGCAAGAGACACTGCTTATTGGCCTGGCATAAATAAGGACATTGAGAACATGATAGGCAAATGTGAGATATGTCAGAAACACCAAAACAAACAAGCAAAGGGACCAATGATAGTAGCTGACTTACCAACAGCACCATGGCAAAAGGTTGGTATGGATCTTTTTTATTTGAATGGTAAAGAATATCTATTAGTGATTGACTACTATTCTAACTATCCTGAGATGGCAATGCTCTCAAGCACCACAGCAAGCAGTGTGATAATGCATGTGAAATCCATCTTCACCAGACATGGAATTCGCAGGATTGCTGTTAGCGACAATGGTCCGTGCTTCAACTGTAAGGAGTGGCAACAGTTTGCTGTACAGTATGACTTTCAGCACATCACATCCAGTCCTTTGTATGCTCAGTCGAATGGTAAGGCAGAAAACGGTGTTCAAGTTCTCATACAGCTGCTGAAGAAAGCGACAGAAAGCAAGTCTGATCCTTATCCCGCCCTGCTGAGCTACCGAGCCTCACCTTTAGACTTTGGTTCTGTGATGAAATATTTCCATTCATCACTGCCTGTGACTGAGATCGGTTTCAGTGTCATTTCCCTTCCCCCAGACCTCATTGTATTGTGTACTGGAATGTGCTGTATTGTATACTGGAATGTGCTGGAATGTGCTGTGTGTAGGGCTCCGCCCATACCTGGCCCCATTTGTAAGCTAGCTTTAGTCTAGCCCCAATCTCCAGAAGGACGACATCTCTCTCGCTTACATGTTTCATTCTAAGTTAATAAAAGCCTTGTTTTGTTCTGCTACCTTCGAGTCTCGGAATTATTGAGGCACATCAGGTTCTTCACCTGCTGAACTCCTAATGGGTCGCAAGTTGCGCACCACACTACCCTGCTGTGCAAAAGAAAAGCAGAGTAAGGAACTAAGACAGAGACTTCAACTGTTAAAGCTGAAACAGAAATCAAACTCTGACAAGTCATCCAAAACTCTGAATCCATTGACAAGGGATGATGTTGTCAGGATTGAGGATCCAGATGCATGGAACAGGAAAGCTACAGTTCTTGAGGAAGTAGGACCAAGGTCATACACTGTTAGAACTGAGGAAGGACAGATTCTCAGGAGGAACCGCCGTTCCCTCTTAAAAACACAAGAGACTATCCAAGAGCAAATCGATGACAATGCCGCAACTGAATCTTGTCACTCACCACCAGAACAATCTAACACAAACACACATACAGGCTCTCATGAAAACACATCAGACTTACCCATGCTGAGAAGATCCACACGTGAAGTAAAAAAGCCTGATAGACTTAATCTTTGAATA
This sequence comes from Somniosus microcephalus, assembly GCF_052327205.1. NCBI lineage: Eukaryota > Metazoa > Chordata > Chondrichthyes > Squaliformes > Somniosidae > Somniosus > Somniosus microcephalus. Next base: position 231,746,683 of record NC_140987.1, read on the forward strand.
CAAAGAAAACTATATTGAAAATGTATTGACTGTTGTGAAGATGTTTATGCCGTTATGATTGATTAATATTGATTGATACTGATTTTGTTTAACCTCAAAGAAAGGGGGATGTAATGATCAATAACATGTCATCCTAGAATGGTTCACTAGGTAGAGCTATATATATATAAGAGTGGGCTACCCACAATGCACTAGGTTACCCACAAGGCAGTAGTCACGATGGATGCCTGCACACGAAGTCCACATGGCTGAATAAAGTGACTAGCTCAAGCTAGCTGTTCATAGTGATAATGTCTCGTTATTTATGAACATAACACAACCAACATCACTAATACAGATTACCTGGTCATTTTCTCATTGCTGTTTGTGGGACCTTGCTGTACGCAAAATGGCTGCCACGTTTCCTACATTACAATAGTGGCTACACGTCAAAAGTACTTCATTGGTTGTTAAGAACTTTGGGCACCCTAAGATCATGAAAGGTGCTATATAAATTGCAAGTCCTTCTTTCTACATTTGTTATTTTTCTTTCATTTTGAACCTCAGTGTAAAAATAAAATTATATTGAAGTTTTTTTCAACATTCAGGCATCGCTTTGGAAAAATGTATTAGTTAAGGTTAAAGATAGAAAGCTATGGAATAAATGGTTCTTGCACCGAATGACACAGGAAGACACTGGCCTTGCAAAAATACACCATAGGCTATTAGCACAACCTTTATGTGAAATTCCTTTTCCATTACTTTAGCAGAGGTGTTAATCCATTTAAAATAATAGGTAAGCATGTCTGCTAAAAAAGTAGAGCAAAACGTTGGTGAATACATTAGGATTCATATGCTAGTATCACACAGCCACTATTATTTTCTAATTAGTACATCCTTCTTCTCCCTCTATACTGATAGCCAGGTTGGCTCTCCAAAAGATTTAATGGATAAATGGTCTGCTATTGAGCATGCAAAGCTGGTCCTCAATTCAATCTGTACTGAATGACATGATGCCAACCAGAGTGGCATTCAAAGTCATTTTAATTGACTTCAGCATCCCCAGACACAACAAATTGGCAGAATCCCCTCACCTCAGTACTATTTGGTGATTCTTATTATAAAGTGAAAATACTTTGATAACAGGTGAGGTCAGCATCAGGCTCAGTTTATTGATGTCCTCCCCTCTTCCCTGATGAAACAATAGCCCATCACTGTCTATACGAACACATGAAGAATGGCCATTTGAGTGAGGTACTGGAGGGTTGTCTCGACCCATGGAACTGTCTTCAGGAGAGGAGAGGAGAAAATGGAGAAAAAAACTCCATTATCTGGCACTGTAGGATATTTAATTATAGACAAATATTTTAGACAAGAAAAATCAATCCTGAATTTTCTGATCAGTAATATTAAAACTATATTAAAATATGCTATTACTTTGTTACTTTGTTTTTAAGCAGGTATAGACTGAATATTCCTAACTACAAACACTGTGGGACTGAAATTAGTCAAGTGATTTAATTAGTGCTAGAAAATATTAAATGTTGCTTTAGTCAACTTTGTGTTTCTTACAGGTCCCCAGTGGTATCCTTCACGTGTCGGCCTTCAACTGGAATGCAGTAAGTTTTATTAAACAGCTTGATATATAAAGTGCTGCATTACAATTTAAAGTAGAAATGTGATGACAGATACTTATGTCATAAAAATAATCCCAACTGGATACTAGGGGGAAAAATTTGGTTGGTTAGCACCTCCCATTAGCGACTCCAGAAGGCGCTAGGACCTTAGCACCCGAGCGCGGCGATTTTAGCGCCACTCGCAAAATTGACCAGTCGTTTTGCAGTGGTGCTAAACACTATCGCCACGATATCCTGCACCCGCAGATCGTGGCGTCAGTCAAGTGTGCAATGCCCTGGTAGCGCCCCAGACCGGTATTGAGTCGTGCCCCATGCCTTAGCACCTGCCGCTAGGAACGAGAGGTAGAGGGGAAGGGGCAAGGGGAGCGCTATTTAAAGACGGGTGCTTCCTGCCTTTTCTTGTTGGCAAAATTTTTGATTTTAACGCTGTCCTAAGGAGTTTTGGCCCTCAGCACCACTTTTGAGGTTCCTAAGCGCCGAGCTCTTTCCCTGGGCCTATCCTTTAATGCTTCCAACACAATTGCTTTTGAGGTCTCTCCAGGCCGAGATTCAAGACTGCAATGAGCAGGGTGTGGCTGGCCAGCAAGATGGCCCCTCCCCTTTGAGAACTGGACGGTGCCACTCTGTCTGGCTTCCATGGTAACTGGCATCGCCTGAGCTTCGGTAGCTTTCTGAGGTAACGCCTTGATTTTTGCGCCTTAAGAGAGGTGCGGAGTGCTCAAATCACCTCCAGGGACGATAGAGGTGAATTTTGCAGTCGGAGGCAATAATTAGCGCCGGGCGCTAAACTTTGCGTCCGGTCAATAATAGCGCCCCAAAATGGGTGATAACGAATTTTTCCCCCTAAATTACTAAAATAGCTGTTTAAGTTTGAATAGTTGGTATGATTGGCAGGTGGTCATTTCAGATACTAAACCTTGCTTTTGAATGGTTCAGATTGAGATCTACATAGAGGAACAAGAGTGGACCATTCAGCCCCTCGAGCCTATTCTCCCATTCATTTAGATCATGGCTGATCCGTATCTCAACTCCATTTACCGGCCTTTGCTCCATATCCCTCCATACCCTTACCTAACAGACGTCTATCAATATCAGTCTTGAGAATTTCAATTGACCAAGCTTCCACAGCCAGCTGGGGGTGGGAATGGGGATTGGGGGACAGGCAGCAATGTTCCCTCGAAGCTGCACAGCTGCGAGGCCACGCAGCTCGAGACCGACTTTTCCCGTGTCCAAACATGCATGAATCTGTGAATGAGCCATGTAGCTCCTTAAAGGCGGCGCGCAGCCAAAAAAAAATTAGGGGGAACATTGGTGGGCAGAGTTTCTGATTTTCACTACCCTTTATGTGAAAATTACTTCCTGATTTTTACTCCTAAATGTCCTAGCTCTAATTTTAATATTATGCCCTATAGTTCAGGATTCCCCCACCAGAATAAACAGTTTCTATGGCCAAGATTTTGCTCACCTTGGCAGGTCCGGTGCGGTCGGTGGTGGGGGCGAGACGCGGCCCCGCTGCTGGCTCCATCCCACTGCCTAAAATGAACTTACCTCAATGAGGCTTGTTAAGCCTGTCCAGCACATTTCCCGGCCCAATTAGATGGAGCAGGTCTGGTGACATCATTCATAACGCGTCTTGAGCCAGTTTCCATAAAGGGGCCATGGCCGCCTTACTTTTGACATTTGTGTTGTCAGTGTTCTACAGCATTGAGATGCTGCAAACACTGACAAGCAGTGCACAGAGGTGCAGGGTTTACCCAGGTTCTCCCATGACTCCCTCCATATGCTTATGGAGGGAGTCACAGCACGCAGGGCGGTCTTCTTCCATTCCGATGGGCAGGAGAGACCTCCCCAGGAGACCAAGACAGCCTGATTGCTGGTCACAAGCAGGGATGTTGTCAAGAGGACGTGAGTGCAGTGCCGCAAACGTTTCAATAATCTCATTAGATCAGGAAACATGAGTACAAGTGGACTTAAAAGATCCCATGGCACTATTTTGAAGAAGAGCAGGGGAGTTATCCCCGGTGTCCTGGCCAATATTTATCCCTCAACCAACACAACAATAACAGTTTATCTGGTCATTATCACATTGCTGTTTGTGGGAGCTTGCTGAGCGCAAATTGGCTGCCATGTTTCCTACCTTACAACAGTGACTCCACTTCAAAAGTACTTAATTGGCTGTAAAACGCTTTGAGAGTTCCGGTGGTTGTGAAAGGCGCTATATAAATGCAAGTCTTTTTTTCTTTCTTTTACAAAGCCACACTCACCTTCATCCAGCTGTGTCTCTCATCACATCCCTATCACTCTGCCTTCCCTACCCTACTCCTGCACATCCTTACTCACAGCAACTTACCTTGCACCTCCACCCATCCCTTTCTCTCTATCTACATTATCACTTCCCCATCTCACTAGCCAGCCCTCACACTCACCCTCATCCTAGTGCAATCATACCAACTAACATCACACAAGGATAGGCATTTGGGTGTTTTATCCAATGTTCATGTAAAGTTTCTGTTAATATTCCGTCAAACATTGAAATCTTTATTTTGAACACTTTACGTTCTTGGACAGATTCGTGTGCACCTTTGGAAGTGGCTTAGTGAGTTGCAGTGAATGGTGAGACATAAGGGTACCCCCCATAATAGTTATGAGTGTGAAAGGAATGGCTTGGTCATTGTAGGGATGCTTTATGGTGTTGGTGTTGGTGTGGGGTGGTGCCTACCTGGAGCATCATGTGGCAGCCAGGGTGTGCAGTGCCAAGTGAAGTAAATCTGGCCACGAGCAGCGTGGACACCGTGGGCAAACAATAACAGTTAAAAGGTAAGGTTAAAACCATTAAGGGTCTGTCAACAAGCCAATAATTGCTTTAATTGGGTCGCCCGCCCCTGCGGGTCGGATCCGATCCGAGATCGCTGACGCACCATTGGCAAAGGCACAGTGCGGCGGGATGACAGCGGGTTCCCGACCCACTGTCAAAAGAACCAAATTTCCCACCTGACCCGCCTCCGATCCCACCTGCTGACCCCCCAGAAAATTCCGGCCAATGTATCTACTCTATCAAATCCCTTCATCCTTTTAAACTCTCGCATAGATCATCCCTCAACTTTGTAAACTCAAGTGAATACAAACCAAGTTTATGCAACCTGTCCTTAGAATTTAACCCTTTAAGTCCTTATATAATTCTGATGAATCTGCACTGTTTTTCTCCAAGGTCAATATATCCTTCTTGAGGCCCAAAACTGAATAAAGTACTCCAGATGGGGTCTGATCAAGTATCACTTCTTTATTTTGTGTTCCAACTCGTTTGACATAACAGTTGAAATTCCATTAGCTTTTTTCATTTATTTTTGTACCTGCACACTATATTTTAGTGATTTGTGTACATGGGCACCTAAAGCGCTTTGCTCCTCCTAAGCTCTGTCTCTCACCATTAAAATAATTTGTCTTTCTCAGATCTGAAATGGATGACCTCACACCTCCTCACATTGAGCTCCTTCTGCCATAGTTTTGCTTACTCACTTAGTTTGACTATGATCCTTTGTACCTTCCTGTTTCCATCTATACAACTTTGTGTGCCTGGAATGGAAGACACCCACATGCCTTTCGGACTATAAAAGAAGAACAGCTAATCCTGGTTCACTGGCACGTGGGAATGTATAGTCGGTTCTGTAATTTGTAAAAATAAATCAGATTGTACCATCTGAAAAAAGATCATACAGTAAACATATTTTCAGAAGTTAGTACCTTGTAATATTATGTTACCGATTGTTCCATTTTTACCCTGAAAATATTTGGGAGGAGCAAAGCTATGGGCTCTAATCTTCCTTTTCTATGCTTGTGTCATCTGATGCTCACTCGTCTTTGGAAGATTATAAGAATGGCCATTAGTTCTGGTAACCTTTAGCAGGCACAAGGAGGCTGCACATTTACTGATCAGCTGGATTTGAAAAATGGAAGAAACAAACACTGTGGGGAAGAACAGTGGGCTGATAAAGAGCAATATAATGGATAGAAGTTGAAAGAGATTGGTGCAAGACAGTTATAACATGCCTTGTTGAGCTTTTATGTGCCTGTTGAAAACATGAAATGGTGTTTATTCCTCTCGGATTTTAATATTTTTGACCATTTTTCTATGTAAAGGATTTGGGAATGGGTTATATTGAAGAGCTTGAATTTAAATTCAAGTGAGTCCACAAAGGGTTAAAGTCCAGCTTTCATCTGAGGCTAAAGAGTTGTGTAGTCTGTTCAGCAACTTCCTTTCTCCCCTGGCTCACAACATGTTTCGAGTAAGCACAAGACTTTGTAGTGGAGTATACGGAACAGACTTTATTGATTCACAGTAAAGCTGATCAGTCTTAACTGCAAATAGAGAGTTACTTTACCGGTTTCTGTATCTTTCGAGTACACTCTGACAAACTGTTGAAAACCATGCTCCTTTATACACCATATATATAATATATTTTGACTACATCAAAGAAAAATGTCAAAAGGATGTATCTATTTCCTAAATCCTCTGAAAACAGACTATCTAAGAGAATAGTTTGCAATTGTTTACCTCAGAACCATTTCCCCTACACGAGACTTCCTGGTGTAACATTTTCTAGCATCTTTGACTAGTTGTTATCCGAATCTAATGGATACCTACTTCCCATGTTTATCACCCTAAAACTAAACATTAGCCATTCGTGGGTGATGTCATTACCAACACTTATTCCCTTACACAAGTACTTTACATTTTAGAAAATAAGCAATACCTTCTCCTCATGACACTTCAAAGTCATCCTGTTCACATCGGAAAGCCTGACAATGTATTCCTTTTGTGACACTTCCAGGAAAATCTGTTGCTTTAAGATAGAAAAGGGGAAAAATTGGGTCACGCCCCCTTTGGGGCACTAACTTCACCGGGGCGCTACTTTTAGCACCCTGAAAACATTTGCGCCCCCGCGCCCAAAATTTACCGGTAGCACCTCAAGAGGGAGGCGGGGCGCTACTGGAAGCACCCCACCTCCCTCTTGGGGCACTGCCAGTAGTAGAGTGGAGGGGCCTAACACAGCACGACCCGGGGCCCAGCTGGGCCACCAGGGATCGGAGTGCTGGCTAAAGGACTGGGGATGGCACAGCGGGCAGGTGCTGGCAGGTGGCCAGCAACAAAAATGGCCACCCAGCACCTTTCCTTTAATTTGCGCCACCCCGGCCGCAGGTTGGCCCCCCTGACCACGTCGGACATAGCATCCTGTGGTAAGTCAGGGGGCGCTACCGAAGATCGCAGCTGGGGCGCGACGCCACCGCTAACCTCCCACTGAATTTTGCAGGAGGCGTTAGCAGCACCACGCCCAGGCACTAGTTGCTTTGCGCCCCGTTATTGCCCTCTTAGCGTACTAATGGGAGGTGCAAATCAACCGAATTTTCCCCCCAAATTAGTTCAACTGTTAAACTTTTAACTTTCATGATGTCCAACATAGTCAAGCCAGGTATGCCAATAGGGACAATAGAGATATTAATATCTTATAGCGGAGCTGCCAGCAAGCATCTTCACCTAATATTGTTGACATGATCCTATTCATTGAGCTCAGAAGGGATTAGTTGCCAGAGGGGCCTGGTAAGAATCCATTCGGGGGAGGAGGAGTCGAGTAAGTAGCTGGTTTAATTGACAGGCATGCCTTATGACCTCTAGTTGGGAGAGAATTCAGAGAGATACCCCACACCCGCTTCCTGTGAATGCAAGGAGAATAAAAGACAAAGGAACACAGGAGGAAGTTGGGATGATCCGTTAAGAGAAGAGCATTAAAAAAATGTAGGCAGTTTATTGTAAGACTAAGGCAGACCAAGCCCATGTAAACCATGGCATATTTCAATGCTAGACTGACCAAAGAATGCATTAGTCAGTCCAGTAACATAGGACTAGTTTTCATGGTTTATTTATTTCTTTTAATTCATGATGAGGGGTTTTTAAATTGTGAAGTAAGGGAACTTTAATTGTATCTTCAATTGCTGGCTGTAAAATAAAATAGCTTAATGATTTGCATCTGGTCTCATCACACTAAAGCGTTTCCAGGCAGCCTGCTAAAAGATTCCAGAAGGATATGATAAGATTAGATCACAAAAGGGTCCTACTGTTACACCCCCAAGGGCACGCTATTTTATAATTACATATTGGCCAGTGCAGGTGCATTCCTGAACCTAAAGCATAGGGACCACTTAAATGATCACTTGGAGTGACCAGAGGTGCTGAACCCAAGAGAATATCTGAGGCAGACTCAACATTTGTAACACTTTCTTAAGATAAGCTCACAGGCCAGTGGTATTCCTGGAAAACTAACTAATTGCATGAAAAAAGTGTAATAATCCTATCAAATGAATGGATTCTCCCATTTATGATGATGTTGGAAAGATCGACTGTGTAGCTCTCTATCCACATTGTGGATAAAAATGTATATCGTAAATAAATACATCTTTGCTATCAAATATAGTTTGCTATTTTCATGGATTTTCTTACTGCATTTACTGCAAATGTCTTTCAGTAACACTAATTTCTTGAAAAAGTATTGACAGCCTCTGATTGTACAAAATATTCTTTATGCTAATACTTCCTGAATGACATATAGATATCGGATAGTTTTGAGTGCGACAAAAATGAAGCATTTAAGATGTAGCATGGTAGTGCTCCTTTAATTCTGTCATGGTACACAAGGGGTTAAAACCTCACAGAAATCATGTTCTAGCTTAATTTGATTCAATTTTTACAGTCAGTTTGTTTGTGCCTCATGTCCAAGGGAGGAGCGAAGCCATTCAGTTCAGCATCTTGTGGGATTTGATCAAAAATGTGTTTGGCAGATTTTTGAACTTAGTAGACAATTATTTTGATCTGTTTGGTCCCAGTTACTTTTTGATAGCATTTTATCAGATGGATAAGGTCGTATAAATAATAATTCTAAAACAAATAAAAGGGGAGAGAGTAGAGTAATAGTCAGAAATTGTGCTGGAGGCACTACAGGTAAAGGGAGAGCTAAAAGATGTAGTCATTAAATCAGGAGATAGAAATAAGAAATGTGTGAGAAAAACATTAGAGCAGAAGGACTGGTTGGGGTGTATGGCCCAAATAAGCGTTCTTTATACAAACACACGGAGTATAAGGAATAAATTGAATGAATTGCAAATTCAACTTAGAGGGTGTGACATGGTAGCTATTACTGAGACATGGCTGCAAGACAGTCAGGACTGGAAACTGAATATACCAGGTTATAAGGTATACAGGAAGGATAGGGAAACTGGTAGAGGGGGAGGAGTAGCCTTAGTGATTAAGAATAAAATTAATTCAATGATAAGCAAGGGTATAACAAGAGGTAAGCAGGCAGTGGAGACTTCATGGGTGGAATTAAGATACAGAAAATGATTTTAGATGGTAGTAGGAGTTGTGTATAGGTCACTGGTAGTAGCTGAAGTGACAGAATGTATAAATGCAGAGATTAGACAAGCATGAAGTAAAGGGAGAGTGGTTTTAATGGGGGATTTTCACTTTCATACAGATTAGGATAAGCAGTCAAGCTCATGTCAGAAAGGTAGCACATTTCGTGAGTGTGTTGAAGGGGGCAGGCCATATTAGAGTTAATATTGAGTAATGAGCCAGACTTAGTGAACAGCTTAATGATGCGTCAACATTTATCTAATAGCAATCATATTATGATCGAGTTCAATGTTGTGTTTGAAATGGAGAAACATGAAACAGCTACGAAGATTCTAGATTTAGGTAAGGCTGACTTCAACGTGATGAGACAGAGACTACCCAATGTAAACTCACCAAATCTATTAATGGGTAAGTCAACAGAAGATGAGTGGGAGGTGTTCAAAAAATGATTTAATGTGATGCAGAATGAGTTTATACCCGTAAGGGGAAAATGTTCTACTTGCCAAAAAAATAGCTATGGCCGACAAAGGAGATAAAAGACAATATAAAACTAAAAGAAAAAGCTTACAATAATGCAACAAATAGCACAGATTCTGGTGACTGGGAGAGATACAAACAATAGCAAAGGGTGACAAAACAGATAGTAAGAGCTAGAAAAAGGGAGTATGAAGGAAACTTGCAAAGGATATAAGAACATAAGAAATAGGAGCAGGAGTAGGCCCTTCGGCCCCTCGAGCCTGCTCCGCCATTTAAGGAGATCATGGCTGATCCGATTTTGGCCTCAACTCCACTTTCCTGCCTGTTCCCCATAACCCTTGATTCCCCTGTTGCTCAAATATCTGTCTATCTCAGCCATGAATATATTCAATGACTCGGCTTCCACAGCTCTTTGGGGTAAAGAATTCCAAAGATTCACGACCCTCCGAGAGAAGAAATTCCTCCTCATCTCCATCTTAAATGGGCGACCCCTTATTCTGAGACTATGCCCCCTCGTTCTAGATTCCCCTACAAGGGAAAACACCCTCTCAGCATCTACCCTGTCCAACCCCCTCAGAATCTTATATGTTTCAATAAGATCACCTCTCATTCTTCTAAACTCCAATGAGTATAGGCCAAACCTGCTCAACCTTTCCTCATAAGACAACCTTTCCATCCCAGGAATCAGCCTAGTGAAACTTCTCTGAACTGCCTCCAATGCAAGTATATCCCTCCTTAAATATCAAAATCAACACAAATTTTCTTTATAATTATATTAGGAAGAAGAGGCTGGTCAGGAGCAATATGGGCCCCTTGAAAACTGATAACGGTGTCATTGTAAATGAAAATAAGGAAATGGCGGAAATGTTGAATAATTACTTTGTGTCAGTATTTACAGTAGATGCAGAGTATAGCATGCTGGACATTCCAAGGAAACCAACATTGAATCAGGGACGGGAACTCACCAAAATTAATGTAAGCAAAATACAGTAATGAAGAAAATAATGGCACTAAAAAGTGACAAATCCCCAGGATGAGATGGTTTCCATCCCAGGATTTTGAAGGAAGTAGGTGAGGACATTTCAGAAACACTAACTATAATCTTCTTAAGTTTCCTCGGCTTGGGAACCATTCCTTTAGATTGGGAAACTGTACATATCTCTTCGCTATTTAAGAAAGGTGAGAGAGGGAAACCAGGGAATTATAGACCAGTTAGCTTAACATCTGTTTTGGGGAAATTTCTGGAGTCTACAATTAAGGATAGGGTGACTGAACACCGTGAAAATTTTCAGCTGATCAGAGAGAGTCAACATGCATTTGTAAAGGGTAGGTCATGCCTGACAAACCTGATTGAATTTTTTGAAGAGGTGACTAAAGTAGTGGACAGGGGAATGTCAATAGATGTTATCATAGAATCATAGAAAGTTACAGCACAGAAGGAGGCCATTTCAGCCCATCGTGTCCGCGCCGGCCAACAAAGAGCTATCCAGCCTAATCCCACTTCGCAGCTCTTGGTCCATAGCCCTGCAGGTTAGAGCATCCCAAGTGCACATCCAAGTACTTTTTAAATGTGGTTAGGGTTCCTGCCTCTACCATCCTTTCAGGCAGTGAGTTCCAGACCCCCACAACCCTCTGGGTGAAGAAATTTCCCCTCAAGTCCCCTCTAAACCTTCCCCCAATTACTTTAAATCTGTGCCCCCTGGTTTTTGACCCCTCTGCTAAGGGAAATAGGTCATTTCTGTCCACTTTATCTAAGCCCCTCATTATTTTATACACCTCAATAAGGTCTCCCCTCAGTCTTCCAAGGAAAACAGACCCAGCCTATCCAGTCTTTCCTCATAGCTAAGATTCTCTACTCCCGGCAACATCCTTGTAAATCTCCTCTGTGCCCTCTCTAGTTCAATCACATCTTTCCTGTAATGTGGTGACCAGAACTGCACACATTACTGTTATGTTCATTAATAACTAGTCGTTTTTATTAAGAACAGCTAGCTTTTGCTAGACACTTTATTGAGCACATGTGGACTAGGTACAGTATCTGTAGAGGCCTCCATCTTGACTGCTGCCTTGTGGGTAGCCTAGTGCATCATGGGTAGCCCACTCTTATATACATACAGCACCACCTAGTGTACCATTCCAGAATGACAGGTTACTGATCATTACATCCCCCTTTCTTTGAGGTTAAACAAAATCAGTATCAATCAATATCAATCAATAACAACATAAACATCTTCAACAGTCAATACATTTTCAATGTAGTTTTCTTTGTACTCAAAGATTATGTCTATCAGGCTTTTTTACTTCACGTGTGGATCTTCTCAGCACAGGTAAGTCTGATGTGTTTTCATGAGAGCCTGTATTTGTATTTGTCTTAGATTGTTCTGGTGGTGAGTGACAAGATTCAGTTGCGGCATTGTCATCGATTTGCTCTTGGATAGTCTCTTGTGTTTTTAGGAGGGAACGGCGGTTCCTCCTGAGAATCTGTCCTTCCTCAGTTCTAACAGTGTATGACCTTGGTCCTACTTCCTCAAGAACTGTAGCTTTCCTGTTCCATGCATCTGGATCCTCAATCCTGACAACATCATCCCTTGTCAATGGTTTCAGAGTTTTGGATGACTTGTCAGAGTATGATTTCTGTTTCAGCTTTAACAGTTGAAGTCTCTGTCTCAGTTCCTTACTCTGCTTTTCTTTTGCACAGCAGGGTAGCGTGGTACGCAGCTTGCGACCCATTAGGAGTTCAGCAGGTGAAGAACCAGAGTCTAAAGGTGAGGCTCGGTAGCTCAGCAGGGCGAGATAAGGATCAGACTTGCTTTCTGTCGCTTTCTTCAGTAGCTGCTTGAGAACTTGAACACCTTTCTCTGCCTTACCATTCAACTGAGCATACAAAGGACTGGATGTGATGTGTTGAAAGTCATAATGTGCTGCAAACTGTTGCCACTCCTTACAGTTGAAGCACGGACCATTGTCGCTAATGGAAATCCTGGGAATTCCATGTCTGGCGAAGATGGATTTCACATGCATTATGACACTGCTTGCTGTGGTGCTTGAGAGCAGCACCATCTCAGGATAGTTAGAATAGTAGTCAATCACTATTAGATAGTCTTTACCATTTAAATGAAAAAGGTCCATACCAATCTTTTGCCATGGTGCTGTTGGTATGTCAGCTACTATCATTGGTTCCTTTGCTTGTTTGTTTTGGTGTTTCTGACATGTCTCACATTTGCCTATCATGTTCTCAATGTCCTTATTTATGCCAGGCCAATAAACAGTGGCCTAGAAATTGAGTGCCCTTAGCGCCGATTTTGCGGCGCTAGAGGGCCTAGCGCTGCAATTGGCGCCGGCGCCGAAATTGCCTGGGGCCCTTCCGCCGCGGTAGACCGGTAGCGCTGCGCCGGCACCGATGACATCATCGGTGTGCGCAGCGTCCCGGTTGCCATGCCGACGGGCCCCAGCGCCGAAATTCAGTTGCGGCCGCCTCGCCCGTGGCAGCCGCAACTAAGACTCTGGCAACAGAGTCTTACAAGTCTTTGCGCCGGCGCATTAAAGGCCCCGCGGTGGCCGGCCGCTTTCCCGCCGGCCGCCTGGCCGCAGCTCCCTCCCCGGACTTCCCCCCCCCCCCCCGGAACAGAAGCAAGCCCGGCACTTGTCCGAGGTGCCGGGCTCATTTTTAAAAAGATTTTCGCGGGCCGTGGCCGGGTGCAGGCAGCTCCTCCTTAAGGGAAGGAGGAGGCCTGCACTTCCCGAGCCTGCCGCACCGCATCGGGTGCCGCAGCGCCGGAATTGCGGCGCGAAACGGCAGTTAGCGCCGATTTACCGCCGCAAAGACCCTTCAGTAGCGCCGGCAGCCGTTTGGGCGCGGCCCTGCTGAATTTTTGGCGCGCGCAGGGGGACTTAGCGCCGGCACTAACTTCCGGCGCTAAAGCCCTGGCTAAGCCAAAACTCAATTTCTAGGCCAGTGTCTCTTGCTCTCCTTTTGCATTTTTCAATTCCGAGGTGTCCCTCATGAATCCTTTTGAGCATGTCTTGACGTAGAGCCTGTGGAATGACTATTCTGTTCTGTTTTAGTAATAGTCCACTTGCGACACTCAATTCTGGCCTTATGTGAAAATATTTTGGACAGGAACCTTTTGGCCAACCATGATGAATGTTCTCTATTACTGTTTGTAATACTGTATCTTTTACTGTTTCTTCTGCTATTTGCTTTGATTTTGTGTCTGACACGGCAGGATAGCAGTGACCATACTCACATGAACATCCACGTCTTCTTCAGTAGAGCTCACACGACTCATTGTGGGTGCTCGGGATAGTGCATCTGCTAACACTATGTATTTGCCTGGTGTGTAGATCAGTTCAAAATCATATCTTTGCAGCTTCATCATGAGTCGTTGAATCCTTGGAGACATCTCATTCAGGTTCTTTTTTATGATGGCAACCAGTGGGCTGTGGTCTGTCTCAATTGTGAAGGTGGGAAGTCCATATATGTAGCCATGGAACTTTTCTAGTCCAACTACCAAGCCTAGACATTCCTTTTCAATCTGGGCGTATCGACACTCAGTATCAGTCATAGACCTGGAGGCATAGGCAACAGGCTTCCAATCTTCACCCTCTGCTTATAGCAAGACCGCACCTAGGCCATCTTTTGATGCATCCGTTGACTCTTTGGTTCTTTTTGTTGGGTCAAGAAGGTGAGTACAGGTGTGGTTGTCAGCACTGTTTTGAGGTTTATCCACTCTTGTTCATGTCTTTCTGTCCATGCGAACTCATTTGTTTTACATAGCAGGTCTCGCAGACAGGCTGTCTTGGCTGACAAGTTAGGAATTAACTTTCCAATGAAGTTTATCATCCCCATGATGGGTAGCACTTCTTTTTTGTCAGTGGGTCGGGGCATTTTGAGTATGGCGTTTACTTTTTCCATATCTGGCTCTATTCCTTTACCAGATAGATTATCTCCTAGGAAAGTAAATTCCTGGACGCCAAACTGACACTTGGCTTTGTTGAGCTTCAGTCCATTCCGGCGTATGCTCTGTAGCACTTTAGTCAGTCTCTCTTTGTGTTCTTTCAGTGTGGAGCCCCAGATGATGATGTCATCAACATAGACCTGAACTCCTTCCAGACCTTCAATTATGTGTTCCATCGCTCTATGAAAGATTTCAGATGCAGATATTATCCTGACAGGCATTCTGAGGAAACAATACTTGCCAAATGGTGTGTTGAAGGTACAGTATTTGGTGCTCTCTTCATCCAGTTTTAGTTGCCAAAATCCTTGTGAGGCATCGAGCTTTGTAAAGTATCTGGCACCTGACATTTCACTGGTGAGTTCTTCTCGCTTGGGAATCTGGTAGTGTTCACGTTTTATGTTTGCATTTAAGTCCTTTGGAACCATGCATATTCTTAGATCATTGTTCTTTTTCTTTACACATACCATGGAGTTAACCCAGTCTGTTGGCTCTTCGACTTTCCTGATGACTCCTAGTGTGGTCATTCTGTCCAGTTCATTCTTGAGCCGGTTACGCAGGGGTGCTGGAACTCTTCGTGGAGCATGTACCACTGGCTGAGCATCCTCCTTTAGCTGGATCTTGTAAGTGAATGGTAGAACTCCAAATCCTTTGAACACATCCTGGAATTTATTCACTACAGATACCGTCGAGTCATCTGGTCTGCTTATGGCACAGTTTATACGGTAGACTCTCTTGACCAGTTCTAAGTCCTCACAAGCTTTGTCACCCTTTAGTGAATCAAGTCCTTTAGCCACAACAGAAAACATGAGATGATGCACTTTGTCTTTGACTCTCACTTTAAGTCTGCATACATCTAAGCTATCTATTTTCTGTCCATTATAGTCCTTCAGTAGTACTGACTTTTTCTGTATTTTGGGCTTTTCTTTCATATTGTTAATGTCACTCATGCTGATTAAGTTTGCTTTTGCCCCAGTGTCTAGTTTCAATGTAACTAATGCTCCATTTACCTGCAGTGGGATCATCCATTTGTCCTCTTTTACTGCATTAACTTTATGTTCAGCATTGTTAATTCCTGAGGGCTGCACATTTTCTGTATCCTTTTTGATATTGTCACATGACACCATTCCTACAAAACATGTCTCACTTAAATCAGTGTCCTCAATTACATTAACTCGTTACCCTTTCTTAGTTTTTACTTTTGAAAAGCATTGTTTGGCAAAGTGATACTTTCCATGACATTTTGTGCACATTTTTCCAAACGCTGGACATTGTTTTAACTGATGTTTGTAACCACAGTGTTTACAATTAAAAATTCCTTCCTCCGATTGCTTTTCACTTCTGTTCTGCCCATGTTTCTTCCCCTTGTAGGACACAGCACCGACAGCAGCACTTACTGCAATCGCATCATCATTGATTTCACTGAAAGTCTTGGCATGCTTTTGAGCTAGCTCGCTAGCTTGGCATATTTTCACAGCAATTTCCAATGTTAGTTCGGTTTCTCTCAACAGACGTTCCCTGACTGTTTTATCATGAATACCAAACACAATCTGGTCATGAATCATGGATGCTTTCAGCTCAGAGAAATTACATGTCTCTGCTTTCAGTTTCAGATCAGTCAAAAAGCTATGAAAAGTCTCATTTTGCTGCTGTGTCCGAGAACGGAAGATGTATCTTTCATAGGTCTCATTCTTTTAAGGGAGAACAATGTGTATCAAACTTCTTTAGCACATCATCTAATTTTTCTCTGTTCTCCTCTGGATTAAATACAAATGTATTAAATACCTCTGTCGCCTGTGGGCCTGCAACCGTGAGCAGCAACGATATTTTCCTTGTGTCTGGCTTCGTACCGTACCCGATGGCAGCAATGCAGAGTTCGAATTGTTGTTTAAAAGTCTGCCAATTGTAGTCGATATTTCCTGTGAGTTTCAATCGCTCTGGGGGCTTCAAATTCTCCATGTCACGTTGCACAATATTCAGCAGATCTTACCAATCCTGGTACCATGTTATGTTCATTAATAACTAGTCATTTTTATTAAGAACAGCTAGCTTTTCCTCGACACTTTATTGAGCACATGTGGACTAGGTACAGTATCTGTAGAGGCCGCCATCTTGACTGCTGCCTTGTGGGTAGCCTAGTGCATCGTGGGTAGCCCACTCTTAAGTACATACAGCACCACCTAGTGTACCATTCCAGAATGACAGGTTACTGATCATTACAATTACTCTAGCTGAGGCCTAACTAGTTTTTTATACAGTTGAAGCATAACCCCACTGCTCTTGTATTCTATGCCATGGCTAATAAAGGTTGTTTCTCAGAAAGCCCTATTCAGCCTGCGCCTCACAAACAAACTGACGACTCCCAGTAATGCAGAGACACAGAGTGCCCACAGCGTCTGGTCTGCACTCAAGGCCTCCATAATCAGCACCTGTGAAGAGACGCTCGGTCACTCAACCAGGAAACACCAAGACTGGTTCGACGAGAATAACCAGGAGATCCAGGAGCTAATAAGTCACAAGCGCAAGGCATTTCTGAACTGGAAACACCAACAAAGCTCGAGAGCAAGAAAGCAGCTCTACAGAAGCCTGAAGGCCGAGGTCCAACAAAAAACTCGCGACCTAAAGAACAGATGGTGGGTGGAGAAAGCGCAGGAGATCCAGCAGCTAGCCGACAACCACGACGTGCGTGGATTCTTTAACGCAGTCAAGACCATCTACGGCCCAAGCACCCAAGGCCCTTCCCCACTGTGGGCCAAGAACGGAGAGGTACTCATCAAGGACTGGGAAGCAGTCAGTGCCCGCTGGAAGGAGCACTTCGAAGATCTCCTTAACCACGACTCTGTCTTCGACATGAGTGTCCTCAACTCCATCCCACAGCATGCTACCCGCCACCATCTCAGCACAACCCCAGCTCGGCATGAGGTTGAAAAGGCCATCCGACAACTGAAGAACAACAAGGCCTCAGGAGCAGATGGAATCCCCGCTGAGTCACTAAAGCATGGCGGAGAAGCACTACTGGCGCGAATTCATGAACTCATTTCTCTTATCTGGAAGGAGGAGGGCATGCCAGGGGATCTCAGAGACACCGTAATTGTGACTATCTTCAAGAAAGTCCGACTGTGGTAATTAGAGAGGAGTTTCCCTGCTATCTGCCACAGGAAAAGTCATCGCAAGAATCCTCCTCAATCGCCTTCTCCCAGTGGCCGAAGAGCTCCTCTCAGAGTCGCAATGCGGATTCTGCCCACTAAGGGGCACAATGGACATGATCTTCACCGCACGTCAATTACAAGAGAAATGCAGGGAACAGCACCAACCGCTGCACATGGCCTTCTTTGATCTCACAAAGGCCTTCGACACTGTCAACCGTGAGGGATTATGGAGTGTCCTCTTCAAATTTGGCTGCCCTCAAAAGTTTGTCTCTATCCTCCGCCTGCTTCACAATGACATGCAAGCTGTGATCCTGACCAACAGTTCCACCACAGACCCAATTCACGTACGAACCGGGGTCAAGCAAGGCTGTGTCATCGCACCAACGCTCTTCTCAATCTTCCTTGCTGCAATGCTCCATCTCACCCTCAGTAACCTCCCCACTGGAGTGGAGCTAATTTACAGAACAAACGGGAAACTGTTCAACCTCCATCGCCTCCAGTCCAGATCCAATGTCGTCCCATCCTCTGTTGTCAAATTACTGGATGCAGACGATGCTTGCATCTGCGCTCACTCGGAGGTTGAACTCCAAACCATCGTAAATACCGTCACCGAAGCATATGAGAGCATGGGCATTACACTAAACATCCGTAAGACAAAGGTCCTCTACCAACCTGCCCCCGCCACACAATGCTGCCCCCCCGATTATCAAAATCCACGACAAGGCCTTGGACAACGTGGACCACTTTCCATACCTCGGGAGCCTACTGTCAACAAGGGCAGACATCGACGACAAAGTCCAACACTGCCTTCAGTGTGCTAGTGCAGCCTTCGGTCGCCTGAGGAAGAGAGCGTTTGAAGACCAGGACCTCAAACCCGGCACTAAGCTCATGGTCTACAGGGAAGCAGTGATACCAGCCCTGCTGTATGCCTCAGAGACATGGACCATGTACAGCAGGCACCTCAACACACTGGAGAGGTACCACCAAAGCTGCCTCCACAACATCCTGCAAATCCATTGGCAGAATAGACGCACCAACGTCAGTGTTCTTGCTCAGGCCAACATCCCCAGCATCGAAGCTCTGACCACGCTCAATCAGCTCTGATGGACGGGTCACATTGTCCGCATGCCCGATACGAGACTCCCAAAACAAGCACTCTATTCGGAGCTCCGGCATGGCAAGAGAGCCGCAGGTGGGCAGAGGAAATGCTTCAAGGACACCCTCAAAGCCTCCTTGAAAAAGTGTAACATCCCCACCGACACCTGGGAATCCCTGGCCCAAGACCGCACAAAGTGGAGGAGAAGCATCCGGGAAGGCGCCGAACACCTCGAGTCTCTTCGCCGGGAGCAAGCAGAAGCCAAGCGCAGGCAGCGCAAGGAGCGCACGTCAACCCAAGCACCCCACCCAACCGCCCCTTCAACCACCGTCTGCCCCACCTGTGACAGAGACTGTAGGTCCCGCATTGGACTCATCAGTCACCTGCGAACTCATTTTTAATGTGGAAGCAAGTCATCCTCGGTTCCAAGGGACTGCCTAAGAAGAAGAAGAAGAATAAAGGCAAGCATTCCGTATGCCTTCTTAGCCACCTTATCTACTTGGCCTGCTACCTTCAGGGATCTGTGGACATACACTCCAAGGTCCCTTTGTTCCTCTACACTACTCAGTGTCCTACCATTTAATGTGTATTCCCTTTCCTTGTTAGCCCTCCCCAAATGCATTATCTGACACTTCTCTGGATTGAATTCCATTTGCCACTGTTCTGCCCACCTGACCAATTTATTGATATCTTCCTGCAGTCTACAGCTTCCTTCTTCAGTATCAACCACACAGCCGATTTTAGTATCATCTGCAAACTTCTTAATCATACCCCCTATATTCAAGTCAAGATCATTGATATATACCACAAAAAGCAAGGGACCTAGTACTGAGCCCTGTGGAACCACACTGGAAACAGCCTTCTAGTCACAAAAAAACCCATCAACCATTACCCTTTGCTTCCTGTCTCCGAGCCAGTTTTGAATCCAACTTGACACTTTGCCCTGGATTCCATGGGCTTTTAACTTCGTGACCAGTCTGCTATGTGGAACCTTATCAAAAGCCTTGCTAAAGTCCATATACACTGCATCAAATGCACTACCCTCATCTACACTCCTTGTTACCTCCTCAAAAAATTCAATCAAATTTGTCAGACACCACTTTCCCTTAACAAATCCGTGCTGACTATCCTTGATTAATCCGTGTCTTTCTAAATGAAGATTTATCCTGTCCTTCAGAATTCTTTCCAATAATTTTCCCACCACCGAAGTTAGGCTGTCAGGCCTGTAATTACTCGGTCTATCCT